>NW_024412394.1:40763473-40889081 GCF_014898765.1 Herpailurus yagouaroundi | reverse complement strand
ATGTATATATATATATATATATATATATATATATATATATATACATACACACATATATATGTATGTATGTATATATATTAAGTCTAATAAAAAGCTTATTAGCAGTATAGAGTCTTGGGTCACAGTGGTCATTAGGAAGAGATGGGTCTCTAGAGGTACAGCAGATTAAGCTCAGATTTATTTGTTTGGCTTCTTTTAGATACTTGTTGGGGAGAAGACGGGAAAATGAGGGGAAGGGAGGACATGAATAGATCTTGTTTCTACTATTGGTTTGATTGAGTGCAGGGCACAAATTGCCACTGTGAGTTCTGAAACTGACTTTGAATTCTGAGGAAAAAACCTGAATGTTCCACCAGTGGTTAGGCTGGGAGCTTAAAGTTTCTTTTACTGTAAGAGTAAAGACAATAATTTAAGTGCTTCACCAGGAAATGAAACTCGCTTCCTTTCATTTCCTTATCTATGGGAAAATCGAGATTTAACTTAAGTAGCTAAGTGATTTGATAAGAATGTGACAGCTTTTTGATAGATTGGAAAAATAGTTTAAATACACACAGGTTTACAAGTTTTACCCTAGCTTTTAACTTAAATTGGAATATGAAATTTAATCCTCTCCTTGCAGTAAATATTTTATAGCTATTCTCCACGGTTAACTCACTTAGTAGAGCTCTAACAGTACTGAAGAAAATTCCTGGAGTAAAGAAATGTCTTTTGAGAATAAGATTAAATTCTTTTTTTTTTTTTTGCAATTAAAACAACAATCAATAAATAAGACATTGCAATTAAATTAATCTGAAATTAAAGTGTAAATTTAAGTGCAGTATGGGGTCTCCCTGTCTCAGACTGTACTCACTGGCTTCAATTAGTGGTTACTGGCACAGGCTCCACAGCTGGCACTGGGGTGTTTATTAAATAGCTGTGGGCTCTCATTATAGGTGTAAAGCTAGTTGCACACACATAAGTGCCACCAAGTGGACATGACTGTGTGTGGACGGGTCCATCCCCGTGCGTGCGAACAGATAGGTCCCAGTTGTCTGGGACAAGAACTCCAGACATCCCGAAGAAAATCTCACATTTAAAAGCTCAATTAAAAAATCATATATGTATATAATATATCTGAGTTAGGATGCATTAAAATTTCATCATTTTCAATTCTCAGTCCCCTGAATGAGCATGCTTATATGTCTGACAAAACAAATCACCAACCCACGAGGATTTTCCTTAGGTTTCCTCAAATGCTAATTATGTAGCAAATCTAATTAAGTGTGTATGATTCACTTCAGCAGTAGGTACTTCAGTTACTTCAGAATTGCCGAAAGGGATCTGAAGTGTCTATTCTCCCTCCAAGACAATCATGCTGCGTGCCAAACTGATAACCATTAAACACAGCTGCGGAGCAAATGTGCGGTCTTGGTCCTGTAAATACAGTGTTCACACATCAATCTGCCCTGTGAGCAATTTCGGATTCAGAACTACCGATTACAGGTTTATGTTACTGTTAAATAAGTATCATATACGGGTATTTTCACCCAGCACAGCTTGAACAGATTTCTATATGTCATGAGAGTTTCTTCCACCTACGGATACTCACGGAAACTCTGAAAACCCCAAACAGTGATAAATGCATTCGATCAGCATCTTGTTGAACTGGTTTTCAAGCTCTATTCCTCACGCAAGAAAAGTCAAAGTTGCTTTGTTTTGTTTGAGAACATATTTGTGGAATAATTAACGTGCAGTATAGTTAACCTCATTCCTGAAGAAAATCACATATGCTGTGTTTATTGTAAATGCGTTTCTTTTAGTTACAGTCAGTAAGTGTGCAAAACAAATCTATGGACAGATCTGAATTTACAGAAATTAAACTATTTTTATTTCAGTAACTGAAATAATCTCCATGGGAGGAAATTCTTTTCAGAGGGGCTCTGCAAACTGGGTGGGTTGCCGGATGCTTCAGGCCATGACCACATTCCCTCCAGAGGCTGTTAGATCGCTATGGCAACTACCCTTTCCCTATCAATAAGCAACAGCTCCGAACACTGATATTCTTTAAAAAAATGATTTCCTTTTCTGTGGCCATAACGATATGAACTAGTTTCCAGACTGAAATATCCCACTTTTCGTGCAAAACAAACAACACATTTGCTGACTGAATTCACTAGAATTCGTCTTTATAAATAAATGTAAAACTAGTGAAATCAGCCACTGTACCCCAGTTCAGTTTCAAAACAAGGTAAAAGTTGTGACGTAAGTAATCTAAGGATGTCACAGCTGGAATGTGTGATGTGTGGAGGTCCAGGCAGAAGAATAAAACTGGTCTCCCGAGAACAAATGACATATCGGAAGCAAAACTTCCAAGAAAACAACATATGCTTCCACCCAGCTCTTGGAGTCTCTTAAAAGAAGCACGCACTTGAAGAGCTGCATTTCTTATCTGTAGTTATTTCCAGATACGTAATTATTACTGTGCAGGGTAGTAAATAAGCTGAGTACATTTATTAAATTAAATAACATCTCCCTCCTACTTAAGGAGACGAGCGTTTGCCAGCTTTGTCTTCACCGATTCAAGTATCCATCTCTCCAGCTGTGCCTCACTCGAGGTGTGCAAAACCAACACTACATAGTCTCATGCACACTGCTCTCCACAGCCCATCGTCTTAGAGGTACATGCCTGACACAGAGTGGGCCCCAGTAGATATCTCCTAACCAAACAGATCTAATTTCTCCTTATATTGTTTCACTCTGGGGCATTAATGAGCTTAGTCACTGATGAGGCAAAAAAGTCAACAAGACAGGAACTGGGGTGTGGACATTTTTGCTCCTTAGCGATTACTGAGTGCTGTCTTACTCATCTACCAGACGCCACACTGTTTATTGTCATCATGCCCTCCCCTAGTTAAAAGCTTTCCTTGGTTCCCCAAAGCTTATTCTTTATTTACCCCAATTTCTCTCACAGCCCCGTGCAGACATGCACAGGCCCACCTCCATTCCGAAGCTTACCATTTTATAACACTGCCTTTACACAAACCTCTCTTCACCAATTCCCTGCTTTTGCTATCCTTTGCTAGCTTCACACAGTCCACATTGCAAAATTAGCTCAAATACCCTTTTCCAGGAAGCCTCACGACCTTGATGTTGATTTTTAAAATTCATGTATTCAATCATTCGTCAAATGCTTCAGAGCCTATTATGTCCCTACCTGCATAGAGTTTTATATTCTAGTGGGGGAAATAAGTATGAGGACGTGCTGGAAAGGAAGTACGCAGGGGTCTGTGACAGATCATAACAGGGAGCTAGAGCTCCAAGAGATACCGAGAGCTCAGGAAGGAGCTTTCTGAGGAGGTGGTATTTGAAAACCATGAGCAACTAACTCTGCCCAGAAACAGGTAGGAGCATTCCTGCCAGGTCATACAAGTACAAAGGCCCAGGGGCAGAAAAGAGCCTGGCGTGATCCAGAGAGGGAGAGAAAGCTGGTGGGCCTGTAGCACAGGAGGAGGGGAGAGCTCGCAAGGGCAGGACAACCAGATGGCCAGGTGGCCACCAGACCAGCCCTGGCAGGAAAACAGTAACATATGCTTTTGATACTTCACATATCTATATTTTACTGAGTACATACAAGAGTACCTACAGAGATTTACAAGATTCTCCAGGTAGACCCAGGGTTCATTTTCAGGAAATCAGAAATATCATCAGAGATGGATACTGGACTTGCTGATAATGAGACACCAAAGAACACAGGGACGAGGGTAGTAAGTCAAAGCACACAACATAAACAGACTATTTGGGGGGCGAATTTATTCTCCAAATAAATTTTTGGGAAATGATCACTTCATTCAGTAGAAAACTTTCTGAGGATCAACACTGAAATGCCCACTTCTGAGGAAAATAAAAATAGGGGATTTTAGAATTGGAAGTACTTTAGTATACTTTGTGGCTAACTGGAATCCCTTCCTGGTGAATATTCAAATACCTTTTCTCTTCTAGTAATTCAGTAGATTTACTACCATATCTAATTCCTTAATGATAATATCAATTTCCCATTTACTCACACTACTGACTTCCTCTCCCTATTTCTTATCTCCGCATCTCTCTCAGTGGTTTTTTTATGGTTATGTATTATAAAGAAAAAGGCTCAAAACGGAAAAACCTAGCAACGTGCATGAAGATTATATTTTTGTAAGTGTTATTTATTGTTCCTTTGGCAAGGGTTAGGAATCCATTGCAGATAGAAACATATTTTCATATGCTCCATCTAGGGGCAGTAGAGAAAAACCTTTCCTCTCATTCATGTGCTTGCTGGGGTTTTGTTTTGTTTTGTTGTGTTTTGTTTATTTATTTATTTAGAGAGAGAGAGAGAGAGAGAGAGAGAAAGAGAGCACATGTGTGTACATGCAGGAGAGGGGCAGAGAGAGAATCTCAAGCAGACTCCAGCTGTCAGCACAGAGCCCAATGCTGGGCTCGATCTCACAAACCATGAGATCATGTCCTGAGCTGAAATCAAGAGTCAGGTACTTAACTGACTGAGCCACTCAGGAGACCATCCCTGCTGGGTTTTCTGTCATCAAAGCTGATTACAGTATAGCATATTCTGACCTAGTTCCATAATAATGTTGCTACCTAGCAAGCTGGGGTGATTGTGAGGTAATATAAAAATGAAGGAAAAATATAATTAGGAAGTTTCCCATGCACTCAATTATACAACGTTGAGAAGGGTTTATTTGTTTTTGCTTAGCATTTATTTTAATTCTGATTTATAAAGATTCTGATTATTTGAAAGTTCTGTTATTTGGAATTATTAGTTGAAATCTCTTAGAAAGTTTAATTCCAATTAGCTGTCTTTTTGTTTTGTGGAAAAATGTTCTTTTTGTGAAAAAGAATGACAAAACATCTCAACTTCTTTGGTTCTCGGACTAATTACTGTACCGGAAAGTAAAAGACTCGGGTCCTTGTCCTGAATCTGTTATCAGCTAGGTAAGTGACAAGACAGTGTGGCTCTAGCTTCTCTTAATCATTCACACTGCCTGCCAGGGTACATTGATCAGCATGATAACAAGGGAAATTGAACTCCAGTCACTGAAAGAGTAAATGCCCTTCCTGAATCCCTTTACTAGAAGTCATCCTAGCATACAATGTCTGGCACACGGCAGGCACTCACTCAGTAGAGGTTTACTTGGAAAACTCCAGTTTTCACTTATCTTCACATTTTTCAGACAAGGAAAAGGGCAAGGGCTTGAGAGTCATTTGCCCTTCAATACTGAAAACAGAAGCCAATAGATACTGAACAAAAAGAATTTCAGCCCTGATTTCTTGACAAAGCTTAGACTCAAAGTTGTCAGATGACCATTTTGACACTCAAATGGTAAAAAAATGATAATATAGATGGCCACAGAGCCAAAACAAAACAAACAAAAATAAAAGGAAGAAAACAAAAGAAGCCCAAGGACCTTAAGAAATCACAAAATGCTTTTGTTTAAGAATAAACACTGGGGCTCAGGTCATGATCTCGTGGTTCCTGGGGTCGAGCCCAGGGTTGGGATCTGTGGCCGGCAGCATGGAACCTGCCTACTTGGGATTTTCTCTTTCCCTTCCTCTCTGCCCCTCCCCCACTCACACATGCAAGTGCTTGCTCGTGTGTGCTCTCTCTCTCTCTCTCTCTCTCTCTCTCTCAAAATAAATAAAATAAAACATTTTAAAAAAAGAATAAACACTGAAAGGGTCTAACTCCATAGTAAGGACATGAAAAGCACTTAAGAGTTGGCCATATTGATGAAAAATATCTTATTAATAAAATGGGTGGGGAAGACATCATCAAAGAGAAGTGTCAGAATCTCGTGAATAAGGAGGGCAGAGGGAGTAGGGAAAACATTCTTTCATTTGTAAGAAAAACCCAGAAGTCTGACAAAAACTTCTTTGATGATGAAATGCGAAAGCATAAATTCCTGAGGTTAAAAGGTAGTAGCATCCCTCAAGGGAAAATCAGAACCTCTAAGACATGGTAAAATGTTTGATTTAGCAAATGTAGGCACAGGAAAGACTGGAATCAAATACCTGCAAATCACTTATCTGGCAGAGGTCTTATATCACAGGATATGTAAACAACTCTCCAAACTCATCAGTAAACAAAGAAATGATCCAATTACAAAGTGGGCAAAACACAGGAACAGACATTTCATCAAAGAGGAGATAGATGCCAAATAAGTACATAGAAAAATATTCGGCACATTAGCTACTGGAGAAATGAAAATTAAAACCACAATGAGATATCACTACGTACCTATTGAACCAAAAATAAAGATAGTGACAACACCAAATGCTGGTGAGAATGTGGAGATCTCCCATACATGGGTAGGGGGAACGTAAAATGGTATAGACACTTTGGAAAACAGAGTGGCAATTTCTTATAAAACTAAGCATCCACTCATACCATATGTCCCAGCAATTGCACTCTTGGGCATTTATCTCACAGAAGTGAAAACATATCTACACAAAAACATACAAATTTCACAACAACTTCTTCATAATAGCAAAAACTGAAAACAATTCAACTGTCTTTCAATGGGGGAAATGGTTAAAAAATTGTGGTATGTTCAGACATACCATGAAAAACTAATAAGTAATAAATAGGAACAAACTATTCATATACACAACAACCTGGATGGAGTTCAAAGGCACTATGCTTAGTGAACAATGTCAAATTTCAAAAAATTCCATTCATATAAACATTCTTGAAATGACAAAACTATAGAGATGGAGAAAATATTAGTGGTTGACAGTGGACTGGAGATGGGGGAGGGTGCAAATATAAAAAGGTATCGTGATGGAACAATTCTGTATCTTGATTGTGGTGGTGTCTATTCAAGTCTATACAGGGGACACAACTACATAGAACCGCGTGTACACACACACAAATATAGGTTGAATAAATGGTGAAAAGTGTTGTAGTCTAGTTAACAGCATTGTACCAATGTCAGTTTCCTGGTTTTGATATCATACTAGAGTTATATAAGATGTCACCATGGAGGGACACTTGGTGAAGGGTACAGAGGGCTGTGAGTACTATTTTTTTGCAACTTCCTGAGTGCTTCTAATCATTCAAACACTTATTTAAAATATTTTTTAAAGGTATAGGTTAAAAAGAATATCTTGCTGATGTGCATCTCTCTGTAACAAAGAAGGCATTGGGGCACCTGGGTGGTTCAGTCAGGTTAAGCATCTGACTCTTGATTTCAGCTCAGGTCATGATCTCATTGTTGTGGGATCAAGCCCTGCATCTGGCTCTGTCCTAACAATGTGGAGCCTGCTTAGGATTCTCTCTCCCACTTCCCTCTGCCCCTCCCCAGCTCATACTCACTCTCTCTCAAAATAAATAAATAAACTTAAAAAAACAAAAACAAAAACAAAACACAATGAAGGCACACATATAAGGAGGTATAAAGGCCTAGAATTGAAGTAATAACCAGGCTCTTGGGTGGAGACTAACAGGAAGCATCTGACTCTGGGAAAATTAGTCTTCTGAATGTCAGTTTTTCTCATTTGTGGAAATAGTAGGTCTATTCCACAAGCTTCTAAAAATTGGATGTGTTAATTTTAGTGAAGTCCAGTACGTGCTTGCCACATAGTGGATGTAAGTTTCCTGGTTTCTTAACCTATACTACATTATAGTGAAACAGACAGCCAGACAGAAAGAAGGTCATAGGCCCAGAAGAAGTCCAAATGTCAAATCTCAGGGCTACCTCAGCCTCAGTGACTGCACAGAGGACTCCAAAGAACACAGGACTTCTGGCCTTAGTCAAGCAGTAGCTTGAGGCTCGGCTGCCATTACCTTGTGGTAGAAAGTCTTTTCTGCAAAATATGTTCCCCAAAATTAAAAAATAACTTTAAAATAGCTTTACACTTACAGAAAAAATTGTGAAGATAGTACAGAGTTCTCACATACCGCATGCTCAGCTTCCACTATTACTAACATCTCACATTAGTAATGGTACATTTGTCACAATTAACAAAACAATGTCGATACATTATTATTAACTAAAGTCTACTCTTTATTCATATTTCCTCAGTTTCCTGCTGATGTCCTTTTTCCACTCCAGAGTCCTACATCCTATTTTGTCTTCTTGTTACATTAGCATCTCCTTGGCTGTGACATTTCTCAGACCTTCCTTGTGTTTGATGACCTTGACAGTTTTAAGGCATACTGGTCGGGTATTCTGCAGTATGTCCCTCAACTGGGCTTTGTCTGATGATTTTCTCATGGTTGGAGTGAAGTCACAGGGTTTTTTTCTCAAGTAATTTTAGTCCCAAACTTTAATCCCAAATTGAAGAGAGGTGATTAAGTTGGACAATTTAAATTTCCAGAAACTAGCAAGTGGTTTTGTTTATTCTCTTGTTAGGAAACTGCTTTGGGATACTAAACATTTCTTAAGAACATTATTGTCACCATTAAACAGATCAACCTAACATTTGTCAATTACAACTAAACACAAAACAGTTCTAAGACTGATGGTTATGAGCTTTATCCTAAACAGTCTTCAGACCTCTAACAACCTTCTTTTATTTCAACTGCGTAGGAGGCTTTGACAGTCTTTTACCAAGCTCTCATTGCGGGGTTCCTGGGTGGCTCAGTTGGTTGAGCATTTGACTCTTGATTTCCTGGCTCAGGTCATGATCTCATGGTTCCTGACTATGAGCTCCATGTCAGGCTCTGTGCTTACAGCATGGGGCCTACTTGGGATTCTCTCTCTCCCTCTCTCTCTTCCCCACCCCCCTGCTCTCTCTGTCAAAATAAATAAATTTAAAAATACATTTTTTAAAAAGCTCTCATTAGCATTTGTTCCATTCTCTAGGCAGAGTTTGTAGAATCTTCAAATGATACACCCAGGAACCACATTTTTCTATAAAATAGCAACCAAAAAAAGGATAGCAATCTGTTTGCTTGATAATCTCCAGAAATATGATGATATCCCCATGTATTTGGGGGAAAGCTGATACTTTCCCCAGTTCAAGCGTGGGCCTCTACTTATTTAGCAAATTGGCATATTCCATTCTCCTGACATTAGTCTCTGGTTCAGGAAATATGACTTTAAATATTTATTTTATTTTTTCATTTTTACTTTGTTGAAGTCTGTTTACTTATTTTTGTGGAGAGAGAGAAAGAAAGAGAGAGAGAGAATGCAGGAGCGGCAGAGAGAGAAGAGAGAAAGCTCCACACTGTCAGTGCAGAGTCCGACCCGGGGCTCAAACTCACGAACAGTGAGATCATAACCTGAGCCAAAACCCAGAGTTGGATGTTTAACCAACTGAGCCACCCAGGTGCCCTTATTTTTATTTTTTAATTTTTATTTGAAAAGAGAGAGAGAGAGAGGGTGAGCAGGTAAGAGGGGCAGAGGGAGTAAGAGAGAGTTTCCCAAGCAGGCTCTATGCTCAGCGCAGAGCCTGATGCAGGGCTTGATCCCACAACCCTGAGATCATGACCTGAACCGAAATCAAGAACCAGACGCTCAACCAACTGAAAGAAAGAAGGATGGGGACAGCAGAGAGGTTACTGGGGAAAGGAGAGGTGTATCAAAATTACCTACAGGTTTTACGAACTTTAGGTTCATCCCTGACCCCTAAATTGTCAACTCACCACCCTAAGGGACTGGCTGAGCCTCCCTGTTATGTATGCTGACCCAAATATGCTACTAAATTGTTACTGATATGTACAAGCTATGGTTCCTTGAGGTACAGTCCTATCTCTCTTCTTCCTTTAACCATGAAAACTTAACAAAATGATAGTCCACATTTCCTGTCTTGGTTTCTTCCCTTGCCACTCATTCTTGCAATTATTCTAATCTGTGTCTTACATAACACTCTCCCAGGGTAGGGCTCACATTAAAATCACTTGAAGGGGGCGCCTGGGTGGCTCAGTCGGTTAAGCGTCCGACTTCGGCTCAGGTCATGATCTCATGGTCCGTGAGTTCGAGCCCCACGTCGCGCTCTGTGCAGACAGCTCAGAGCCTGGAGCCTGCTTCGGATTCTGTGTCTCCCTCTCTCTCTGACCCGCCCCCGTTCATGCTCTGTCTCTCTCTGTCTCAAAAATAAATAAACATTTAAAAAAAAAATCATTTGAAGGGCTTCAAAACTGATGTCTCAGTTCCAAACCCCAAAGGCTCTGATTTCATTGTCTGAGGTATAGTCAGGTCACTAGGAGTTTTAAAAACCTTAGGAGACTCTACTGTACAAGTAGGATTGAGAACCACTATACCACTGTGCAAGCTGCTCCAAATGACCTCTGAATCACTGGAGTCAATGAATTTTTCTCAGCTGTTTCTCCCTTAAGCTGGACTGGTAGAAAATAGCAAAGAGGAGAAATAATACTTTTTTTCATCAAATGTCCCCTGAAGTTGGAAAAAGAGAAGAACAAAATCAATGTGCAGAAAAGAGCTCTAGGAATATGTAACTTATGATAGCTAAAGTGCCAGAATTTTAAGGGAAACAATACTGCTTGAGAAAGTATGTGTTGAGAAAGTATACTAAATGGAAAAGAGGAGAAATCAGTGCACACAAAATGGTCATCAAATTCCTTTCTACTACAGAACAATTGGAAATGGGTCTCTATAATGTGTAAACCCACTTACTAAACTGATTCAGAAAAACTCCTTTAAGGTGTTATAGTGCCTTAAAATTTCTTTGTGGTGGGAAGTGGTGTGTGTGTTAAAAGAAAATGAGATACCAGAATTTCTTTTCTGTGTGTTTTCAGAGACAAAAATGATCATTAAAAAAAGGCCTATTTGTGTTATGCATTCACAAGTAACACAATACTTCAAGAGATAATACTTCGAAAGCAGAAAAATATTAGAAAGGTGTCTTTTGGTAACTGAAATAACACTAATAATACTATCACAAATAGATAGCTTCATCTACCAGGGTGCCAGTATTAAGTGTGACTTGCATTATGTCATTAATCCTCATGAACCCTGTGAGAGGAAAGAAACTTCATTATCCTCATTTTAGAGACAAGGAAACTGAGGCATAGAGGTAGGTCACTAGTCCTGTTTGCATGTGCCAGAAACAGTATTTGAAACCACCTCTGTCCATTTCCAGAGCCTGAGTCTTTAACTGATATGCTCTTTTATACACTGTTATGAATCCACCAAAATGAGTTTAAAAATTAATTTTTTTTAACCCCCAGGCACACCAGACTATATTTAAAAAAAAATCATTAGGCAAATTGACAGAGAACGTGTTGGGCAATTACAGGACAGCAAAAACCAAAGGCAAAAGCAAGTTTAACCTAAAACGTAAAATCCAGAGCCAGTCACTCGGGGTTTTCCATGAATGTTTATTGGTGATAGACAAATTATAATTTTTATACTATTCTTGATTCATGTTATTTCTGCAACTTTAAAGTCTTCCCGTTATGAATATATTTCTCAATGGCTCTGCTTTCCATTTCCACACAACCACAAGTCACTTTGGCAAAGTCTCCAACTAAAGGTGGCTAACCAGCTCCCAGTTCCTAATGAATTCATTTCTGTTCAGAATACAGACACTACCAGCTGGCTTCCATGGTCTTGAAAATGAAGCTTCATAGTAAATAAAGGAGAAATGATGGCAGTATTCTGAAAAAGTACTCACCTTTTAGCTGCTAAAAAATATACACATTATATGCTCTATATAGTGATGATACAAATTAGAGCATCTCTCCTCTTTTTTTTATTTTTTTAAAAAAAATTTTTTTTTTCAACGTTTATTTATTTTTGGGACAGAGAGAGACAGAGCATGAATGGGGGAGGGGCAGAGAGAGAGGGAGACACAGAATCGGAAACAGGCTCCAGGCTCTGAGCCATCAGCCCAGAGCCCGACGCGGGGCTCGAACTCACGGACCGCGAGATCGTGACCTGGCTGAAGTCGGACGCTTAACCGACTGCGCCACCCAGGCGCCCCTAGAGCATCTCTCCTCTTAAGTGAATGCTCCTTGAAGGCAAGTACCATATTCTACTCATCACTGTTTCTCTACTGCCCAACACATGTGGTAGACTCCATATAAATATCCGCTGAGCTCATTTAACATTTGATATTCAGCAAAATACTACAATATACATGTTAGATGAGGAAACACATTTTATTTCTGATCATATTTTTCTATGGAATATCTCACATGTAGTTGTTTAATTTTACAAACTGTAACTGGGAGTACATAGAAACAGAAGATCAGTAAAGGAACATTTTATGTTTTGATAACTCCTGAATATTTTATAGCTCTCAAGAATATGAGACATTATTTTCCTGTTTCATATTAATTGAAATACATTAAAGATGATGATGTGTGAAGAATTATCCAGCATTTAAGCATCCCTTTTTTAAAATTTAGGCAAGTTTGGGTTCTCTGAAAGTTTCTGAGGATTCAATAAGTTGCAATTATGTTAATGAAAAATATACATTTCTAGGTTTCAAAAGGACCTAACTTATCAAGCTCCCACGTTAGGAATCCAACATAATCTTCATGACCACATGGATGGCAATTCATCTATGTCCATGTGAGTTAACTACCATGACCATTCAGTCTAGTACTAGAAGATCTAACTGTAGCAATCACACAAGAAATAAAAGGCATCCAAATTAGTAAGGAAGAAGTAAAACTGTCAGTATTTTCAGATGACATGATACTAAATATCAAAAACTCTACAGACTCCACCAAAACAGTATTAGAATAAATGAATTCAGTAAAGTTGCAGCATACAAAGTTAATACATAGAAATCTGTTGCATTTTCTATAAACTAATAATGAAGTAGCAGAAAGAGAAATTAAGAAAACAATTCCCTTTTACAACTGCAGAAAAAAGAATAAAATACCTAGGAATAAACCAAAGAAATGAAATATCTATACTCTGAAAACTATTAAGAAACACAACACAAAACTATAGGACAACACAAACATATGGATATACCATGCTCACGGATTAGGAATTAATATTGCTAAAATGTCCATACTAGTCAAACCAATCTACAGATTCAATGCAATCCCTATTAATATAACAACAGCATTTTTCACAGAACTAGAGCAAATAATCCTAAAATTTAATATGAAACCACAAAAGACCTCAAATAGCTAAAGCAATCTGCAAAGCTATAGTAATCAGAACAGTATGGTTCTGGCACAAAAACAGACACATCGATCAATGGAACAGGATAGAGAGCCCAGAAATAAACCTACACTTATATGGTGAATTAATCTATGACAAAGGAGGTAAGAATATACAGTGGGGAAAAGACAATCTTTTCAATAAATGGTGTGGGAAAATCAGACAGCTACATGCAAAAGAGTGAAGCTGGAACACCTTCTTATACCATACATAAAAATAATTTCAAAATGGATTAAAGACCTGAATGTGAAACCTGAAACCATAAAACTCCCACAAGAAAATATAGGCCATAATCCTAGACATCAGCCTTAGCAACATATTTATAAATATGTCTCCTCAGGCAGTGGAAACAGAAGCAAAAATAAAAAGCTCTTGCACAGTGAAGGAAGCCATCAACAAAATAAAAAAGCAACGTATTGAATGGGCAGATATCTGATAAGGGGTTAGTATCCAAAATATACTATGAGCTCATACAACTCTATATCAAAAAGCAAGCAATCTGATTAAAATGTGGGCAGAAGACATGAACAGACATTTCTCTAAAGAAGACATACAGATGGCCAATAGACACATGAAAAGATGCTCAACATCACTCATCATCAGGGAAATGCAAATCAAAACTAGAGTGAGATATCACCTCACACCTTTCAGAATGGCTAAAATAAAAACAACACAAGAAACAACAAGTGTTGCCAAGGATGTGTAGAAAAAGAAAACTTCATGCACTGTTTTTGGTGCAGCCAATTTGTAAACCAGTATGGAGTTCCTCAAAAAATTAAAAACAGAAATATCATATGATCCAGAAATTCCAGTAGTGGGTATTTACCCCATACCAAAAATATAAAAACACTAGTCAAAAGGATTATATGCACCTCTATATTAATTGCAGCATTATTTACAATAGCCAAGATATGGAAGCAAGCCAAGTGTCCATCAACAGATGAATGGATAAAGAACATGTGGGCTATATATTATACATACAATGGAATATTACTTAATAAAAAAAAGAATGAGATCTTGCCATTTGTGAGAAGATCGATGGACCTGGAGGGTATTATGCTAAGTGAAATACGTCAGATACAGAGAAAGAAAAATACCATGTGATTTCACTTACATGTGAAATCTAAAAAACAAAACAAATGACCAAACCAAAAGAACAGACTCTTAAAACACAGAGAACAAACTGGTGTTTGCCAGAAGGGAGCTGAGTGGGGGTATGGATGAAATAGCTGACGGGCATTAAGAGGTACAAACTTCCAGTTACAAAACAAATTAGGGAGATGCAAAGTACAGCACAGGGAAAGTGGCCAATAATATTTTAATAACACTGTATGGTGACAGATGATGACTGCACTTATCAAGGTGAAAAGGAAAAAAAAAAAATTACTATGACCATTCCTCAGGTGTCCTGCTTAGGTAATCCTCCCTGACAAAGGATAGGACTACAGAAACAGGGTTTTCCAGGAAAGGTGATTCAACAAAATTGGGGAAAGATCCCAAGTTATGAGTCGGAAGATGAGAGGTCTACTGTTCTCTATGTCCCTTCCACCCAGACATTTAAGGATGGAAAATGTGTGCCACTCCTCACCCTCTGCTGTCATTCCCCACCTGTGGCAGACCAGATGGCGGCATGTTTCTCTGAATGCAGAAGCGTTCTCAACACACACTGGAGGTAGCTCCTACCCAAAATGACAGGAGCAGCATGTGAAATGAAAGCTATCAGCTTTAGGTAGCTGATATCAGCTTAGATAAACTACACTGTCTAATTCTTTTTCTGATAAGATGTCACAACTTTTATAATGTGAGCTTGCTTAGATCATAATAGACTCTGTCCTGGGGTATACTGTCTCTGGTTATTTTTATTGGATTTTTATTAATCTCATACTTTTTGGGGAGAGCATGTCACAGGTATAGTGCAGAAACATCTCATTTTTGTGAGATTATCAAAGGTTTAATTTATTCAGTGGCCAAAATAATCTCTAAGAAGCCTTTACATTTCAAAAGTATGGTTGTTGTAAATGTATAAATGTAAGAAAATATTTATTTACATATATTATAAAGCAAGAAGCTAAAAGAAAATAATGTATGGATATATTGGTTACTACTTACAATATGATACTGTAATTAAAACAAATTTAAAATATAAACATACTTTATCAAATTTGGTAGAAAAAAGGACTTAGTCTTATTTATAATGCTTTCATGAAAGTTGAATTCATGCTTTCTCTATTAAAAAAACAAACACATGTTCACTTTGGTATGAGTCAGATTTCATTTCGCTCATTTGAGATTAAGGAGAAAGTGCTTATATTTGCTACATTTAAAATTTAGCAATATATTCATTTAGGAACACTTATACAATGTTTCCTATTTTATTAAACATTCATAAGCAAATATAACATACGGCTGATAATCCAACTCCAAAAAAGCAATTGATTCTACAATCCTATTAATATTTTAAAGAAGCTACTTTGAAGGTCACATTTAAGACTAATCATATAGCTTATGGGGTGCCTGGGTAGCTCAGTTGGTTAAGCATACGACTTCAGCCCAGGTCATCTCACGGTCTGTGGGTTCAAGCCCCGCATTGAGCTCTGTGCTGACAGCGCAGAGCCTGGAGCCTGCTTCAGATCTGTGTCTCCCTCTCTCTCTGCTCCTCCCCTGCTCATGCTCTGTCTCTCTATCTCTCCCTCTCTCAAAAATAAATTTTAAAAAAGACTAATCATATAGCTTAAGCATAGCAAAAATTAGTTTCTTTTAAATTATCATTCTCCATATTATCTCACCAAATTTATAAACATATAATGCTTAAAGAAAAATGTGAGGTATCTTCCTAATATAAGTTAAGCATTATAAATTATCTTGCGGAAACTGACAATTCCTATATTACATTTCCGTGTCTGTAGGTTGTATTCACATGACTTCACTTATGGAATACAATCAGAGGACATCTAGGTTCCTTATGCATCCAGAGGCAACTCCTAAACCATAAATAAGAGAGAAAAGCTGGTCTGAATCAAGACATTTGTTCCATATTATGATGGCAGAAAAGTGATGAGTAATTCAAGAGATATCATGATGATAAATGGTGACAGTAATATATTACAACAATTATTGAACGTTTTTTGTACGCTGCATGCCATTCTAAACGCTTAACGTTATTAACTCATTCAAACCTCACAACAATTCAGCGAGATGGGTGCCCCCAATGGAAAAACTAAAGATAGGTTAAGAAATTTGTGCAAGACTACACTCTCAGTAAGGTGTCAGCCAGTATTTGGATTCCTATTGGTTTTCTTTAAAAGCAAGGGGTGAGAAAGCAAAAAAAAAAAAAATGCAAGTTGTGCCACAGAATTCTTTTCCACATCAAAAATTCCACAAGCATAACTCTTTCCACAAAGATAGGGTAAAAGCAGAAGACTTCTCTGGTTAGCCTGGTCATACCATCATCTGCCCAACCCTAGCTGCCTCTGGACAACTGTGTCTGAATCCCCCAGGGAGACTTGAGGGCTTACCTTCCCTGAGCTCCCATGATAATACACACACGTGCACAGATATAAATGTACGCACATATCCATCCATCCATCTTGTAATGGCAATGATCACACTGCATATCTGCCTCTTAGATTGTTAGCTTCCTGAGGAGAGGGGCCCTAAACTTTTTATCTGATTATCTTATACTTCGAACACTTGAGTGATTAAGTGATTAAATTTCTCATCTGGTTTTAGAAGCCTCAACCTGCTTTGATAGAGAAAAGCTTCAGTGGGAATAAGTAGGAGACAACAGGGTTTTGAATTATTGCCCAAACACCCACCATTGTTGGGATTTCGCTGCCATTTCTGGGCAGCACAGTGTACGTCCTGATGCAAGGAGTTGAGGAAAGTCACAGGAAGAAGAGAAAACTGGCATTTTGAGAACTCAGGGGGAGAAAACATGTCAAAGCAAGACGTAGAGCTGCTGGAGGGAAATTAGAGGGAGAGACAGTCAGAATTCCAGTCTGTTAAACAGAAGGGCAACAGGCTGAGAAGCCTTTATCTATGCACTGGGTTTTGTGCTTTTAAAATAACTATATCCTGGGCCTGCTATGAGGAAGAATAGGGATGCTGGTCTCCCTCAGGTCCCCAGACTAGTGTGACCCGCTGACACAAAGGGAAGCAGATTGTGGCAGGAAGGGTGATTGCCCTGAAAAATGCCCCTGTCCTAATCCCCAGACGCTGTGGAAATATTACCGTACGTGGCAAAAAGCATTTTTCAGAAGTTAATTAAGATCGAGGATGTTGAGATGAAACCAATACCTGGATTATTCAGGTAGGGCCAGTCTAATTGCATGAATCCTTAAATTTGGAGAACTTTCCCAGCTGTGGTCAGAGAGAGGGTGCTAAGACAACAGAAGAAGACAGAAAGATGCAACACTGCTGGCTTTGAAGATGGAGGAAGATGGAGCCATGAGCCAAGGAATGTAACCAGCCTCTAGAGGCTGGAAAAGGCAAGGATGATCCCCTAGAGGATCCTCCAGAAAGGAACACAGCCCTGCCAACGTCTTCACTTTAGCCCAGTGAGACATGTGTTGAATCCAGATGTACAGAACTGTAAAATAATAAACTTATGTTGTTTTAAGCCACTACATTCGTGATAATTTGTTGTGGCAGCAATAGAAAACTAATACAGGGGACTTCAAATTCTCAGTCAAGTCTGCCCCTTGGGGGAATCATTGCAGAGGCTACAAGTTTGTGTTAGAAGCCCAGGAAGAGAGGAAGGCCACATCTAACCCTGACGGCTCAATGAAGCCTGAGAGGAATTGGAAGGAAAACCTTTTAGAGAATCAGAGCAAGCCCAGAGAGAGTACCTAATATAAAAGGCTGATAGCATAAATCTTTTTCATCCTTGGAGGAATGCTGCTCTGATTCTAAACCCCACCCCAAGATTCTCTTCTGGGAAGGCTGATTTGAGCCAACTCAGAATGTCTAAAAACAAACAGAATAAGAGTCACGCTGTTCAGTGCTCCTAAACGGTCTCTGCCCTCCATTGCAATCCAAGGTCAGAGCAGTCTGTGCATGAGACGAGGAGCCAGTCCACAAAGCTTTCTGGAACAAACCCCATGCCCAAGAAGCAGGGAAACAATAGCTTGTTACCACTGAGAGATCAAAACAAGTAAGATCCCTTTCCTCTCATTTTTGCCAGTACTTCTAGGCAAAGAAAGCAAAAATCACAAGGCAAATGTTAGTGGTCTGAGGCATTTTATTTTAAGAACTCCTGTGGGAAGTATCTTGATTTCATAATTCTCTCCATTAATTAAGAGTGAGGATAAAGTGAACGAAGAATGGACATCATAAACACATTTGCTTATGCTGTTACCCATCATATAATCATATAATACGAACCTGGTAGTTGCTGGGAAGTTCTGATGGAAAGAAGCATATTTTTATCCTTGTAAAGAATTAAAATAATGACCATGTAATATGGAAAAAAATACGGATGCAAAGTGAAATAAAAAATAGCCTGTTTGTGTTTGAGATTCGCTGAATATTATGTCATATAATGATACAGAACTAGAATTACTTTTCATTTACAAATTAAATCATTATGATTCAAGGAAAATCTAAGATAATCAAGTATAACTTTAGTTCTTAAGATGATTGGACGCTCAATTAAAAAATAGCTCACTGAGGTCTGTAAATGTTTTAACATCTGTTTTAGGATTTAACTGTCAAACTAAATTATCCTAAATTTGAGACTGTACTACCTAACGAAGCCTACCAGTTGTTTTCACTGCTTCAGAAACTTGAAATTACAGAATCTGAATGAAACCTGAGAGGTCACTCTAGTCCAACAACTTGCCTGGTGGGATGATATCCCTGACAGATATTTTTACTTTTTAAAAGGCTCCAATTGATAAAGCATTTTTCCTTCTATTCTCTCCTGCAGACCAGTTTGTGCCCCAACTCAATGTTGCCCACAAAGAAGACAGAAAAGGAAATGGTCATTTATTCTGTGCCTACTACGTGTCCGATATTGCAGTAGGCGCTATATAAATATTCAAAGAACTCCTTTTCACATCATCCCAGTGAAATACTATGAGCTACATTTTATAGATGAAATAAACAACAGGCTAAAATACCTGATAAAACTACTTCCTCTCTAAAAGAACTAAAATTCACTATTATACAACAGGTAACTATTTCAGAGAAAAATATTTTTTTTTTAACGTTTATTTTATTTTTGGGACAGAGAGAGACAGAGCATGAATGGGGGAGGAGCAGAGAGAGAGGGAGACACAGAATCGGAAGCAGGCTCCAGGCTCTGAGCCATCAGCCCAGAGCCCAACGCGGGGCTCGAACCCATGGACCGCGAGATCGTGACCTGGCTGAAGTCGGACGCTTAACCGACTGCGCCACCCAGGCGCCCCTCAGAGAAAAATATTTTAATAAAATTGAAGTGGCTATAGAAAGTGTGAGACAAAAATAGTAGGTAAATGCATTTTTTTAAAATTTTTTTAATGTTTATTTTTGAGAGACAGAGTGTGAGCGGGGGAGGGGCAGAGAGAGGGAGACACAGAATCTGAAGCTGGCTCCAGGCTCTGAGCTGTCAGCTATGAGCCTGACGTGGGGCTTGAACCCATGAACCGTGAGATCATGACCTGAGCATGAAGTTGGACACTTACCCAGGTCCAACCCAGGTGCCCCTAAGTAAATGCATTCTTGTTCCTCAAATTCACAGCCAATAGTCTATATTTTTAATAGTAAACCAGAAAATATCCAATAGGTTTATAATGAGGAACTAGTGTAACAAAATATTAAAATTGTAGAGAATAAATGGCAACTTGGACATTTAGACCATGTCCCATATTAAAACAGAATATGCCTAAAAGTGAACACAAATAAATTATAAATTTTTAAAAATATCTATGTATTTTGTAGTTTTGTTACCCTTCCTGTATGATACTGACATTTTTCACTAGAAGTTATTTTTGTAGACAGTAATGGACACATCTGGAGACTTTTTAAGTTTCATTGTACTCAACCGAAATTTTAAGAGAAACATGCTCTTTCATGGGGGATGTGTCTGAAAAAAAGGTAACAGAAAATCATTAGCACTGTGAAGCACAGAACACTGACAGGGAGGGAGCAGAGACATTTAATATTGGATATGGTCCAATTTTAGATGGTGGAAAAAATAATACAAATAACTTACTGCATTTCTGTTATGTATCTGGCAATGAACTAGTCACTTTGCATACATTATTGCATATGATCAGTGCATGTTAGATTGATCGTCTCCATTTTTCAGATAAGGAACTTAAGATGTATAAAAGAAAATTACTTTCCCAAGAAAACACAGCTATCGTGTAACAGATTCTAAGCCCAGGCTATTTAATTAAAGCCTTTTTCTCCCCTTGGAAAAGAAAAGTTGGTGGTGAAGACCCGTTGAAGGACTGAGGAGCAAATCTCAGAATAAGCTGCTGGTTATGTAACATAAATGACAGGAGAGGTTTGAGAACCCAAGTTCTGCTTCAAGGGTGAAGAAATTTCATGAACAGGTCTCAGATGGGCTGGCGCTTGGCCTAATGAGCAACACTTCTGGAAACTGACCTTCACGTCCTCAGTCTCACAGCAAATACCATTCAGAAATGTGCTGTGGTTTATTTGTACCAGCCAGTCGCTCTTGATTAGCAGATGGGCTTGGAGCCAGTCTCCAGAAGGAGAATCTCCAGGAGGAAGCTGGGGTCAGGACAAAGGCAAAGGGAAGTGTTTGGGCCTGGTATCAATCCACAGCTGCCTGACTGCACTGGAAAACGCAAAGCTATACCTCCAGGTGACAGCATGCTGTGTCCTCACCGGATTTGTTTCATAAGTTTCTGTATCATTTTCTCTTAGTGAAACTAAATTCTTCATCTGTGTCTGATAGTGTCTTTCCACCAACACACATCCTGTTGCCACAAGGTTATTAAATACTTCCTTCCTATGAATGGAACTCCAGTCATATCAGCCCTGGCTTAGCTGCTTACTGTCTAGGATACCTTTACTCATTCTTCAAGTCTCCGAGAAAATCCTACATTCTTTAGGAGTCTTCTGACTGCTTTCCTTGGGTTCATTCAGGCATAATTTTCTTGATGTTCAGATTGTATTGTGTATGTATTGCCATTGTACTGGCATCTCGAAAATCACAACATTCGCCCACAAATGTCTGTCTTCACTAAACCTGTATCTTTGGCCTGCTAGCTCCTCTTTAAACCCAGCCTACAGTAGGTGCTCAGTATTCATTTGTTAAATAAACCTGGTATTCTATCTGTTGGTCTTATCGCTTCAGATATATACTGTTTGAACACCAGCATTTTAACACTGAATTAAACCTAAAACAAGGTATTTTCAAAAGCTGGCACATTGATTAAAGTATTTTGAGAAAAAGAATAACAATGTAAAGAAATAAAAACAGTAACAGCTAATACTTCCTGAGTACTGTGTACCAGATAATGTTGTGCTAGTTTTACATGAAGTAATTCATTCATTTACTCCTCACAATAACACTTTGCAAAAAAAACAAAAAACAAACAAAAACACAAAACAAAAAAAACCCCAAACAAACAGTTATTTCCCTCATTTTCCAGACAAGGAAGCTGAAACAGAAGAAGATCAAATGCCCATCAGCTCATACATCAAATATGGGCTGGAGCTTGTATTTCAATCTAAGCCGTGTAGCTCTGCGGTCACTGCTCTGAACCACTGTCAGTCAAAACCTTCCCTGTATTAGTGATTTATACATTCCTTTTCATTTAATCCTCGAAAGCAGTTCTATGAGACAGGAGGAATGAACATACTAGGAGCATAAATCAAGTTGAATCCACTGATCTGATCCCATGGCTCTGCAGGTGAGTGGCAGGGCAGACAGTTCTCAGCGCTGTGTAAGCGATGCTAACATGATCTGCACATGCACTTCTCCTTCTGGGTTAGTTTGAAGAAGAGATTATGCTTCATCTCATTCTTCCTATATAATATTTTAGCATCAATTTGTCAGTTTCAAGAAAAAAGTCTGGATTTTGTTTGAGGTTGGACTGAATCTATAGATTAAACAACGACTTACTATTGTAATCAACGTCCCTATCTATAAACATAGTCTTTAAAAAATCATTTAAAAGTTGTTTTTTTTAATGATTTTGTACATTTTATAATTTTCCCATCAAGGTCTCAGTAATTTTTTAAAGATTACTGTCACACAACTATAATTGCTGCTGTAGATACTAAAGTGTTTTTTTTTAATTTATTTTCAGTTTGTATTTGAGGTTTATCTATAGAAATATTGTTAAACTCTCCAATTAATTCTATTAAGCAATATGGGAATTAAGGTGGGTTTTCTTTGTAGAAAATCACATTTGCCATCAATAAATGACAATTTTCTTTCTTCTTTTCTCCTATTATTACGAATTTTCAATTCTTTTTCTTGGCTTACTGTGCTGGCTAGGACATCTAGTATAGCAATAATTAGTTACAGTAGGTACCCTGGCTTCTGATTTAAAAAGTAATGCTTCCAACATTTACCATTAAATATAAGGTGTGCTATATATTTTTGGTGGATGGCCTTGATCAAGTAAAGGAAATTACTAATTTGCTAAGAATTTTTTCCTACTTTTAATTATAAGCAAGTTCTAAAAATTACTGACTATTCTTTGTACATTCACTGAGATGACTGTGTAGTTTTTCTTCTTTTAGTCAGCTAACATAATGAATTATATTAATGGACTGTCCAGAGTTAACCCAATTTGCCATTCCTGGAATAACTTCAACTTGGTCTTCAATATTTCTGGATTGAATCTGCTATAAGAACTTTGCATCTAAGTTTATGGGTGAGATTGGTCTCCAGTTTTCTCTTCTTGTATTGTCCTTTTCTGGTTTTCAAGTTATAGCAACTTCATCAAATGAGATGGGCCAGGATCTTTCTTCTATTCTCTAGATGAATTTCTAGTCTATAAGCATATAAAACATTGAACTCTGGTAGAACTTACCTATACAATCAAATGTGCCTGCTGTCTTTAAGAGAAGATAAGCTATTGGCTGAATTTCTTTCAAACTACAGGAAGATCTGAGTTCTTTTTCTTCTTGGGTCAATTTTGGTTCATTTTTATTTTTCTAGGAAAGTCAGAACTATGCACTAAACTGACATCCACAAAATTAAATTCAGAAGTTTGGAGGGGTCATTAGAAAACAAGTAAAAATTTATAGCAAGCCCACTAAATCAGATCCAGAAATCCCAAATCCAAAATGCAGCAATGGTAAAAGATATCAACAGATGTCTACTCCACTAAAGATAATAATGACAATCCAGATTTGCCAAAAGCCCCTTATAATAAGAACCAATGAAAATACCATAGCATTGCTAACATGTCTACTTTCTTATACTCTTATGACATTTTTACAAGTGTAATTCAGAGCATTTAATCTCATCAGAATGGTAACTGCTTTTGAATTAATCAGTTATTGTTACCATAGCCTTCCTTATCTCCAGCAAATTATAAACTATTTTCTAAACTTTATTTCTTTCCAACATTCCTTTGTGTTCATATAAAACAATCTTTAGTTTGGTTCCATTTTTTTCCTTTTTCCCCCCATTAAATTAGCATCTCAACTTCAAGAAGATGTTGACCAAATTACACAAAACTATGACACTCAGTCATACTTCACTCTTAACTGATATTGAGCATTAGGCCTTCATCTATCAATCAGAAATAAGATTACAAATCCCTAGAACCTGTGTATGAGCTGCTTCAGCAATATGTCATTTCTTCCTTCAAATTTCTGTAAAAAGAGCTGGGGTAGAGCAAATAGACATAAGGAATTTAGGAGTTAAAAATTTACATGGCATCTCCATCTAAAGCTTCACAGCAGAAAACCTGTCTGTTACCTTAAAGAGTCATTTAGAATCTTGGAAGAAAAAAATTAGTGTTTGCTGTGATTTCTAAAACACCATAAGTGATCTGAAATATAAAACTTGTATTTTCTAAAAGCCTTTTATAAAAGTACTCAAGTTAACATTTTCAGACAATAGCTGTCTTTGAAAGAAGTAGCATCTGTTCATATTTAAGACCAAGAAAAATTTAATCAGTAGTCACACTGTGCTCCCAAGCTTCTACCAAGGAACTCAATAATAAACTCCACAACTAAAGGGAATTTCAAAGTCAACTAACAAGTCCCCAGGATGATACTTAAATGGCTCATAAAATCATTAGTTTTTAAAGATATATGGAAGAAACAGCAAATGGTTAGGAGGCCCTAAGTGAGGAAAGCATTATTTAAAAAAAAAGGAAAGAGGAAAGTATTATTGTTTTTTTAAAAAAAGGGGGGTCTTTAATTGGGAGGAGCAAGGAAGAATAGTAAAGAAAGAAGATGTGACAGAGTCTCAAAAGAATTCACAGATGGTGTTAAACTGCATCCAATTTTTTTTGAGCTGTTAAGAGGTCATGAACAATTTTCTCACTCTGACATTTTAGAGGTTCCTGCAACCTCCATCATAACGGTGTAGGTTGAAAACAGGGTTAGTTGATTTCCCTGAAATATCAGTGTGAGCAAAAGACCTAAGAACCATTATTTCTCTGCTTTCTTCTCCCCATGGAAATAAGCACAATTCACAGGAAATATAATGATGGCACAATAACAAAGTTAGGAAAATAGGAAGTTAAAAACAAAGCTGAGGGGAAAAAAGATGTTAAGTAAGTTTACTACCTTCTCCCGTGCCTAGAGGGAAGCTTCCAGCTTAAGCATAGAACAGCTCCTCTCCTGAGTGAGGACTGGAGCTGTAAGACCAGCAAACAATATCCAGTCTCTAGACCTGCAAATTACCAACCCCAAAATGCTCCAGTGCCCCCCAAAAAAGAGATACAATTTCCCCAAAGGTTTTATGAGTACCTCAACTCTATTCACAATTCATTCAAATAAGATATTCACTAGTAAAACTAAAATCCAGGCACATGAGTCCACAGAAATCAGGTAGTGACTAAAAACAACCAAGTGCTGAATAACAGCTGTGCTTTCTTGATATTGTTATTTTTAAGAGTATTTTTTAACTGAGTCAACTAGGTAATGAAAATCTAAAACCTATATTCCTTCTCCAACTATCTATATCATTACAATGATTCATGCCCACTTACAGCTTTTGTTCATGTTTGTTGATAATGTAATTTTTTAAAAGATGTATACAATTAACTCATTATATACTTCACCTCTTTTATATTTAATATTGATTTTAAATTCTAGAGCATAGTAAAAATAAAAGTTTTAAAGGATATTAAAATATGGAAAAGTTTCCTTGCATTTCTATTTCTTAGGCAAGAGTCTGGTCGTCTTACAGAATAAGCTTATTAACCAATGCTGGGAAATAACATTACAAGTTGAACATCTAATTAAAGATCAAATACTTCACACTCAGAACCCACAACATACAGACATACCATCTAACAATTTACTTATTTCTATTGTCTTTGAACAATTGTAAAGTAAGTCAGAAAGTTTGCTTGCCAAATTTCTCTTATCATTAATGTGGAAGTTAATTGATATTTTAAAACTTGGATTATCTACAAACTTTTAAATTGTATAGAATGAAACCTTATAGTTCTTGAAGAAAAAAAAAAAACCCGAATAACATTATCACAAACATGATGTTACAAACAATAGCTACTTATGTAAAAACAAAAACAAAAACAAAAAAACAACCTGGCCAAAATCTATGGTGGTATCAACTGTGGCATAATTTCATAATTTAAAATGCTTACAACGTTATTTTGCTGTTTAAAAATACAAAGGATTGTTCAACTAGGGATTATATGTAGCATTTGTTTTTCTATCAATAAAAGTGTATTAAAACAGATGGAAAAGTCATCCTAAAACTAATTCCAGTGGTTCAAATTCTTCATAAGTGTGCTTACAAATATTTAATGGAAGTATTTTTTAACTTTTACTAGAGATATAGTATTTGTTTTTCTGTCAGACAAATTTTAGGGAAATTAAACAGTCTATCATCAAATGACCAAGGTTTAAATAGGCTACCTGCTAGCTGTGTGATCTTGATCACGTTGCTAAGCTTCTCTGTGTCTCAGTTCTTTCATCTGTAAAATGCAGCCCAGAGGGGGTTCTATTTGATAGTATCATTTTTTTTTTTTTGGTTACAGTTTTGTATTAACAGTATTATAAATGAAATAACCCAGGTAAAAAGTTTAAAATGGTGTCTAGCATAATAAATGCTGGCTATACATCCTTTATTTTCACTTTTCACATTCCCTATTTTCCTTAAACAGAGTAGCAGCAAACCCATAGCAAATGGTAAAAAAAAAAGAATTAAAGTGGAGGGAAAAAAAACTTTAAAAATGTATCTCTTTGAAATTAATTATCTAGTTTGTACTTCAATGGCCCAACAGTACCTGTAATTGAATTCCTTAATTACTTAACTCCAACATATTTAAAACCTTGAAATGTGTAAGGTTTTTTTAATTAAAATTTTTTTTAATTTAATTTTTTTAATGTTTATTTATCTTTGAGAGAAAGAGAGCACAAGTTGGGGAGGGGCAGAGAGAAAGAGGGAGACTGTCTGAGCTGATCTGTCAGTACAGAGCCCGATGTAGGGCTTGAACCCACGAACTGGGAGATTATGACCTGAGTAGAAGTCAGACACTTAACTGACTGAGCCACCCAGGTGCCCCCTAAAAAAGTTGTTTTAAATGTTTATTTATTTTTGAGAGAGAGACACAGAACACAAGTGGGGAAGGGGCAGAGAGAGAGGGAGACACAGAATCTGAAGCAGACTCCAGGCTCCAAGCTGTCAGCACAGAGCCCAACATGGAGCTCGAACTCACGAACCACGAGATCATGACATGAGCTGAAGTCAGATGCTCAACCGACAGAGCCATCCAGGTGCCCCCACATAAAATTTTTTTAAAAATTACTGAAAAAGCTGAACAGTCTTGGAACACTCCTTTGGAGTCCTAGGAACAGGCTGTTCCTATTAATATTTTCTTGGAGACCCATCTAAGTGGAACCTTCAGCTGCATAATATATAGCACCATTTTATGAATTGGTACAATCGCCTACACACAAAAAAAGAAAGAAATGGATGATTAACACCAGGCTGACTTGTTGGCAAAGACATTAACACAAAAGCCAATTAACACAATCCATTGATAAGAGAAAAACATATGTAAAAGGAAGATAGACAAAATCGCAGAATAAAAAACTGTCCTTCCCAAGGAGGAATGTGGAAGTTTGAAGAGTTTCTATTTCCATTAAATAAGGGAAGGAAACAACACTCTTATTGTTCTCATTTTATTGCGGACTAATTTTTTTAAAAAAGAGATTTTGGCACAAGCAGAGTAGACTCTAGTCTTTTCTTAACTTGCTCTAGGCCTACAAACCCTTACTGGTTATGCAGATGCCTGTGTTTGTCCCATGGGTGGGTTTGTGTGGGCATACTCATGAGCATGCAAAAACATTCCCAGGGAGCACAGGAAGTGGGAAGTTGGGTTGGACATTCTCGAAGATTCTTTTTTTCCTTAGGATTTCCTATGTTCTGCCCTAATGTTTAGTTTTCTTTGTCTGTCATCTATTTTTGCCAGACTCATGCAGTTACAACTCCTAAGTACATGTCGCTAGTTTTGAAAATACTTACTTTTCTCCATCTAGTCTGCTACATTTACACCACATCAGCACCAGAGGATCCTGACACAGGGTTATATAAATGCCGCTAACTAAGGCCAGAAGATACAACAGAGTTATTCTTTGAGTTCAGGTAATATATCATGTGAAGACTTTTCCTTGTATGTTTTTTTCCTAGTTTTAATAAAATAAGGTCCTATCTATATTTCTTGCCATGAACACTGGAAATTGTCTTTTTTTTTAGAGCACCATCATCCCATTTAAGCTCCCACTGATGTTTGTGAATCTCAAACCAAAGTAGTGCTGCCACCTCATAGATGAAGTTTTCTAATAAATACTGCTTTGTTCCGTATGTCCACATTGCCATGTTTTACAGAATAGCTCATATTTCATTTTTTCCCCAGAATTTTGTTTCAGCACAACTTCATAGAGTATTTTCCCTTTCACAGTGTAACTGAAGAAAACCACAAATCCAAAGTATAGTTTAGAGCTAAACAAAAATAAAACCTCAATTAATGATAGAACTCGTTGTTGTCAAGGTCTGACCAGTCAGGAAATGCAAATGCCTTTGGTTTACAATGACCTATGACAAATACTGTGCTAGCTGTATTAGAAATGCTTCTATCACCTACTTGACAACATATGGCTTTGCCAGACAAGTCAGCATTTCAAACAACCAGTCCTCCAACACTGTTTGTGTTGATTATATCATGATTATACAACTCAAAATTCTGCAAAATAAAAAGATGTATTTAAGCTTTTGGCACTCACAAGAGAGCACAAAACTCGTAGGAAAAAAATCTAGGATCAAAAAAAAACAAGAAAAAGAAAGAAAGAAAGAAAGAAAGAAAGAAAGAAAGAAAGAAAGAAAGAAAGAAAGAAGAACGAAAGAAAGGAAAAATCTAGGCTCTGTTCTCAAAAACAATTTAGTATAACAGTTTTAATTATATATTTAATATGAAATATATTTCAGTACCTGCAAAGATACTTCTTTCCTAGAATTTTAACATAAGCTTCACATACATATTTCTGAGATGAATCACTGAGCCAGCATGAATTCATCTCCTAATGTAAATATTTAAGTATTATAAAAGCTGAATCAGAATGCAAAGGAATACTTATAAAAGTGTATTCAATTGTATCTTTCATTATTTTTAAATATGTTTGAAAATATTTTGCATTCTACAAACAGAAACAATCTTTTCTTGACACATTCTACTTGCCAGATATAATAAGGAAATAGCCATTAAATTAAAAAAAAAACCTTTTCCTAATGTGTGTATATATACACATATACATATATGTACATATATGTGTATGTATACATACATGTACATGTATGTACATATACATACATACATATGTACATATACGTGTGTGTGTGTACCCTGAAAGAAAACAAAATAAAATCTATTTTTCTGAGTGTTATCACTCTTCCTTCATAAGAATGAATATTTAATTACTGAAATGCTATTAACATCCATGCTGGGGTGGAAGGTACTTTCAACTTCATGGGAAAAACGTTTTCTTAATATTCAAAGTATTTTATAACACTCTTCTGCTTAATTTCAATGGATTTCAGGGGTGCCTGGGTGACTTAGTTAAGCGTCTGACTCTTAATTTCTGCTCGGTCATGATCTCACCCACCGTTCGTTTGTTCTGCACTGACAGCACGGAGCCTGCCTGGGATCCTCTCTCTCCCCCTCTCTCTCTCCCTCTCTCTCTCTCTGCCCCTCCTGCACACACATGCACTCCCTCTCTCTCAAAATAAATAAACTTAAAAAAAATGGATTTCACTTACAAATAGAAAAAATGGGTTTTGCGAATATGAAACTTAAAAAAATAATTACATTTTGAATTGAAACAGAGGAAACAACATGGTCATCAGACACCTCTGAGTAACACCCCACCTAGGCGATCCAGTTTCACATGCTCAGTTAGTTTTCTCCTTGGTTTGCCTGGATTAATTACTGCAATGTTCATAATACATAAAGAGTCAAGGGAGCATATGGAACCTGGAGGCAGATGTGGGGCAGTTTCCGGTTCCTTTACTTGCCTGCAATCTAGCTACATGCAAATTAACTACCCTCCTTGAGCCTCAATTGCCTAATCTATAAAAATTAATATAACAGACACTTCATTAAGATGGCAAGGGATGAAATAAAAGGTGTGTCAAGTTCCCAACAGAGCACTCGGCACACAGTAGGTGCTTGAGAGCTGCCCCGCCTTCCGCTCCCCTCCCACGTCCTGTCCTTGCCCTTCAACCATTACTGGAGAATGGGGACCAAGGAATGCCTAGCACATAAAGTTATTCGTAGTATTCCTTAACATCATTTTGATCTTTCTTGGGTCTCTCTCTCTTTTTTTTTTTATTGTTCCTATTATCATATTTATTATTTCCTTCCTTCTACTTACTATCGGTATATTTGGTATATATACTATGGGTATACTACCAGTATATTTTTCTTTCCCTACTTAAGGTGGAAACTTTAAACATTGTTTTAAGGTTTTTTTTTTTCTTTCTAAAATGAGCAAATACAGTTATGCATATTCCTCTAAATACTGTTTTAGCTTCTCTGCATATATTTTATTCTGCATGGTCATTAATATTCAATTCATAAGATTTTATAAATTCCAGGGGTGCCTGGGTGGCTCAGTCGGTTGAGCACCTGACTTTGGCTCAGGTCATGATCTCACAGTTCATGAGTTCGAGCCCCGCGTCGGCTCTGTGCTGACAGCTCAGAGCCTGGAGTCTGCTTCATATTCTGGGTCTCGCTCTCTCTCTCTCTCTCTCTCTCTCTCTCTCTCTTCCCTCTCCTGCTCATGCTGTCTCTGTCTCTCAAAAATAATTAAACATTAAAAAAATTAAATATAAGATTTTATAAATTCCATGTTATTTCTTCTTTGACCTATTATTATTTAGAATTTTCCTTTTAATTTCCAAATATTTGAATATTTTTTAGGTATCTTATTGATACCTCATTTAATTCCATTGTGGTTAGACAACACATTATGTAAGATTTCAAACGTTTGAATCTTATTAAAACTTGTTTATGGTATAACAACATATGGTCTATCTTGGCCAACATTCTCTGTGCACTTGAAAAGAATGTGTGTTCTGCAGTTTTTAGTTATAGATCTAAGTTACCATCTGGTGTTGTTTCCTCTCAGCGCGAAGAATTTCCTTTAGTATTTCCTGTAGCACAGGTCTAATGGCAGTGAATTCTCTCATTTTTGCTCATCTGAAAAATTTTTTATTTTTCCCTCCATTTTTGAAGGCTAGTTTGACTGAATGTTGATTTCTGGGTTGGTATTTTTTTTTACTTCCAGCCCTAGAAAGATGTCACTCCATTGTCTCCTGACTTCCATTATTCCTAATGAGAAATAAGACAACTTTGAGTGCTGTTCCCTATATGTATGTAATTTTCCTCTTTTTTTCCTCTGGCTACTGTCTGTCTATAAATTCTGTCTATGTCTTTGAATTTCCTATCCTTCTCCTTCCCTTCTGAAACTTCAATTACATAATTACTTTTATAACATTATTAACAGTGTAATGGAGAACAATTCTCATTATCATTTAGTTAAGTTACAAGGAGATAAATAAAAAGTCTATGTGGAACAATTTTTTTTAAAAAAAGAAAGTCCTACATTGAATTTTTGTTAACTGAGTTAGTGATTAAAATTACACAAAATTTTGAATTACATACAACCAAATGTAACATTTATCTAGGAAACTAAAAGAATTTTTCAGAGCTACTTTCATAATTATCTAAATCGGCATTAACTATATGTTGCAACTTGTGTTATTCAAAATATGGCATTATGAGAAAGATGAAAAATAACACCACACCCTAAGAAACTTAAGTTACTTGTCTAGGGCATTTTTACATTATCTGGATCAAATTTTCTAGTTTTGTCTAATTACTAAGATATTCTGAAGCTATCATCAGAAGTATCTGCTTCTTGCCTTATGTTTAATTTTTTTTTTTTTTTTTTTTTTTTTTTTTTTTTTTTTTTTTTTTTTACCACAAATACATTCATTGAAGGAGCAAAAAGGTCCCTGAGGCTAGAAAAGAGTGAAGAGGGCAGAGAGAATTTGAAAATAAGATTAAGAAGTAGAGCTGCTCAGGCTATAGTAAGGAGTTAGGGTTTCATGGTGAGAGTGGGGGACTGAACTGGGACAAGGAAATACAGGCTCTAATTTGTACATTTTAAAGGATATTCCAGCTACGTTGCAGGAAAACTTGTGAGAAGTTGATAGTTCAGGGAAGAAAGATGCTGGCTTTGACTTAGGTAGTAGAGGTGCTAAGTGGTCAGATTAGAGATATATTTCTAGAGCAGTGCACCTCCTGGTGGACTGAACACAGCACACAGGGAAAACAGGCATTCATGAGGCCTCCCAAGCTTTTGGCCTGAGGTAGGGAACACTGAGAAAATAACAGTGGGTTTGGACATTTTTTTTTTTTTTCCTAAAGAGCTTTCAGAGAGCCAAATGGAGATATGAAGCAAGCAGTTGGAAATTTTGGAATCAACAAGGCCTTCGATAAAGAATTAAAAATCACTCACACATACAATTCCTCTCCCTAGAAAAAACAAACATCTACTAAAGTTTTAGAATAATTCTCTTGAATCTTTCTAAATAAACTTGAAAGATAACCTTCTCTAAATGATTTTACCCAAAAGTGACTATATATAAATATCTCAAAAAAGAAATATAACTATAATTTAAAGCAGAAGTCCCCTTTGATCATATCTTTTTAGCATCCAAAGGTTTCTCTGAAAACTCTAAAAAGAACTCTTTATTAAATAGAAGTACTAGCATGTGAGATAGTATCTGTCGACCCTAAATATATTTAACTAAATTTTCTAGTACAGCAAATCAAGATGCTATGGGAACTGGCCAACTATACCAAGTGACAAATGATCTGTTAGTTATTTATCACTTAAGATTACAAATGACCACTATTTTAACATTTATTTTTATCATTGCATTTTGTTCATTCCTTGATATTTTTGCAGTTAATCAGTCCAATTTGATAATTACTTCACCACCTTATATAATTGACAATAGGGAGAAATCCAACTTTGTACTGTGTACAACCCTTAAAGAGCTATGGAATCAATAAAAAGGTGGCTATATTTCGCTTGAATTTTGCACTCTGCAGTAAAATTTTAAATGCAACCATATTATCTAAAATACCTTACTAGCAACATAAAAAAAATAATTCAAAGAAACCCCTCTTCTCCCACACACAAAAATAAGATATTTAAAAGTTCTAGAAATACACAGATTGGCCCTTCAGTAACCATCTAGCAATGAGCGTTTTACCAATCGCTTTTGCTGAAAACAGCTTCACGTTTGTCCACCAGAGTTTTAAAATGTGACAGCTATTTATATATGTGCACAGTTACATTCTGTCCCCTTAAAAGGACGCTTAACCACTCCTGCTTTCTACACCTCCGGCTTCTAAACACTGCCTATTAGACACTGCATACAGGAACCAAGACAAGGCAACGAAAACCACAGCCATAAGCCCCAGGACAGTGTGTGAAAAGGCTGGGCAGTTTCATATGTATTTTGCCCAGATTTAAGGAAAACCACACACACACACACACACACACACACACACACACACACACACAAATAGCTTGTAATGCAAAAAGAAAAGTTTTAACATCTTAAACGAAGATGAAGTTTAAAAGCTAATGTTTAAAAGATGAAGTATAGTCTGTATAACACAAAAGCTGTGAGAGAATATACCTGATGGTGCATGTGGTTCTGCACCATTGTGCGAAATAAAGATCACTCAGGAGAAGGGGTGCCTAGGCAAGAAGCAAGTCCATTTTCCACTTTCTTTTGGAAGTAGTATCCTGATTTACCTTACTTTAAGTACATATTTAAAGTATTTTTAATGTCACATTCACTCCTACATCCCTATTATCTATGAGATCTTGATCTTGCCAAGTGGGTTTTTCTCATCAAGGCACTTTTCAGAAACATACACCCCAAAGTCAGTAAGCAATTAAATAATTGTTATAGAATCATTTCAGGCATCCCAATAATTTGATTCAATGCAATGAAAATAAAGTTTACTGAAAGACTAAAATCACTGAAACGGTTAATGAATCTCCCCAGATTCTTAATTTACCATTCAGGAACAATAAAATTTCCCCCTTCAGCAGTTATTTCAAAAAGTCAAATTTCTAAAAATTAAAAGTTGTCACTAATAAAAAGGGTCACTTTGCCATTCACAGAATGGTAGAGCAGCTAAGAAGTAAAAGCCATATTGCGTCATATTGTCATATAATTATATTTTCATCTTCATTTTGTACATAGTACAAACAACCAAACATTCACTTTAGGGGAGATTTTAAAGTTATTTTAAATACATTTAGAACTTGTTGACATTTTAAAACTATTAAGGATTAATGTCCAGCACAACAAACAAGTCATTCAATGATTCCCAGGTAGTTTGCCAATAACTAAAAATAAATTACACATGAGAACAAGCAGCGGCAAGCCACTAGGCAAAAACAACGCATCTTAAATTCTTCTTTTACATTTAAAAGACATAACTGAAAGAAGAAATGGCACTTATGCTCTTGAGTTATTTCATGTTTGTTCTTTTAGTTCTTGGACATTTAAGAAATCTAAATTTGATTTAGTAAGAATCTTTCCTCCATAGTTCTAATTCCACTGTTACTAATCTTTAAGATTAATTGCATAACATGGTAGTTGACATATTCCCTAAAGTAGCCCAAGTCAGTAATTACACATCCTGGTTGTCATGGAATGACCCCAATTTATGCCTACTGTCCAAATTTGGAAGATAAAATATACGATCACCTTTGTTACACTACTAGGTCAAGTTCTCACTGTCCCTATGACAGGCTTCCTATTCAGGCAACTGGACATGAGAATAGGTGGGAAAGGAAATAACTTTTTAAATAGCTGAACCAATTTCTTTATTTTCTACCAGTTCACCTCTCTTTAGCCTGAGATGGAAGCTGAGAGTACGGTCCGTTACTATAAAATTTGTGAACGTTTATTCTTGAGATAAATGTATCCTAATATAGATGTCAGTTCTATTTGACATACAGATGACCAAAGTCTTCATGAAAACCAAAGCAAAGAGGAAATCACCTTAAAAATGCTTGACTTGCAAAGAATATGAAAAGATAAATATTACAGGTGATCATACTTTAACTCTACGACACTAAAGAATAAAATAAGTCACTAAAAACAAAGGACTTTAGATTTCATCTATGAAATAGTTATCAATTTTAAAATGTTCTAGACAGTAGAGAGACTGTTGGCTTTGCAGTTGTGAGGCAAAAGACTTTCAACAGACAAAATAGCATCCACTTGATAAGCCCACCCATCCTTCCCTGTAACTCAAGGGAAGCATCTCTATTTGTATAACATGGAATTCTATACTCTCAGAAAACATTATTTAAAGATTGTTTGTCCCTGAGGAAAGCAAACTCATTAGCTGGAAGCAAGTGAACTAAGCCTTGGTTCTAAAAGAATTTTTTTTAGGGGTGCCTGGGTGGCGCAGTCGGTTAAGCGTCCGACTTCAGCCAGGTCACGATCTCGTGCTCCGTGAGTTCGAGCCCCACGTCAGGCTCTGGGCTGATGGCTCAGAGCCTGGAGCCTGTTTCCGATTCTGTGTCTCCCTCTCTCTCTGCCCCTCCCCCATTCATGCTCTGTCTCTCTCTGTCCCAAAAATAAATAAATGTTGAAAAAAAAAATTAAAAAAAAAAAAAGAATTTTTTTAATAGAGGTAACACAATAATGATGTTAGAGACAACTCTGCTTTATATTATTAAACTAAATGCATCTTCATGAATGAACAAATAATATTCTGTCCCAATTTTGAGTGACAAGGCAAGAAGTAAGAAAAGTCATTCAAAATGAACTTTTCAAGGGCTTAGCAAATTTCTTCAAATAGGATAACCACTAAATGAACATGAGAATTTTTTTTTTTTTGAGGATGTTTGTTGTGAAGGAAAAAAATTGAAAATTGGGTCTTCTCTCAGGCAAAATAAAAAAAACGTTTTATGGACTTCTGCTTGTTCTTTTATTTATTTCAGACTTGGAAAGGAATGTCTTTCTTAATTATGTGCCCTAATGATCCCTCTAGTTTCAACTTCAGTAAATTATCCTCTAACAGCATCATTAAAACTACTGTTGGAGGAAATTAACAGCGTAGACAGAAGCATCCCACATAACACCCCATTCCCTTATTCCATTAAAAAAATCACCAGTAAAAAATATACACGCACATACTTCGTACTGATAAATGATTCCCTTTAAAAATGTGTCACAAATGGTATTAATTCCATACATTTTAAAAAGATCACCTTTGATCAACCATGTGAAAAAGAAAAGCTTTGCCTACATCTACCTTATCCCTCTACCTTCAACCAATATTACAGGATACTTCCAATTTTTGCCTACTAGGAGGGAGAAGGCTTTCATAAGCACAAACTACCCTGAATAATGCTAGACTGTCCAAGGTGAGAAGAGAATTATAGTTTTGCTGCAAAGATCCATATGTTTGCTGAGGCTAGCATAAAGAAAACTGTCAGGAAAGGCAAGGGGAAAAGAAAGGGAGGGAGGCAAGATGGCAAGAAAGGAGGGAAAAAAAAAGATACTCTTGGTCTCTGGTGGGCTAACAAAAGGAATCTGGCCTGCTCACTAATAGGAACCTTTAGCTTCAACCACACTACTGTGGCTCTTGTGACTCTAAATATAGATTAGTCAAGGTCCTAGTTTTGTAAAATACATGGGTTTTATTAAAATGGACACTGTATTTAATTTATTAGGTAAATCGATAGCTGCATACATAATAAAACATTCCCTCACATTAAAAGACTATTTTATCAGTATTTGTATAATACTTCATTATTTTAATGTACCTGAACTATGTTTTTGGAACTGCCATAGGAAAGCTGGTTTTAATAACACAGGACTGTGTGATGCTGGAATATTATTCACAAAATACATTCAATTTTGTGTGCTATGCACTCATAGGTAGAAATCAATGCCCAGAAATTTCACGGTTAGAAAAATAAAGCATAAATTTATTGTTGGGGTGCAGAGGAAGGAGACTCTTCAGTAATGAGTTGTAAAGGTAAGGCTAAGTTTCAGTTTCTTTAACTGCTAATATAGAGCTAACCATTGGTATTTTTAAAGGAATAAAAAAGAAAAATGGTGCTGGAAAACTTACAAATATAAGCCATCTCAGGGAAAACCAAGGTTATATCTTTCTGATCCAGAAAGTACTCAAAACACAGGCATGGGGTGGGGTAGGGAGCACCTGACTGGTTTAGTCGGTCAAACATGCAACTCTTGATCTCAGGGTTATGACTTCGAGCCCCACACTGGGTGTAGAGATTACTTAAAAAGAAAATCTTAATTAAAAAAAAAAAAAAACAGGCATGAAGAGTATTTTATAACATCTGTATTCTAAGCTAGGAATATAAAATTGGTGCAGTGAAGAAATGCAGAAATGTAATTATTAAGAGGGTAAAATAATCCTACCAAAAGAAAGGAAATAATCAGGACTTGTTTTAAACAACGATACAACTATAATTGTGGATGATATAAATAAGGATATGGATTTTGAAATGTTAGTCATCTCAAGGCACTTCTTAAAACATAAATATTTAGACCTTCTTACGAGAATAGTTATGAATTCTACTTCTCACCTAATAATTTTGATAAAGAAAATTCGTGTAATATAAAACTACCTTAACTACCTTTAACTACCTTAAATACTAAATATCATTATATGGTCCTTTAAAGGATTAAAACAGAAAAGTGTGTCTCTTCAAGTAGATCAAGAATAAAAAATAAAGTACCTTCTTTAATGTCACTTGAAAGAAAATAATCAAATATTCAACATTTCCCCAAATGCAAATTTTCAGACATTCTGCAAATTAAAACATCTCTAACACTTTCATTAATTTTGATAGATTTAAAAATCAAAACAATTATAAACTAGATGATTTCTGCCTATAACTTTCATTTTCAACTGCTTATTTTTGAGGTAAGTGTTGATTTTAACTCGTCTTAATTTTCACAAGTGTTTGGATTCAAGCTGAGCAGAAAATTCATTAGCAGTAGTTAATCTTCATTTTAATGTCTATTTTAAACTCAAGCATGTTTTGGTGAGCTGTGAACTCATTTATGAAGAGAGATGATGGCCCTTGTAACAAAGCATAAACTAATTTGAGCTGTAAATTTAATTACACTAAATTACCGAAATAAAATGAGCTTTCAACAACAGCAACTTTACTGCCCACCAAGAAGCATGACGAACTAGCTGAGAAATTTTGTTCTGTCTCCAAGAGCCAACCCAGCCCCTTATTGTTTGTGAATACAATGCTGACAAAACATACCTAAAATTTCTTGACAAATTTAATATGCTTCTCCACATTTGCCTCTGATGTTACAAGGTGGCCGAGAGAGTTGGCCAGGTCATGAATAGATTCTCTGCTCTCTCTCACTTACAAAATTTTAAATAATTTTTTTTAGTTTGAAAAATCTTAAGATTATACATATTTTAAAAGAAAAACTATTTCACACCAAATAAGGAAATGAAATATTTTCAATCAATTATAATTTTCTTTGAGGCTACAACCAGATCTTCAAGAATTGCTCTGAAAGTAAACTACAACTCTTTAGGTGTTAAAATATAACTTAAAGGTACCAAATCAAAGAAATCACTCTTTTTTTTTTTTTTAGTTTTATTTTTTAAGGGAGCACAATTCAACTTATAGGAAGTCACTGTAACTTTCAAAAGAAAGTAATGCTTTTCTATAAAGAATTTACATTACTCATTAAAGAGTCTATTCATTCTAGGAAACTTCACCGGTAACTATATAAAAGAAAATGTCTTTTTTAGCCTCACTAGAGAATTATGAGGATTAAAAAAAAAAAAAAAGTATCACCAGCTTATTCAAAAGAAATGAGGACACAAGTAGAAATGTGAAGAACACCAGTACATGATATCAGTGGTCATTTTGGAAGTTAACTCATAAACAGAACAAATCTTTTGGGGGTGCAGGGGCAGTCAACAAATTGGGGTGTAGGTATACAAAAGGCAACAGTCCAATCTAGCAGTTTTCATGACTGGCGATTTCTATATACAACACAAACCAGCAAGATATCATTCTTCTTCAAAGAAATTGCTAACAGCAGTGATGCTGGGGGGCAAAAAATTCATTTAATCATTTGAGTGCCTGCTTAGCATCAGGCATGGTTCTAGCCACCAGACTGGCAGATGTGAACAAGCCAGACATGGTCCTGAAGCTCATGAAGCTTGCCTTCTCCTGGGCAAGAAGGGCACTACACAAACTAACAAGCAACCTACAGACAGTTCAAGGGCAATGAGAACAGTAAAACAGAGTAATGTGATGGGGGAAATCTCTGGGGTGGACAGCCACTAACGAGGGGACATCTGGGAGAGCCTTTCTGAGGAGATGCTAGCTCAAAATTGAGGCTATTGGGGAATCCACATACTCCTTTAAATAACGTCTACCTCATGATTAAGGACGACACATTTATAACATAACCCTTCACTTTTCACATTTCTTTTCAAACATTCCAGCAGTTACTTTTTCCCATCCAACTGGCAGATCAGTCTGTCTTAAGCAGGATGGACAGGAGTGGTCTTGGGACATCACCAAAAGGACACAACAAAATGCTAACCAGAGGTTACAAAGAAAGGGAGAAAGGAGGGAGGTACATAATGAATGTGCCTTTGAATTCAAAGGGGACTACTTCTGTCAGGGAAAATATTAAGGATTGTGTGTGAAAAACTGGAGTACTTTATCATTACCCAGAAAGATGGAATGTGGATGATCTTTCTTCTGACTGGCTCACCTCCAAAAAGATTTCAAAAAGAATGACAGCAATCTTTTGTAAAGCTAATACCAAAAGAAGGGAGAGAAAATAAGCAGGGTTTCCAATGTTAGTCTCAGTATCACTAACCAATCAACATAGGAAGATTAAATAATCTGAATATCTCAATATAATGCTGCTTTCACTATTATAAGAGCAATAAATCATATAGGCCATACATGTGAGGGACGGAACTAATCTGCGGAATAACCTAATCTATGTAAGTAGGGTTTCCTGGTTTTAAAACTATCTCAGTTTACAAATCTGAGTAGGTAGCCACGATCACTAAGGACAGCAGCTCCCCAAACACAAATGTACATGATTAAGGAACCAAGTCAAAGTAAAATACTATGATATTTTAAAAATCAAATTTATGAGCAAACATGGGCTTTCTTACTTAAAACAATTTAGCAAGAATTGGAAGATTTACTATGACATGTATTAGATACATCTAACTACAATAAAGCTTTTAATTACTATAAATGATATCTGTACATAGGAAATGAGGAAATTTTTAGGAAGAATATATAAATCAAAAAGTCACATTTTATACATTTTTTCCCTTATACCTAGATATACATGTTGTTGATTTTTTTTCTTTCCACAAAGCTGGGCAAGTAAAAACACCTGTAGGCTTGCATAATGAGTTTTTCATTTAATGTTATACCCATAGAAATGCTGTCAACTATTCTTTTAACAATTTTAAGAAATCTGTAACATTCATCCCATGGATAAACCATAGCTTGTTCAACTATATTCCTGTTTCATTAATATTATCCTCAGTATTTTCTTATCATATGGCTGGCACGGAGAAAAATGGCCTTACACCCTTTGGTATGGAACTCCAAAGTGAGGGTTTCTGGAATTACTCAGTCAGAGAATATGCACACTTTGAAGAGTCTCAATAGACATTCCCAAACTGCTTTCCTAAAAGAGCAATCCATTTTTACACTTGTGCTGCACCATCTCAACACTAAATACAATTTATTTTTAATCAGCACCATTCTTATTAGTAACAAATGACAGTTATCTCATTTTTGAAATTTACATTTTTAGTCATAAGTGGCATATATTTTCTTTTTTCTTTTTTTTATGTTTTTATTTTATTTTTGAGAGGGAGACAGAGTGCGAGCAGGGAAGGGCAGAGAGAGAGGGAGACACAGAATCCAAAGCAGGCTCTAGGCTCTGAGCTGTCATCACAGAGCCAAACACGAGGCTTGAATCCATGGACTCTGAGATCATTGTCAGAGCCGAAGTCAGACGCTTAACCAACTGAGCCACCCCTGCGCCCCAAGTGGCATATATTTTCATCTTTGCCGGCCACTAATAATTCTAAAAAAAAAAAAAAAACGATCTGTCTCTGACCTTTGAAATAAAGGTACTATTAGCTTCCTTATTGATATTTAAGAATGTTTAATATAATATTAATTTTTATGTGCCTCAACACTGACCTAGTTGTCATTCTTTTTTAAATTGTGCTTGTTTTCTTTATGCAAATATATTAATCTATGACAACATGGTGGGTAATTGTTGCTTTTTAAATTTCTGCTCAAAATCTTCTTACCCATCTTAATATCAGTTATTTTCTACATTTTCCTTTTAGATTGTGTGGGGTTTTTCTCTTTTTTTTTTTCCTATTTTTTTAAAATTTTATTTATTTTGAGAGACAGAGAGAAAGCACGAGTGGGAGAGGGGCAGAGAGAGGGAGAGAGAAAGAGTCCCAAGCAGGCTCTGCACTGTTAGTGCAGAGCCTGATGCAGGGCTCAGTTCCACAAACCATGAGCTCATGACCTGAGCCAAAATCAAGAGTCGGATGTTTATCCAACTGAGCCACCTAGGTGCCGTTCTTTCTAAGTCCATTTAGGGTTTATTAGAAAAGTAGAAAGCAAAGGGCATGTTTGAGAGATGTTTAAAACTCAACGCTACATGGGATGGAGAGGTAAGGGAGAAGACGAGGATGAAGAGGCAGTGAGGGAGTGGGGTTCAAATGGAGAAAAATGGCTTTCTATGTTGAGTGAATAGCATTTAGAGATGGATTTCTACTTTATGCTTCTCCCTTTTATTTATTAAAAGTCATGTTTCTTAAAGTCATGTTTCCTTGTTTCAAGTCTTCCCCACTCATTTACTCACCAGCCCAAATATAACACAGCCACCATCCTGGCTACCACCCTACATTCATCAACGTCACCAAGGTCTTCAGTTACCAGTGTCTTCCAGTTACAACCATCAGTCTTTAGCTAATTTAATAATGTTGACTACATACACTATGGTGAAATTCTCCATACTTGTTTTCTGTAATGGCTTTTTTCTACTCCTTTCTCTCTGACCACTCCATCTCATACTCCTTGACAGCTTTTTCCTCTCTTCCTCTTAAATGTTGATGTACCTGGGGACTTCTTTAGAAACTTCCCCTGTGATCATAACCATACCCATGACCTCAGCCATCACCATAAGATGATAAATCATTAATCTTTTCCTACACCTTAGATTCTCTTCTGGGCTGAAGACACACTTTTTCATCCTCATCTCAGATTCTACAAGTCCAAAATGAATTCATCATCTTCCACAAAAGATATGCTTACACCTGTTTTCCAATGAAACTGCACCTCCATTCAAAAATCATCCAACCTAGAAACCAAGCTAAGCCTTATTCTTAACTCCTGCCTGCCTCTGTCACTCACCTCAGTTCCTTCACTGCTCATGTCTCATCAGTCAACAAGTCTCTTTCAAATTCACCGTTTTAAAATTCACCTTTCTCTACAACACCACTCTCATGCCCTTGATTAGAAGACCCTCAAATCTTTCATTTAAATTACTCAAATCGCGGCGCCTGGGTGGCGCAGTCGGTTAGGCGTTCGACTTCAGCCAGGTCACGATCTCGCGGTCTGTGAGTTCGAGCCCCGCGTCGGGCTCTGGGCTGATGGCTCAGACCTGGAGCCTGTTTCCGATTCTGTGTCTCCCTCTCTCTCTGCCCCTCCCCCGTTCATGCTCTGTCTCTCTCTGTCCCAAAAATAAATAAACGTTGAAAAAAAAATTAAAAAAAAAAATAAATTACTCAAATAGTTCCTTTGTTAATCTCTGTGACTTCCTGTCTCAGCCCTCACCATAGGTCCTCAACACAAGTGCCAAAGAGTCTTTCCTTTCTAAATTGCAAATCCTTCTAAGTTAATTCCTGCTTAAAATCCTATAATGCCGTTTTTCATTAAATAACGAAAGTAATTGTGACCACCATTTTACTACTACAGATGTCCCCAACTTACCATGGTTGAATTTGCACTTTTTCAACTTTATGAATGGTGTGAAAGTGATACACCTTCAATAGAAACTATACTTCGAATTTTGGATTGTGATATTTTTCTGGGCTAGTGGTACAATATTTCTCCTGATGCTGGGCAGGGCTGTGAGCTGCAGCTCCCAGTTGGCCAGGAATCACCAAGGGGAACAACCCATACACTTAGAAACATTCTAGTTTGCACTTTCAGCACAGTACTCAATAAGTTAGTTACATGAGATATTGAATACTTTGTTACAAAATCGACTTGTGTGTGTGTGTGTGATGATCATGCCCAGCTGCAGACTAATATAAGTGTTCTAAGCATATTTAAGTTAGGCTAGGCTAAGCTATGATGGTCGGCAGGTTAGGTATATTAAATGCATTTTTCAGTTACACTATTTTCAGCTTACAGTGCGTTTATTGGGACATAACCCCATAAAGTTAAGGAAGAGCTGTATTTCCTACTTGCCAGGAAATTTGTGAGGTGTGTTTTTTTTTTTTTTAATGTTTTATTTATTTTTGAGACAGAGAGAGACAGAGCATGAACGGGCGAGGGGCAGAGAGAGAGGGAGACACAGAATCGGAAGCAGGCTCCAGGCTCTGAGCCATCAGCCCAGAGCCCGACGCGGGGCTCGAACTCACGGACTGCAAGATCGTGACCTGAGCTGAAGTCGGCCGCTTAACCGACTGAGCCACCCAGGCGCCCCTGTGAGGTGTGTTTTAAATAAATTATATAGGAGAACTGAAATTTATTATCTATGGGAGCTGGCTCTACTCTGTCATCTTTTTCCTCCATGCAAAAACAAATTCCTTAGTATTACATATAAGATTCTTTAGGGTCTAAACCATACCAACTTCTTGATCCTTACCTGGTGCTATACCCTCATATACTACTCTTCAACCATAACCAAACCACTGAAATTGCTAGAAAATCAAATAGTTTTCCTGCCTCCATATTCCTTCTGCCTAGAACCACCACTGACCTTCACTCACAGGGTCATACTCATCCTCCAAGAGTTGACTCAGCTTGAATATGGGTTGGGTGAGTAAATTTTTTATAATCCCATAGTCCTCAGAATATTTCTCTATCTAATCATGTACCTTTGAATAACTATCTGTTTAGCATCTATTTTTGCTACTAAATTTGTGTCACAAAACAAGAACTCCATTTCTTGAATGAAATGCCCAAATTAAGGCTGTGCCCAAAGCACTCAATAAAGTGTGGTTGCAAGAATTATCATTCAGGAAGTGGCCAGTAGGACAGTACATTGGAGTCACATAAAGATGTGAGAGATATTACTGGAAACATTGGTTTGGGCAGATGAAGATCTTCAGTGTCAACATAAAGATCTTACTTCTATAGCCCAAGAAGACCCATTGGAGGTGTTCAAACAGAGGATGCACAAAATTTGATGTGTTTTAAGGAAACAGTAAATAGTAATCTGATAAGAAGTGAGAGGCTGAGGGGCAGAGATAAATAACAAGACAATTTAAAAGGTCCCGAAAGAGTTGAGGAAAAATAAGAGTTCATTTTGAGATAAGCTGATTTCCAGAAACTGGAGGATATTCATGTGCTAATGCCCACCTTTTCTCAGTCTCATGTTAAAAATCCTTACACATACACCATTTTATCATACAAATTTCTTATCACTAGCAAAACTAGCATGAAGTTGAAATTTTTAGTCTAACACTCAAAAGGCAGAATAAGTCCTGAAGGATTTCATTTTTGAAAGTTTCAAGAATAGCCACCCAAAGGTTGGGACTGCCCAAGAAAGAATAGGGAGAGGAGGGCTAAAGATGGAGCCTTGGCCACATTTATACTACTGAGCAAAGGAGAAACAGACACTGGCATGATCAGGGGAAGGAGGAGGACCACCACATGTAACCTGGTTATAACTACAAATAGTGAAGCAGTGGCCCTGGCCATGATGTATCCCTGGAAAGATTTAGTCTTTGGTTCATATCTATGGCCATAGAAACTGTTTACTGAACACTGAACAGGCTTCCAGGCAAAGTTCCATGTTAAAGAAGGCCATCCTATATCTGAATACTCTATGTTAAGCTGCTTTTGTGATGCTCTGGCTCCATCTAAATAGATTTTAATGCAGAAGTACATTTCTCCTGGATGTTATATCCGTTGTTGTTGGCAAATGCATCATTGGTTAAAAATATAAATTAAAAAATTAAGGTTATAAAATTGCAATAAACTATTCATCAAATTACTACTCTGACAGCTTTCTCTGATAACTCTTACTTTGTAACATCGTAATTTTAATATAACATTTTCCACAATGATAAAAACCCAAGACCATTTAGGAGTTTTTCCCTCTTCAGATTGATGTTTTTAAACAGAGTGTTCATAAATTTGGTAGTAATAACAAGTTTATTTTAAAAAATCCTTCTGTATAACCCTTTCTAGCATGAAACAGTAAGAAAAGAAAAATTCCTTTATTTGAAATCATGAAAGTTTCCGTTTACACAGTGATTTGTGTAAACCCTATAAAAATCCTCTCAAACTATTAGAATATGATTACCTTAAAAATATATGTCAGTATGCACGATTTCTGAGTTCTTATTCTAGGAAAAGAGACCGCACAGAAAGGATGGAACAATGGTATGGAAACTTACCATCCTCTCCAATTGGACTCTTTATTGCAGACTTATTGCTTCCATGTGTTAAAAAAAAAAAAAATTCAAACCTTTAAGCCAACCCCAATCCCTAAAATTTTTGGCACCCATATTAAGCATTGAATCCAGAAGAAAAAAAATTATCACAAGCCTATCAGAGTCAAGATTTATTTCATCATGATGGGAATGTGTTAGAAATTAATAATAAAGGTTGGTTTCTACAAGGCTAAAGAAATTATACTATTTAAAGCTACTCAAATACCATGAATTACTTGGCCTTAATATTTAAATAAATAATGCCTATTTTGAACATTGCATTCTACAGCATATAATATAATTAGAGGAATATTAAAGTGGATAAGGTTAACACATTTCTTTTTGCAAAGGAATGATTTTTTTTTAACCTGAGGTTACATGAAGCTGAGGAATACAAACATCACACATAATTAATTTATATAATTCTCTGAAACAATGAAATCTTTGCTCAAACTACACTGTGAGGTCAATGAACCACCTAAACTGTTGTCTTTGTGCTTTTCTACAAATCAGGGTGCACAATGGAATGCATACCTCCCTAAAAGTAGCACATCTCCAAGTTTCAGTATGTGTCAAATGAAAGAAGGAAAAAGTTCCCTCACCCTCAAAGTGAGAACAGATGGGAATGTAAAATTAGATGGGAAGAGACAGGGAAGCTTTGGATGATGGACCAAGGAATCTTCCCCAGCGGGGAAGCCAAATACACCAGACCTCAGTTTGTTCTGCCTCTTAGTTAACATCCAAATTAAATCCAATAGGAATGCAAAGCAGTTCTTAGATTCGATGCATTGGTTTTGATTTCCTTAAGCGTTCACATAAATTTCACGAAGACGCTATTGACAAACATGTTCTAAAAATGTTATGTCTAGTCACTTCTGTGAGTTTAACATTACTTCATACTAAGGCTGTTAACCATGAATACTTTTTTAATAAAATAAAATTTTCTTTATGAAAAAGAGGCAACAGGCACGAACAAACTTAAGATGTGGACAATGAATTCCTTGTATGATGGAAGAGCATCTGCCGTAAATTGAAAAGTTATGTAAATAAAGTATGAATACATTTCATATTCATTCTTTTCATATTTTATCTGTAGAACAACAACAAAAAACCTTTAATAGTAATGCCAGCAATATACTTCCTATACCTAGCAGAAAAAAATGTTCTGTTGATATTCAATTTTATATAGTATGATCTAATTTTTCTATCTAAAAATACCAACCATAAACTTAAAAGAGTATTCTAAAGTGCTGTACTGCCTTCAATATTTTTTTTATTTTTAATATGGGTAATAATTCAAAATTTAAGAGAAACAAAATGGTGCTCTCAGATTTGAACATATTTAAAAACAGTAGTTTTATTGTTAATCCTCATTCTCTGAAAACACTATAATATTAAGAGTAATTTTGTATAAGATTAACCATGACCTTTTGAAGTACCGGAGATCTTCCACAAACTAGTGCTTGTGGAGCAGATGTGTGTGTGTATATGTGTGTGTGTGTGTGTGTGTGTGTGTGTGTGCTCACTTTTACATAAAATTTACATTCGTTGATAAAACAATGAGAATAACTCAGTATTTTAATCAATAGTGCTCAAAATTTATAGATCATTCTCATCCATAGTTTCAGACTTGTTTTCCAAGACAACAATGAAAAGTTCTCTGTGTACCTTTTCCCTGCTGTCCCAGAAAATTGGCTTTCAATATCTTAACCCTGCTTTGTCTTTTTTTTAACCTTACATTGTAGTTTATACGACAAAAAGAAATATGGAAATATGAATCATTCCAAGTGGTGAAAGTAAGTGCATGTCACACTTAAGTAATTTCAGTTTAAATCATCCAAGGCCCTGGTAACAGGATGTAGGTTTCACTTGTAACAGGGAACGAGGCCTCCCATAAAAAAAGATGCTCAATATAGTACACTGCATTTAGCTGCATATGTGTGCGAAACAATTACGGAAAAGTAGATTTTATCATTCAGACATGCAAATTATATGCAAATTATACGCAAATCTCATTACCAACAACAACAAAACCTCTCAAGGTGTCTTTATTCCCCCTCTCTTATCAATACATAAAAGCCACAATCGGCAAACATTTGGGGATACTATGATGATATATTTTATTAAAATTCATTTTCCATACTTTCCATTTGTGCAAATAAAATGTGAATAAGCAAAAACACCTGTATTTTCAAATTCATCCTCATACTAATAAATCTAAATACTAATTCCCCAAAACATCAAATGCAGACCCCTCTACATCATTGCCTTAATTCATTTTGTGGTTGGTTGGTTGAATGATTTTAACATGGAAAACAGAACATTTTATAATAAATTTAAAACTTCTATCTTCCTCCTGGGATTCGGGGAAACCTTGAATAAACAGTGCATATGCACACACTCAACATTTGCTCCAGACTCCTGTCCTAGCTCCAGACCTTCCACTCTCTTTTTAAACTGGGTAAGTGAAATGCACTCTGGATGACAAACACGAGTGTGTGAAAGGGACAGGGTCAGATGAGGTCATGATTTCTCAGACTGTAGACTGCAGACACCTATGGGCATATTCTTGGGAGTCTGAGAGGGTTACACGGTGTCTTGTTGTCTTCATGTTATGATACAAATATAATTATATTTTGGATAATCTCATTCACAACTTTTACCACCAATTATTATCAAGTAATTTCAGGATCTGGTCTTAACACAGCGGTTATGATCTTGTTCGTGTTAGCTTTTTGCAATGACTTTGTTTAACTCATGATACGATGGTCCTCAAACTGAAATTCACACATATATTCTTGAGACCTGACATTTTTCTGGGAACACAAGTCCACACGTTATTCAAGACCGACAGACACTAAATTAGGTGATCTTTCTAATTCCTTTCCAGTCTGAAAAATATGTTACACTTACTGCAGCTTACTAATAATTTATGGAGATCAAGCTTAAGCACACTTAGAGAAATTGAACTTCACAAGAGGAGTTATAATTTCTAATTCTGTGTTGTACTTGTTTTCTTTTTATATTTAAAAATGAAATTTTTGAGATAACACTATGGAATTCAGTGAGCAAAATGAATAAGGCTATGAGATCAAGATTCTATTAGCAAGTCACAAGCATTTCAAATGATTTACTGGACTACATATTGACTAGGAGTCTGAAAATTCCAGTTTCTTTTTCCAGTTTTGCCTCTGACTTGAAATAGCATTTTGGTATTAGGGTGATTTGTTCTTGCACCCCCATTTTTTTTACAAAGTTAGTACATTATGTTACTCAATGAATAAAATGTACAATACCAGGCACTCATGTTATATGATGATAAGCAACAGTATGCCTCAAATTTTAATTTATATAATAAATAAAAAAACAAATCTGCAAACTCAAATATTTGCTTTCCTTAATTCCGTTAGTGACAATATATAACATATAAAAATAGCAGTATAATTTTTTACTATAAATTACAGATTATGTCAATCTAGTTTTATAAACATTCATTTAAATTTGCTTCATTTAATTTTAAAGTGCTTACAATGTCAGCAATTTGCACTTAAAGATAATTTATTGGTAGAAATCATTGTTTACTGGTTAAAAGCTTAACCTATAACAACTTATCATTATTCATATATCATAACTTTATATCAAAATTTTAAACCACATACACTTAAAGGAATTCTCAACTTACATGTATCTTAACAACAGAATCATCTGAACACCAGTAAAGAGAAGTAAAATGTTTGCAAACTGTAAAGATATTCTGAATTTAAAAAGCATATACTTTATATTTAAAATCGTTATTCAATTTTTAATTTAAAAAACTCGGAAAAATGAAACTTATTTAAATCATCTTAATTTCCTATCTGTGAGATAAATGCAAACAAATATTTTAAAGAAAACTCCTCCATAAAGCAGTATATGGAAAAATTTGCTGCAGTTTAACTGAATTTTTTTTTAAAAAAGAAGGCTTTAAACCATTTCTAAAGCGTGGCTAATAGCATAACATAATATGATTATTAATTAAACTAATTAAATTAATTATTGATTTTTGAAATTATTTATTGAATTTATATTATTACCTTTTGACAGATTCATCTTTTTTAAGGTGAATGCTGTGAAAATCAACATATTGCATAAAAAGCTTAAGTTTTATCAAAAGAGAAATACCACATTCGGATTTAAAAGTTTTCATTTCCTGTTATCCTAGCAGACAGAACTTACATTTGTTTTGTAAACTCACTTCAAACTTTCTTCTTCCTATAAAAATTTCAGTTTTTATTACTTCAAGATTTCTTTTCCAGAAGATGTAATTAGACCACTAACTAACTAAAGGACAGTGGAGTCAAATGGAAAACATGCATTTCCAAAAAGTGCATATATCGTGATAAGTAACTTTTTTCTTGGAATTGGCAAGTACCATCGCACAAATGTTAAAATCAGTGCCAAGAAGTGACTCTACCTGAACCGTAGAGCTGATCTCCGACGCAAAGCCGCCTGTCAAGGGAGCCTCGTGACTGATTAGCAGTCGCCCTGTTTTGATCACAGACTGGAAAAGAAAGGGGAAATCTGATGTTGAAGAGAATACATGTTTTCAAGTATACGATGGCAGTTTTGATTAAGGAATAAAAACAACTGATTTCAGACCAATAAATAGTTTAAAATTAATAATACAATTTTATGCCAAGGAAGTTAAAACTCTCTCACACTGGACAGTCATTTGGTACTTGCATTGTTACAAAATTTTTCAATATAGTTTCTAATCCTACTACCAAAGAAAAATGAGATTTGTAATCTTGTCATCAAAAATGCATTCCATTATAAAATACTTTTGTGTTACAAACATAATTACTGTATTTCACACTGTCATCTCAAAATCATTTTTTCTTCATATTGCTTTAGGAATCAAAGTGATTTTTTTTGGTTCATTTTGGGGTGTATTTGCAATATAAATAAATGGCCTTTGAAAATATTATTTTGTGGAAAAGGAAAACACAAAAATAGCATGTAAAAGCTGCACTGCAGGAAAAACTCAAGCTCCTAGATAGTTAAGGAAACTGAGCAGGAAGAAATCCCTGCAGAAGTAAAAGCGTTATAACCATTTCTGTCCCTGTGCATTAAAACCTGGTTAACGACCACAACTCTATTTTAACATAGGAAATGTCACAAACAATAAAGATATATTCTCAATACCGGCTCACTGTGGTTGCTCACACAGCATGATATACTCTGTACAATAATAAATCAAAAAGAATAGCTATGATATCATAGCAGGATGCCAGCTGTGTTGGAAGGTAAAAAATATTAAAATCAACAGCAAGTTACTGCTTAAAATACGTTGAATAATTACATGTTACCAAAGGGGTAATTTTCCTCTACACGTCTAATAATTTGATAACAACTTTCTTAAATTCTACATTAATATTTTGCGAATATGAAATAAGATCTTCCAAGCAAAAATATGTACATAAACTAAAAGATTTCCTTCATTCTAAGCAATTAGAGTTTAAAGTCTTAAAAGTATGCAACCATTTCAGTCAGCAGATGTTAAACCCTAAGATATGGCCAGTAGCCATGATAAAAAAATAAGTTATTGTATATACTGAGTAAATAGTGACTTAAGAACATAAAATTTTATGGACACCTTAATGAATACCATCCCCACCCCCAGTCAAATGCTAACCTTGGGATACTGCTACTTGGATTTTATGACCGTGTTTAATTATGCCATTTACGAAAGTCACAAATTTCAATGCACCTGGTTAGGAATATACAGAGACAAAAACAGTCCACAATCATGAAAAAACAAATGTGTTCTCAAAGTACTCTTTAAAAGGAGTGCTGATCTACCAATGAGAAGAAGCAGATTTGACAATTAAACCTTTCTTATTGCTCTGAAACTCAGAAATCTGCCAATGCCTAAGTGTCCAGAGATGACCTCGTTAAAATCCATCCCAGCTAGAGGATGCATCTCAAATCTCCAGGAGGTAGAAATGAGACACTTCTATAAAAATGCTACTGTTACCTTAGAGCTCCACACAACAGATTTGGTGTTTTTTATTTGAGCGGAGTCCCATGCAAGATCAATGACAGCCTTCAGAATGATCCCTGGAGGCTGATAACCAACCAGGGCAGACAGCGTGGCTTCCTAAAGCCTGCAGAATGTAGTGGGAAACTAAGCACAGATGTAGCCAGAACAAAAATCTCCAAGTCCAGAGACCATCTGAGTGTCCTTCAGCAGGAGAAAGTCTAGATAAACCAAGCTATAGCAATACAGTTGGGTATTATACAGTCATGAAAAAGACTGAGGACATGGAAAGAGGCCTATGGTAAATTAATTGGTAAAATCAGCAAACTGCGGAGCAATATAATTTCATTTTTACAAAAGACAAAAAAAACAAATAAACAAAAAAACCCAATTACCACAGCAGTGGGACACCAATAAAACTAGCTGTATGTACTGAGTCAACTTGTGTAAACAGTCTAGAGGGATTCATTCTGAACTACCAAAACTTGTTCCTCCTAAAGAGTGACAGTGAAGGAATTGTTGGGAAAAGGCTTTTGTATTTCACTTTATGTAAAAAGTATTTTTATATTATTGAAAGTATTCTCAATAAGTCATAAATAAAGGTAAAGCCCTTGAATTAATGCTGAAGGCAACAAGTACTTGCTATGTTATAGTCATAATCTCCTCAAAAAATGTAACAATGTGTTTTGGGTTTTTTTTAATGGCACTTTGGAGTAGCTTCACATACAAGGAAACCCTAAGGTCCCAAACTCCAGCAGCAAATAGGCACACTAAAAACACAGGGATTCAGCCTTCCCTTGTCAGTCTCTGTGTGATATGCTCCATGTCAGGATTATATCCAGCTCACCTCCTGACCCTCAAACTGTTGGATCCTAGACAGCACGGTAAATCAGCTATTATTATAGGAGGAAACAGAATTCTTCAGCACCTCCGTATGTGTGTTATGTACATGCATGTTCGTAGATCAGGAGTTATACTGACAGTTACAGAAGAAATTCTAGAAATTTCTAAAACACCAAGAGCTAAAGGGTAGACACAACAAAAAGTAATAACACTGTGAGTTTATGGAAATTATTATGGTATACAAACCAGAGGAAGCCAGTGTGGCAGGAAGAGAAGAGACAGAAATAATGGTAATCATAAACAACTGGTTGTCCTGCAAGTTGCTATGTGCTAGGCTGTGAGCTGACCATTTTAGATTGATTACTTAATTTAATTTGGAAAGCACCTAAGTTTCATTTTTGCTTCCTAAAATCAACTCTGACATCTGAAAAGTATTAAAATGTGTAAAATAAAATTACATCAAATTTCTGAAAACTGCCAAAATTTAGAAGTCACATTGATATTGTCAAAGTCTTATCATCAAAGAATTAGCATATATTATTAAAGATTAGTCTATAAATGCATTTCAATACTTTTGTAAGATATAAATAAATTCAACTTGGTATGTTCTTTTTTATCATTTGCAGTTTTAATTTACTAGAATTTATGATGATTGGTTTTTTCTATACTTTTGGAAATTATTAACACTTTGCTAATACTCTGATGAGATCATTACAAATCTAGAAAATTGGACAGTGTTACGCTATTCTTTGTGATTCAATTAGATATTCTGATTAAATTGCATATTTTTTGTCAACTTTAACAGGCATTTAATTTTCATACATTTAAGCACAATGGTACACAACTGCCAAGTCATACTGCTAGCCAAATTTAGTATTTTGATATATTTAGTAAACACTAATATGGTGCCTTTCAACAGGGACAGCTGTTAACCTTTTTAAAATAACCATAAATATAAATACTAATAATACTTTAAAATTCATTTTCTTTAGAAGAAATGTTTAAAGTTTCAAGTTTTCTTCTGAGATAAACCTATTTCACCACTTGAAAAAAATTTAAGAGAGTTTAAACAACTTTTCAATATGAAAAGCTAAACCTATCAGAGCCAGGAAAGATCACGTAAGGCTGGATTTTCCAGTATCTGCTTCTTCAACTTTCTGCCACTAAGACCTGCTCCAGGATTCTGGCCTCAGGCAGATGGAGCACCAGTGAGTTAGAGGCAACAAATGGCACCAGGGAAAGCTAAGCCAATTAAAGACCAGGGCTGTGAATAACTGTTCTCCGTATCCCCTACCTCTCAACAAAAGGGCTTTGTTCCCTATGGCTCCAGAAGATTTGTCAAGAAAACTTTAAAAGCAATTCTGAAAGGCTAGGAGGAGTAAAATAGCCTGTGGCTGCTAAGTCTGTTAGTACTGGTTGGCCCTGGATTTCTCTCATGGAGTCTCACTTTCTCACTATTTCAGTTAGCCATCCTCTCCCCCAGGGCACCAGCGGCAGCGTATCATAAGAGGAGTTATCAGAATTTCAATACCGAACACTCAGCAAGGTTGCCTACAGCAGACAGATCAAGACACCTCTGTTCTGATGGAACCCTGGCGATGCCTTGTTCCTGGTCTGACTGTTCCATGATGTGTTCCTGTTGTACTTCTTCTACCCGGACGTCATTACAAATGGCTATCACTTCAAGTTCTCTACGCAGGATACCTAGTACGATGCTCAGAATATGGCAGATGCTTCAGAAAAGTTAATTAGATAAAAACCTATTATAAAATAATTTCATTATATTAAGTATGTCCTCTGGTGATTTACTGAAGCTATTGCTTTCTTAGCTAGCTCCATTTTTAAGATAGGCAAAAGTATACTTCAGCACATCCCACAATTTAACTATGAAATAGTAGACTCCAAACTGAGGATATTTTAATGTAGAAATGACAATAAGATATCTGTGGTAATAGCAGGATTGCTAAGTTATACTCTGTTAAAATGACTGCACAGATTTTGGCTGCCCAAACATTGGACATATGTTTTAGTGAATGTAGCCTTTAAAGATTTTAACACAATCCAACCAGGAAAACTGTTAAGCTGTCATTCCAGGAGAAAATGATACAGACAAGTGAAGCATTAAGCTTGCATACGCCTGAATGTGTAACACTGATATTCAAAAAGCAAAATATATATATATTTCTTTCTCAAACTCCATAGCAAGACTTTCTCCTACAGAGCATTTCAACCCACCCAACACAAAGTTCAGTAGCCTATTCTGACTGCTCATAAGATAAAGTAAGAAAGTAATACTTTGGGTAGGTAATTTACAGCCCTTTTATACATTGTTTTTATCTGACTATAAAGCTAATGAAAAGCAAAAGAAACACCATAGCGGGCCCTTACCGTTTCCTTTTGAAATCAAATGTTTATAAATACATATAAGCAGAAGTAATAGTACAATCACACACCTGTGTTTCATTAATCAAGAATGTATTCATCAGTATTTAAATAATCCAGAATCATTAAGAACATGATTTAAATTAGCTTCAAATATCATTGCGAATGAATTTTTTTAATGTTTTCTTGTTTAGTAGCCAAATGCATTTGAAATGTTAGCCAGAAAAAAAATCACAATTAATCACAGGCTAGCAAATGTGTAATATGCCCAATAACAATTATTAATCTGCATGATCTTCATGTGCAGACCATGTACTGATATTCCACTGGAGAAATATCAATGCTGAAAGAGAAAGAACAGTCATGAACTCTAGAGAAAGTCCGGAAAAGTCCATTTTGGCAAGGATATTAGTGGTGGGGTTACAAATATTTTGCTATTGTAGGAAAGTGGAGTAAATGGAGAAAAACTAAATCCTCGGGGCTTTATCACCCATGTGGAAAAAAGTAGGTAAGGGAGCAAGCAGAGCACAGAGAACTGAGTAAAATCAACAGGAAAAGAATGAACAAATACTACTAAAAAGGCATGAAATGTCTGGGAAAATTACAGACATCTTCACTGGTTCATTCTTGTCTGAATTATTTGTACAATCAGAGCTCAAATATTGAAGAGTCAAGGACAAACTACTCTTGCAAAAACTAAAAGTGGACATCTTTCAGGAGTAATTTCAAACCATGTCAGATAAACATGTTTCTACCAATCAACCTTACCTTTCTGGCTTGTTTCCTTAGAGTCCCTCTAGGCTTAGGTCACGTAAGACCATTCACTACTCTGTGAATCTGACCCATACTTTCCCACCTCTGACTTCCTTCCCCATATTGGCAGGCATTCTATCCCTCCCTCAAGACCCATCTCACACAATACCTCCTCGTTGGTCCCCTTTTTCATATTATATACATTCTAGCAACCATTTCCTAACAGAATTTGAAGTAGCCGACAATGCAAGGATATTCTATGAAATCTAAAACCGGGGTACAAGGGCAAGGGTCAAGTACTAGGGTCAAGGCAACACTCATTGCTATGTCTCTCTTAGGAATACTAGTAATTTACCCTGCATACATCTGTCATATTAGCCCTTCCAACCACACTCAAAATCACAAATTTGAAGGCAGAAACTGCTTATATCTATTGCAGAACATACCATATGACAAATATGCATTAAATTGAGCAAATTATGCTCATGTTATTATTTGGAGACAAACGTATATATTATTAAAACAAACAGCTTGAAAACATACTTAAGCATCTTTTTATTTCTTTTTTTTTAAGGGTATTCTTTTTCTTAGAGAGGTAGGTGGGGGTATCTGTACTCTCTCTCCCAGCAGACTCTAACTCATTCAAAAGCACAAAATTCAGAAGGTATCATGTATTATGTACCTAACTACAATACCTAATGTATGGTTGTGGATGAGGACTCAAGAAATGTTTTCAGGTTCACTTAAAAAAAAGGAAGAAGCATACAAACACAGTGATTTAAATGAATCATTAAACATCCAATACTGTGATGCCCTTAAGCTTTTAGGAGAGACTGCACAGAGCTATAAAATACATTAAAAAAGAAGTCCTTTTAAATGCATACTTGTAACAAAAACATGAACAGAACATTTCCTTTCCCTGGTACTGAACATAAATTTCGTTTCTCTATTTATAAAAGGTCATGTCACCATGATGATAAAGGCATTATACTGGACTGGTGGACATTTATTAAATATGCAGTTAAGCCATGAGTAAATGTATAAATAAATGTGTCCTAAAAGATCTTTTTTCATTTTCTCCGTTAGCTTAAGCATCATGCAAAACACAACCATCCATAAATCTCAACATGTTTTTGTGCCTAAACAATTTTTCAATGACTAAAGCAGCCACTTCTCAAGCTTTTTTACTGTGTCCATTTTATCATGGCCCTATCGTTTTTCAGCAGGATTTAGAATATTTCCATAAACTCATAACCCATCTCCCCTGCAACTCCTATGCATTTTTTTCATGAAGAAAAGCTATACCATGTCATTTGGATATGAACATTATTGACTTCCATGTTGTACTATTTGAGAAAACTGTTAACAAGAACTAGGGCAAAGCCGAGCTGTACTTTTGGAAACACAGGGAGTTGTATCTTCTGCATCTTCTAGCCTTAGAACCATGTTGAGCTCTAGGAGACTTTTTCTTTGGAGTTTACAGCAACAGAAGCATTCAGAAATACCACAACTAAAATTCTGCTGTCAATATGATTATATTCTCATAATAAATGAAGAAGCTGGAGTACAATAGCTACTATACACTTCTTGGCAAATCTAGAACCTGATCCAACAGTGAAGACCAATGGTGGTACCATTCCACTATATGTATTAATTCAAGTAGTTTACCTTCACTGAAGTAGTATTATTTTGTTACCATGGTAATATAGACATATTGTGTGGAAAAGGGGTTGATAATTCACAGATGACTTATGTTTAGCATCTAGGTTATGATTATGGGCTGACTGAAATGTCCATACAGATAGTTTTGTTTGTTCCACTATTTTAATCATTCTTTTTTAAAAAAAAAAAAAATTTAAGGTTTATTTATTTTTGAGAGACAGAGAGAGTCAGAGTGTGAGTGCGGAAAGGGCAGAGAGAGAGGGAGACACAGAGTCTGAAGCGGGCTCCAGGCTCTACGCCGACAGCACAGAGCCCAACGCAGGACTCGAACCCACCAACCGTGAGATCATGACCTGAGCTGAAGTCGGACGCTTAAACTGTGCCACCCAGGTGCCACGATTTTAACCATTCTGTTTAACTGCCCCCAAGTGTTTAACCATTTAACTGAACACTTCTATGGCATTAAGCACATTCATACTGCTGCACAATTATCAGCACCATCCATCTTTAGAACTTTCTCATCTTCCCCAACGGAAACTCTGCCCATTAAACAACAACTCCTCATTCGTCCCTCTTCCAAACCCTGGCAACCAGCATCTACTTTCTGACTCTATAAATTTGACTGTTGTAGGAGCCTCATATAAGTGGAATCATACAATATTTGTCCTTTTGTGATTGGCTTCTTTCACTTAGCATAATGTCTCCAAGGTTCATCCATGTTGTAGCATGTGTCAGAATTTCCCCCCTTGAGGCTGAATAATATTCCACTGCATGCAGGTAGCACATTTTCTATAACCATTCATCTCTCAGCCATGAGTTACTTCCATACTTTGGCCATTGTGAAAATGCTGCTATGAACATGGGTGTAGAAGTATCTATTCAAGTCACGGCCTTCACTTCTTTTAGGTATATGCCCAGAAGTGGAATTGCTGATCACATGGTAATACTATGTTTAACTTTTTGAGTAATAATCATACCAGTTTCCAAGGCATTTGCACTATTTTACATTCCCACCACCAACGCATAGGGGTTCCAATTTATGTATATCCTCAAAACATTTGTCATTTGTGTGTGTGTGTGTGTGTGTGTGTGTGTGTGTGTGTGTGTGTGTTTATAGCAGTCATCCTAATAGGTATATGGTGGTATCTCATTGTGGTTTTCATTTCTTTTTCCCTGATGATTAGTGAAGTTTCATCACTAATAATTCTTTAATCTTTTTCTTTTTTTTTAATCAGGCTGTTTGATTTTTGTTGTTGATGCAAATTGGTCCCTTTGGGATCTGGAAATAAAATCTCTTCATAATATAACATCCCAAATATAAAAATATATAATCAAACTTAATTGTTCATCATGCCCTCTTTCTTGGAAAACCATGCATCTGGTTTCCTCACTACCCTCTGTTCTGAAGCAGACACAAAGACATTTTTTTCTTAAGATCACTAATGCCACATAGATCCTTTCCCAGCTTGATTGTCTGAAATGGCTTTCCTCTTCCGAAAAAACTTCAAAGGTAAGTCAGCCAATTAGAATCATGAAGATAACTTACAGGTAGTAACAGCATCTGTAGTCCACTGCACAAAAAAACAATGGGGTCTAGTTACATAATAGAGAACCTTCTGAGCTTCCTGTCTTTGTTCCCTACTCTGCCAGTAATTAGGAGATAAAACAATGCCAACTAAGAAAGTCTGGAACATTGGTACCAACCAGAAAAATCACCATCATCTTATGTTTCCCATTTAATTTCTCAATTAATTTTTAATGTTGTAAAAATTCCAAGGTCACTGGTTCATGTCAAAAACAATTTATTGAACTGTTCACATGTGCCAATACTAGGGAAACAAAGATGAGTTAACCCAGGTCCCAAAGGACTGTAATATGGGTTGCCACAATGTCCTAGGACAAAACATACTTAGGAAAGAAATTAAAGAGTACTGGGATTAAAAATCATGCCCTATTTGTTAAAAACAAAAGTTTTTTAGAATTTTAAACTTTAACTCCTAAGATCTTTTCTAAAATAACATTGAAAAACTGCATTTTTCTCTTCCGAAAACAAACCACAATTACTAATATTCTCTCCTTTTCTATTCATAAGTCTCCACTTGGCAAATTTTTCTCAAGTGTTGACAACAGAGGGAAATACTATGTCTGGCCATCATAAGAGTTCTACAGGGTAGAAACTGATATCATCCCCTGTGCTCCCAGCATACCATGAATAATAAGAAAGTGACCCTAACCAAAACCAGCACGGTCAGCCAGTTACGTTTTACACTGCTGTTTTAAGCATGTATCAAGGGTACAATTTTCCCTGAAGCCAGCTGGTTGTCTACCAAGGTAATACTTCTCTAAGGAATGATCAAAAGTATAAACACTGCTAGAATTCTGCATCACCATGGATAAATGCTTTTATTTTCTAAAACCTGGTCCAATTCTGTTGAAGTAAATGGGTTTTTAGTCCATTACAAAACAAAAATCATGTGTTGTTCATAATGGGCAAGGCTTAAAATCTTTTGGGTCTTTTTTATGACTCAAAAGAGTAGTATAGTAAAACTCAAAAGATATTTCAGCAAAAGTTATACATGTAGTTTTGAGTATATATTACTAAGATGGCATACAGAAAAATAAAAGTATATAGATTTCATACTTTCATTAAAACCAAGATGATGGGGAGAAGCTATTTATATCACAGGTAAAGTCAGGAAAAGAATCCATCTAGCAGGAATAGTAATATTTGTCTGCAAAACACTCATTGATTTGATGGAGAAGGTAAAGGGCTCAGAGGTACACATATCTCAAGGTAAGAATTGCAGTATCAAAATCCATTGCTAATGAAATACAAGTGAGAAGTTATATGTGGTATAATAGTTTTCCAGAAATAAAACTCAATATTGAAAAATCAATTATATCTAGATTTAAACTTTTTTTTTCCCCAGGGAAAACACCCTGAAATTTTCTTTCCTTATAAACCACAAAAATATTAACAGTCCACTCTTGTTTGATGCACAGTTCTCTGTTCTGCAACATTTTTATTGACAAGGACTAATAAAATAGAGTAAGATAACTGTGGCCATTATACCACAAAAAGTGAGACATACCTATTGCAGATAAATGATAAAGTCATTTTTTGAGGGGTGATCTAAGAAGATTTTGTGCTTGTTGATTTACTTTATCATAAGTTGCTCATTTTACTATATCTTTTATGAATATTATTATTATAAGAGAAGATATCATTACCAACCAATGAAATGTTCCACTACTCTAATAAATTTTAAAATATAAATTAAAAAAGAATGAAATAATACCTCATCCATTAAAAATCACAAAATAATTTAAATTTGAATTCTGGTTACAGTAAAAACACATTGCCTAGGCAACGTAAACCAGCATAAATCTTTTGAGAAACATTTTGGGAATCTATTTATCAAAAGCTACTAATGTTTAGTCTCTTTCTGCCATCTTGGAACCCATGGAGGCCTGCTGAGAACAGGACTCCTGAAATGACAAATATGTCTGGAAGGTTGGGGTCCAAAGCCATTTTTGCTGGTGTAAGTGGGGTCTCTGGAACCAGAGGGAGTACACAGCTCTTCTTAAAATTGAAGGTGTTTATGCTCGAGATGAAACTGAATTCTATCTAGGCAAGAGATGTGCTTATGTGTACAAAGCAAAGAACAACACAGTGACTCCTGGTGGCAAACCAAATAAAACCAGAGTAATCTGGGGAAAAGTAACTCATGCTCATGGAAATAGTGGCATGGTTCGTGCCAAATTCCCAAGCCACCTTCCTGCTAAAGCCATTGGCCAGAGAATCCATGTGATGTTGTACCCCTCAAGGATTTAAACTAACTGAAAAGTAAATAAATAAAGGTGTAGATTTAAAAACAAACAAAAAACGCTACTAATTTTTAGACTCCTAGAATAAGCAATCTCAGTTCTGAGATTTACTCTCAGAAAAGAATCCCCAAAATATAAAATATTGGACTTCTGTTTTAAAAATAATCATGTGCAGAGGCACCTGGGTGGCTTAGCCAGTTAAGCATCCAACTCTTGATTTCAGCTCAGGCCATGACCTCGTGGTTCATGAATTCAAGCCCTACATCGGGCTCTGCACTGAGTGTAGGGCTTGCTTGGCAGTCTATCTCTCCCTCCCTGTCTTCCTCTCTCCCACTCATGCTGTCTCTGTCTCTCAAAATAAATAAATAAACTTTAAATTAATTAATTAATTAATTAATTTAAAAAATCATGTGCATATACTTGGTCAAAAAAAAAATCAAAAAAAGTTTAAGAAACACTGTTTTAGAAACACGGTCTCACACAAAAGACTCCAATACCATATTTGGTTCATGGGCAAACTGTTTAAAGGGCAAAGCAGAGGGCACCTGGGTGGCTCAGTCAGTTAAGCGTCAGACTTCAGCTCAGGTCATGATCTCGTAACACGTGGGTTCAGGCCCCACGTCAGACTCTGCTGACAGCTCAGAGCCTGGAGCCTGCTTCAGATCCTGTCTCTATCTCTCTCTGTTTCTCCCTAACTCGCACTCTCTCTCTCTCTCAAAAATGAATAAACATTAAAAAAATTATTTTAATAAAAAAATTAAAGGGTAAAGCATAGGCTCTGTTGGCTAAGCATCTGACTCTTGATTTTGGCTCAGGTCATGATGTAATGGTTCATGACATCACTGTTCGTGGGATTGAGCCCAGCCCCGCATGGGGCTCTGTGCTGAGCCTGTTTGGGATTCTGTCTCTGTCTCTCTCTCTCTCTGCCCCTCCCTCTCTCTCTCTCAAAATAAATAATTAAACATTTAAAAAAAAAGGGCAAAGCACTTTAGAAATATTGCACTTAAATGCCTTCCACAGCCTCCATACATTGCATACTGTCTAAGACCAATGGCTTCCATAATAATTTTGTTTCATCTGCCTAACATCTTCAGGCCCCTGAGTTTACAGCCCCTGGTTCAGAGTGGCAGAGAAGCAGGTAGAAAAAGCTGGCAGGGCAGGAGCAGCTCTTACCTGGAAGCAGAGCTCCTATCCTGGTGTTCAGGCTGGGAGCTGCATGGCCTACCCTTTGGCCTGGAAATTCAAGAAAGGGATTCCCCCAGCAAACAAACAGGGCAGAATCAAAGTGAACCCCACACTCTGGCTATTGGCAAATGAGTGCGGACAAAATGATATCGCCCTGTTCAAAGATGAGTAAAGGAAGCAAAACAAAGAATAAACCATAGAGCCTACTAAAAAAAAAAAAAAATGCTGGAAAGTACCCTGTCTCTGAAAATGATCTACTCAAGAGCCAGAAGAAAGTGTTAAGCAACTATTGTGCACTGTCAAGAGAATACAAGTTCTAGTCTCTAAGAGACAGAAATAAAAATTCTAAGGATATTGTATGGTTGGTGAAGGATATAGTTGACACTCGAAATTCTCACGTGGGAACTGAAACCACAATAATAGAACTAAAATTCACAGCAGTGACAGATCTGGGTATCTTCCCCTACTGCCCTCCATGACCCCGGCACAGTGACCCACATTCTGTGGACTTCAAAACTGTATGCTGCATAAATGAGAATAGATTAATTGGACCCCACCCATGTGTCAAAAAATAACAGGGGCAAGAAACAAGCACACAGGAAGACAAGATGAGTAAGGAGAGGGGTGTTTTCTCTTCCTTCCCTGGCTAGAGCATGGCATTGAGCAGCCCTTCCCTGGCTGCCCTCCACCTCCTTGGACACTGGGGGACCAGTGCTGGGGAAGCACAGACAGGACTTCTTCCCCTTCTCCTTCCATTTTCCTTTTCCCAAAGTCCACCAGGGGCCTGCTATTGCCCAACCTGAGCTGAAGCCAAGAGGAGCAAGGAGCAGGAGCAAGAAGGAGGTTCTTCTAACAGTCCAATGGCAACTTCAGGGCATGGCAATCAGACATTGCCTACAAATAGCTTTCTTTTAGGAAGAGACACAAAAGAAACGTCTCAGAACCCTGGGGAGTAATGTGAGCAACCGAGGCAAAAGCAAGTGGTGGGAGTGTGGACAACCAGCAAACAGAGTCTCCAACCTAGGTGGTCAGACTTTTTGTTTTTAATACTGTGAAAGCCAAGCAAAATATGCCTCCAGTCCGGATCTGCCTAAGAGTTGCAACCTATACTTTAAGGAAACATCTTTCTGGCAAAATAACACTTCTTTTTCTTTTTTTTTCCAAATGTCAGGATGCACTTTCTGCCATGTTATCTTTACCACAAAATTATACACTGAGTTAGGCAGCCTTCCACCCTGGCCTTACCAAACATTTTGCGGATATTTAGCAGGATAAACATCCATTCTGTTGAACGTTACATTTAGCAGAGCAGACCCAGTGTTTCAGAAGAAAAACATTTGAGCCATTTCTTCACCACGTGTTTCTAAAACCCAGAAAAACAATAAGCTATCCAAGATAACGTGTAAACTAAGTTTTTGGTAGTCCTGCCTGTATGCTCCAAAATGACATCATAAGTGGACAATTACAGCACTTGAAATTTTACGTGTGCAGGAAAAAACAAGTAGCCTACAGTTCTGAAACTCTTCCCTGCAATGCGCTCAGTAACTGTGTCCTACATGGCCTGACCACGAGAACTCCAGTGTGTTTGTACCCTAGGGAAGGTACACCTAGGGAAGGTGAAAATCAGTGTGCCAATTATCGTTAGTCCTTCATAGATTACAACTTTTTTCTCCTATCAAAAACATAATTTTCTAGGAAATTTTCTTTATGTAAAAGGGAATCTATAAAACTCTTTATTACTCCCATCCACCACCACCACCACCAATTTTTGCAAGTGTAAATTGCTAATTTTGGCCATCAATATTGGACCTGGGCCAGGCCAACAGCAGCGAGAGTAATGTCCAAAGTTGGTGTGTCTGCCTTAGCTACAAGGAACAGGTAACAACAAGGAGGCATAGATGCCATGACCAACATTTTCAAGCAGAGGAAGAGAATGAAGGTGGTTCCATGAAAATAATCAGGTTTATTTCAGGACCCACACAGAAAAGGGGCTGGAAAATCCAAAGATCCAAATGATGAGGATAGGACCATAAGGTTCTCCTAACAGTCACGATGTGGCCTCAGGACGATGGGTAATTACCACCTGACCACCACTGCTACCATCCTCCCAAAGGTTACCAACCCCCCTATCTGGTACATTTTAGGTTCAAAATGCTCAAAAATAAAGGGTTTTGTCCTTCACTAATCATAAATTCATTTCTGTTAGGCATAAAAATGGACGTTATTGAATCTATAATACATTTCCCCTTTAGTTCTAATGGTGATTAATGTTATAATTATTTCCAGTGAATTAAGGGAAACATACTAGGGTTTTGTTATTCTTTTGAGTTCTAAAAAAAAAAACTTATAAGAAATCACTCATAAATCTCTGTCTTAAAGAAAAATAACCATTTTTTCACATCTATTATTTAAAAAATGCATGACCTGTAAAATACATGTGCTTGCTTCTATGCACACCTTTTTTTCACACTTTTTTATCGATACTATTAGAAGTTCATATATTTTAAACGACAGCTTCAAATGAAACCAGGAAACCTTCATGAGCATGGAATATTAGCATAACCTTTAATGTTATTGCTCCCCAGTCCCACCCTCCTTCAAAGGAGGGAGTCACTTTACACCAGGACAGCCAACCATAATTCTGAAATCAGAACAGGGCTGGTTCTGCATGACCGACACTGAAACCATAATATTGTAGCTGGCCTAGGCCAGCAAGTTACCCTGCTCACTGAACAAGGCAGTGGGGAGGGAAGGGTGGCTGGGGAACACCATTTGAGACATAAATCTGCAGATTCTCAATAAGCTACAGCCACTTAGAGCCAGTAACCAATCTGAGAAATGTCAAAGACCAGTTCTTTGAATAAAATTAAGTGGTGGTATCAGTAATACTAATAAACATATCTGCCTTCAATACTGAACTATTTGGGTGACTTTTAAATCATGAGTTAAGTCTTCAACAAGAAGACAAGGTCACGGAGCTGGCATCTATCTTCAAATAATCATCCTTATGTAAAGAACTCTAAAGAGAAGTCAAATTCGCCAACAGGTGTCCCTAGCATACATTCCCATCTTTTCTAAAACACATATTCAGTTTTGAAATAGAGACAACATAACCGGTGCAATGCACATAGGTGGGGTGAGGGGGGTGTAGAAAGACTGAGATTAAAATGAAACCTAGATTCTCATTACCAGCTATGTGGCTTAAGGTAAGTAAGATAACTTCTCTGAGCCCAGGTTTTAATCCATAAAATGGGGATCATATTGCCTACTTTCAAGGTTGCTGTGAGAACCACTAATTCCATACATGACATGCCTGGCACTAGAAAGTACTCACTTAAATGAATGATAATAGCTGCTTGCCTTTATCATCATCATCACCATCAACACCAAACTATATGAACTTAAAGACTGGGAAACTGGTCCTAAAAGGATGGATGACCCTAGCAAATGTGACGAATACCAATTTGGGGGGTTAAGTAGATTGTGGTCCCTAAACAAAATTGAACCTCATTTGAATTATGTGATTCCTAAGGTAGCATCTGGGCTCCAACAGATTGTAAGCCCTCGCTGAGTAGAGAGTTTATAACTACAGGCTCCAAATCACCATCCACTGTCAGCAATGAACAACAGTGGTGGGCCTGAGGGGACACAGGAGGTAGACCTCAGAGAGAGAGAGTGTGTGCTTTCCCAGGACCCACGATCTAAGCCAGTACGCTGCAAACTGCACGCACAGAGGCCCTTGTCCCATGTGTCTCAGCTTGAACAATGTTCAGATAAACACCATTTAAGAGAAAAATTTTGAAAACTAATTTATGAACTTATTCTGACACTTAAATGTGCATAAAAAAATACTTATGTATATAGCTCTTATACAACCATACACCAAAGAAATTTCGAAGAACATATAAAAAAAAGCAATGAAATTTATACCAATAATATTAACTTAATAGCACCCCCTGAATCTCAGTCCCTGAAGAAAAGTCAAAATGAGGAGGTTATGACAGAATTATTGATATTGCTTTACCTACTTTGTTTTCATGTACACAGTGTATTAAGTATAATCTTTATGTTCAAGAGGTCAAGAGAGAAAAGTTCCCAGAACAAGGACAGGATCTGACCTGAGAGAAGTTAAAGAATGATCCATTAACATGGGCTATTGTCCATTCCTAGTGTCCTGACCATAGGATGCCATCCCTTAGGACATCTTATAGCAATAGCCTTATGTTGGGGGGAGGGGGGACATCAAATGAAGCAAACCATAATTAGAAGCACAGTGACATCCTCTCTAACTCCAGCGTGGGAGAAAGTTCTAGGGAGGAGTTTGAGAGAGAATTACAACCAAAGAGTTATAACATGAAGTTGAAGAATATGGTTTATACTTTCATGTGTTAATTTGAGTTTCAGGGATAGAATATACTAGTGCTGCTCAACTGTTGCCCTGTCGTCATGGAATAAATGTTGATACCACCCCTATAATGCCTGTTCTCACAGGATCACTGCATAGGAGTTAACCAGGAATCTTGGGCCGAGAAAAAGCAGATCCTCAGGCTCCTGGTGCTTGGGTGTGGCTCAGAGCCATCTCTACCCCCAAGGCATCCAACCCACCAGAAGAGCAAAGTAGAACAGTGTCAACATGCAAGAAAGGTGGGAAAGAGAGGGTCAGTAATCATTGTTTGCTGCTTCACAATTTTTTTATTCCACACAGAACTACAGGCTAGTGATGACAAAATGTTTACAAGTCTTTTCTTAAGTTTATTTTTGAGAGAGAGAGAGAGAGAGAGAGAGAGAGAAGGAGGGAGGGAGAGAACATGCGCACAAGTGGGGAAGGGGGAGGGAGAGGGAGGACAGAAGATCTGAAGCGGGCTCTGTGCTGACAGCAGAGAACCTGATATGGGGCTCAAACTCATGAACCCTGAGAGCACAACCTAAGCCAAAGTCAGACGCTCAACAGACTGAGCCACTCAGGCACCCCAAGTTTGACTCTTTTTAAGGAAAGAAAGTTTTGTTGAAGATTTTCTCTGATATCCTTCTAAACAAAGAAGGAAGTATCTTAATCCATTACTATGCCCCTTATTTGTAATCAGTGTTCTACTGGTTTTCTACGAGTTAGATGAACAACTGCCTAAGTCCCTTCAAGCTCCAAAAGCCCCTGAAAATATGAATCCTTTGCTCAGTTTGGTGACCTTCTCTCTCAGATACCTCCACTATGAAAAGCTGACCAGGAGCTGGTGAAAACAACCTGCCACTGATCTCTGACTGCTTTTGAACTTTCAGGCAGAAATGGTGCCTCATTCGTCTCTTCATTTAATTTTGTTTCAGTCAAGCAAAGAAAAGGAAAAAGTCTGTGAACAAATTAATGCAAAGGACGTATTATAGAGACAAAACAGTAAGTGGAAAATTTAGTACACTTAATAGGGAATATTTAAAGGCAGAATTGAGGGGCACCTGGGTGGCTCAGTCGGTTGGGCATCCAACTTCGGCCCAGGTCATGATCTCATGGTTCGTGGGTTTGAGCCCTGCATCGGGCTCTGTGCTGACTGCTCAGAGCCTGGAGCCTGCTTTGAATTCTGTGTCTCCCTCTCTCTCTGCCCCTTCCCTACTCACGCTCTGTCTCTCTCTGTCTCTCAAAAATAAATAAACATTGAAAAAAAATTTAAGACAGATTTGAAATCCTTAGAATGTGCATTACTGTTAAACATAATTCCCTGATTTACAAGTTATATCATAAAAAGAGAAAAAAAAATATGTATGAGTTGCCTGACACAAGGGATTTATATATCTTATATACATACATATATGTAGATAGTATTGTATGTATGTGTGTGCATATGTATATATGTATTTTGGGGGTAAGGTATGTGGAGGTGTGCAGACAGAGATATTAAAGAGGAAGTAGGAATTTTTTTTTTAAGTAGTCAATCAGCCAAATGTAAGAATATAAGCCTCATACAGAAAGGGCTTTTTCTGGTTTTTTTTGTTTTTGTTTTTGTTTTTTTTATGTTTATTTATTTTTGAGAGAGAAAGAGCATAAGTGAGGGAGGGGCACAGAGAGAGGAAGACAGAATCCGAAGCAGGCTTCAGGCTCTGAGCTGTCAGCACAGAGCCCAATGTGGGCCTCAACTCACAAGCCATGAGATCATAACCTGAGCCAAAGTCAGACACCCAAACAACTGAGCCACCCAGGTGCACCAGACTTTTTCTTTTCTTTTCTTTTCTTTTCTTTCTTTCTTTCTTTCTTTTTTTTTTTTTTTTTATGACTGGGCCTTGGTGCCTCAGTTGTCAAAGGGCTAAACATTTTTTTTTTTTCCTTTTTAAAAGTAGTCTCATATATAACAAAGAAACTGCAACTCTAACGGGAAAATTTATTTTTCCAAATTTACTATTTATTCCCCAGCTTCATTGAGGTATAACTGACATATAATACGATGTAAGTTTAAGGTGTGTGATGTATATGTTGCAAAATGACTACCACAATAAGGTTAGCTAACACATTCATCACCTCACGTGGTTATAGAGTGTGTGTGTGTTTGTGTGTGTGTGTGTGTGTGTGTGTGTGTGGTGAAAACGTTTTAAAGATCTACTCTCTTAGAAACTTTCAAGTATACAATACAGTATTGTTAACTATAATCATTGTACTTCTCACAACATCCCCAGAACTTACCAATCTTACAACTTGAAGTTTGTACCCTTTGACTACCTTTACTCTTTTTCCCCACCTCCTACACCCTGCTCCTGGCTACCACCAATCTGGTCTCTGTTTCTATGAGTTTGAGGTTTTTTTCAGATTCTACATACAAGTGAGGTTATATAGTATTTGTCTCTCTCTGTGTGAAATTTATTTTTAATAATGTAGGTATTCACATTTTAGCAACTGGAGAAACCATAAAATTGTGCAAGAAACCACTAGATTTTAAAGTAAAATCACCCACCATAATATGCAAATTTGAAAACATCCTCTCCTGTTACCCAATAATTGTATAATTAGAAATCTGTTTTGAACAATATTGTTGTCAAAAAAAAGTATACTATGAAACAGTGCATTTATCATGGCTAAACAATATTAACAATTATATCTCCTGCCTGAAACGCTAATAGATGTCAATTGGTTTTTTAATTTTAAAAGTATGACTTAAGTCTAAAAGACCTACCTGATTTCTCCAGCACAGAGAAAAGTGCTATTTAGTTGAACCTAGGAAGAACTACCATGAGACTGTTTTCTTTCTAAATAAAAAGCTAAACTATAAAAAGCATTACAAAAATTGGCAATTTTGTGAATTTAAATAGAGGTTTACGTAAACAACTTTACATATATACATATACACATGCATACATATAGGTATATAGACCTAATTACATATACATGCACACACATATATATAAATGCAACATTAAAGAAGTTAAATAATGTAAACATTTTTACCAACTTTGAATTTTATTGACTTAAGCTTACTATTCAGCTGCCAATCTGAAGACCCAAAGGGAAATTAATGGTTTCTCAAAGACAACTTCCAACCTTTAGGGGTGTAAGATAATAGAAAATACATTTGGTTTCTGCCCCCAGTTCTTTGCACAGAGATCTAAAACCTTATCATCCTGTAACACGGAAAACTACTGCTTACTCCATATTTAGTTTTTTCCCTACTGCACACTATAATGTCAGGCTCTTTAGTGATGAACTATCTGTGGTGATCTGAATTTTGTCCTTTCATTTTTTGTAAATCAAAGTATTTGAGAAATTAATACCAAAACAGTTTTTTTTTTATTTTTTTCAACGTTTTTTTTTTAATTTATTTTTGGGACAGAGAGAGACAGAGCATGAACGGGGGAGGGGCAGAGAGAGAGGGAGACACAGAATCGGAAACAGGCTCCAGGCTCCGAGCCATCAGCCCATAGCCTGACGCGGGGCTCGAACTCACAGACCGCGAGATCGTGACCTGGCTGAAGTCAGATACTTAACCGACTGCGCCACCCAGGCACCCCCCAAAACAGTTTTTAAGAACAGAAGAAGAGAGGCCACTATGAATGGAAAGAAAGAATTGAATGTGAAAAACCCTTCATGGAAGATTCATTTTTGGCAAACTCTAGAAGGATGGCTACTTTTAATAGATTTTGAGAAAAATATTAGTAATGATGTTATAATTCTATATAAAGAATTATATAGGACACATCTCTTTTCCATACTCCAGTTTATGTAGGTGCAATGTACACTCAGGAAAGCTAATAAGGTACAAAATCAATAAAAATAACACTTGGGCTCTGCCTTAAGGAACTTAAAAACTAGAAAATCATTGAAGGTATATTTTAAAGTATATAGAGGGGCACCTGGCTGGTTCAGTTGGTTAAGCATCTGACTTAGGCTCAGGTCATGATCTCACGGTTTGTGAGTTCAAGCCCAATGTCGGGCTCTGTGCTGACAGCTCCGAGCCTGGAGCCTGCCTTGGATTCTGTGTCTCCCTCTCTCTCTGCCCTCTCCCCCACCATGCCACTGTCTCTCTCTCTCTCTCTCTCTCTCTCTCTCTCTCTCTCTCTCTCAGAAGTAAATAAACATTAAAATAATAATAATAATAATAATAATAATATATAGATAAAACATATACAACCTTTAGTGTCAATACAGATTCATTTTTAAACAAATAATGAACACTGTGCTCCAAAATACCCAAACCAAGAGCACACTGTCCACACTGTATGTTAGCCAATTTGACAATAAATTATATTAAAAAAATTTTAAATATACCAATATGCTATTCTAGTCATAAATGCTTAATGCACCTTTGGAATTGTTTTGTAATTAACTTTAAAATTTGTTTATGGACAATTAAAAAGATCACTCACATTAGTTTACAATCACACTTAATAATACAGAATTTGGAAAGAAAAATAAATTCTCAAAAAGAATCTGATTAAAAACCATGACGTGTAAAAACAACAATAACAAAAAACAGGTTCACTAAAAGACAGAGGGATAGGATTATGATAAAATAGCTATGGGTATAAAGTAACAATAATATATTAAGATACTAAGAAATCAGAAGAGAAATTTTTAGTTTCTTAGATTTAATTATAAACAGGGAAAAGGTTCTGTGGCCCATCCTTTATGATCCTATATGCACACTGCATAAAAGCCTAAATCAAACAAACATGAACATTGATACACCTTAGTTATTTTATAATAAAGGAAGGATCATGATTATTTCAACAGAGAAATGACTACTTATGAAATGTTGCCTAAAGATAACTTAATTCAATTCCTGAAGATATTTTAAAAGCATATTTCTATTTCAACAATGTTTAAATTTTACAAACCTTGATAGGAATTAATGATCTATAAAAGCTAAAATTTACTATCTTCTCCTTTAGGGTTAAAAACAAGTTATGGCTTACAATCTTCTTTCACTGGGCGTCTGGGTGGCTCACGTTGTTAAACATCTGACTTTGGCTCCGGTCATGATCTCACAGTTCGTGAGTTTGAGTCCCATATCAGGTGAGGTCGAACCCCACTGTGGGTGAACACAAGCCCAGCTCTGGATGAGCATGAGCCCCACTTTGGGTGAGCCCCACTTCTCTCTCTCTCTCTCTTTCTCTCTCCCTCTGTCCTTCCTGGGATTCCACCCCCTCCCCACCCCCGCCCCCACCCCTTGCTCACTTGCGCCCTCTCTCTCTCAAAAAAATTTTTTTTCACCAATGTTCATTATGAAAACTACATAATATTCAGAAAAACATTATATATACAGCCATGAGTTTTGGACCAAAGATCCCCTGTGATTAGTATATTTAAAAATATATATTATTTTGATGCATGATAAAGTGACATGGAATAACATGACATGTTACAATTTTCCCTACCACCCATGCCCACTCTCCCAGAAGTGTCATCTGTAAGATGACATATTGAAGGCGCCATCAACCAAAGCACCTGACATTCTCTTGAGCAAGGAACGAACACAGAGCCCAAAGGTAAGGCTAATAACCTCTCCTGAAAGCTGACATATGAATAAATAGCATGTTTGCACAAAGGTCAAAATCTCCTTGACACCCCCCCGGCCCGGCCAAAGTGACAACTGAAAAGACCATCCACTACTTGCTGCAACTTTCTTTCATCTCCAGATCTGCTGGGTATCCTGTTCTTCTAAGATACTTCTCAGCCATCTTAAGTCTTAGCATTCGTTAAAATTTAACATCTGCATGGCACACTGGGTTTAGAGGGCTAGACTGCTAACAGGCTGGAAGAAATGGCCCCAGGAACCACCCAGCTGAACTTAGACTAAGGGATCAATATTTATTCCCAATAGATCAATATCTATAACCCACTATAAGCACATCAGTGTGCTTTGGCACTGCTTGAAGAGGCTTGATTCTTCTGACTGTACTCAAACTGCAAACTGCAAGGTATCCTAGATCACTCCTTTGCTTAACTAAGCCTGAGTAAGTTTCTCTAGCTTGCAATTAAAACACTGATGTAGAGTCTAGAAGAAAATGATGGAGAGGATAGTGATGATGATCATGAACAGGATGCTGATAGGAGGAAGAAGTGAGGAAAGAAAAAGAAGAAAGAAAAGGAAAGTCTACACTGTAAGAAACTTTACAATGAGGCATGTCTAAATGGCTTTGCTTTAACTGTGTGATGGCAGATTTTAATCGTTCAACTATATTTTTAATGATTAATATTTATCTGTTACTTGTAGTGTCTTACTTTTAGTATCTCTTAGAGTTAAATAAAATTAACATTTGCAAAACTTGCAATGTTGAGAATAATTTAAATTTATTTTTTTTTTTAATTTTTTTTTTCCAACGTTTATTTATTTTTGGGACAGAGAGAGACAGAGCATGAACGGGGGAGGGGCAGAGAAAGAGGGAGACACAGAATCGGAAACAGGCTCCAGGCTCCGAGCCATCAGCCCAGAGCCCGACGCGGGGCTCGAACTCACGGACCGCGAGATCGTGACCTGGCTGAAGTCGGACGCTTAGCCGACTGCGCCACCCAGGCGCCCCAAGAATAATTTAAATTTAAATTGTTGCAAATATTAAACATATTTTCAGAGAGAAGTAGCTATCTGTGATGGTAGCCATTTATCACCCTAGTTTTGTGCAAAGTAGATAAGCTCTATTTGATGCTTTTAAAAACAATTTATAATTTTTCCTCAGTTTCTGTTCAGAAAACAGAGTGGAGAATTAAGGTACTTTCCTAATTCTACAACCATGTTCAGTTCAGGACACAGTCTTATTCATCAAATGCTAATGACAAAATAATCTGAATGATCTCAGCGGTAACATTGTTTGGATTTGAATTTCTCTAGAAACCACTCAATTTGCCACTTCACTTAATATACACAAAAATAAATCCCAGTGTTGTCTGAAGGAAATTTTGGAAATTTTACTGTAAAATGCAACTTCAGCACCGGCTTTAGACTTGGGCAGCTTGGATCAACCCCCAGCCCTTGCAGCTCACGCATTGTGTGAACATGGGCAAGTGTCTCGACCTGAGCCTCAGTTTCTTCATCTATAAAATGGATGGAGCAGGAGTGCCTATCTAGTGTCGACCTAGGAGCACTGTTGGGATGTTTAAGTGAAATAATGTACAGAAAGGGCTTACCATAATGCCTGGCACCACAGTAAGCATTCTGTTAGCTGTTGTTAGGGCATAAAAGTGACTTTCTGTTCTGTGTCAGTTCTTATTCTCTTTACTTACAGTAGTTTTTAAATATTTATATGATAAAGTCCCTACTGACTTTGATGCAGCAGCAGCACAACCCCCTAAATTAACAGCTCAGTCAAAAACCTGTACACAGCTTATGACGAAAGTATTTTTGTGAGTTTGATTGGAGTTTTAATCATTTAACTCCCTGTTATTACGTTAAAAATAATATATGCAGGAATCAACCATCTGTTGATGTTGGTTGCTACCAACACTATGAAAACAAACAGAAATACGTAAAAGAAGAAGACAGTCTTTAAGACACGAAGTGTAGTTTTCCATGAGAATACAGAGTATGAGTGACACTTGAACTCTGAGGCCAGGGGTGAAAGCTGTTTTCTCTAAATTGTACATAATCTCCTTGGTTCACACGATAAACATACGGCCGAAGGAGAAAAATCTAAACACAGAAAGGATGCATGATTCGCACCCCCTAGAGCAACAGAGTGCTGGGAAACTAGGAGCATTTGGTTACAAATATCGTCTTCAGAGAATTTTGCCTTTGTCGTGGGTCCCTGTGACACACTGAGTGCTCTAGAGGCATTTTAAAAAAGTTTATACTGTCCTCTCACCTGGCACAGGACTCCTTAAGACATAATTCAGTTGTAAAATATCAATTCAGCAACATTCTCTACTTGTACATACTTACCTAAAAACGATAGGACTGTTTGTGAGGGACTTCACAGTTGCAGTGGCTATTCAAACTGAGATGAGTCAAGCTCAAATGAGTCACAAGATGCATTTCTAACAAGAGGACTGAGATTTTTAAATAGTAAAATAAAATTGAATTTCAGAGCTTAGAAAATGAAAATATCAATCATTTCTGTGGATTGTTTTGGATATAAGGAATCCAGGGTGCACAAAGTTAAATGGCTTAGCCAAGGATTCTACCTCTTTAGTAAAGCCAAAACAAGAATCCTAATCTTCAACAACTTAGCAACAATTCTGAAGCCGTTATCACACAATTCCTGAGCAAATAAACAATCTATAGCATTTAAACCATAAAAATCACTATGCACTTTTACACAACAATCACATTAAATCCTGACAACCTTGAGTTGGCCTTAAAGATGAGGAGTCGGGACTGGAGAGGTTAATTAACTTGACCCAGACACAGGGGGCCAGTAAGCAAGCTTGGATAAACACTCTATCCACTGCACTACGGAGACTCTCGTGAGAGGAGACTCATAGTTACCATACTATACTTACTCCACGTTTCCTGTACTGTATAAACCAAATTAGCCCAAATCTAGTTCTATCGCAAATGATAAAATACAGTTGCTGGTTCCAAAGTGGCCTATTCATTCCAACCAAATGACAGAAGCACACAGAAAAGGCCCTCGCCTCCCTCAGCTGTCCAGATACCACTCTTCTTGTCCCCAGGAGGAAAAGCAGTACAAAGACCTCCAAGCTCTGGTATTCTCTCCTTTCTCTGCAAGCCCTCCCATTTCTGTTAATCAAGGCTGTGATCAGATTTTGAGAACATAGGTATGGATGCCTCTGAGTGTGGGCTGAATACATGTGACAAAGGCTTGAGTCCATCTTTCTTCCTCCATTTGGTAGAATGAGATTAAGATTGGGGTTGGAAGTCATAATAGCCACAGTACTATGAGGCACAGAGAATGTACAGTAGCCACGGACAGGAAGACATGCTGGAAGATCCGTGAGAAGAGGTGATACTACCAGCCTTAGCTCTCAGCAGCTGCAGGTCAGGGACACTAGGCTGTGAGGAAGGGCGCCAGAGGTCAGGGAAGAAATCGAGCCAACCAAAAAGGATGCTAAATACTCTCACAGGCTGCTCCCCAGGCCACTCTGCCCCACTGTGAACTAGAAGAGGGAGGAAGTGTGAGAGGTGAAGAAAAGAAAGTGAGCAAAGGGAACAAAATCCCTGTCCTCACAGAATTTGCACTCCAATAGAATAATTGATAGCATCCTTTCAGAGCAACATATATACGGGCCAGTGCTTGCCATTGACATATCTTATAAATAGTCTATTAACTGGGGTACTAATTCAAAGAGGACTGTTTCAAGCTACAAGTTTATTCAGCCACTAGAGCAGGTAACTTATCAAGTTACTTTCTTACATCCTTTTTCTTTATGAACTATAAGAGAGTATGCATTAAAAATTATTAAGTACTAGCTCTCATGTTTTAATATTTTTACATTCAAATTATTATAACAAGCTCATATTTGCCTCACTTGAACACCACTCTCCTACCTCCAACCCCAAGATTATTCTCAGATAACTCTTTTGTATGGTCTGCCTTAAAACACTTGGCACATAAGGAACTAGCAGCAATTCCTGTGAAATGGCTGTCATAACCACGAGTGAGGTCATTCTCTGGAGTGCAGCATCCCCTTCGTTTATATATGATTCACACAGAGAAAAACAAGATTTGATTTGAATCTAGCAGCTATTTGTGCTTTTATGTGCAGGACATAATTAAAAAAAAACAAAAACAAAAACAAAAAACAAACTATAAAATTACTTAATAGATCTTCCAAGGTAAGTAACCTGCTTCCTAAATGGGGATCAGGATAATTGCAGAAACAAATGTACTTTTCAGTTGTTTGGGAAGAGAAAAGCTAATGTAGCTCCTCCAAACATGCTTTACATAAACTCAAGAGAAGAACTTGCTCAGGTGGCTTTATCTAGCCCATAGGACATTTAGCAATGTCTGCAGACAGTCTGGGTTGTCACAGCTGAAAGCAGGAAGGGCAAGGAATGAAATGCTATTACCATCTAGTGGGTAGAGACCAGGGATGCTGCTAACCATCCTACAATGCACGTGACAGTCCCCCACAGCAAAGAATTATCTGAAACAAAATGCGAGTGGTGCCAAGGTGGGGAAGCTCTAGTCCAAGTCTGTCACTGATTGTCAAAACTGTAATTTCCAGAAAGTCCATCAATGACACTCAGCACGTAGATACCTCAACATGATGAGAGCTATTTTGAGGGGTCTCCCCCCACCAGGATATCTGTTTACAGAAGAATAACCACAGCAAGCCTGGTAGTTACCCAACATGGAATTCATCTCCCTTTTCTTTCATTCACTCCCTTGGCTTCAATCTGCCACTTGGAGCCCAAGCATCTCCTAGTCAAGCTTTCCCCATATCGCAAACTCAGAGCAATCTCTCACTACTCCCTGACTCTGCCCACCCTCCTCCTCCACTCCACCTCTGTGTTCCCAGCCTTGGTGAATGGCACCACTACTGACCGCAACTCAAGTAGGAAGCCTGGACACCCGGGGCTCATCCCCCTCCCCGGTACCATCACTACACTTTGCACATAACTGGCACTTGATCTGAATGTTGAATTCGAATCAATCTTTTTTCAAACCAATGTGTAAGTGATAAGCTCAAGGAGGACTGGAGAAAAAAATTAAAACTATGCAGCAGAGAATGTAGTTCACACTTGGAAACATTTCCCATGTTCAAACAACAGGAAGAGTCACAGACTCAAAGAGAACCAAAGAAGTCCCAGGACATGGTTTAAAGAGTGGAAAAGATGCTGAGATAACAAATGAAACTGACCATCCAGGGTGCTGATTAAGCTTACTTCCTCTAAAAAAATCAAGCTTTCCAGGCATGAATACCTCAAACCAATGAAACAAGAGAAAAGTATATGAAAGAGAAAGAGAGTACAGCAGGAGAGCTAGTCAAAATTTAAAAATAACAACCTAACACTTGCATAGAGTTGATGCTTGCAATGTTCACATATATTATCTCACTTTATTCTTTGAAAGACTCTGAACAAGCAGACCCTCAATCAATCTGAATGTTAAGTAGCAGAAAACATCAACAGCAGCCTGACACAGCCAGGGTCAAGTGGTTCTCATCATCACAGACTTCCACTAACAGCCATGAGCAGCAATTCACAGTCGTGATCATCCAAGGAGCTGCTATTTCAGGAACTGAACAGGGTCACTTCAAGAATCATTTCTATTCATTTTACATCTCTAATAATAGAATTTGGTTGGCTGCTGACATCCTTCATTGAGTTTCCAAAAGTACAGACAATATGCTTTATTGTCATAAGTGAGTCATTCTGTCTGTTTGAGAGATAAGATTCTGGAAGCTTTAAATAAATTGTAAAGACATTCATGTGAATCAGAGAGGAATCAGAATTTAAAATTCTGACCAACAGTTTCCCCTCAACATCTAACATTAGCTCACCTATAACACATCTTTGACAAACTAATAATTCTGTTTATAAATATGCATGGGTATCATCAGCCTGACTCATCACAAAGTTAGGGCTATAAATGATTGAGGACTCCTCTCCCGTGACATAACAACTCAGGTCTAGGCAATAAGATTTAACAGGATAGTATTTTTGAAATATGACCTGATTTGTTTTTCATTCTTCCTGATTTTGTTGCTGTACCCAGTAAGGATGAGTCACCTTCAGCTTTGGGGGACAGGCAGATATAGCCAAAAACAAAGACTTTGTTGTTCAGATCTAACTTTCCAAATAGAATTTTTATTTTTTAAAAAATTTTTCTTAACGTTTTTATTTATTTTTGAGACAGAGACAGAGCATGAACGGGGGAGGGGCAGAGAGAGAGGGGGACACAGAATCGGAAGCAGGCTCCAGGCTCTGAGCCATCAGCCCAGAGCCCGACACGGGGCTCAAACTCACGGACCGTGAGATCGTGACCTGAGTCGAAGTCGGACGCTTAACCGACTGAGCCACCCAGGCGCCCCCCAAACAGAATTTTTAAAACAAGATCAGCAGAAGCAACTGTCCTAAAACCCATACTCTGTATTGCAAGAACTTGAGAGAGAAATGTCCCAAAAGTATTTGACTTGCAACACCTACGATTGAGAGTTCATGTAAAAGTTACTCACAGGGTATGACAACAGCACAACATAGTATTAGAGCAGTTTTCCTGGCTCTAGGAAAACAGACAAAAGTCTGATTGGCTGGTAGAAAGAGGTAAGGACCAAGGTGTCTAACTAGAGTTTAGACAATGTCTAGGTCCTTGAAGGTGTGTATATGCAAGTGAATGCCTGTGGGGGGATAAACAGGAGATGGGAGTGGTAAGATGGTAAAAAAAAAAAAAAAAAAAAAAAAATTCAGATAGACTGAGAAGGGTATCCATAAACATTAGGGGCTTGTGCCCAGCTTCCTATCTAAACACCTCTGGGAGAACCATTTTGATGGGTCCTCCAAGTCAATGTTGGGTAGATACTACAGAGCAGCAGTGGTGGCAAAATGGGATTAAGAGCTCTGCGTTTCCCTATCGTCCCCAGGAGCCAGGATTTCTTTGGATGTCAAAGAAATCCAAAAACATTCCCATGGCCCCTTCAAGGGAGGTCTGGCAGAGCTTTTGCTGCAGCAATGGCAGACAGGGTGGGGATACTGAGCATGGAGAACTATAGGGTCAGCCAATGAATCCAGCAAGCAGTCATCATGGTTTTAGCTCACCTAAAAAAATAAATAAATAAAAACAACCATAGATAGGGAAACCTGAAGACAAAGGCAAAGCCCTATCAGGATGAGACACATGAGAAAGGCCAGGTAGGCCCAGGGGACAAATGATTTAGATGGACACCTTCCTTCTTCCAAGGCTTTCCCTACATTGAGACTATCTGGAGTGTGCTGGGTAGTGGTGGGAGTGGGAGTGGAGGAAGAACCACAGAATGGGAACAGCTCTAAGAATGACTATGAGTTTTGCATTACATCTTGCACTTGACTAGGTTTTTACTCCCAAGTGCTAAGGAGAGATTAACTTAAAGGAGCAATATTACATGTTTGCTCATACCAGCAGAAAAGGAGTTTCCAGAGCTAAGCTGAGTTCAGTTACAGAAAAATATAGTCACATTTCTGCACACCCACAAATGTATAAATTTGGCATTGCTGAACAGTTTGAAGTTTTCACAGGTTGGAGCATCACAAATTATTAGAGCAAGATTATCTTAAAGTATGATTCCCACATGTTGATCTTAAAATGTCTTCCTTTTTCTCTTTTAACAAGATAATACTTATTTCTCTTCTACATCGTTAGAACTGAAAGAGTGGAAAGAAAGGGCGCTGCCACGTGGGTGCTGCTCATTCTCTGTGGCCTCCTTCTAACCCAGCCCTGAAGTCAATACTCGGTCTAATACTACGCAGAAATGCACTTGGGAATAATCTTTTGCTATTCCAATTACTCCAAGGCTCCTAGACTCAGCTCGACTCTGTCACCAATAGTACAAATGAAAGACATATTGAAACTTAAAATGATCTCCATCATCGTACCTAATAAGGAAAGAAGGTGAACCTAATAAGGAAAGAAGCTCCAAAAGCTACAAATGAATGTGTCCCAGCCTCTGGCTTCATCTACTTTTTGTTTCCTGGCCTTGTGGGGGAAATTTTTTCCCCTTTCCTACAGAAAACCTTTCTTGAAATCTACTCCAAAAAACTATCCCCCTAAGGTTGTTATTTTTTCCAGGTCTGTGTACCCATAGCAACCTTCTGATAATATTTTCTTGGCATTATCAGGAAATACCAAATTGTTGGGTGGCTTACCTGTCTCTCCCAAGAAGACAATGTAAACATCTTTACATCCCCAGTCTCTAATTCAGTTGACTTTCTGTGCCAAAGTGGTGGGCACAGTTCTAAGTACTTTACATACATTTTAAATTGTAAAGTACAATTTACATAATTCAGTTCATCCTCAAAATAATAACAGAAGATAAGGACAACTATTATCATCTCCCCTTCAGAGATGAGGAAACAGATGCACAGAGAGGCAGAATAACAGAACTGAGGATCAAACTCAGGCTACACGCTCCAGAGTAGATGTTCAATAAAAGTTTGTTAAATTGAACCCAAGCTGGAAAACCTAGGATTCAGAAATCTGAAGTTCCTTCCTTCTAGATACTGCCTTTGGTCAGCACATTTTAAACCAATAGTCCATGAGAATCCAATTAAAGAAACACTGCATCTTTTGTTTAAATAATTTGTCTGTTGTATTACAGATATCTTTCTTCCACAGCCATACTCCTTCACTTTTTCCAAGATATCATTATTTTCTTGAGCCAAAAATCATAATAATATAATGACTTTTGTCAGCTTCCACAAGCCTAGCTTTTTGGGAGGGAAAAAACTAATTCTTTCCATGAGCTGTTAAAGGACATTATCTGTTACTATTATAGTAGACACACACATACATAAAGTACAAACCACACAAACAAACGCCTGTTATCCATTTTTCCCTCAGAACAAAGGCAATTTTATTCTCTATTTAGATAACAACAACAAAATAAAAAAGATTTATGACTAATTCTTTTAATGGTAATTTTAACTGTTATTATTATTTTTTTTTCTTGTATAATTATGTTGGGAGTCCTTCAGGATTTGATTTATGAGCAACCCAGTTTAGAATCTCTATGGGATAATACCTCAAAAGGAAGCTTAATTTTCTAACATGTTTCTGAAACCACTCATTGCCTAGCTATTACTTCTACTATAACACATGCCTTTAGTTACACTATTTTATGGTTCAAGACATATACCTACACACACAATAATCTCAAAACTCTGCCCTTCCCTCTCCACGCCTCTCCAGCCTTCACTTCTGTCTGTCGTCAAACACCTCAGCCTTCCTCAAATATCAATACTTAACATGTGTTTCCCAGTTACAGTTTCCTCAACATAAAAACCCAGGAGCTTCTGTTATTTTATAAGCTCAGATTTATAGAACCAGTCATCATGAAATACTGTACTTTTTCATACACATTTTGAATACATTTAGAACATGTAACTTCTCACTGTCATAGTTTACTGAAAAAGTTCTTCATCCTTAGGTAAACTTATTAAAATAGGCAAATATAAATATATCCTTCATAATTCTACGTCCCTGCCCTTACACTGAGACCCATTTAAAGTAAGATTTTTAAAAATATAGATATTAGAAAATTTTACATCCTCATTTTTAGCTGCTGTCAAACAATGATTAACTGAACCTGGTTTTATCCTGACCTGAGTTTGTTCTATCTACCCTCAATCTTCTTACATCAGAAATGTACTGATTCAGCTACTATCACCTCACCATGGACCAAAGTTTGTAATGACCCACAAGGCTCCCCACTCCTTACGCTTCCCCTGCTGGAGAAATTCTTACCTTTGGGATTATGCCCACTGACATTTCAGCCATTATGCTAGTGCTAAAGAGTAAAACATGACAGTATGCCTGGAAATGAGCTGGCTTAGTATTATTTTAATATCCCTGTATTTCCAGTTGGGTCTCAGTGCAAGGTCATGCGCCCTTTTGTCTCTTTTTAGCTTAATTGTACCCTGCTGTCCAACCTTTTAGTGACTATATCTTGTCTAGTTAGTCCTTGACTGGGATGTGTCCCTAGAGCTCTGATGTTTCATGCCTGAGCCCTTTCTCCTTAACCCCAACGGAAGGAACCCTTTTCCTGATGAAGACATGCCAATCTCTACCACCTGCCAAAACATTCTCTACTCTGACCCCAATCTGAATACTCAGATATACCTTTACCTCTGCTTGACTTGGGTATTTGGAAATTTACACAAATGGTACACTCTATCTATTCTTTTCCACTTATCATAAGATCCCATTACCAGTGGACTCCCAGATTCTTCAAGTGTACCATTACTATACACTAGGAGTACAGGAGATGTTACTCAGTACCCCTTAGCCTAGTTACCAATCATACTGCTCTCCCATAATCCCTCCTTTCGAATAAGAAGCCATGTTCTGTAGCCTCTGGTGATGAGGAATATAACCAATACTGTACTGTCCAAAGTGAAAAAGGGATATTATTAATATATATTATATATATGTTATATAATATATAACAATTAACATAATTGTTCTGGGATAACAATTAGGCTGGGCAAACTGGGATGTGGAGTCATCCTATGAAGGACTGAACCAATGGTGAACGCTTGACCAAAACAAACAAAAGCCAAAAACAGCCAATTTGTGGGCTGGCCAAGAACCTGTGACAAGATGGTTGGGCCATCTTAACAAGACGGTTGGGCCAATATCACAGTTTGAAATTTAAAATAGTATTGACAGGAATATTGCCAGCTGGTTGCAGGTACTACAGTTGAAAGGCTGGATGAGAGCTGAAGAAGTCAGGATGACCAAGGAGCTGGTTAATCAAGACCCACCTGATAAAGAGCCCTGAGACATAACTGGACTCCCAGTTCCTGTAACTGGGCTTCCCTAGATTTCCCTTCAGTCCACACAATGCTATCCAGATTTCTACTGAGCTAGTGGTCGTAAATTCTAGTTCTTACAGTCAAAGTTAGTTAACTAAAATGCAGTCCTCCTGTGAATCTTCAACTATCCCTCTTCAATACTTCCTCTTATGCATCCAATCTCATTTAATAGGATCATCATTTGATTATCATGTTCCCAAGTCTCTTTCCTCACTCACCCCTTCACTTTCCTTAGTCGTCAAGTTTTGGGGGCTGCCTCAGACGGCTTTGAAACCAGGCTTTCTTCTCCATAGCATCTCACTGATGCGAATTTGGGTCAGTCCCTCGTTATGGTCTCTCCATTGTAGGAGACTCTGCATCCAAACTGCCCTTTCCATGACTAATCCACTCAACCTCCATACAGCTCAGTATTCAGTGAGAGTATTCTGGACCAGTAATAGGAAAAGAAAATGTAATAGGAAAAACAATAGAAAGATCCTATTCATCACAGCAATTAAATCTGTAAGGTATCGGGGCACCTGGGTGGCGCAGTCGGTTAAGCGTCCGACTTCAGCCAGGTCACGATCTCGCGGTCCGTGAGTTCGAGCCCCACGTCAGGCTCTGGGCTGATGGCTCGGAGCCTGGAGCCTGTTTCCGATTCTGTGTCTCCCTCTCTCTCTGCCCCTCCCCTGTTCATGCTCTGTCTCTCTCTGTCCCAAAAATAAATAAAAAACGTTGAAAAAAAAAATTAAAAAAAAAATAAATCTGTAAGGTATCTAGGAATAAATCTAACCAAACATAAGCAAGAAGTTCATGGGGAAATCTACAAATGATTAATAAAGAACACAGGAAGGTCTGAAGAAATGGAGGGATAGAAAATATGAACATATGAACATATTCATAGAAAGGAAGAATCAATAGTCAAGATGTCACATTCCCCAAATTATCTATAAATCAAATGTAATTCCCATCAAAATTCCAACAGAGCTGTGTGTGTGTGTGTGTGTGTGTGTGTGTGTGTGTGTGAGATCTGGCAAGCTAATCTTCAAATTCCTATAGAAAATACAAGGACCAAAAATAGCCAAGAAGAAGTGTGAACAAGGGCAAGTTGGGAAAATGTGTCCTACTGTTATCTAAGTTTATCCTACAGCTATATTGTTAAAATAGTGAGGTATTAGCAGAAGGGTCTTTAGATACAAAGAAACACTCAAGAGGCCCTAAACAAACCCACACATATATGAAAATCAGATACTGACAGAAGATGTACCACAAATCCATGGAAAAGGACAGAGTATTTAAAAAATGGTACAGAGTGAAAAATAAAATATGCTTCTTATCTTAAGCCCCACTAAAAATATCAAATATGATTAAAGACCTAAGGCTGAAAGATAAAACTTTAAAACTATTCAAGGAAATACAAAAGAATGTCTTTATAATCTTGTGATAAGGAATGATTTCAGTGAGACAGGAGAATCACAAACTATGAATAAAAAGATAAATAAATCTGACCATAGCAGGATTTAAAACTGTTGTGTATCAAAAGTTACAAATTAAAAACTGAAAAGCCAAGCAACTGACTGAGGAAAAATATTGGCAATATATGTAGCTCATAAAGCTTTTTTTTTTTTTGAAAAAATAAAAAAAGATTTTTTATTTGGAAAGAACTCTACAGATCAGTAAGAAATTGTTATTTTTCCCTGACAGAAAAATGGGAGAGTTAGAGATGAGAAACCAGAATTGTCTACACACTTATGTAAAGATGTTCAATCTCATTAGTAATTGTAGAAATATAAATTTGAACCCAACAGGATAACATTTCACACAATCCATCACAAGACATCTCACATACTGTTGGTGAGTATGTACATGGTACTATCACACTGCAGAACAATTTGAAAATATTGATTAAAGTGGCAATACAGATAAAAACCAAGACTTCTTTCCAGACATTTACAAGAGAGAAATGGTGCATGTCTGCACAAGAAAACATGAACAAAAATGTACATAATAAATGCACAAGGAAACATGAACAAAATGGTACATAATATATGTACATATAAACAAAAATGTTTATAAATGGATATTTACATTAATCCCATCTCTTTAAAATACAGAAAACAACATTCTTGAGCCTACTTCTACCACCCTATACCATCTCTCCTGCTTCCACTTCGCCAGTAACTCCTTGACAATTTTCTCCATTAGCAATTTTCAGCTCCCCTTCCTTTATTTCTCTTAAACATCCCCCAGTCAGGCTTTTCCCCTAAAAATTCACTAGAATTTGTATCATTAAGTTCACCAATGACCTCTGTGATGATAAACCAACTGTTCAGCTCTCAGTACTCATCTTAGAGATCCTATCAGTATCATATGGCACAGGTGACCACCCTTCTTTCTCAACCCTAGGATTTCATACTACCTTGTGTATCCTACCTCACTGATCACTCCCCAGTCCCCTCCGCTGGTGCCTTCCTTCCTCCCTAATCTCTAAAGGCTGGAGTGTCCCAAGTTTGCTTTGCTAGATCTATTCTCTGTCTAGACTCACTTCTTTGGTGATCTTATCCAGTCTCGTGGATTATGCCTCTATACACGGATGACTTTGAAATGCATATTCCCAGCTCAGACCTCTTTCCCAAACTTCATACTGAGGTGTATAAAACAACACAGTCAAAACTCTGTTCCCAATCTTCCCTCCATAAAATGTATCCTTACAGTCATACCATCTTGTTCAATAGCAACTCCACCCTTCCAATAGCGCTGGTCAAAATGAGTCATCCTTGCTTCTCTTTCCCACCCTCTACACCCAGTTGCTCAGTAAATCCCAATGTCTCTGCCTTTAAAACACACATGCACACAGAATCTGACCACTTCTCTCACCACCTCCACTATTGTCCACTTTGGTCCAAGCCACCACCATTTCTCTTCCAAATTTCTACAATAGTCTCCTAATTGGTCTCACTGACTCTAATCAGTGTATTCCAACACAGAAACCTGATTAAGCCTTTTGCAATATAATACACCATTTCACTCTACAATAGCATGCATTTCACTCAGGGTAGAAGCCAAAGTACTAATACTCCATTCTCTAACTTCTCCCACCTCCTCTATGACGAGTCTTGCTGTCACTATCAATGCTTCAGCCACACAAACTTCCTTGGTGTTTTCTAAGTATATGAGACCACAGTTCTGCCTTATGGCCCCTACAATGACTTTCTCTCTGCCTAGAACATTCTTCTTCCACAGAAAATTGAAGGGGTAATCCCCTCACTTCAAAATCTGGTCAATGGACTGCTCAATGAAGCCAACCCTTATCAACTTATTTAAAATTGCAACCATCCATCCCCTACCTCCCTAATATTTCTAATGTCCTTACCCCAGATGACTTTCCTTTTCCCTACAGTGTCTCCTTCTAGCTAAGTTTTCTCCTAGTTACTTTTTAGGAATGTCTATTGTCTATTATAGGTCTCCTCTAGCTAGAATATCAATGCCAAGAGAAAAATGATCTTTCTTTCATTTGCTTAATGTATTCAAAACACCTAAAACAATGTCAAGCACAGAGCAGTCCCCATAAATATTTGTTGAATGAAAAATTCTAAAAAATATAATGGAGAGTAAAAAAATACCACATATTGTAGAAAAACATGTACAGTAAGAATTTTTAAAATATAAAACATCTAAAGCAATGCTATGCATACATATGCTGTAAAACTATATAAAAATATGAAAGATAAAATCATGTGGTCATCTCAATAGATGCAGAAAAACATCTGACAAAATACAACATCTTCCCATGATAAAAACTCTCAACAAAGTGGGCCTAGAAGAAATGAACTCAACATAATAGAGGCCATATATGACAACCTCATAGCTAATATAATCAGTGAAGAAAAGTTAAAAGCTTTTCCTCTAAGATCAGGATTAAGACAAGGGTGCTCATTCTCACCACTCCTATTCAGCATAATACTGAAAATCCTAGCCGGAGCAATTAGGCAAGAAAAAGAAATAAAAGGCATCCACATCAGAAGGAATAAGTAAAGGTGTCTCCATTTGCAGCTGATATGATCTTATATAGAGAAATCCTACTAAAGACTCCACCAAAAAACTGTTAAAGAAGTCAGTAAAGCTGCAGGATATGAAAGCAACATACAGAAATCTAGTACACTAACGATGAATATTTGAAAAAAAAAAAAAGAAAAAACAATTCTATTTATGATAGCATCAAAAAGATTAAAATACTCAAGAATAAATTTAACCAAGGAGGTAAAACTCTACACTGAAAACTTAAAGACATTGAGGAAAAAAAAATGCAGAAAACACAAATAAATGTTAAGATATCCCATGTTCATGGATCAGAAGAATATTGTTAAAATGTCCATACTACCCAAAGCAACCTACAGATTCAATGCAATTCCTATCAAAATCTGAAAGGCATTTTACACAGAAATAGAAAAAACAATACTAAAATTTGCATGGAACCACAAAAGACTCCAAATAGCCAAATCAATTTTTAAAAAGAACAACAAAGCTGGAGGCATCACACTTCCTGATTTCAAACTATAATACAAAGCTATAGTAATCAAAACAGTATGGTACTACCATAACAGACACAGAGACCAATAAAACAGGGTTAAGAGCCCAGAAAATAACCCTCATGCATACAGTCAACTAGTATGTGACAAGGTAGCCAAGAATACTCAGGAGGGAAAGGATAGTCTCTTCAATAAATGATGCTGAGAAAACTGAATAATCACATGCAGAAAAATAAAATTAGCCACCTGTGTTACACCAGTCACAAAGATGAACTCAAAATGAATTAAAGACTTCAACATAAGACCTGAAATGATTAAACTCCTAGAAGAAAACATAGAGGAGAAGCTCCTTGACATTGGTGTTGGCAAAGACTTTTTGGACGCGATTCCAAAAGCACAGGTAATAAAAGCAAAAATAGGGGTGCCTGGGTGGCTCGGTCGGTTGGGCGTCCAACTTCGGCTCAGGTCATGATCTCACAGTCTGTGAGTTCGAGCCCCGCGTCGGGCTCTGTGCTGACAGCTCAGAGCCTGGAGCCTGTTTCAGATCCTGTGTCTCCCTCTCTCTCTTCCCCTCCCCTGTTCACGTGCTGTCTCTCTCTGTCTCAAAAATAAATAAACGTTAAAAAAAATTTTTTTAAAAAAAGCAAAAATAAATAAGTGGGACTATATCAAACTAAAAAGCTTCTGAACAGCAAAGGAAACCATCAACAAAATGAAAAGGCTACCAATAGAGTGAAAGAAAATATTTATAAATCATCTATCTGATAAGCAGTTAACATCAAAAATACATAAGAGGGGCGCCTGGGTGGCGCAGTCGGTTAAGCGTCCGACTTCAGCCAGGTCACGATCTCGTGGTCCGTGAGTTCGAGCCCCGCGTCGGGCTCTGGGCTGATGGCTCAGAGCCTGGAGCCTGTTTCCAATTCTGTGTCTCCCTCTCTCTCTGCCCCTCCCCCGTTCATGCTCTGTCTCTCTCTGTCCCAAAAATAAATAAACGTTGAAAAAAAAAATTAAAAAAAAAATACATAAGAAACTCACACAACTCAACAGAAAAAAAACTCAATTTAAAAAATTGTCAGAAAAACTGAATAGACATTTGTCCAAAGATGACACAACTGGCCAACAGGTACATGAAAAGATGGTCGACATCATTAATAATCAGGAAAATGCACTTGTTAAGAATGGCTAACATCATAGGAAACCTTTGTGCATTGCTGGTGTGAATACAAAATGGTGCAGCCACTATAAAAAACAGTGTAGAGGGATGCCTGGGTGGCTGTCAGTTAAGCATCTGACTCTTGGTTTCAGCTCAGCTCATGATCTCACAGTTCATGAGTTCAAGCCCTGCATCAGGCTCCTGGCTGACAGTGCAGAACCTGCTTGGGATTCTCTCTCTCTCCCTTGCTCTCTGCCCCTCCCCACCTTGCTCTAGCTCTCAAATAAATAAACTTTAAAAAAAAAGAAAAGGAAAGGAAAGGAAAGGAAAAGAAAAAGAAAAGAAAAAGTCAGTGTGTTGGAAATGCATTCTCCTCCAGTGTAGTGCTAAAATCCTGATTAAAAAAACAGACAAAAGAACAAAAACACAACAAAAAACAGCATAGAGATTCCTCAAAAAAATTAAAAACAGAACTAGTACATAATCCAGCAATCAAACATCCAAAGGAAATAAAATCACTATCTTGAAGCATTATCTGCAGTCCCATGTTCATTGCAGCATTATTTACAATAGACAAGACATAAAGACAACCTAAGTGTCCATCAACAGATAAATAAAGAAACACACACACACACACACACACACACACACACACACACACAGGAATAGTATTCATTTATGAGAAAGAAGGAAATCCTGCCATTTGCAGCAAAATGGATGAGACTTGGGGGCATTATGCTAAGTGAAATGAGTCAGACAGAGAAAAACAAATTCTGGATGATCTCACTTATATGTGGAATCTAAAAAGTCAAACTCACAGAAACAGAGAATAGAATGATGTTTTCCAGGGACTAAGATGTTGGGGAAATGGGGAACATTGCCAAAGGGTATAAACTTTCAACTACAAAATGAATAAGTTGTGGGGATCTATTATACAGCACAATGGCTATAGTTAATACTCGCGGTTTTGAGACTGAACCCTGCATCAAGCTCAGCACTGGGCACGGAGCCTGCTTAAGATTCTCTCTCTCCCTCTGCTATTCCCCAGAATGTGCATGCACACTCTCTCTCCCTCTCAAAAGTAAATAAATAAACATAATCTCCTCAATAACCATGTCAAGGAAGGAAGGAACGAACGAACGAACGAATGAACGAACGAACGAATGAAAGAAGAAGGGAAGGAGGGAGGGACGGAAGGAGGGAAAGACGGAGGCAAGGAGGGAGGGAGGAAGAGGAAAAGAAAAGAGTTTGGTTTTATGAAATCATGCCAGCCAAAATAGAACTTTAAAAAATACATTCAAGTGTTGTAACATATTTCAACTGGATAGGAAATGGTTTACACACAACAATTTCCTCGCTCCTTTTCTCTTCCCCATTCTTTCTACTATTTCATTCCTTGCTTTTTTTTTTTTAAATTTTTTTTTTCAACGTTTATTTATTTTTGGGACAGAGAGAGACAGAGCATGAACGGGGGAGGGGCAGAGAGAGAGGGAGACACAGAATCTGAAACAGGCTCCAGGCTCTGAGCCATCAGCCCAGAGCCTGACGCGAGCCTGACGCGGGGCTCGAACTCACGGACCGCGAGATCGTGACCTGGCTGAAGTCGGACGCTTAACCGACTGCGCCACCCAGGCGCCCCAATTCCTTGCTTTTTTAATAGCAGTCTGCTCCAATTGATGGAGGGGACTCACACTTTTCTCCTGATGTAAACAACAAAAGGCCACATATCGTGAGAACCATCACTTAATGGTTATCTTGACTTTCAATTTCTGACCTCGATTAGGAAGCTGTAAGTTTGTGCAGCAGTTGAGTGTATGGGTTTTGGAGTCTGAAAGTCTTGAATTCAAGTTCTGGCCATGCCAACTTGCTGGTTAATGTAAACATGGGCAAGTTAACATTAATGTCTCACCTGTAAAATAGGAAAAGACAGTAATAGTACCTACCCTACACAGTTACTGTGAAGAGTAAGTAAGGTAACAAATATAAGGTGCTTACTCAAATGCCTAACACATAATAAACAGGAAGGAAACGTTAGCAACAATTATTACCAAGTTTTATTAATGATTTCCATGAGCTTGATATCATGAATAAGTCTGTGATGCTATTTTCTGCAACCACTGTGATTAATGAGCAGAAATTTCACTAAAAATCACTGACCTATAACTTTTCTAGGTGGTGAGGTGTGTAATAAGAGTAAAGTAATAAAGCAAAATTGTTTCTGTGCCAAGTTGTTAGAATCACTGAATTACAAGGAACTTTATATCCGGTCACCTCGTTCAATTATTCAATCAGCCAAGTGCTTGATTATCCTCAGTGACATGCTTTGCTTCCAGCCTATTCTGAGCATTCTGCTGAGAAAAAGCTCATCATTTTCTAAGGCAGCCCATCCATGAAGAAATCTCCTCGTTACATGGAGCAAAAACCTGTTGTTCCAAAGCATCTACAACCAAGTGGTCCTAAATTTATCTGCCCAAGCTATAAAGAACAAAGCCAAACTCTCCACTAATTTCTCCCTTCAAGTATATGAAAAACATTTTCAATTCATGATAAAATGTTCTCAAAATGAAGTATCCACATTCTCTTAAATAACATGACTTAAATTCCCTTTCTCTCCTGGTGGCTCTCTTCCAAACGCATTCCAATTCATCTAAATTCTACATAAAGTATATCTGTATGAAAAAAAAAAGTAATTGTTTTACTTCATGTAAAAAGCTGATGTTAGAAAAACATAGATTTTTCTGAAAAAAAAAAGTTATATATTTTTCAAGAAGTGATAATGAGGCCCATTATAAAATTTCAGACAAAGAACATTACTTGCAATCTCTCCCTTGACATAGACTGATATACATGCATGTGCTATGTACAGATAAACGAGGCAGCATAGATGGGTTAAGTGTACAGACTCTGGAGTGGGGCTGCCTGGCTCAGCCTTTATTGGCGGGCAACTTGGGACCAATTATTTAACCTCTCCGTACCTCGTTATTTTCGCTCCAGCTACCTCATGCTGATGTGGTACGGAATAAATCAGTTAAAACAGGTAAAATGCTTGAAAGAGCCATACGGTGAGGGCTTCTGCTCTTTTTCCATATAAATAATAGAAAGCCTCGGGCTATATATATATGGAAATATGTAAGACCACAAGACCCAAAATTACATCTATATTCATAGATGAGAGTTTCATTTTTCCAGCTAAACTGAGACCTATAGTTTGAGTTAAACTTAAGTGCCATATATACATTCTGAACAGAGAAATGTTGCACTTTAATTTTAGAGTTCAAATCAGTTCAATACCAACTGATCACCTAAAAGTCTGTCACCTATTGGAACACAAAATTGTGTAAGACAGCCCTTCTTTCAAACAGTCCTTGGCTAGGCTGGGAATATGCATGCAAACAAATTACCATAACACGGGTAGTGCGTTCACTGTATGGGTAAAGTGCTTTGGGAAGACAGCAACACCACATTAAAGATTTGAGGCAATAACTCATAGCCTACTGTTTTATTTAAAAAAAAAACAACAGAACATCTAAATAGCTAGAGAACAACTGTTGTGAATAATATTTTGCATAAACTAGTCCTAAAAAATCAGTTTTACACTTCACTCCAAACTCAAAGGGCTGCAGAACCAGCCCTCTCACATGCAGCATGAGTTAAATGCCCGGCTGAACAGCATAGCCTGATCTTACTGGCAAACTGGCCATTAATCCCCAGGTTCCGCAGCTAAATAGAGCCATTTCCATCCGCATGGCATGACTAACCAGTGCCACGGAAGCGTCAATTCCCAACAGTTTCAGACTATTATCTTGTTGCCATCTTATGCTGTAAAGCTCAAAGATGACACAGTGAGACTGTCCAAGAAGAAGGATATGAGTTATGCTGTCCACTACTCTGCCAGCAACTGCAAGGAGAATTGGTAGGACCTAACTTTATTCCACATAATTCTTTCCAAGGAACCTACTAACTGCCACTGGCCTTCAGACAGAATTAATGTGGCAATCAAATGAGAACAAATACACCTTAAAAATCAAGAACCCAGGCTTTGGTATCGGATTAACCTAGGTTTAAATCCCAGCTCTAATGCCAATTCAAAATTAATCTCTTCTACTTTACTGAAGACATATTCTAGTAATTGGCTTTTTATTTTCAGTGACTAACCACAGGTTAATTCAACTTGTACAAGTTTGGAAATGATAACAGCAAGTATTCCTTAAGGTTGTCAGCATTAAAAGAGGAACAAATGTAATGTGCTTGGTCAATGCCTGACACTAGATGTATTAACTATTGATGTTGCTCGAATCTGCTCTGAAAATTTTAAAAATGTAAATTTAATATAGCATTTACTGTCAAGTTACTAACCTACTCAAAACCTTTATCCCAGCTCTGAATTTACAGATCTAAATGCCTACTTCTCCACCTGAGGCACAGTATTCTATCTCTGATCATAGCCAACAAAAAGTTAAGTTCCCAACTATCAGTATCCACCTAAATAGCCACGATGTGTTTTTTTAAACCTGTTTTCTTCGTTTCTTCATGGAATAAGAAAAAGACACAAGATTAATGTGACTAGACACTATGTCGTCTATACAACTGTTATTTCCATTCCGTTTGACTTCTTGAAGTTTAGAATTTCAGGAAGTGAAAGACAGAACTCCTTTAGAGGCTTCTGAATAGAACCTGTTGTACGTTTAGAGTATCATAAAAGAGGAGGTGGCCTAACAAATTAAGACCCAGCAGTAGTATTTCATTTCATTGGGCATTTGACCAGCAAAGTAGATAAAAGGAAGAAATTAAGAACTACAAACGGATATGACATTTACCTAAAGAAATTCTAAATAATCCCTTTGAACTAAGAAAGCCTAATTAAGATGAATAGGTTTCACAGCGCAGGGTTCTGTCCCACTATGACCCTGGGATCATGACTTGAGCCAAAATTAAGAGTCAGACACTCAACTGAGCCACCCAGGTGGCCCTGTAATGTCCATATTCTCCAAGCTCATTCACATTGTCTTACAAAAGTCCTCTCCCTCCAGGCCTATGGAATCTCAGTTTGTACACAATACCAACACCAGCTCACTCTTTACTACTTAGAAGCAGAGATTAAAAACGAGGGAGAAAGAAAAATATAGTAAGAACTCACAGCAGAGCGAAGTGACAAGTGACAGCCTGACAACAAAAGAGAAGAAAAAGACCAGAATAAAATGCATTTACCCACACCTCATTGAATTTTGCACTTTGGCATTCAGAGCACTGAAGAGAAATCACATGGTGTTAGTACAGGGTGCAGACACTCAGGATTCTTCATTGTAATTAAACTGTGGGACTCTCCTGGTCTGTACGAGTACTAAATCGGCTGCTTGCGGTTGGGGGTGGGGTGGGGTGGGAGGCCTTGGTGGCAATTTTGCTTCAACACCAAAGGCATTATCCCTGAAAGAAATAATTGATAAGTGGGACTTCACTGAAATTAAAAACTTCTGCTCTGCAAAAGTTGGTATATCAAGAGAATGAGAAGACAAGCCACAGACTGGGAGAAAATATTTGCAAAAGAAATGGCCTGTTAGAAAACTGTTATCCAAAATATACAAAGAACTCCTAAAACAGTAAGAAAACAAAAAAAAATCCAATTTAAAAATGTATCAAAGAGATTAACAGACACCTCAAAAGAAGATACACAAATGGAAAATAAGCATATGAAAAAATGTTCCACATCATGTGTCATCAGGGATATGCAAATTAAAACAATGAGATACCACTTACACACCTGTTAAAATAGCCAACATCCAGAATACTAATGATACCAAAAGCTGGTGAGTGCGTGGAGTAACAGGAACTCTCATTCATTTCCGGTGGGAAAACAAAATGGTACAACTTTAGAAGACAGGTAGGCAGTTCCCTATAAAACTAAACCCACATTCTTAACACATGATTCAGCATTTATGCTCCTTAGAATTTACTAAAAGACCTGAAAACATACGTCCACATAAAAACTTTCTGCACACAGCTGTTTAGAACCTGATTCACAATTGATAAAACATGTAAGCAACCAAGATATCCTGCAGTAGGTCAATGGATAAATAAATGGTGGTATATCCAGATAATGGAATATTATTTGACACTTTTAAGAAATGGGCTCTCAAGCTATGAAAACTCAGAATAACTGTAAATGCTTAATACCAAGAGAAAGAAGTCACTCCTTTTCCCTTTTCCTTATAGATTCTGTATTTTCTGTCTTGTTTAAAAGTACATCTTCCAGGGGCGCCTGGGTGGCTCAGTTGGTTAGGTGTGCAACTTCAGCACAGGTCATGATCTCGTGGTTCGTGAGTTCAAGCCCCACGTCAGGCTCTGTGTTGACAGCTCAGAGCCGGGAGCCTACTTCAGATTCTATGTCTCCCTCCCTCTCTGCCCCACCCCCGTTCACACTCTCTCTCTGTCTCAAAAATAAACAAACACTAAAAAAAAAAAAAAAAGTACATCTTCCAGTCCTAGATTTTGTTGTTCAGTTTTCATACTTAAATATTTATCAAGAATTTTATTTTTATGTGTTAAGTTGGAATTTAATGTTATTTTTCCAGATTAATATAAATTTTGTCAGCACCATTTAAAATAAACCATCTTTTGCAAGTGACTTGAAATATCACTTTTGTTGCATATTGTGCTATCAGTTTCTGAGCACTATTTTGTTCTAAGACATATCATAAATTAGCAAACTGCAGTTTGAAAAATAAATCCAATCACACCCATATAGCTGCTTTCACCCTAAAAGTTAAAGGAGTTAAGTAGTCTAGGGAGGGACAGTTTGGTCCCCAAAGCTGAAAATATTTACTATCTGGCATTTTACAGTAAAAGTTTGCTAATCCCTAATCTATATGTTAATTGCTAGCCACAGATTGTTAACATGGCTTTACAGTAAATTTAACTTCAGCTAATAGAAAATCTTCATTCTCTTTTTTTTCGGGAGGGGTACTATTTGGGGGCATTTGTTCTTCTATGTAGTTTCAAATACATTTAGGCAGTTAAAAAAAAGACTAAAAACTCCATTAGGACTGAAATTGGGGTTGCATTAAATAATTTATGTGATATTGCTGTATCATCCAAGAACACAGTCTATTTGAGCCTTGTTTTAAGGTCTACCATAAGATTTTATTATTTTCTGTTTACATCCACCATCTTTCTTATAAAATGTATTCTTTTTTCTTAATGTTTACTTTTATGTTTGAGATTACATGTGCGTGCAAGCTGGAAAGGGGTAAAGAGGGGGTTGGGGAGAGAGAGAGAATTTCAAGCAGACTCTACATTGTCAGCACAGAGCCCGATGTAGGGCTCAAATTAATGAACCGTGAGATCATGACCTGAGCCGAAATCAAGAGTCGGATGCTTAACCGACTGAGCCACTCAGGTGTCCCTCTTGTAAAATGTATTCTTGGGGTGCCTGGGTGGCTCAGAAAGTTAAGCGTCCAACTTCAGCTCAGATCATGATCTCACAGTTCGTGAGTTTGAGCCCTGCATTGGGCTCTGTGCACAGCTCAGGTCCTGGAGCCTGCTTCAGATTCTGTGTCTCCCTCTCTCTCTGCCCCTCTCCCGCTCACCTCTGTCTCTCTCTGTCTCTGTCTCTCTCTCTCAAAAATAAGTAAACATTTAAAAAAACTTTTTAAAATGTATTCTTAAGTATTTTATGGTTTGTTTTTATTATATATAGGATCTTTTGGACATTTTCAATTTCTGGCTATTTATCAATAGAATAGGGAAAAACTATTGTATTTTTAAAACATTTATTGTATATCAAGCTTCTTTTCTCAATTCTTTTATTCTTAATTGTTTAAAGTCTCCCAGGCTTCACAAGTGTACAAACATGTCAAGTTCAGGTAGTTTTCGCTTTTCTATATTTGTTACAATTTAATGTTCTAGTCTCTATCATTACTTAGATCCTCCAGAATAGTGCTGATTAATAATAATGAGAGTAGGCATCCCTATTTTGTTCTTGATCTGCCTGCTGGTTACTTCTACAATCTTATCTCCTACAACCACACCAGCCTAGTTGCTGTTACACTAACAGGCAAAGCATATTCCTGCCTTAGGTCCTTTGCACGTGCTATTAATGCTGCCTATTGTTCCTCCCCAAATATTTATGTAGCTTCCTCCTTAAATCATGAATCTGCTCAGAAGACTTCACCTGAAAGTGGTTATCCCTGACCAACTGTGCCCTTTCATGTCACTATTCCTTTAAGCTTTATCATTCTCCATAAAACTTATCATGACCTGACTTAAACATATATATATTTGTCTATTGGTTGTCTCCCCTAATAGAATCTAAACTCCAAGAGGGGAAAAAAAGCAAACAACTATTCAGTTTGCTATGTTCTCCATTTCTAGGCCACCTAGAAAGTGCTAGCAGTTGCTCCATGACGAGCTGTCCAAGGAATAAGCTGAAAGGATAATTTTAATGTGAAAGCCTTTAGCTTATCCTAGTTTGCCAGGGTGTCTTCTGTAGTATTTTAGGGAAGATTCCTTGCCACAGGACTACTGGGTAGGTACCAGGCGTCCCTGAGGAGTTCCCAGGCTCCCAGGCAGCTTTAACATCTAGGTCCTCACATGAGTCTCTCCACTGCTACTTTTTTCCCCCACCCATCCTGCAGAGTAAACAAAGATCTGAAGCCTTCGCAGAGCCCAGGCTGGTCACTGTCTGAGTCAGGAAGACACCTCTCATCTCTGTACATGTGCTTGCTTTGGCTTGGGTCTGATTTGAACAGCAGTGGAGACACCAAAGCTTGGCTCTGACAGATATAAAGCTCTCTACCCCAAGCCCATTGGAATAAACACAAAACCCAGATAAAAGCACTCCATGTGTAAAGAAAACACCATTTTAAGACAAGTTCTCTAGCTGATCCCCACTCAATCCCCCAACTTCCTTCTCTTAGAAATTCTGAAACTGCTGTTTTAGGTGGTTGAGAGGGAGTTCAGAGACACAGGTTTAAGATACCACCTTATCCAAAGTTTACCAGGAATTGGATTTCACTCTACTACATGTAAAATACAATTTAATTTACAAAATTAGATCGGTTATTAGACATTCAGGAAAAAGAACCACACACCCAAGTGTGCTATCTACTTAAATGCTTTTGAGTATGGAAAACAAAGACTCTAATAGCTCAAATAAAGTATTAGTTCACTGGAGGTTTTAGGTTTTACCAATCAATGCATTTTCCAAGAAATCATGAAATGAAGTTCAAGTAAACCATCATACAGTCTCACCTAAAAACTGGAAAGGAGTTAATTTCTAATAATATGACTGCTTTCTTAATCCATCCACACATTTCCCAAATTTTTCTGTAAGAGGTCACTTTAAATTTATTCCTTTAATATTGAACATTACATCTGGATGAAGAAAGTGTCTTACATACTTTATTTATTATAAGTTATTTGGAAGGCTGTTGCTGTTTGTTCAAAGAGTACCCCAATGTCATTCCGAAGAGCCTAATCACCACATATGGTGGTTGGAAAAAAGCATCCACTCCGTCATCCCACAATCCTAAGAAAGAATATTCCCAACCCCCTACAGTGGGTTCTTTCTACAGCTCATGGGAATAAAAGGCAAGGGAACTACAATGAGTCACAGACTTACTCTGAGTAGATAACAGTTCAACCATTACTAGCGTGCTTTATACTTTTCAAAAGCTCGTATCAGACTTTGGCCTCACTGTGAGCTCAAGTCCCATATTTCAGATCCATAAACAGAGGGCTCCCTTAAAGGTATTTTATGGTTATACACCTAAAATCAGATTGCACTATTAGCCTAAGACTACAACTCAGGTTTTTAAAATCTACAAATTTATAGCGTACCCAAATATGAGAAATGGAGGGTAAATGAGCTAATAAGGTTTTAAAGGCCTAATCGATTTCTGGGATACAAAAACTGAAGTCAATTTTATATAAACTGGGTTACAAAAACCGGAATTAAATTTTATAAACTAGAACCCAAATACTTTTCTAGAATGAGAATAATTCATCCACTGAAAAAAAAAAAAACAGCAAAATTTAAAAGTGAGAGCCTTAAAGAGATGAAATAATCCTGATACAATTAAAAAATTTGATTCACTAGATGATTTTAAAAGGTCCATAAGAATCAACTACACCAACTGAGGGATTTTAAGGGTTTCAGTGACTAAACAATCCTTCAGTGTTGCCTGAACATATTTAATGCTATAATACCATTTACATGGGCAACATAAACAACCACATTGCTTTTCCTCAAAAGAGATCAAAATAATTTATACAAGTTAGACCAGACTTACATCTTTTATTTAACATAGACAATCTGGAAAACATATTTGAACCCATTTGGGCCATTTCATTTAATTTATTCTTATAATCTGAAGAGTCAACCTATCTGTATTAACTAAAGTATTCAGAGAGGTGTTAACCCGTTCAATTTATTTAATTGTTATAAACTTTTTTAAGACTAAACAAGGGAAAAAAGTCTCCATTTTACAAAGTTGAAAGGAAAGCAGAGAAGAGGTTGAGTCACTTGCCCAAGGTCATCCAGCAACCAGCAGAAAACCAGGCCTTGAGATCCCTGTCCATGCCCTAGAACTCTGTGTACTAACCACACTATGCAGTCAGCTTTACAGTCTGGAAGCCTACAAAAGTCGAGATGGTATGCTTCATGGTAGCAAAAGAAGGAAAACACTGGGCTATTCTCACAAAAAGCTAAAGGCAGGCGCCTGCTGTAGAAAAAAACTGACAGCTTCAGTTGGAAGGCTTTCTACCCCATTCTCCAAAACAAGCTAAGTGAGCCAAATGAATTCAACTTCTTACCGTATATTTCCGGGGAGTGACTTAGGGGAGACAATTAGTAAAAACAACAAAGAGGAAATATTCACGACTCATATCCCACACTAGCTGAAGGACTCAACCTAACATCCATATACTCCTACCATCTTCATTTTTATTAATGGGCCAAAAAGGGATGCAAATTGAACCTACGTTTGTATCCCTGGCTTGATAAGATGGCTAGAGGCTTCAGTCCAACAAGACCATGCATGCTTTTTCTCAAGATTAATAGTCATGGAAGTTTCAATGTGCCTCCCTTCCCTGAGAGTGAAACTATTACAAACCACAATTTACTTGAGAGATTTTGGGTTTTTAACATCCTTTCCTTATAACACCAGAACACTTTCATTGAGTGTCTTTACATGCAATATATTATTGAACTAAATGTCTCACAACAGCCACACATTTTTAAAATTACCTCATGGAAAAAAAGACAGTAAGACTCTATACAGGGGAATGATGTTAACGTCATTAAAGAATCACTTATCTTAAAATAGACACCATAAAGTTCTCATTGCCATAATTTGGCAAAATCAATCACCTACACAGCCCCCAATTTATAGCAAGGTCAATATATTTTTCAATAACTTAATTTTAGGATGAAGAGTAAACAATACTCCATTTACAAAAATGTCACTGATAAATGGCTCAGATTACCTAAGAAAGCATAGCGAACATTATCCTAAGGGAAATGGGTGAGTAGTTGGTACTGGTCAAAATAATGCTAACAACAATACTGATTAAGGGTTTTCTAAGAACCTACAACCTAATTGTATTGCCCCAAATGTTGGCTCTGTAAAGAAGGAGTAAACAATGTGGGCAAATGTAGAGAAGATTAAAGCACTGTATGTTGACATGAAGGGAAAATGTTGATGAGACTTCTGTGAGCTAAAAGTGTTTGACAAAAGATGCAATCTTTCACGGATGCAAAATAACCCTGCAAGTTTATTCAGGGATTGGTCAAAGGACAAAAGCATGTTAAGTGCCCTTCTGAGAGAAGAATATTCATGCAAGCATTATTCCCAGTATTACGTACTCTAATTAGTCCTGTATTTTATAGTTAGTATTTCATAAAAGTACTTTTTAAATAGCCATTTTAATTTACTTTCGTAATGATCCTACACTCCTAATTTGCTGTTTATCTATTAACATCCTTGACACTCTGTGTATCTCCTTAACATATCCAATGACATGGAACACACTACCTTTTCAAGTATTTCAACATAGAAACATAGAAAGCATTGTTCTCCTTCTAGGTCATGACAGAGGTCAGACCTTGGGAGAAAACAAGTCCGAGTGGGCATGTGGCTGACAGACATTATCTCAAGAATCATTTTTAAGTCATTTGAAGTTTAAAGAGTCATTGGACCCTTTTGAGAGTATGTCCAAAGAATTGCCATCTGAAATCTGAAAACCAGAGGATTTAAGTGATAGGTGAGAGGGATGGATACAATATTTAGACCAGAGATGAGAAGTCTACAAGGAAACTTGAAAGGTGTCCAAATATTTGAAGACATGTCAAGTAAAAGTAGGTATAAACAAGATCTTACAAGAGCGGACAGGATTCAATAGGTAGAGGTTAGAGAAAACCAAATTTCACCTGAACTTACTAACAGCCAGAACTATACAAGAGCACTGGTCGCCTCATTGGACAGAAAGAGTCTGGCAGGAACCGCTGACCATCTCTGTCAGGTTGCTACAACGCAGTGCACAGGGAACCGAAGTGGGTGGCTTCCCAAGTCTGCTCACATTTGCCTACTTCTGTGCTTACAGGATCTGGGGCAAAACAATCCATTTACCTCTCAACTTTTAAAACTGTGGTAAAACAGTAGCATTATAATTTTGTGGTAGTATAAGAAAGGAGGAAAAGATCTGTCTTGCAGAGATAATGAAGCATTATACTGCCCTATGCCTGTGGTAGGTGTCTTAAAATTAACCTGATTAAAATGCGTAAATATGGGATGGAAGAGTGAAGATCTTTGTAAGACGCATGATGGAAGGATAAACCCCACGAAAGCCTTTGGAACCATCAGGAAGCAAAATACATGAAAGTGCCATGAGCACCCTAAAAGGCACCACTATGATCTGAGAGCAGAGGTACAGGTTACCCACGAGATGAGAGTCTAACTCCCAAAGAGCAGCTTAGCCACTGGAAAGTCTGGCTCTAACTCGTAGTTGTGAAAGCTTTTTAAGCTGCCAAAATATTTCAGTCACATGAAAACTGAGGTTGTCAGGCTTCCTTAAAATTCCATTCTTCAAAAATAAGCCTCTCATCCCTAGAGAGACTAATTAAAAACAAACATCTCCATTTCTAACCATCTATGCTTTTGGTCAGAAATACTAATGAGAAACTAGACTCTCAGATAAAAGGCTACTTAACAGATTAGTCAACCCACCCTCCACCCGCTGGCACCACCAGCCCACCTCCCTTGGAGTCTAACCCCACTGACAGACAAAAGAAACACGCCTCAAGTGATTCACACCAAGACGAATGGTTCCAAACCCCAGCACAGAGACTTGTAGTACTATTACTATATATGGTAACTGTCACACCTCAATATCTCCATCTTCAAAGATGGAAGCCTACTCCCCATATTTTTTCCTTCTCACCAATTCAGTTAAAGAAAAGTCTGAGGGCACCTGGGTGGCTCAATCAGTTAAGTGTCCGACTTCAGCTGAGACCATGATCTCATGGCTTGTGAGTTTGAACCCCCATTGGGTTGTGTGCTGACAGCTCAGAGCCCGGATCCTGCTTCAGATTCTGTGTCTCCCTCTCTCTCTGCCCCTCCTCTGCTCGTTCTCTCTCTCTCTCTCTCTCTCTCTGTCTCACTCTCTCTCTCTCTCAAATAAATAAACATTTAATAAAATGAAAGAAAAGTTTGGAAAATGTCAAATGGATTTAATACAAAGTAGCATCAGAATTAATGATATACTGAGGTTTCCACCACTGAAAACTCATAAGCAGTTCCATAATTATAAGAACTGAAGAATAAGAGCCAAGAGAAAGGGGTCATTTTATTAGTTTCCAAATGTGACATGAGAAATCAGAAATTAATAGAAAAATGCCCTAACAGAAGATCACTACATAACATTGTTAGCAATATGAATATAACCAAAGGGAAATTAATGATCAGAAGCAGAGCACCAGTACCCTGCAGCTTTCAGAAAGAAACTCAGCAAGAACTCATTTATCTAGCACTGTAGGAGGCTGGGTCACTCAACATATTTGAGAGTTCACTCAGCTCTTACCTTTAAGCAATAATATTGCATTTCAAACACAGTGCATAGAACAGAAATTAATCTCCTCATGATGATGGATAGAATGCGGAATATCAATTATAATACCATGAGAACAAGGCAGATATCTATTTTGTCTCTACATTAACTGACTACAAACTGCTGTGATTTTTAAATATTCTTATATGCTTTTTATTGTTTTTCTTTTCCCATAGAGTGCCTTGTTCTCAGGCTATGATTGTATCAGCTTTCGTCTTGCCAACATCTCTACCTCTGACATCCTAAATTTGCCCACCCCCACATCTAATGTGAGCTATGACAGCAAGTAAACACATTTGTAAAAATTCTGGGTAAAAGGTAAAGGCACATGATCAAGGGCCTCATAGTCTCTCCTACAGGATTAGTGTGTGTCTGCTTTTAGGCACTGGGTTTATGGCTGTTCCTTCAAGCTACTTAAAAGTCTTTTTCTACCTACTTCAAGATTCTCAGCCACATGATGGAAAATGGAGATTCTACAGAACCTAATCTCTGAATATATGGAAAGTTCATTCATATATTATGGGACAAGAAATACATTTTTACTTCACACCTTCTATATGCTGCTGTGGTTGTGAAAACAGATATAAAAGGCAGCATGGTGAGAGACATAGGTGAGGACATTAAAAACTACAACCCAAGAAAGCAGCTCTGAAAACTGGATGTAGTGCCCTGTGAACACTGAGAAGGTGACAAGACAGACTTAAAAGATGACAGGAGGGGCGCCTGGGTGGCTCAGTCAGTTAAGCGTCCAACCTCGGCCCAGGTCATGATCCCATGCTTCATGGATTCAAGCCCCGTGTCAGGATCTGTGCTGACAGATCGGAGCCTGGAGCCTGCTTCAGATTCTGTGTCTCCCTCCCTCTCTGTCCCTCCCCTGCTTGCGCTCTGTCTCCCCAAAATAAACAAACATTAAATAAATAAACAAATAAATAAATAAATAAAAGACGACAGCAAAACAGGTCAGGAAAAGCTTCCTGGAAGAGAAAACTTGTAAACTGAGTGTTGAAGACTAGTCAGAGCTCAGATCCATCCAGGGGAAGGAGGCGCAGAGGAAACCCCATACACCAAGGCACTGCAGCAACAAAGAACAGGAGGTTTTCTGGGAACCACAATCAATTTGGTATAGCTGGGCTATCCTGTCTGTGTGGAGAAAAGGGCAGAAAATGATGAGACAGCACACCAGGATCTGATAATGGGGGACCAAATATGTCATAATAAGATTTTACATTTTGTCTCAGGAGCAATCCGAAAGCATTGCCAGAATTGAACTATGAGTAGTAAGACCAAGAAGTTTTTCAGATTGAAAAATTACCCTGGCAAGAAGGAAGGACTTCAAAGGAGCAAGAGGACACTGTGTCCTGGGGAGAAATGATGCTAGTCTGAATAAGGCAATGAGAGTGGAAAATAACAAATGGTTCGAGAGGTACAGCAGGTGGCCCAGCCTACAGCAAAGTGGGTTTAAACGGGGGTGTGGAGGGTGGGGGAAACAGAGGGAGAGAAAAGAGAGTAGCAGCTATGGAAAATAAAAAAGGTAAACACCAGAGAGGTTACAAAAAGTTACTATAAAACTCAGCTAGTGGATGTCTGTTCTACTTACAAAACTGGAGAAATAGCATACTATTTGATTATGGTAAAAAGAAGATAAAGCTGGCAAAAGAAAAGTCCAGGAATACAGGTATTTTACTAGAAATATTAAAAAGGAATTTCCTGTGTAAAAGATCATGAATAACTTCTTCTGATATCTGTATTATTTTATTACATCATTTAATAGTGAGATAGAAAACCTACTACATTCCCAAATGCTAAAGGATAGTTTTCCTTTATTCCACACAATCTCTGACGTAGATGAGACTGGTGACGCCATCCTCCCCCTTCCTTCTCTTGACATCTCTGCCAGATGATCAAGTCTCTCCCATTAATGAGATTCTCACATCCAAAAAAGGCAGTTCATTTCATTTTTTGATAGTCCCAACGAATTTAAAGTCCCTTTAAGGATAAAACTGATACACAGTCTTTTTTACTTTGACAGATAATCACTTCCCTGCAACTTCCACCAAGGATTTCCAAATACTATGCCCTAGAGTTTCATATCATGAATCAAAGCAATTCTTAAAGCACCTTTAAAACATGAAAATAAACAAGCAGTTGATTTCTTCTGGTAATTGATTTATTGATAATCAATAACCAGGTATTTTTGTCCTTGTCATTTAGTTCTCAGTCATGTAGGCTGTATTTATCACATGCAGTATTTGTCCAGTTATGGTTGTTTCTCTAAGTCTTTACTGACGTTAGGGTAGAAGATCCATTATAGCTGCCAGTTATATAACTCATTTTCCTTGATTTACTGGCAAGAAATCATATTAATTTTGCTCCCCAACAATGAAAGCATCTTTGTCATCGGAAGTTTGGTAAACTCTACTGGAAGAATTTATTATTTTAAAAAGCTTACGTTCCTTTCTTTCTCATCTCCAATTCTGACTTGTGGTTACTGGTAAAAGAAATACAAGAGGTACTCAGGCTGAAAGTGCTAAATTCATTCACTCAAAAATACAACTTATGTAGGAAATTTCTGATGTTTTGCTCAGTGAGGCAGGACTCTATATAATGAAGTCAATACTTTCTATTTTCTACTTCACAATTCAATCAGTTGAATATTTAGAGGCTTTAGAAATATCACATTCAATGTCAGCTATCATTATTATCGTTCAATATTTTTCAGTGGTTTTAGTCAAATGAGAAAATATATAGAGAGTACAAGAAACAGAATTGGTCTTACTTGCAGAATAAGATGACCAACCTAGAAAATCAACTAAGAAACTACTGAAATGAATAAGATTTTGGTGAAAAGACAGTACACAGACTGAACTGTAGAAATCACCATGCTTCTTATTAAAAAAGAAAAAATGAAAAACGTAACAGAGAAGATTTCCAGCTCAAGCTGATAGACTGAATATATGCTTTTGTAGCCTTTCTCTCCCAAGACAGGAAATGAATACAAAAGGGAAAAACCTGTAATAGTCAAAACAACGTTAGGAAGGAGTAGTGATTACTACACAAGAGAGACTAAAACAAGTGTCTTGTGGACATGTGATGAAGGTACAGACGAAGAGAAGCCAAAGCCCAGACCCATGGGAGAGGGAGGGAGTACGAGGGAAGAGGAAGCCAATCTCCCCTGAGACCCCAGATGGGCTCACCAGCAGGTGTGGAAGGTGGGTGTAAGAATTGGGAGTGAAGACAGGGGAATTAAATAAAGCAGCTGTACCAATTGCCCCACTTCCCCCAAATAAAACACATCTTTCCAACCCTGACCCCAGAGACAAGCCAGGCAAAGAAGACAGTCTGTGATAAAACCGTTCAAACTGCCTACAAAGATAGGCCTATTCTGGGAGGGTTGAGAGGGTTGAGAGGGTTGCCAAAAGGCAAGCCTAGCTATTTGTTTATCTGGAGTCACCTACTCCCCTCATGCCTATGGACAGACTTCCCATTCACTCACCCTAAAGCAAAGTCTCACCCGGGTGCACAGATCTGCTCAGCTCTTCCCACAGAGATGCCTACTGAGGAAAGAGACCTACAGGAAAACAGCCAGTGAGAACTCCAAAATAATCAACAAGAAGAAAAAGCTTATATTACAAAAGAAACAAACTATTGAATAAACAGATAATTTACAGAAGAGAAGTTTTAAAAGCCTATTATTTCGTAATATAAATAACTTGCATATTATATGGATATACCCAGGAGAACTGTAGACATGGTATAAAACAAAACAACAACAAAGTACAAAAAGAACGGAGCATAAGAAAAAAATTGATTGTTGAAATTAAAATATTCAATATAAGAATTAAAAGAAAAAAGAGAGAAAATGCTTAAAACACTACAAGAACAAAATGGGACAAAAACTGGGACACAAAAGATGAAAGAGCATCAATCCAGAAGGTCTATTATCCCACTGATAAGTTTTTGAAAAGAAAATCTAGAAAAGAAAAAGGATATAATTATTTTTAAATAAGTAATAAGTTCCCAGAGGAAATGCATGAGAGGCAAAACAAGATGAATGAAAGAGACTCTCATTGAGTCTCACACCTATGGCATTTCAGTACAAAAGGACCAAAATAAAAAAAAAATCATAAAAGTTTCTAGAAAAACAAACACACAGAACAATCACTTACAGAAGGATGAGAATCGCACTGGCATCACATTTTTTATCCCAACACAAGTATAAAAAAAAAGTATTATCTTCAAACTTGTAAGTGAAAGTTACTATAAACCTAGAATTCTATAGCCAGCCAAATATCAATTCAGCGTGAATGCAAAATAAACACATTTTTTCCAAATGCAGGTGTTGAAAGCCTCCCCCCCCCACACAACTTCTGCTTGATGAATTATTTATGTTTCTCAGCAAGATGACAGAGAAAACCATGAAAGAGAAAGTCACAGGACCCAGAAAACAATGTCTTCAAGAGTGCAATGGAGAATTATCCCTGAAGATGAATTTGCAGCAGATTTAGAGAATGGTAGTCAAGGCTGGTAGAGGAGGTCAGAGGACTCCTGGAGGGAATGTGGATTCCAAGTGATGGTATTGATCTTCAAGATACGTTAAAGACTGATTATGCTTTTTCAAGGAAAAAAGAAGAGGTAATTCAAAATTCTAAAAAATCTAGAATGATTCAGAAGAATGCTATGGCCAAAAATAAAGCATCTAAAATGTGACAAGATTTTGTGGAATTAATGAACTATAAAAGAAAAAGCCAAACCATTTGTTCTAGAAGCCAAGAATATCTCCTTTTGGGCACCCAGGGTCAGAGACAATAAAATCTTACCCCTCGGTCAACATAAAATAAAAATATTTATGTTATCATAACAATATCAAGAGCGTTTACTGGTTTTTAACTTTTACAATCAAAAGTTTGGAAGATTTAATTATGGTTACAGAACAGAATTCAATGTTGTCAGTCTCAGAATTCAATGTTGTCAGTTTATTTTTATGTGTAAAAATAAATAGTTGCTATAAGACAGTACTTGGGAGAGGGGAGAGAGGAGAGAGGTGAAAACAGGGGTAGAGGGCATTAATGTCATCTTATACAGTGAAATGTGGAGGGATACTCAGAAAAAATTAATAGAACAAGAGATTTAAAACTAATGAAAATCAAAAGACAATCAGTGGAAGAGATTAAAAAGCTAAAAACTGGGGAAATGTTAAGGTGAAGCTAATAGATAATGCAAACACATGTATGTCAGAATGAAGAATAATGTTTAAAATTGATAAATGAAGGTATACACACATTGATACATACACTTATAGATGTGTATATACATATGTGAATATGTATGAATTAGACCTTTCATTGTGGGATAACCCAAAACTTTTGAACATACTCTCCACATTCTAAAAGTTTCCTTAATTATTAATCCCACTTTCTCAAGGTAGAATGCAAAAAACTATTGTCCAGTCTCCATCACAGCTAACATAAAGATGTAACCTAGGTGCTGTCAATCAAACCCAATTCACCAGTGAATTACATGAGGGACTGGGCAAGGGGAGTCCAATTTTCTGGCAAAAGGTACGAAGCCTATTTTTAGGTTAAAGACACCAGCAGCTGGCCTACTCATGTTGGCATATATGCACTTCGCCCTAGCCCATTAATGTTTTATGCTGCTAAGAAACACAGTAAGAGGCAAAGCATAACCATAAAGCTGAGAGCCTCAGTGAAAAACAGTTCCATACACTATGCCTCTTGACTCAGGCCAGCCCATCTGCTCTGTTTTAGAAGTGTTTATTACATGGTTCTCCCAACTTTTATGAATTTTGCCCTTAACTCCATAACTCAGCAGGTTCACTTCTTCCTGACTCTAGTTACAAACCCTTCCTTGCTCTAGTAACAAAGCTGTGTATGTTTTAAGAGATCTGCCTAACGTTCTTTTTTCCACAGACCCTGTTATTTTTGATACTTGTTTACAATTCAGGCCTTTTCAGAAATGAATAAAGTATTATAGCCAAAATACTTGTACAGTGCAGTTTCTTAGAGATATGGAAGTAGCCATCAGAACAAAATAGAGAAGTGGTTAAAAGTGGCTGGTTTGGGGTGGACCTAGAAACAGGGATGGAAAATGTTGCTTTGCATTATATGCTCCGTTAAACTGTATGTGTTATTGACATGTTAATGTATGACTTTAATTTTTTTTAATCTCTTCTATTACACACAGAAAAAGGGGGGAAACAGGAAAAACTAATAACAATGATGTTATTCACAATATCAACAGAAATGCAAAAAATACTGAAAAAGAAACTTAAAATGTGTAACAACTACATAAAAAAACATGTAACTTAAAGATATAAAAGAAAACAGGCAGGGTGCCTGGGTGGCTCAGTCGGTTAAGCATTATACTTCGGCTCAGGTCATGATCTCCCAAACCATAGGCTCGAGCCTTGAATGGGGCTCTGTGCTGACCACTCAGAGCCTGGAGCCTGCTTCAGATTCTGTGTCTCCCTTTCTCTTTCTGTCCTTCCCCCACTCATGCTCTGTCTGTCTGTCTGTCTGTCTGTCTCTCTCTCTCTCTCTCTAATAAATAAACATATAAAGAAGAAAGAAAGAAAGAAAGAAAGAAAGAAAGAAAGAAAGAAAGAAAGAAAGAGAGAAAGGAAGGAAGGAAGGAAGGAAGGAAGGAAGGAAGGAAGGAAGGAAGGAAGGAAGGAGGAAAGAAAACAAAGAGGGGGTGCCGGGGTGGCTCAGACAGTTAAGCATCCATATTCAGCTCAGGTCATGGTCTTGCTGCTTGTGGGTTCGAGTCCCACATTGGGCTCTGTGCTGACAGCTCAGAGCCTAGAGCCTGCATCAGATTCTGTGTCTCTTCTCCCTCTGCCCCTCCCCTGCTCACACTCTGTCTCTGTCTCTCAAAAAGAAACAAACATTAAAAAAAAATTAAAAGAAAACATAAACAGAGAGAAAACCAAATTCCTGTAAGAAAAGCAACAAAAGTGTGTGACAGAGAATGTATGTATTTGGAAGGGCTGACTATCTATGACAGATAAGAGCAGTTTCAATTTTGGAGTAGATAAATTATAGAGGCAAATGGTATTATTCCCCAATTTTATTTTTTAAGAAACTTTGTAGATCACAGTTTCAATAGAGTTTTAAGTTAAATTATAACAGCTAGACACTACAAAACTAGAGTGTTATAATAGAAAAGGCAAGGCAAACTTACCAATTATAGTATAAATTCTACAATTTCCTAAGTGTAAGTACCAGTTTAATGGCCATCCAAAAAAAAAGAAGAAGAAGAAGAAGAAGAAGAAGAAGAAGAAGAAGAAGAAGAAGAAAAAGCCAACGAATGTAGACTTCTTACATTACAGCAAAAATGTTCAACTAAGAACACAAAGTACCTATGAGCTTTTTTCACTATGAAATGAGGTAATGGATTTCTTTCTTTTCACTGCTATTCTTAACAGCGAAAGCAAATAGTTTCAACAAAATAAAATCTTGAGTGAAACTCAAATAATTTAAGTGTATAAGGGGACACATCAAATAGGATTAGAAATGGAAAAATGTAATTATAAAATTTAATCTTGCTCTCTCCAGTTCATGTAGAAAGGAAAATAATAATGCCAAATGAAATGAAATATGGTAATGTGATTTACGAGGTATATACAGTATTCAGGAATGTTATATTCTTTAAAAAATGTTACACAGGTGGGCAAATGTGAAAGAAAATTCTTGAAATGTTATAAAATATTTGCAAGCTCAAGTTTAGAAGCTTTTCATCAGGAAAACTCAAATGATACTTTCTAAAGCATGAAGTTAGATAATTGTAAAATAACTATCCTAACATGAGGCATGGTTATACTATGAAAATGTCAGCATGCCAGGATTGAAGACCTAAGATTGAACTGCAGTTCTGCTACTTATTAGCCAAGTGACTTCCGGAGGTTTCTATGCTTTCTGAGACACAGTTTCCTCATTTCTAAAATGCGAATAGAAATTCTTAGCCTAGAGAATGGAAATGACTACATCAGAACACAACAGTTCTGACAGAAAGCCCAGCATAAAATAAACAGAAACTACCCCTCCCCATAAATACATTTCTATTGCCAATATCGTCTATACTTGCAAGTTACATACAAATTATAGCATCAGTCACAGTTGTTTCATCACATCTGAAAAATATTTACAAATTCTGCTCAAACTCTGCTTGAGAAGATGCATGCTTCTCAAAGGCAAAGGCTAAGAGCCCAGTGATCTCATCAGCTTTGTGACCCAGATGGAGCAAGTTACTCTACCTTCTCCAAACCTAGTTTTTTCACCTATAAATAATGACACTGGTGTCTAATTAGCAGAACTGTTGTGAATACTAAAGGAGGTATGCACAAAATACGTTGTTTTAAACTCTTATTTACCATCCATTCGCCAGGCACTATGTTAAAACTTGTTCTATTACGTATATTATACAAAGTTGATCAGACCCCAGTTATTATCTTAATCTTTCTCAAAACATATCTAAAACATAAGTCTTACCAAAAATAGACCACGTAGCAGGGGTGATACTTTCAGGGTATTTTTTCCTACAGAAATTACCACTTTCTCCTTTAATTTCTTTCACTGAAAAACTGAATTATTATTACATTATTATTATTACATTTTGTGCTATTTTTGAAATTTAATAAGATCATTCAACAAATATTTACCGAGTATCTTCTCTACGCTGTACACTCTTCAAAATTCTGAAGGATACAGTAATAAAATTCACAAAACTCCCCTGCCCTCATGGAACTCAGAGGAATCTTCCAAGAGCCACCATGCAGGACAGTAGATGTAGAAGTCACATCCCAAATATAGCATCCAAGAACCTAGAACTCTCTCCAGTTAGCACAACTAACTAGTTGTGGTCATGACAAAGAAAATCCTATAGGAATGAGGAGCTGGCAAAGGTGGACCCAAGTTCCAAATGGTCAGCCTTCCTATTTTGGAACAGAACAACTGTTCTTATCAGACAGGGTGACCTTGCCCTCCCTGTCTGCATTCTTGGCAAGGTCAACCCACATCCAGAATAATTCCAAACTAAAAATGATAATTTCATTACTCCTAAAGGAAAGCATTTAATTTTTACCCCAGACAATATTAAGTCTAAAAAAAGATTTTTGAATCATTTCTTAAATAGATTTTTTTTTAAATTTTTTTTTCAACGTTTATTTATTTTTGGGACAGAGAGAGACAGAGCATGAACAGGGGAGGGGCAGAGAGAGAGAGAGACACAGAATCGGAAACAGGCTCCAGGCTCTGAGCCATCAGCCCAGAGCCTGACGCGGGGCTCGAACTCACGGACCGCGAGATCGTGACCTGGCTGAAGTCGGACGCTTAACCGACTGCGCCACCCAGGCGCCCCTAAATAGATTTTTGATATTAGAAGCTTATTATAGTCATGAAAGAAATATACAAAATGTTAAAATTATTTATAGTCTACATCAGAAAAATATATACCACTCTCAATAATTAAACACAACATGGTAAATCAGTAACACTTTTAAACCTAAATATCCTTGCCGTGTCAAACAGACATATCATCTGGACATATTCTTTGATTACATGTGTTTACAAAAAGCTTATTTAGAGAGTGAAAAAGAAGAGCAGAGGGAGGTTCCTAATTTGTTTTCAGCCTAACAGATTATCAGTTCTGATAAACACATTAAAGAAAACATTTGGGTTAGATTATAATATGTGTTCTAGGGAAAAAAATGCTCTCATACTATTTATTCAGAACTACAACATAAAATATGCTTAATTTACAATGACAGAGCCAGGCCCCACTATGGAAGCCTGGTTTCCGTGAAACTTGGCTTAAGAGAGGCCTCTAGTGGATATAGGTAATCATTAGCTTTTCTTCCCACCCCAGCCCCCACACTCTAGTATTGCTCTAGTTCTCATTCATTCTCAGATTCTCTCTCTCCCCTATACCTCACAAACTAAAATCCTCAAGCCAAAGAGCTAGTATTCAATCAGTGAATTATTCAATCAAGTCCAAGAAATCAAGTAAAAACAATGCATATAACAGGTAGTACTAAACCACTGTAGATTCTCTAAAGACAAATTCTCCAACTGCCCCATAAAACCAATTTAGAGCCATTCAGTACAAAGTATACACCCTAAATATTACCTTGCTAGTGTTGGCAATCTTAATAAAAATGACATCTAAGGTAATCTAAAATCAACCCTATGAAAATAAAAATAAACTCAAAGGCTACAAAATTACAATTAAAGTCATAAAATATAACCCTTATGAGTTCATCTTGATCTTCAATGGTAATATGAGTCTGCTGAAACTGTTTTGCACTATTCACAAATACACTAACACCAGGTACAGATATAGAGAGCAAGCAAACTTGGTTCTTTATGTGTAAATGATTAGACACACCCAAATGACCAAGGTTTAACTTCTTCCCAGTTCTGCTCCTGTAATAAACCTTTCCTTTCTTATTGAAGGACTCAGCTCCCAGAACCTCCTGCCGTGACCCCAGCTGCCAATCTCAGAACCTGCCTTACCTTTATCCATGGTCCCAATTTGTTCTTTTTTTTTTTTTTTTAACATTTATTTATTTGAGAGAGAGAGAGAGAGCGGGAGTGATGGAGGGGCAGAGAGAGAGGGAGAGAGAATCCCAAGCAGGCTCTGAGCTGTCAGCACAGAGTCCCACATGGGGCTCGAACTTACGAACGCTGAGATCATGACCTGAGCTGAGATCAAGAGTCAGATGTTTAACCAACTGAGCCACCCAGGTACTCACCAGGGAGGTCTTTTTTCTTTTTTTTTTTTAAGTTTTTATTATTTTTTTTTCAACGTTTATTTTATTTTTGGGACAGAGAGAGACAGAGCATGAACGGGGGAGGGGCAGAGAGAGAGGGAGACACAGAATCGGAAACAGGCTCCAGGCTCCAAGCCATCAGCCCAGAGCCTGACGCGGGGCTCGAACTCACAGACCGCGAGATCGTGACCTGGCTGAAGTCGGACGCTTAACTGACTGCGCCACCCAGGCGCCCCCAGGGAGGTCTTTTAAAGCAAGAATGGAAAGAGCTGGAGTGCAAGGACAGGAGAAAAGGATGTTAAATCCTCCCTCCTGACTATAGTCACTTCCTCAGGCTACAGTGCAATTACTTCCAGCTGCTATCCCACATTATAGTATCACAGAGGCCTTGCCCTGCTCCTAAGATGCCCCCAAAATACTAAGACTACAGGTACCTCAACATGAAGCCAAAGAACAACCATTTGCATCGATGGGCACATCACCATCTTTCGGGGTGGAAAGGGAAAAGAGCGGGAAAGCAAGAGAGGTAGAGAGAAGAGCAAACAGGTAGGGAGGAAGCTCCTATCTACACCATTTCCAAAATTTAAAAACGTAATGACCCATCCCCTGAGTACCTCTAAAAAGGTAGATTACTTTGGGGGAGAGGGGAAAGCGGTGAGGCTTTGAGACAGTGTGTTGTACCAGTCTGTTTGAATCGACAAAACCCCTCATAGGAAGCAGTGCATAATAGCTGTGACGGATGTTAAAAGTCACAGATCACTCCTGAGACCAGTAGAAAGGCCAAAGGGAACAGGCCCAGGCTGAACTCTTCCAGCTCTAAATTCCATAACAATGACCCACCTGCAAAGCAGGCAAGGAAATAAGAGGAGAAAGGTTCTGAAAAGCCCAAATTAGTATCATAAGGTTTGAAGAGTAAAGCATGTGTTCTTGATTCATGAGAAATCATTACAGGCCTTCCCTGGCCAATGTACAAGTCTCAGTTATAAAGTCTGGTCATCTGGATCCCATGCACAGCTAGTGATGATATGACAGCAAAAGATAAAAGAACACTTAAATTTAAAAAGGCTTAAAACCATGAAATTAAGCACAGAAATATATCCATGAAGTAAACAACCATATACCTTAATAAATGTAAATGTCTTAACACAGTGTAACAACTCATGTTTGTTTGGACTAAATTATTTTCAAAAGATGAAATTATATACATTATGTTTTCCTTGAGAAAGTATAAGCAAAAAGGTTTTGAAAATATTGACATGCAAAAGGTTAAGTAGTTTTGAAAGCTGCTACACAGAAATAGTGACTCTCATCTATGCAGAAAATTATAAGAATACATTTCTCAGAAATTACAGACAACTGAGGTTAAGTATAGTCAATTTCACTTTGATTTTTAGAATAAATTTGTCCTATTGTAATGAGAATTCAAATGATAATTTGTATATACCATTATGAAAAATGGACAACAGTCAAGAAAAATAAAACATTAAAACTAAGGTCAAACTAAAACTTAAAAATAAACACTTCAGCTTAAAATAAAAATTTTTAAGTTTATGTATTTATTTTGAGAGATAGTGTGCACATGCTCATGAGCCGGGGAGGGGCAGAGAGAGAGGAAGAAAATCCCAAGCAGGCTCAGCACAGGTCAGCCCAGAGCCCGACACAGGCTTTGAACTCACGAACTGTGAGATCATGACCTGAGCCTAAATCAAGAGTCAGTCACTTAACCGACTGAGCCACTGAAGCACCCTGGCATAGACTTATTCATAAAGCAATATTTTAGAGTTACTTTTTACGCATTTATATAAGCAACAAAAATAAGAAAAAGTACCAAAATCAAAACATTTCAATAGTAAACAGTTTTCATAGCATATTATCAAACTTTCTTTTGCTGATACTCGTATTAATTCCACAGCAAATATCTACTGAACACCAAACCTATGCCAGGCATTTTTTCAGGTACTGAGAATTCAACAGTGACCCAGCAGACAAAAGCCCCTACCCTCACAGAACTTACCTGCTAATGGGGGAAGAAAATAGACAGTATAAATAATAAAGTTACATAATAGGTTAGATCATTTAATCTCTCTAGAAAAAAAAAAAAAAGGAAGAAGGGGTAAAAGGGAGTCTTGGTAAAAGGGATGGGATCTAATATTAAGTAAGCAGATCAAAGAAGGCTTGAATGAGAAAATGGTATTTGAGTGGTGACCTAACACATTGACTTGGCTGAAAGTCCATGAAGAGCATTTCCTGAAGGGGGGATGGATGATGGGATGTGGAATGTGGTGAGACGAAGTAAAACCCTGTAGACTTTGCTAAGAAACTTGACCTTTCCACTAAATTTAATGGGAAACTACTGAGGCCATTTGAGACTAGAAGGGAAATGATGTGACGCACATTTGAAAGCATCAGTTCTGCCTTGGGCAAGTAAAGTGCAGAAGCAAGACTAGTTTGAGGCTATGGCCAAAACCCAGGTGAGAAATGCTCACAGTGTGGACCAGGATCAAGGGTAACAGCATCAGAGGTGATGGTCAGATTTCTGGACATATGGTGTAGACAAGGCAGCAGGATCTGCTTTGGAATTGAATGTAGGCAGGCAAAACATGAAAGGGAGAGGAATAAAAAAAAAGGCTCCAAGGAGTAAAGGCAAACCCTTATTTATTTAAATAATTAGCAGAATTTAATCTTCAACTAAAGTAATGCATGTCAAAGCTCTGTGTCAGAGCTCTTCTCTTCTCCATAAACATGGAAATCACCCACACCTTATAAATTGTCATTTTTCTTTTCTTTTTTGCACTGTTATGTAGTTGATTCTATGTTGAATGACAATATTATTCTTGAATCCTGAGTTTCTTTCAAAGACTGTCATCAAGTGCTTATTATCCATAGGCAGCGTCTCTGAATTTCTACACATTAAAAACAACAGCAACAACAACAACAAACTTCATTTCAAGCTGGACAGCACCTCACACCTAACTCTATGCCTGGCCATTGTTTGTTTTTAACTTGTAGCTCGCTTTTTAACTCACTTTGAATGTGGTCTGTATCTCAGCAGGAAAGTCCACTCAAGCCCTCAACACTTAATCATGGTTCTTATACCTGGGGAGCTTGGGAAGAACAGCTCTACTTAGGGGTATGGGTTTCTGGCCGAATAACGGAAAAAACTCCTCCTGGTCAGAGCACACCAAAGCTCTAAGTCTATAAAAAGCTAACCAATGGCAGCACAGCAGTCCATCTTCACTCCAGTACAACGCGGTAACTACTATAACCTTATAACATATCTTGACTTACAGTATGTGCGTTGGTTGCTTGCATCTTGTCTAATTTCTCTGAATAATATTTTGTGATTTTCTGTGTAAAGCTGTTACATATGCATCACTCAATTTCTCCCTAGATGTTTGATTCTTTGATATTTTTGCAAAATGTTTTCAATTTATTTTCTATTTGTTGCTGGTACTTAAAAATACAATTATTGTATATTGACCTTGTTTCCAGGGGTGTTGGTACACTTAATTCGAATAATTTGCCTACCGATTCTTGTAGATCTTCCTACATACAAGTCACATTATCTATGAATACTAAGTTTTACTTCTTCTTCCCAATCCATATGATCTTTGTATCTCTTGTGTTTATGTATGGGCATCCTTGTTGCATTCCTGGATCTCAATGGGAAAGTGGTCAAAATTTCACTAGGAAATATAATTTTTGCTGCAGGCTTTTTATAGCTCTTCATAGCTACAAGATAAAGTTACCCTTTATCATATTAATAGAATTCCATTCTATTTCTAGGCTACTAAGAAATTTTCATTATGAACGGATATTGACTTTTAACAAATGTTTTTCTGTATTATGAAGATCATCAGGATTGTTTTTCCCATTTTCTGTTCATGTGGGAAATTGCATCAACCACTGTGTGAATGTTTATGAATGTCAAACACCCTTTGAATACTTGAAATAAACCCTCAGCTTTGTCTCTTGATATATGGCTGGATTTGACTTTCCAATATTTTGTTTCAGATTTTTACATCTACATTCTTAAGAAAACATTGTCTATTATTTTGCTTTATATACTGTCAGAAACAGGTTTGATATGAATATTAAGCCAGCCTTATAAAAAGAATGTGGAAGTTTTTCCTCTTGTTCTATTTTCTGTAAGAATTTGTATAAGAATTGTGTTTTAAAGAATTCACCAGTAAAGCCCTATGAGTCTAGGGTTTTCCTTATATAAGCATTAATAAAAATGGATTAAATTTCTTTGATATATGACTATTGAGATTACCTAATTATTATTTTGAAAACATTATATTTTTTCAGGAGTCTGTCCATTTCACCCAAACTTATTTGTAAAATTATTCATGATATCCTCTCAATATCTTTCTATTGTCTGTATTCTCTGCTTCTTCATACCTGATATTTGTCATTTGTTTTTGTCCTATTTTTTTCATTAGTCTTCCTAAAGGTTTATCAAGTACATTAATCTATTCAAAGATCTAAATTTTACTTTATTAAGCTTCTCTATTGTACATTTTCTGTTTTACTGATTTCTACTTTTTATCACTACATTTATTCCATTTTCTCTAGGTTTGATTACCTTTCTGGAATGGAAATTCAGATCATTAATTTTTTTGTTCTTATTCCTGTTTTCTAAATATATGTATTTGGGGGCGCCTGGGTGGCGCAGTCGGTTAAGCGTCCGACTTCAGCCAGGTCACGATCTCACGGTCCGTGAGTTCGAGCCCCGCGCCAGGCTCTGGGCTGATGGCTCAGAGCCTGGAGCCTGTTTCCGATTCTGTGCCTCCCTCTCTCTCTGCCCCTCCCCCGTTCATGCTCTGTCTCTCTCTGTCCCAAAAATAAATAAACGTTGAAAAAAAATATATATATATATGTATTTGCACAGTCATACTGTTCTGTCTGAGCATGGCTTTAGCTGAATCTTGAAATTTTTGATATGTAATAACTTCATAACACTTCAGTTCAGTATTTTTCTAATTTCTATTGCAGTTTACAACCCATGATTTAAACGTAAATTATTTAATTTGTAAAAAGTTGAGGCTTTTCTGGTATTTTTTATTTCAATTTCTAACTGAATTCCACTGTTCAAACATACTCTAAATGACTTCAAACTTCAGAGGTTTAGCATTGTATGTTTATGTCCTAGCATTTGGTTGGTTTTGATAAATGTTCCATATTTAATCGAACTAGGCATATTGTGGTGATCATTTCATAAGGTATATGAATATTGAATCACTATGTTGTACACCAGAAACTAATACTATATGTCAATTATTCTTCAGTGGAAAAAAGAATTATTCCTTATATAGTTGAGTACACAATTAGGACAAGTTTAACTCTTCACATCTTCTATATACTTACTGATATTATCTGCTTGTTTGATCAGTTTTTTAAGAAGGGTGTCAAAGTCTCCCACTATGATTGTGGATATGTCTACATCTCCTTTTAGTGTTGTGTTTTCTTTTGCTTTATGTATTTTGAAACTATGCTGTTGAGGACATAATAGATTTAAGATTGTGACATCTTCAAGGTAGATTGATTCCTTTAGCGTTATGAAATGTTCTTTATTTCTAGTAACACATCTTGCCTTAAAAGCTTTATCTGAAATTTGTATGGCTATACCAGCGGTCTTTTTTCCATCCCTTTCAAACTTTCTGTGTCCTTATATTTAAAGTATCTCTCTTAAGCTACACATTGGTGTGATTGATTGATTGATTGATTGATTTTTTTAAAGAGAGAGAATGAGTGGGGGAGAAGGGCAGAGGGAAAGAGAGAATGTCAAGCAGGCTCCATGCTCAGCACAGAGCCTGACACGGAGCTTGATCCCACCAACCTAGGATCATGACCCAAACCAAAATCAAGAGTTGGACGTTCAACTGACTGAGCCACCTTGGTGCCCTATATTGGTGTTATTTTTTAATGAGGTTTTTAATGAAGGCTTTTATTAGATTTAATCCATTTGTGTTTACTTACTTACATACTTGGGTTTATATCTATCCTCTGTTTTCTATGGACACACCTCTTTTGCTTTTTAGGTTTTTGGTTTTTTTTTTTAATATATATTTTCCTTTCTTTTAGTTTAACCAAATATTTCTATTAATCTATAGTTCCCTTTTTAATTTGCTGGAAATACACTTTCAATATTATTTCAGTTGTTAATCCGGAGGTTACAACATGCATCGCTAACTTAATGTAATCTGATAAAAATTTTACATTTAATAATCCTAGAACAATGGAATATTTTAACTTCATGTAAGCCCCATTCTCACTGTCTTTGAGGATCATTTTCCTTCTGCCTAAAGAACTCCCTTGTAGTATTTCTTCTAGTGAAAATGTGCTGGTGATTAATTCTCTCAATTTATATTTGTCTAAAGTACTTTTTACTTCATTTTAATTTTAAGAGTATATTTTCACTGGGTATAGAATGTTAGATTGGCATCCTCAGCAAGTTAAGATGTCATCCCATTGTGTACATGAGTGTGGGTTTTTTTTTTAATACATCATTAGAGGTTCACAGATCCTCTTGACTATAATGATGTCCTGAAAGTTTCATGAGAAATACCTCTTATATTGTTTCTGACCAATTCCTTCTCTCTTTTCCTTCTGGAATTCAAATCATATATGGGACAGATCCTTTGACCAGATCCCCAATGTGTTTTATGCTCCCTTCGGTTTTAGTCTATTTTATTTTCCCCCAATCAATCAAACTGTGCTTGAGTTTAAACATTTTCTATATACTTGCCTTCTAGTTCATTAATACTATCATGTTCTAAGTCCAATAACTTTATAAATGCATCCACTGAGTTCTTACTGACAAATATTTCTTTGGTTCTAAAATGTTCTCTCTCTCTCTCTCTCTCTCTCTCTCTCTCTCACACACACACACACACACACACACACACACACACACACACACACAACCAACCCTCTAGGATTATTCTCCACACTCTTACCTCTTTTGTTCCTTTTCTTCCTCTATGTTCCTAAACATAAATAAGTCCTTGTCTGCTAACTCCAGTATCTGGATCACCTGTGTTTCTGCTTTCTATTGTTTGTGTTTTTTCTTGGTTTTGAATCAAATGGTCCTGTCTCTTCATATACTTAGTAATTTTTTATTGAATGCAGATTCATAGAGGTTCCAGATGATAGGAGGACTGTTTCCTCATTCTGCTGGGCAGACAGAGCATAAGGTAAGTTACATTAATCCAGGAAAGGAACTGAGAGGGGGTGAGACTGTGCTGCGGACTGGGGAAGCTGTGATCTACTTCTGGTTTGATTCATATCCTAAGACCTGACTCCACAGCTTTCAACTGAGAGTATGATTGGTCTTTGACACTTTAGTCTCCAGTGATGGCTTGGCCTTTTAGGTATTTATTTTCTGCTTAGTGCCCACCATATACAGGTTTAAAATTTGGCAAATATCTTTAATGGAAGACTAACTGTGTATTTAACACATACACACACAATCCCACCAAGTTTCCCATTCTGTCATTGCAACCCAATCAAATATGGAGTCTATACACCTGGATTCTCAATTTCTAGTTGAAACTTACTTGGCAGGTGCCCCCAAGTAAAAAGAGTCCATTTGCCACTCACTTCAGGGCCTTCAACTCTCCTCACTGATGTTCTCCCCCACCCCACTCATACCCCAAATCCTCGGGGTAGGTCTTGGTCTCCTAGGCAACTCAAAACTCAGGAATTTTTATTCTGCTTTTTAGAGGTTTCCAGCTTAGCCCTTTAATATCAGGTTCAGAATTAAATAAATGAACTACGGTTCTTAGATCTACTCAGGTCTCCAATTTTGTAGCTCCCCTGAGCAACATTCAAAAACTCTGCTGCTTTCTGTCCCCAAGCAATTTTTCAAAATTACAACTTCCAAACAATGCTTCAAGGCTTAAGCAAAAAGTAGGACTATGTTTTTAAAAATGCAGTTAAATTCAGACTTCATTAACCAATTCCTCAACTGTCCCAGAGTCATTTTACTATGCTTAGTGTGCTAATGTGTATTTTCAATAAGGATTTTTTTTTACCTTTAATAGGCTTTTCTTGATTAGGTTTTCCAAAAAGATGCATTTTGGTGCTGAGCTTAACATGTCATGAACAGAGTTGAGGGATCTGATTTTATCATAAGACAAAAAAAAAAAAAAAGATAAAACACAGCACTAACTGAAAGAGATAATAAACATAAATTTTGATTACTATGGAATCCATAAAGAAAAACTTAATTCTAGTTAAACAACAACAACGAAAGCCTCACTTTTAATGAGGTTTAGCTAGAGGGCCCTCTTGTTAAAGTTATCTCCAAATCCTAGAAAGATGCCAAGTATCAAAACTTTCCTTTGATACATGAAAGGAAAAAACAAGATCACCATGACCAGCAGGGAAGAGAGTCAAAAAACCCAAAGTAATCAAGATATGACAAGCTGGCTTTCACTGTCATAACTGGAGGGTCATCAACCAGACAATGGCAAGATGAAAGCACCCGAACACAAGACTACAGTGAGGATGCTGGCGACTCAGAGGTTTGATGCATCACCTTCTCATTGCAGCAGCGGTCTCTAGTCTCCTCTTTCATCTTTCCCAATAGTAAAGAGCCCTAAGGAAGTAGGACCTACATTCCAGGACCATACAAAGGTGCAACCAGTAGATTTAATAAAAGGAGGAGGGGGAGTTCCACACAAGCAAATGATGTAGAGAGAAATATAAACAAATAATTTCCCCCTTCTTTTTCCTCTCTCTTCATTACCTTCCCAATTATCAGCTTGGAGTGTTGTTACATTTGTGTTTTACCATAAGCTGCTACAAACTCTGTTTGGACATATAAAAATGTAAATAGGGGCGCCTGGGTGGCGCAGTCGGTTAAGCGTCCGACTTCAGCCAGGTCACGATCTCGCGGTCCGTGAGTTCGAGCCCCGCGTCAGGCTCTGGGCTGATGGCTCAGAGCCTGGAGCCTGTTTCCGATTCTGTGTCTCCCTCTCTCTCTGCCCCTCCCCCGTTCACGCTCTGTCTCTCTCTGTCCCAAAAATAAATAAACGTTGAAAAAAAAAATTTTTTTAAATAAATAAATAAATAAATAAAATAAAAATGTAAATAAAGTTTAAAAGTACTTGTCCTACCCATATATCAGTACCCCCACTGTACCATAACAAAACATTATATTCCCATACAAAAGCACCTTTCACTTTATGAATATAAACTCCAAGAATAAGTGGGGGGTACAGTTGCAAAAAAAGAAGCCCATTCTGGGGCAAAGGCTCTCAGTTCCAGCTTTCCATGATTTGGAACAGCTGGCTACTTAAAAGAAAACCCAGCATCTGACTCGATTTGAAAAAGCCTAAAGAAGCATTACTTTCATGCAGTTACGAATAATTCAACCTAAAATACTGCCCTTAATGATGGAAACTACAAATATAAAGACTTAGAATATTGTTGAAACCATTTGTAACCATGTCCAGTGTTTAGATGATGTCAAGTGAGTCCACGGAACATTTACTATAACAAATCTTAAATCTTTCATTAAATTATAAAACAATCTGTACCTAAATATAACCTATGTTGTACTTTCACATCAGTAGTAGTTGCAGATTTTTTTTCACGTGACTAACCTAAGAAACAGCCTATAAAAGCCAGGAGAATGCTAAACTTCTTTAAAAATAATAAATGTTTGGGAATGCAAGCTGGTGCAGCCACTCTGGAAACCAGTATGGAGGTTACTCAAAAAACTAAAAATAGAACTACCCTACAACCCAGCAATTGTACTACTAGGCATTTATCCACAGGATACAGGTATGCTGTTTCAAAGGGACCCATGCACCCCATGTTTATAGCAGCACTATCAACAATAGCCAAAGTATGGAAAGAGCCCGAATGTCCATCGATGGATGAATGGATAAAGATGTGGTATATATATATATATATATATACATACACACACACCACACACAATGGAGTATTAGTCGGCAATCAAAAAGAATGAAATCTTGCCATTTGCAACTACGTGGATGGAACTGGAGGGTATTATGCTAAGTGAAATTAGTCAGTCAGAGAAAGACAAATATCATATGACTTCACTCATATGATGACTTTAAGATACAAAACAGATGAACTAAGGGAAGGGAAGTAAAAATAATGTAAAAAGAGGGAGGCGGACAAAACAGAAGAGACACATAAATATGGAGAACAAACTGAGGGTTGCTGGAGGGGTTGTGGGGGGGGATGGGCTAAATAGGTAAGGGGCATTAAGGAATCTACTCCTGAAATCATTGTTTCACTATATGCTAACTAATTTGAATATAAATTTTAAAAAATAAAAAATAAAATTTAAAAAAAAGTGTTTTTTGTTTCCTAGAAAATAATCTTCTAGGAACTTGTCTTACTTAATTTTATATGTCTATTAGAACACTCGCTAATGTAGGTACTCAATAAATGCTGTGAAATAAATTGGTAAAAAAAAAATCAAGATACGTAAACCAGCCTCTGCAGAATTAAATTTCTGGCTTAACTTTTAATACTTTATTGTCATTTCCCTCCTTCTTTGTCTTATACATATATTCTAAGAATACTTCTAATAATAAAAAATTTTAATATTCCTTAAAAAAATAAGTGTAAAATACCCTCAGTCTTATGACTCACTTGTTATAACAGTACATCAAGGAAAAGTAATATATGCAACATTACCTAAACTTTAGTAGATACTATCATCACATAAAAAAAGGGCTTAATTTTCCTTACATACCACAGTGGGAATGTTTACCTGTACGTTAATATGAAAGATATCAGTTATAGCCAAGTAAACGGGAACCGAACTGTATTCTTGAGAAGGGACTGCCAAGCGGTTGCTTAGACAGAAAACTAAGAGCAGCCAGAATCCCACAACATAACATTTAAACTGTGATTCACAGTATTAAGACCGTGCAAAGAGGGGTTTTTTTGGTTTGGTTTTGTTTTGAACATAATCCATCTCCATCTCTTTTGGAGAGGAGACAATGAAAATTTAGCCAAACCATTTAGCAGACTATATTAAACTATGCTTATCAAATCCTAAGTAGTTCAAGTGATAAATAGTTAAAAACACAGGTGACTTCCAACATACCTGAAATGCTCCTATTTGCACTACTCCAGTTTTGCAATATTTTAAACAGAGAACTATGGAAGGGAAAAACTGTCAAGTGATTGGTTTCCTTGAGCACTAAACTGATGATACATCACATGCTTCTGTCACGGTGTAAATTTTTAAAGTTTTCAATCAGGTGAAAGTGCTCATGAAGCTCAAAATTTCAAAACAATTCTTTGCAAACTACCAGTAAATATTCCCCAAGAGTTTAAGGAAATGACACTCTATCAAACTATATTCATACCTTGCAAACTGTATCCATGTCCCAAGGTAGTATGGTCTTCAGATCAATGACTTCACAAGACACTCCAAGCTTTTCTTGAGCCATGGAAGCCACCTCTCGCATGACATGAACCTGAAATAAAAACAGCAGAGAATAACTACAGAGATTGAGACCTGAAACACTAACTGAATTCTGATATCATTAATAGAAAGTGTTTAAAGTCAGAGAAACTGATTTTCATGAAGAATTAAATGTCTTAGACATGTGGAACCCCATATTCTACCAAAATAATCAAACACAGATATCTAGAAAACGGTTGGAAAGATGTTCTCAAAGAAAAGGAGAGCAGTCATTGATAGAGACATTGATTCTAAAGATATCAGCATACAGAAGGTAAAGTCACAGGAGTAGGTTGAGTTTCTAGAGAGGGCATGAGGAAGGAGAAGCAAAGGGAAGATTGTGGAACCCTGTAGATGACCAACATTTAAGGGGAAAATGGAGAAGGAGGAGCTCACTTTAAAAAAAAGAAAGAAAGAAAGAAAGAAAGAAAGAAAGAAAGAAAGAAAGAAA
>NW_024412394.1:40643957-40763463 GCF_014898765.1 Herpailurus yagouaroundi | reverse complement strand
AAAGAAAGAAAGAAAGAAAGAAAGAAAGAAAGAAAGAAAGAAAGAAAGAAAGAAAGAAAACAACAACAACAACAAAAAACCCAAAGAAAACTCAGGAGACAATATCTCCCAGAAACTAAAGAAGAAAGTGTTTCATAAAAACAGCAGCCAGTATCATACACCATAGCAATATGGGATAAGGGTTGGATTTAATCATTAGAAAATTAGGAATGTTAGCAGAAATAATTGTAGTAAATTAGTGGGAACAGAACTCATAGGTACAAGAACATAAGGAAGTTAAGGAATTAAATACAGGTAGTAGAAAATGGTTGTTCAAGTTTAGTGATAAAAGAAAGGAGGAGATGTACTGGTATTTAAGGGAAAAGCAGGGTAGAGAAAAGGTATTTTTTAGATAGAGAAGAAATATACACCTTTTTAAATTTTTTGCAATGTTTACTTATTTTTGAGACAGAGAGAGACAGAGCACAAGCAGGGGAAGGGCAGAAAGAGAGGGAGACACAGAATCCAAAGCAGGCTCCAGGTTCCGAGCTGTCAGCACAGAGCCCGATGCAGGGGCTTGAACTCATGAACTGTGAGATCATGACCTGAGCCGAAGTTGGACGCTTAACCGACTGAGCCACCCAGGCGCCCCTAAGAAATATACACCTTGTTAATAAAAGGGACGTGGAAAGAAGAAACTGAAGATGCAAAAGAGAGAAGGGACTAGCTGGTAAGTTACAGACCTGGAGAAGGTAAAAGAGAATATAATCTGAAAGATTTGTAGAGGTAGGTATAAAAACCAGACACCTCTTCTTTTGAGTACAAAGAGAAAGAAGAAAGGAGTGGCAGCAGACATGGAAGGTATGAGGAAAAAGCAAGTTATAGGATAGTATCCAATACACTAACTTCCCTATTACAAAGAGAGGCAAGGATGCATGCTGCGTGAAAGGGATACAGATACAAGATTTTCCCACTGGAGGTAAGAAACCAGGAGGACTGGCTCTCCAAGCCAAACATCAAGTGGAGAGGAGAGTAGGAGGTTGTGGTATCACAAATGATTTCTATTATTTTCGTTATTTAACATTGCACCAAATTTTCTAAAAATAAGTATTTCCTTTAAACAGAAGAAAGAAAAATGGACCATTTCTTTAAAAGAAGGAGAGAGAAAAGTCAAAGATAGAAGTCTATGGCCAGAGGAGCAAAGAGTCCCGAGTTTCAAAGTCTGGAGGCAGGGCCGCATGACAAGCACTGGGAAAATGGAGACAGATCAGAATTGAGGCTCGCTGGAACAGAGGAAGGTATAGAACTCGGACGCTGGATCACTAGATGTCCCATGTGGCCAGCTACATAATCACATGAGATGGCAGCAGATGTGATGTAAAAGACACCAGGTCAAGTGCAGAAGCTAGAGTGAGTGATGTATAATGTGTGCCTCAAAAGAAACAGTTTTGAATGAATCCATTTGCTTAAACTCAACAGATTTTAATGGTTTTACCACATTCATATATATTTTAATATAACTGAATAGGCACCTCACTTTCAACCAGAAATCAATACCAAATACAGATGTAGCACAAGCAAGACTAAAATTTGAGACAGAAGAAAAACACTTTAAATTTTTATAGTATCAGGATTAAAAATGAGAGCTTCCAAGCACAATATGGACATTATTGGTTCTTATAAATGTTACTGACCTGAGTGCCCCAGGCAACTAGAGTAACATCACTCCCTTCCTGTATGACTTCAGCCTGGGACAGGGGGATGTGGTATGGTTCTACAGGAACCTGTTCAACTGAATATGTAACGGGGGAAAAAAATAAAAAGTTATTTTTTTTTCATGTGGCACTTGTGCATAAGAGAATATAAGAATTTCATTTTGGCAAAGCTTTATTTTACTCTTCCTCCAAATTCCCTAAGTTATTTAAAACAGAAATAGCATTTATTATATGGCTCCGTGACATCACTACACATATGAAAAAGTACAATGTAAATGTATAAAATATATCAGCTATCCTGTAACAGAAGAAGGACTTTGGATAAAAACTAATCAAATCTTACTTAAAGTTAGGGCTTTGGTCAACAATGTGTCAACTGTAATAAATATGCCATACTAATAGGAGACGTTAATAATATAGAAAACTACATGTGGTGTATATGGGAACTCTCCTGTACTATCTCCACACCTTTTCTGTAAATCTAAAACCATTCTAAAAAAAAATGTTAACATGTCTGCTAAAACTTGATCAGACTGAAATAAGTTCTCAGACAAGTTTTCTATCAAGAAGCAAATTTATGGGGGTTTGAAAAATGAAACATACATAGCAGGGCCAAATATTTAAGCATATTTTATTTTTGCGCCTTACATCTATGAACACTTCATCCATTATGGCAGCCGACAACACCCTAATTTTCAGAGCTGAATCCTGTAGATCTCGAAGAGATATGCTAAAGCAGCTCTACCGGGCTAAAGGAAGCATAAGCCACTGGTATCCCAGAGAAAACTATTTCATGATTATTTCTGCCCAACCAAACACAAGCAATATAGAGTTGACTGAATTCAAGAGGAAATCATGAGGTGAATTTTTAAATGAAATTGAGTAGGAAGTTGATGGAATTGCCCCGTTAGGCTAGGAAGCCGTCTTGAATTCCATGTGAGAGCAGTGAAACAGCAGAAGTGGTAGGGAAAAATAGTTCCCTTTTGTTGACTTTCCCCATAATCTTTCATCATTGTTGTTTTAATCTTTTTTTTTTTTTAAATCAAAGAGCAAAGAAGAGTAAAAAAAAAAAAAAAAAGGTTCCCTCTGAGCCCCAGTTAGTTCTTCCAACTCCACTGCCCAGAAGTAATCAATACCAACAACCTCCTGGGTGTCTGCAGGGGACAGCTTTCATTCTTTCTGTCATCCACGCTTCTTAATCCTCTTCCTAAATTGGGGAAATGCCCCATCTGATGAGGCAAGGCACTTTGTCCACTACAGAAGTAAGGTCCACATAGGCACTTTCCCAGCTTCCCTTGCAGCTAGGGCACAGCTCTGCCAATCAAAGGCAGACTCTGAAATGGAAGCTGATGACACAGAAGAGCAGCAAGTACCCAGAACTCATCCTAGAGTATGGGTAACAGTGGAGGCAGATCCAGCATTCAGATTCAGTGGTATCAATATTCAAGACTGCAGTTCCACATGCACCAATAGGTGCTGGGGCATCTTTGCAAAACCAGTTATGTGGTGGAATTTTGGGTATTGCTTTAGACATATGGCCTCTAAGCCTGGCTCTTAGGCACTGCAAAGATATCTCAGCTATCCATTATCCTTCAATAAATCTTTTCTGCTTTTATATTGGCCAGAGTTGATCTCGGCTTGAAAGTTAAGAACCACGACTGATTCAGTGTCTTTTCAGATATTTATAATAGTCAAGTATGCACACTTACCAACACATGTGAATCTTTTTTTCCACATATAGAATCACATTGTACACCCTGTTCAGAAGTCTTCTATCATCTCATTATTTTTTCACATGGCAACATATCTTGGCCATGTTTTCATGTCAAAAATATAGATTTTACTTATAAATGATTTTTAAAAAACTACCAAATTTAGGGGCTCTGTGCTGACAGCTCAGGGCCTGGATCCTGCTTCAGATGCTGTGTCTCCTCCTGTCTCTGCCCCTCCCCCACTTGTGCTCTGTCTCTCGCTGTCTATCAAAAATAAATAAGTGTAAAAATAAATAAATAAATAAATAAATAAATAAATAAATAAATAAATACTATCGAATTTAATGGTACTATTCTCAGTGATGTGGAAAGTTTTTTCTTTTCTTTTTTTATATTTCCAATCCAATAACATTTCTATAATCAATGCCAGAGAAAGAAATGAATATTTTTAAAATCACCAATACATTTAAACTATACACTAAAATCCACAAAACTACTCAAAGCAGATGACAATTAAGCTAACTAACAAACATGAGACACAAGCTGTGTTAGAAAACTCATAAGCAGGGACGCCTGGATGGCTCAGTTGGTTAAGCATCTAACTTTGGCTCACAGTTCGTGAGTTCAAGCCCCTGCATGGGGCTCTGTGCTGACAGCTCAGAGCCTGGAGCCTGCTTCAGATTCTGTGTCTACCCCTCTCTCTGCCTCTCCCCTGCTCATGCTCTGTCCATCTCTCTCAAAAATAAATAAACGTTAAAAAATTTTTTTAAACTCATAAGAATTAAAAGCATTTCTTTAAAAGTTCTTGTGTAGCACACAAATTATGTTGAGCCAGATACTTCCATCCACACCAGGAGTAGGCAAGTCAATTTTTATAAACAATATTTTACTGGAATACAGCCACATCCATTCATTTATATATTATCTATCGCTGTTTTTAACCTACAACAGCAGAATTGAGTAGTTACAAAAGATAGCATGGCCTATTGGCTAAAATTCTTACTACCTCTTCCTTTATAGAAAAAGTTTGCCAACCTCAATTCTAAACAGTGCTTTCAGAGGTTAATTCCAGCCCATTTATTGACAGCTTAAATCCAGTATTTGATGGACAGATGAAACAACAGATATATGGCTGGATAAAGGAACACACAGAAGGAAGACAAACATTCAACTGGAGTAGTGTATTCTACTTAGCAGTTCTCAGTTGCTAAACCAAAGTGATGGTAGTTTGCTGATGATATCCAGCAAACTTGTGAAAGGTAGCACCATAGGCTCTTTGTCATCATCAAGTAGTCTTTCCTAGGGCAGCAAGATCTGCATCAATAGACAAGGCTTGAAGCCAGTACACACACTGTCTTTTCAGTGAGTCAGTGGCTGTCATTCAAGAGTCCCGTCTTTCCCGCCTTTTATATCAGTTGCCAGCTGATTAGCAAATCCCTGGAACGCACAATTCTAATGGCTGGCACACTAAAAGAAGTGGGTTAGCATCTTGGCCCACTTCCTCTGAGAAATTGCCAGTGAGTGACTAACTGCTTCATTGTATTAAATAAATTACCCAGCATAATAAGACCTCATTACTTTAACACTGAATTAAGGAATGAGATGGCAAACAAGGCATTGTTCTCCATCAACAAAATCGTGCAGGGAATTATATTCAAGAAGAGTCTCATATTAATAACAACCAAAAAATCTACTAGAGTCACATAAATTTAATCCTGAGAGCAGGAGAATAAGAATACAATTTTAATATGTTTGTTTATTTAAACGTGGCACACAGGTCACTTAGAGGGTAAGCCGTAACTCGCAAGTACCTTAGCTACCCCAATGTAAAAGATCCTTACTCCAAGAGAAGGTTATTATTACAAATAAGCATTCTTGCATTCCTACCCCATGACTATGTGATTTTTGAAAGAGAACAGGTAAGAGGAGTTACAGCAGAAAACTTCAAGAACTGAAGAGCCCCTATACAGTCATATTACAGAATCCTGTTTTCATAGCAGTGGGACCAAATGAGATCATTCCATTTCACCAAATGTTGATTACATTCAAATCGTAGCACTAATGAATATTCCAGACAAACCCTTCAATATCAGATATATATTAACAAAAATGTGTGACCCAGAAAAATAAGAACTCTAAAACCAAAATTAAAAAATGCAGTTTTTTGCTCAAATATCAGATTTTTAAAACATACATTGTAAATTCCATATATACATTTCCTTTGTAATTGCAAATGCACTTACAGTCACATTACATATATACTTACAGACTCATGGCATGAATTAGCTCATGCCCACCCCAATTTTTTTTCCTCATCCTCCTACTTTTTTCTTCTAATTTTCTTGTAATTTGTTTTGTCATCTTAAACACATTTTTAAAATAAGGCTGTATATAAATGTATATACTATGTATTATATATCTTTATTCATTTAATAGTTATTGTATAGCCAATATATACAGGTATCACACAGCATACTGGAATATGAAATTAAAAGAGGCAGTCCCTGTCTTTGACAAGCACATACTCAACTGGGAGGTATAAAGATGGGAAGACACAATCAGCAAACAAAAACATGAGACAGTGGTAGGGATAAATTGTTCTAGAAATACAGAGGGAAGCAACAACCTGGTTGTAAGGATCAAGAAAGCGGTACCACTATGGAGGGCACAATTGACAGGGGTCTTGGAGATGATGGGAAAATACAGAGGGAATTCTATGTAGAAAGCAAAGATGTGTACAAAGAAATGGAGGTGTGAAGTTGTGTGTGTGTGTGTGTGTGTGTGTGTGTGTGTGTGTGTGTGCATCTACAAACACCAGTCAACACACATTTATGTGCTGTTTCAGGTACAGGGGAAAGCTTTAAATTATATACCAAAGTCCCCAGGAAAACCTTTTCAATTCCTTCTGGCTTCATATATTAATAACACATGCAGAAAGTGTCTGCAAGAAATAATAACTCACTCTTAATGATGCAAGTTTCCCTGTGAGGCACAATATTACCATTACAGAGATAATAGGGTCATTTCTCTGCCCTGGCACTAATCTGCAGTAATGCTAGTTTCCTCACAAATGTGAAAGTCAGTAGGGCTTTATTCATGTTGCATTATACATGATGCAGTGATAAAACATAAATGTTCTTCTTAAAAAGAAATAGAGTATATTTCTAAAACGTTACTTCAATGCTGCCTGATTACTAACAACATATTGGAAATCTTCATACCTGAGAAAGTCTACCGAATTTGTCAGAATTTACAGTCTAATGGGAGAGGGTGGGAAAATTCACCCAACCAAGAACCCAATTCCCAACCCTGTCTGTGCATCTAACTAAATTGGTGATCTCTTACAAAGCATTGTAGTACTTTTATGCCCCAGTATCCCATCTGTAAACTGTGGAAAGCAGCATTTGTCTGTCGACCGTGTCATAAGGACAGAATGAGGACATATTAAGTTAATCACTGTGGTCATCCTTTCAGTTCTTAGGAAGAAGACAGTTTTACATTTGAAATAATTCAATGTCATTGTTATAGTCATTAAAACTATAAACTTTTCATTGCAAGGATAGCCACGTCAATAGTCTGTTGCAACTGAGAGTTATTTCTTTAAAAAAAAAAAAAAACAACTATAAACTTTTCATTCTAGGAACGGTTATTCTTACTACTATTATCATTTTCTGTATAAAACTGATATTTAACCATCAACCAGTATCTCTGTATTATAATTATTATTTTTCCAAATAATCTTTCAGGTGAGGCTACTAATTATGATCACACTTTTAACAGTTTTCACTTCCATACCAACAACTCCTCCTAACACTGATGTTAAAGATAAGAAAATACATGAACAAGAAAACTAAGTGAATTTTTTTGGTATAATTGTAGTAATTATAGTAATTACTATAGTAATTATAGTAATTGTAGTAATTACTTTTAAATTATTCCCCAATTTTCCCATCATCTCTTCACCTCAAAATACTGAAAATCTAAAGATTAACAGTCTATATGAGTAAGACCAAATCAATATACTGTTACCAATATTATTTGTCAATATGAGCTGTCCTTATAATAGTTGTCATAATATTACTATCTAATTAAAAGGCAAAATTAACTTTTAAAAAAGAATAATTAAAGTACTAAACTTTTCATACTATTTTAACCGGTGGTGATTATTGGGAGCATGTGTGGACAGCATAGACTGATACAGTGAGCCTCAATATCAAGGGAGTAAGCCAGAGAAGTCTCTTAGAAGGGACAGTGATTGAAGATCACAGCCACATGATAACATAGGTCTTCACACCATAAGCATATCAAGGTCTTACGGAGAACTAGAGTAAAAGGATTGCAGAAAAGTGAGAAAGCAGATGAACTAGAGCAAACAGAGAAAACCACAAAAAAAGATAGATCCTGAAGAATGAATATAATCAGATGCACAAAAGCAAAAGGTTGGCATTCTAAGCAGTAGGGTAGTATATACAAATAACAGAAAAGTCAAAACAAGCAAGCTGAGAACACCATCATGTGTTATCACAACGTGATGCTCTGAGAAGGGCACAGCATCACTTCAGGGGTATCCTTGCCCAAATATCTACATAACCTGAACTTAATCATGAAGAAACATCAGACAAACTGGTTGAAGGACATTCTACCAAATGTGAAGGTCATAACTGACAAAAAAGACAAAGGAATGGTCTATCCCAAAACAAAGGAGACTAAGGAGACAACAATAAGTGGAGACTCTGGAGACGCCTGGGTGGCTCAGTCCCTTAAGCACCTGACTTTGACTCAGGTCATGTGGTCTCACAAATAGTTAGATCTGCTCTGCGAGTGAGTTTAGAGCTGCACTGACAGTGCAGAGCCTGCTTTAGATTCTGGGGCTCAATCCTACAATGGTGAGATCATGACCTGAGCCAAAACCAAGAGTCATACACTCAACCAACTGAGCCGCCCAGGCACCCTGAAAACATAATCTTAATAAATTATTGCTGAGGCGCCTGGGTGGCTCAGATGTTTAAGCATCCCACTGGATTTTGGCTCAGGTCATGATCTCGTGGTTTGTGAGTCTGAGCCCCACGTTGGGCTCTGCACTGCCAGGGCAGAACCTGCTTAGGATTCTCTCTCTTCCTCTCTCTGCCCCTCCCCAACTCGTGCTTGCTCTCTTTCTCAAAATAAATAAATAAACACTTAAATAAATAAATAAATAAATAAATAAATAAATAAATGTTATTTTCCCTGAAACCAATCAAGATTTAAATCTAGATTTCTCATTGACCTCTAGCAATTCACCCTCATTTTCTCAAGTTAAATTTTTAGACATTAAATGGGCCTTATATTCAATAAAGCAAATATTCTTTAAACTCTCCACATACATATCACCCTTCGTTGGTCTCTGCGTGTTGTGCTGTGTGTCACTCCTTCATATCTTTCTTTTTCTTTCATATAAATCCCCTCATACCAAATTATGGATTAAAACTACCTAATTATGAAGGACTCCAGGCATACTTACACAGCCAGAAACTATGATTTGTAGTCTAGTGGCTTAAGTCAAATATCATTTACTTAATAGTCACTTCATAATCCCGAGTTATATTCAATGTAGAGATAAAAAAGATAAATTAGGTAGAATCCATAAATTCAAATACAACACTGACGGATGCTACAAAGTATTGATAAAATTAATAAATATTCAAGTTATTAAAAAACTTTTTCCAGCTGCAATTTTTATAAGCCTGACCACTTTATTTCTATCTGTGAAAAGTATGTGAAAATTACTAAATATAACCCTAGTGGTCTTAAAAATTTAGTGCTTACTATCTAACTTGTAAGTATAAGTAATTTATACATCTTTAACTTTTTGTTCAATGCACACTCACATACATTAAACATGAAAACTCCTAAAGAGCTTTTTGTGTGCCTTGTATTCCTAATTTGAAATTCTTTAGATCAGCTATGAAAATATCAACTAAAAACACCCCATCTGCTAATCAACAGTTCAGTTTTGGCTTGTTAATATTACTGTCTGTATGCTATGTCATTGACAACTATGTTCACATGGTAAGGTTTAACTGGAAATTTTATATTTTAACTTTCTTCATAAAGAACACTGTTTATCACACGTTAAGTCCATATTTTACTTTTAGACATCTGCCTTTGCACACATTTTGAGAAACATATTAAGAACTGCCTATAATCAAAAGTAGAAGACTGGTTTGATTTAACATGATACAATGCACATCCAACTAGCTAGCATATGTCGTAAATAATCCTAAATAATCTGTAAGAGTCCCTGAAGGATTAAAAATGTCCTAGAGTGGCCATGATATGACCGCCAACCCAGAAATTATTCTTCCCCACCTTCTTGCGAAAACTGAATTGCCCAACCAACAGATCCTAAACCACAAGATCAATCTCTCCCTCTTCACAAAACCATTTTGGACCAGCTATTCCTGAAACTGGCTGAACGTTGGCTGGCCTCTCCTGCTAAAGCTCTCTGAAATCTTTACCTTTCTCTCTCTCCTTAATTCAAACACTCTGAGTTGTGCTCATGGCTCAACAGACTGCATAAAGTTTATGCTTAAGATCGTTAATATTAAAACAAATCATTGAAGATTTTTAAATACTACAGAAACATCTTTTAGTACACGACATTTATCAAGTATTAATTATCAGATAAGCATGATAAATAATTTACATGCATTAATATATTTAATCAAATGATACTAGGAAAGAAAAGTTTTATACTACTAAGTTTAAAAATCCAAGGAATAAATACATTATACAAAGATATAAATGACCAACATTTACTCAAGAATAAGTAGTAGTCCAACAACCATAAAAGATACTCAAAAGAAAGTCAAAGATATGTCCCCAAACTCGCAAGAACCAGACAGTTTTACAAGCAAATTATATTAAACCTTATAGAACAGATCATTCCTAGTTATTCAGTCCAGTCTGGAGCACAGAAAAAGCAGGCATGTCAGTTCATCCTGTAAGACTGGAACAACTTTGATTCTGAAACCAGACTTGGGTAACTTCTGATTCTGAATGAATGATGAACTATAGACCAATTTGACACATAAATATATGCTTATATTCATACATGTAAATAGAGAAAACTATGGTCCAATTTTACATATGAACATAAAGCTCTTTTTAAAAAATCTTCAATTGAATCCAGCAATATGCTGAAAGAGCAATGCATTGATAAAGTAGAATTTATCCCAGGAATACAAGAATTGAAACATCAGAAAATAGGTTAATGAAATATACCCTCATCAAGAGATCAAAGAAGAGAAACCAGATAATCATCTCATCAGATATCTAGAAAGAATTTGGTAAAATTCAACACCTTGGAGGGGCACCTAGATGGTCCTGTCGGTAGAACGTCCAATTCTTGATTTTCGCTCAGGGTTCGGGAGATTGAGTCCCATGTAGGGCTCTGCACTGTCAGCATGGAGCCTGCTTGGGATTCCCTCTCTCCCTCTCTGCCCCTCCCCCACTCACTTTCTTTCTCTCTCTCTCAAAATAAATAAATAACCTTAAAAAAAATTCAACACCTTGGGAGACGTGGGAAGAAGGGAACTTTAAGTTAAAAACAAAGAGATATTTCCTTAACTTGATAAGGAGTACTGACTAAGGCCCCTGTTAAAAAGGGAAAAGACATCTTTATAATAATAGTAATGATAACAATGACAACAACAACAAAAATACATGTCTCATTAAAAAAAAGAGTTATAACTATCCTTAGCTATAGAAGATAAGGTTTTCCACCTAGAAAGTCTAAGATACTTAACTAAAATATTACCAGGGAATTGGGAATGGTCTCCAAAAGGAGTACTAACCTACAAAATCAATACCTTTTCTATATACCAGTAATAAAAACCTATTGGAAATATGTAATGGAAAAAAATATCCCAACCATACAGGCAAAAAAGACCCTAAGCATCTCAAAATAACTCTAACAACAAAGGTGTCAAACCTAATTAAAATATCTACACAATTTATCAGTGGACACAAAATTTAGAATAAATAGAGATAACATGTTCTTGGAAAAGAAGAATCATTACACTGAAGATGCAAAAAGCAGAAACAGAATGCTTTAATGTTTTCTGCTTACTTAAAGACTTTAAAACTAAAAATATAATTAAAAGACTAAAAACTAAAACTATAATTTAGAAATAACAGGTTAAATGCTGCTCTCAATGACATCTAGTGTGTGGGCACAGATATTATGATGGCATTTCCAAGAGGGTAACAAACTGTTGAGATCAGTTATTTCAAGATGAACTTCTAACAAAGAAGACTAACATTTTTCATGATGACAGAATACAGAAAAAAAATTGTCTTAAAAAAAATACAAGAACAAGCAAAATTCTGATATACAAGAGAATAAAAATGCAAGACTTTTATTCTTAGTATTCTCAAGCTAAATGTCCTAGCAAACATTTCCAGCTTTCATTCTTAGCTTTCAGGCCATAAACAGGTAAACTGTTTGTCTCCCCACAGGACCTGTGTCAATATACGTTATCCTTCTAGTTTTTCCACTGCATTTAGAGACGTGCAGTGTCTGGCTTTAATCATTTATTACTCAGGGCTTAATCAATGAATATATGAGACTTTTCAAAAACAAGAATGGAATTAAGAAACATAGGTTTTATAATTTAAACAATAAAGAACATAGGCTTGTAATTTCTTCCTTCCATGAATGTGCATGTGTGTGTGTTTGTGTGTATAAAACATATATGCATATAAATAAAACAGAGATGTTTACTTCAACATTGTTTAGAATAAGCACAATTTACAAATAACGCAAAGTTCCATAATAGGAGAAAGAATAAAATTCCTCTGAGTGTGCCATAATTTATGAATTAAAAATCAGCTAAATCATTGAAATTGTATACATTGAAATATATCCAAAATAAATTACCATATTGGTAAGTAAAGCAAATTACAGAATAGTTATATGTTATTTTTATTATATGTTTATATATGCTCTATACATTCACAGATTTGTATAAATGTAAACACATGGAAAAAGACTCAAAAAGTAAGTTACAGAACAATGTCTATAGTATGATCTTATATAACTGTTTATATGTAAATGTGTTCTATAAATTCATATATGCATGAAAATAAAAATGCACACAAAAATATCTGAGAAGCTGGGAGGGAAGATGGCGGCGTAGGAGAAGGCTGGGCTCACCGCGCGTCCTGCTGATCACTTAGATTCCACCTACACCTGCCTAAATAACCCAGAAAACCGCCAGAGGATTAGCAGAACGGAGTCGCCGGAGCCAAGCGCAGACGAGAGGCCCACGGAAGAGGGTAGGAAGGGCGGCGAGGCGCTGCGCGCTCCACGGACTGGCGGGAGGGAGCCGGGGCGGAGGGGCGGCTCGCCGGCCAAGCAGAGCCCCCGAGTCTGGCTTGCAAAAAGCGGAGGGGCCTGACGGACTGTGTTCCGACAGCAAGCGCGACTTAGCTTCTGGGAGGTCATAAGTTAACAGCTCTGCTCAGAAAGCGGGAAGGCTGGAGGACAAAGGGAAGGAAAGCTGCTGAGCCCCCGGACGACAGAGCTCAGTTTGGTGGGGAACAAAGGCGCTCGCCAGCGCCATCTCCCCCGCCCATCCCCCAGCCAAAATCCCAAAGAGAACCAGTTCCTGCCAGGGAACTTGCTCGCTCCGCCCAAACACCCAACTCTGCGCTTCTGCGGAGCCAAACCTCCGGCAGCGGATCTGACTCCCTGCTGCTGCCACAGGGCCCCTCCTGAAGTGGATCACCTAAGGAGAAGCAAGCTAAGCCTGCCCCTCCTGCCCCTGTGCACCTTGCCTACCCACCCCAGCTAAGACACCAGATCCCCAGCATCACAAGCCTGGCAGTGTGCAAGTAGCCCAGATAGGCCACCCCACCCCACAGTGAATCCCGCCCCTAGGAGAGGGGAAGAGAAGGCACACACCAGTCTGACTGTGGCCCCAGCGGTGGGCTGGGGGCAGACATCAGGTCTGACTGCGGGTCCGCCCACCAACTCCAGTTAAGACACCACAGCACAGGGGAAGTGCCCTGCAGGTCCTCACCACGCCAGGGACTATCCAAAATGACCAAGCGGAAGAATTCCCCTCAGAAGAATCTCCAGGAAATAACAACAGCTAATGAGCTGATCAAAAAGGATTTAAATAATACAACAGAAAGTGAATTTAGAATAATAGTCATAAAATTAATCGCTGGGCTTGAAAACAGTATAGAGGGCAGCAGAGAATCTCTTGCTACAGAGATCAAGGGACTAAGGAACAGTCACGAGGAGCTGAAAAACGCTTTAAATGAAATGCATAACAAAATGGAAACCACCATGGCTCGGAATGAAGAGGCAGAGGAGAGAATAGGTGAACTAGAAGATAAAGTTATGGAAAAAGAGGAAGCTGAGAGAAAGAGAGATAAAAAAATCCAGGAGTATGAGGGGAAAATTAGAGAACTAAGTGATACACTAAAAAGAAATAATATACGCATAATTGGTATCCCAGAGGAGGAAGAGAGAGGGAAAGGTGCTGAAGGGGTACTTGAAGAAATTATAGCTAGGAACTTCCCTGAACTGGGGAAGGGAAAAGGCATTGAAATCCAAGAGGCACAGAGAACTCCCTTCAGACGTCACTTGAATCGATCTTCTGCACGACATATCATAGTGAAACTGGCAAAATACAAGGATAAAGAGAAAATTCTGAAAGCAGCAAGGGGTAAACGTGCCCTCACATATAAAGGGAGACTGATAAGACTCGTGACTGATCTCTCTTTTGAAACTTGGCAGGCCAGAAAGAATTGGCACGAGATTTTCAGTGTGCTAGACAGAAAAAATATGCAGCTGAGAATCCTTTATCCAGCAAGTCTGTCATTTAGAATAGAAGGAGAGATAAAGGTCTTCCCAAACAAACAAAAACTGAAGGAATTTGTCACCACTAAACCAGCCCTCCAAGAGATCCTAAGGGGGACCCTGTGAGACAAAGTACCAGAGACATCACTACAAGCATAAAACATACAGACATCACAATGACTCTAAACCCATATCTTTCTATAATAACACTGAATGTAAATGGATTAAATGCGCCAACCAAAAGACATAGGGTATCAGAATGGATAAAAAAACAAGACCCATCTATTTGCTGTCTACAAGAGACTCATTTTAGACCTGAGGACACCTTTAGATTGAGAGTGAGGGGATGGAGAACTATTTATCATGCTACTGGAAGCCAAAAGAAAGCTGGAGTAGCCATACTTATATCAGACAAACTAGACTTTAAATTAAAAGCTGTAACAAGAGATGAAGAAGGACATTATATAATAGTGACAGGGTCTATCCATCAGGAAGAGCTAACAATTATAAATGTCTATGCGCCGAATACCGGAGCGCCCAAATATATAAAACAATTACTCATAAACATAAGCAACCTTATTGATAAGAATGTGGTAATTGCAGGGGACTTTAACACCCCACTTACAGAAATGGATAGATCATCTAGACACACGGTCAATAAAGAAACAAGAGCCCTGAATGAGACATTGGATCAGATGGACTTGACAGATATATTTAGAACTCTGCATCCCAAAGCAACAGAATATACTTTCTTCTCGAGTGCACATGGAACATTCTCCAAGATAGATGATATACTCGGTCACAAAACAGCCCTTCATAAGTTTACAAGAATTGAAATCATACCATGCATACTTTCAGACCACAATGCTATGAAGCTTGAAATCAACCACAGAAAAAAGTCTGGAAAACCTCCAAAAGCATGGAGGTTAAAGAATACCCTACTAACAAATGAGTGGGTCAACCAGGCAATTAGAGAAGAAATTAAAAAATATATGGAAACGAACAAAAATGAAAATACAACAATCCAAACGCTTTGGGACGCAGCGAAGGCAGTCCTGAGAGGAAAATACATTGCAATCCAGGCCTATCTCAAGAAACAAGAAAAATCCCAAATACAAAATCTCACAGCACACCTAAAGGAAATAGAAGCAGAAGAGCAAAGGCAGCCTAAACCCAGCAGAAGAAGAGAAATAATAAAGATCAGAGCAGAAATAAACAATATAGAATCTAAAAAAACTGTAGAGCAGATCAACGAAACCAAGAGTTGGTTTTTTGAAAAAATAAACAAAATTGACAAACCTCTAGCCAGGCTTCTCAAAAAGAAAAGGGAGATGACCCAAATAGATAAAATCATGAATGAAAATGGAATTATTACAACCAATCCCTCAGAGATACAAACAATCATCAGGGAATACTATGAAAAATTATATGCCAACAAATTGGACAACCTGGAAGAAATGGACAAATTCCTGAAAATAGAATTTTCAGGAAATAGAAAGCTTGAACAGACCCATAACCAGTGAAGAAATTGAATCGGTTATCAAAAATGCCCCAACAAATAAGAGTCCAGGACCAGATGGCTTCCCAGGGGAGTTCTACCAGACGTTTAAAGCAGAGATAATACCTATCCTTCTCAAGCTATTCCAAGAAATAGAAAGGGAAGGAAAACTTCCAGACTCATTCTATGAAGCCAGTATTACTTTGATTCCTAAACCAGACAGAGACCCAGTAAAAAAAGAGAACTACAGGCCAATATCCCTGATGAATATGGATGCAAAAATTCTCAATAAGATACTAGCAAATCGAATTCAACGGCATATAAAAAGAATTATTCACCATGATCAAGTGGGATTCATTCCTGGGATGCAGGGCTGGTTCAACATTCGCAAATCAATCAACGTGATACATCACATTAACAAAAAAAAGAGAAAAACCATATGATCCTGTCAATCGATGCAGAAAAGGCCTTCGACAAAATCCAGCACCCTTTCTTAATAAAAACCCTTGAGAAAGTCGGGATAGAAGGAACATACTTAAAGATCATAAAAGCCATTTATGAAAAGCCCACAGCTAACATCATCCTCAACGGGGAAAAACTGAGAGCTTTTTCCCTGAGATCAGGAACACGACAGGGATGCCCCCTCTCACCGCTGTTGTTTAACATAGTGCTGGAAGTTCTAGCATCAGCAATCAGACAACAAAAGGAAATCAAAGGCATCAAAATTGGCAAAGATGAAGTCAAGCTTTCGCTTTTTGCAGATGACATGATATTATACATGGAAAATCCGACAGACTCCACCAAAAGTCTGCTAGAACTGATACATGAATTCAGCAAAGTTGCAGGATACAAAATCAATGTACAGAAATCAGTTGCATTCTTATACACTAACAATGAAGCAACAGAAAGACAAATAAGGAAACTGATCCCATTCACAATTGCACCAAGAAGCATAAAATACCTAGGAATAAATCTAACCAAAGATGTAAAGGATCTGTATGCTGAAAACTATAGAAAGCTTATGAAGGTAATTGAAGAAGATTTAAAGAAATGGAAAGACATTCCCTGCGCATGGATTGGAAGAATAAATATTGTCAAAATGTCAATACTACCCAAAGCTATCTACACATTCAATGCAATCCCAATCAAAATTGCACCAGCATTCTTCTCGAAACTAGAACAAGCAATCCTAAAATTCATATGGAACCACAAAAGGCCCCGAATAGCCAAAGTAATTTTGAAGAAGAAGACCAAAGCAGGAGGCATCACAATCCCAGACTTTAGCCTCTACTACAAAGCTGTCATCATCAAGACAGCATGGTATTGGCACAAAAACAGACACATAGACCAATGGAATAGAATAGAAACCCCAGAACTAGACCCACAAACGTATGGCCAACTCATCTTTGACAAAGCAGGAAAGAACATCCAATGGAAAAAAGACAGTCTCTTTAACAAATGGTGCTGGGAGAGCTGGACAGCAACATGCAGAAGGTTGAAACTAGACCACTTTCTCACACCATTCACAAAAATAAACTCAAAATGGATCAAGGACCTGAATGTGAGACAGGAAACCATCAAAACCCTAGAGGAGAAAGCAGGAAAAGACCTCTCTGACCTCAGCCGTAGCAATCTCTTACTCGACACATCCCCAAAGGCAAGGGAATTAAAAGCAAAAGTGAATTACTGGGACCTTATGAAGATAAAAAGCTTCTGCACAGCAAAGGAAACAACCGACAAAACTAAAAGGCAACCAACAGAATGGGAAAAGATATTTGCAAATGACATATCGGACAAAGGGCTAGTATCCAAAATCTATAAAGAGCTCACCAAACTCCACACCCGAAAAGCAAATAACCCAGTGAAGAAATGGGCAGAAAACATGAATAGACACTTCTCTAAAGAAGACATCCGGATGGCCAACAGGCACATGAAAAGATGTTCAGCGTCGCTCCTTATCAGGGAAATACAAATCAAAACCACACTCAGGTATCACCTCACGCCAGTCAGAGTGGCCAAAATGAACACATCAGGAGACTCTAGATGCTGGAGAGGATGTGGAGAAACGGGAACCCTCTTGCACTGTTGGTGGGAATGCAAATTGGTGCAGCCGCTCTGGAAAGCAGTGTGGAGGTTCCTCAGAAAAGTAAAAATAGACCTACCCTATGACCCAGCAATAGCACTGCTAGGAATTTATCCAAGGGACACAGGAGTACTGATGCATAGGGGCACTTGTACCCCAATGTTCATAGCAGCACTCTCAACAATAGCCAAATTATGGAAAGAGCCTAAATGTCCATCAACTGATGAATGGATAAAGAAATTGTGGTTTATATACACTATGGAATACTACGTGGCAATGAGAAAAAATGAAATATGGCCTTTTGTAGCAACGTGGATGGAACTGGAGAGTGTGATGCTAAGTGAAATAAGCCATACAGAGAAAGACAGATACCATATGGTTTCACTCTTATGTGGATCCTGAGAAACTTAACAGGAACCCATGGGGGAGGGGAAGGAAAAAAAAAAAAAGAGGTTAGAGTGGGAGAGAGCCAAAGCATAAGAGACTGTTGAGAACTGAGAACAAACTAAGGGTTGATGGGGGGTGGGAGGGAGGAGAAGGTGGGTGATGGGTATTGAGGAGGGCACCTTTTGGGATGAGCACTGGGTGTTGTATGGAAACCAATTTGACAATAAATTTCATATATAAATAAAAAAAATAAAATAAAATAATAAAAAAAATAAATACAATAAAAAAAAATAAATAAAAAGATTTACCTGAAAAAAAAAAAATGTCTGAGAAAAGGTGTTAGGGGTAGGGAAAAGGAACTTTCACTTTCTGTTGATGCGTGAAATTTTTACAGAGACATTAATTTTATAACTTGCATTTCTAATAAGCTCCCAGAATGCTTACACTGCTGACCCAAGGATCAACTCTAGAGAACATCCATATAAAGATTTTGATGGCTAGCTTTTTTCCTCACCTACTCTTTTCTGCAGAGAAGTTCTGTAGCTGTGAAAGAACTTGTGTTTTTCTGTTTACTGAGCCCCTAGAGGTCAAGAAAAGATTCAGAGTTCAAGTCCTTGAAATGGCACATAATCAATCACTGGGAAACTTCTGAAAAACTTTTGAGCCCCATTCCTCCTCAGGGTCTTCCATAATCCCTCCTAGGGCACAGGCTATAAAAAAATTTCTCAAGCTCTTTCTCTTAGCTGGAATCCTGTCACATTAAACATTTCCCTTACGAATCTTGGTTTCAAAGTTTGCAGCAAAATGAATATTACTTTTCCAAGTTTCTTATTCACTCCAATCATTAAATATGTACTGAAAAAATCTGCATTCGTTGATTGGCTTGAACAGTTGGTTGGCCTTACAAGTATAATACCCATAGAGTATCTACAGTAATCAGCAAAGAGTTATTCAGTGTGATGCCATCAGTGTTTTCCTATCTACCTCAAGACTTTAAATTCTTATGCTATTTTTAATTCCATAATGAGATATAGATCACAACAGAGTTCCTAAAAAATGAAAAGATTCCATTTAAAATATGTTTACCTTAAGAGCACTGGAACTCTGAAACATTTCCAGTGAAAGTATAAAATGACATGACCACTTTGAAAAACTCTTCAGTAGATTCTTACAAAGTTAAATCTACATCTACCTTGTGACACACCAATTCATTCCTGATGTATTACCCAAAAGAAAGGAAACAATATGTTCATAAAGCACCTGTGTAAGAATGTCCCTAGCAGCTTTGTACAAAATAGGCAAAAACTAAAAACAGTGATGGACATTCGTTCATCAACAGGAGAATAGATAAATCATGATTACATTCATACATACATACAACAGAAATGCTACTCAACAAGGAAAAAGACATAAACTGATGACACAAGCAATAACATGAATGAACCTCAAAACATTAGGTTGAGCAAAGAAGGCAAAAACAAAATAGTATATATATATATATATATATACATATATATATATGTATATATATATATATATATATATATATATATACATACACATGGTATGACTCATTTACATGAGCCCTCAAAATGTGTAACTTATCTCTGGGGACAGAATCAGCAACTGGCTAAGTTTGGTGCAAAGAGAATAGATTGGCAAGGAAGAGGCAGCAGGAGCTTCCTAGAGTAATGAAACTGTTCTAGATTTTGTTTTCACAGTCTTTACCTGGATTTCTAAGAATGTCAAAAAATCTACCAAACTGAACACTTAATATCTGTGTACTTTATTGTATGCAAATCATATCACGATAAAAAAATGTTAGGCCTAACTATTCAAGAAAAAGAAATATTTGCCAAAGCAATGTCCTTTGAATTCAAAATAAAATATACCTCTTTGTCATTTGCTTAAGGTCAGGTTTAAAAAAGTAAAGCTGGTAACTGGGTCTTTGTCATTTGCTTACAGTTAGGTTTAAAATATATACTTTAGACAGAATAGTTTGATATTTAAAATTTCCATTATAGCTGACAAGTAATTTCCATTATAGCTGACAGATGAGTGGTTACAGGATTATGATTTTGAACTTAAGGAAATGTAACTGAACATCTCAGTTTGCCTTAGACAGTCATTCCAGTGTTGACCTGATGTCACAGCATTAACAGTGCGCCTTTTACTACCAAATGTATTCTGATTTAGATAAAGACCTATAAAGACACTTTGGCTGGAAAGACATTAGATATTATTTGGCACAATGCGCTCATTCACTTTTCCATTCAACCTACATTTACTAGGCATCTACTATGTACCTAAATAAGTCCCTATATTCTTAGTAACATTTCACATTGATTCTTTGTTTCCATAATCAAAACATAAAACAGCTAGATGGATTTTCCCTAAAGTTAAAATAAAATATACAGTGAAAGACAAACTAAGTATAGAAGAGAGCAATCAGAACCTTCTATAAATAAGGAAAATATAAATCAAGCTTATAAAAAAGTTATAATTTTTTTGAGCTATGTAAAACAAAATACATAAAGATATTCACAACTATCAAATAAAGGAAACCTTTACCTGCTGCCCTGTAAAGTATTTTAGGTTCAAAAAATATACAAGGATTTTTATCCTCTATGCATGACAAAAGAAGTCCTTTGGCCTGGAAAGGGCTTCTGGGTACAACCACCTGCAAAAACAGATTTTTTAAAGACAATTTCAGTACAAAATGTAGCCCAGTAAACTCACTTATAAAGGGTTGATATTTCGGCAACTAATTGTTACTAATTATAGAAATCTTGTATTTTTAGCCTAATTCCCACTTATTATAAATTTTACATGTTGTCCCACCCCCAAAAAATTCCACCTGTTAAACGAGTATTTATCAGATGTTCACCATATTCTGGTAACTAAGATATTGTTCTTCTCTTAAAAATCTAAACTTGCAGGGCACCTGGGTGGCTCAGTCGGTTAAGCATCCGAATTTGGGCTCAGGTCATGATCTCACAGTTCATGAGCTGGAGCCCTGTGCTGGGCTCTGTGCTGACAGCTCAGAGCCTGAAGCCTGCTTTAGATTCTGAATCTCCCTCTCTCTCTGCCCCTCCCTGGCTCAGGCTCTGTCTCTCTCTCTCTCTCTCAAAAATAAATACTAAAAAAAAATTTTTTTTAAAAAGCTAAACTTGTAGACACATAATAAAAGGAATCTGCAAAAAACAAAGTAGTCAGTATCTTCTAATACTCTGCTGATACTTTCAAGTGTAACTCTTCTCTAATTTTAATATATGAAAATCTCCTCCTTTCCCATGAATAATAGGGTCTTCATTTCCTAAGTGGAAAATAATCCACTGAACTTTATGATCTGGGCAATAGAATGTCCAGTTACATTGCAAAGCTGAAAGAAAAGTATGGATACTGCCCACTTCCAGTCGAGAGGAAAGGGCTCCAGGATCTTCTTGAGAAGGACTTTGACAAGGAAGAAGATGATACCAGCAGGTGGCACATGTGTTAAATGGGCCAACCACTCCATGTGGATACTACTGTTCATAGCAACCCATGAGGAGGCTGCTATTATTTTCCTCAATTTAGAAACAGAGAGACAAAGGATTAAAAGAAAGACCAAATAATCTGCCCAAAGTTACACTCTTTGCTACCCCAGGGATCCTCCCGCAGTTTTGAAACCAGAGCCTGAGGTCTTACTACACCACTTTGTCCCCAATCACAAACTTACGTCTAGTTTTTAATGACTGTTCAATAACTGCATAAATACCAGTGTTACAGAGGAAGAGTTATTAAAAGAAATCTGAATTTATCTCAAAGACTCAACTAAGATTCCTTGAAACAAACTACATTTGGCTTTCAGAATCAATTTTACACTATTTTCAATAGAAGGATTCTGATTTGAAAAACTAGCACAGGGGCGCCTCGGTGGCTCAATGATCTCACAGTTTGTGAGATGAAGCCCCATGTTGGGCTCTGCGCTGACAGTGTGGAGCCTGCTTGGGATTCTGTCTCTCTCCCTCTCTCTCTCTCTCTCTCAAAAAAATAAATAAACATTTTAAAAGATAGCACAAATCTCACTATTTTCTATAAAACAGAACACATTGCTTACCATAATACACAATGTCTTTATGTTCCTACTTTAGTTTCTCTTCGTCTGCTTTCTTCATGTGTTTTTAGCATTTTGTACTGTTTTCATTTGGTATTAAAAAGAAAAGAGAAAAGAGGGAAGCAAAGAAAGTAGGGATCGAGAAACAAAAATCTATTCTTAAAAATGCTGGGTAAGCATTTAAACTATAAATGTGAATGAATGTTCAGCTCGAGCACAAAAATACCTGTTACTTCAAATGTGGCTTCTGTCCCAACCTACCACTTCTAGCTTACATTGAAAAATTATGCAACCTCTACTCAATTGAAAAAACAAAAACAAAAAAAAAACCTTTATGACTTTGCTCTGGTAGAAAAAATAAAAATAAAACAGACACATGTTTACAACCAATTCATGTTATCAAACTCACACACAGCCCTAGGTAGACATAGAAGTTTCTATCATGATTCCCTGGAAAGCTCTTAAAAACAGAAATCGAAAAGATCATGGAAAAAATTATGACATACTGGGGCACCTGGGTGGCTCAGGTCATGTATTCACGATTTGTGAGTTCGACCCCCACATTGGGCTCTGGGCTGTCAGCGCATAAAGCCTGCTCGGTATTCTATCTCCCTCTCTCTCTGCCCCTCCCCCACTTGCTCTTTCTATCTCTCTCAAAATAAATAAAAATAAACTTAAAGAAAAGAAGAGAGAGATGCTTCAACCTTGTTTGATCAAGTATTACCTTACCTGGACTGGAAAACACATCTGGATAATAAAGGTTTTGTCTTAGAATGAAGCAAAAGTCCTATCCCTCTGACTTTCAGGCAAATATGCATGCACTAAACAGATTTATTAAAATTAACCCAGAATCACTTAAGTGAGAAAGGCCCATTAGAAAGAAACAGAGCTTTGAAAGAGGGGGAGGATAAACCAACTATGTTCATGGTCTTATTCTTTGAAGTCTGTGAAATTAATGTCAGGGTTAAGCCAGTGATACTTCAGTAAGAATATTCCATAAACCTGGGAATTGGATAGCTGATCTAAAATAAATACTCTCTTTCTAAAAATAAAACAAAAATTCACATAAATTCCATAAATCCTGTTTGCTTTCCTCTAGATAAGCACATTAGTTAACGGAATGAACCAAAATGGAACTATCCAACAGAGATCAAATGTAGCACACAAATGAGGATACCTTGATTCCTGGGCAGTGAGCAAAAAAGGCTTCAGGACTCTGAGAATGATAAAGAGCCCCATGGCCGACGCAGCCCCAAGGGGCCCGGATGGTGAGGCTTCCACAATTAAAAAGATCTCCAGAGCGATAGCGGTACTTGGCAGCTTCATTAACAATCTGAGGGGGGAAGAGAGGAAGGATGGGTCATGAGGAGTCCTTTATTCCCATCCATATCCTTAACCATTTTATCAGATCTTTAAATATATGCCCATAACAAAATAACTTGTAACACATTAGCTCTAAGACAGCAACAACAAAAAAATTCCCAAGATCAGAGGTGGGAAAGTGGAGGCAAAACTTCAATACTTCCCCGAACTCTGTCTAGGAAATGTTCAATTATAGTAAAATGAAATCCTCCCACCTGATCAAAAGCAGGGAAAATGTAATCTGCAAACTGAATTTCCGCAATGGCGGTAGCCCCAGTGACTGCAATCCCAATTCCAAATCCAACGATTCCTTGTTCACACAATGGGGTGTTGAAAACTCTATCTTTTCCTAATAAAAAGAGTACGACAAATGTAATGTAATACACAATACAAGTGAAAATTCAGGGAGTAAATGGTGATGGAGAAAAAAAGCGTAGAATAGGTGAAGGAAGTAGAAAATAACTACCAGGTGCCTGGATGACTCTGTCGTTAGGCATCTGACTTTCTGACTTTGGCTCAGGTCATGATCTCACACTTTGTGAGCTCAAGCCTCCCATTGCATGAGCCCAAGCCCCACCTAGGGTAAAAACACTAGCCACACTGTATCAGGTGCACCCCACTTCTCTCTCCCTCTCTCTCTTTCTCTCTCTCTCTCTGTCTGCCCCTTGCTCACTTGCACCTTCTAAGAAAGAAAGAAAGAAAGAAAGAAAGAAAGAAAGAAAGAAAGAAAGAAAGAAAGAAAGAGGGAGGGAGGGAGGGAGGGAGGGAGGGAGGGAGGGAGGGAGGAAGGAAGGAAGGAAGGAAGGAAGGAAGGAAGGAAGGAAGGAAGGAAGGAAGGAGAGAGATGCCTGGGTGGATCAGTCAGTTAAGCATCCGACTTTGGCTCAGGTCATGATCTCGCGGTCTGTGGGTTTAAGCCCCACATCGGGCCCTGCGCTGACAGTTTGGAGCGTGGAGCCTGCTTCAGATTCTATGTCTCTGTCTCTCTCTGCCCCTCCACTGCTCATGCTTTGTCTCTCTCAAAAATAAATAAATGTTAAAAAAAAGTTAGAAAGAAAGAAAAAAAAGAAAAGAGAGAAAAGAACTAGCATGATGGCTAGTTTAAATGAAAACATAATTATATTAACCATAAGTAATCTTAGTGTTTCACTTGAAAGAAAGGTTGTCACTTTGGGACAAAAGGAAGCAAAACCCAAGTACTTAAAAGAAAACACTGAAACAATAAAGGTAACAGAAAAGTCCTAAGTAAAAAGGAAGAAAGAAAACAAACAATAAATATCCTAACCAAACAAGATGGTGTCACCACAGGAATCACAGACAAAGTAGTCTTAAAGGGAAAAGGCATTACCAGAGATAAAGCCAAAAAATTCATACTATTAAAGGGGTCAAGTCACAAGGAGGATGTAATTCTAAAGTTATACTCATGAAACAACATGGGCTCCAAATAAATAGGGAAAACTAACAGAATGAAAAGGAAAAATAGATAAATTCCCACTATGGCTGGAGATAGTACTGTATCCATCTCAGTAACGGACAGAAAAAGCTTACCAAAATATAAGGCAGGACTAGGTAAGATTTGAATACAATTAGCAAATACGACCTGACATGAACAGGACACTGCACCTGACAGCCAAGAATACAAACCCTTTCTGAGTGAGCAGAACACTGACATTCATTGACCATAAACTGGGCTATAAATCCAACCTCAAGAAACTTTGAAGGAAGAAAATCATACAGGGTGTGTTCCCTGAGCATGATGACACTAAGCTGGAAGTCAATAAGAGAAAGAAATAGAAAATCCTGTGTTAGAAAAAAAGTTTAAATATGTGTAAGTATTTGTGGCTCAAAGAAGAAATTATAAGGAAATTATAAAGTATTTTGAAATGAATGATAAAAACTATGTATCAACTCATTGAGGTTCTGAATTCAATAATGGTAGAGTAGCTTTTTTTAAGTTTATTTATTTATTTTGAGAGAGAGAGAGAGAGAGAATGCACTCAAGTGGGGGAGGGACAGAGAGACAGGGAAAGAGAGAATCCTGAGCAGGTTCCAAACTGCCGAGCCCAATGCAGGGCTTGAACCCACGAACCGTGAGATCATGACCTGAGCTGAAACCAAGAGTCAGCCACTTAACCAACTGAGCCACCCAGGTGCCCCTAGAGTAGCTTTTTTCAGACTAATCCTCCCACATATATTATAAACTCTGGACAACATATAACAAATAACTACTTAAAGGCATTGGAGAGCCAAAAAGCAGGCCTACACCAAAGAGGGCTTAACCTTTGAAAGAAAGGAAGAGCAGTGGACAAACAACATTTATAAGGCTTGTCCCCTGAGGAGATTCCCCATTCTCTGTGACAGAGGACTACCAGGATTCAGACAAGACAGACTCAGTCTTTATTATCTCGAGATATCCGAGAACTGGGTCCCGGGCCACCACTGGCAGAACATTGAGGGACTAAGCCCCTACAAGAAGAACACTACATAGGAGCACCCCAAAGTCTGCACATAAACTCCGCTCAAATCTTTGGCTGACCTCTATGGCTGCAGAAGACTCCAAGAGTCCAGCAGATAACAGCTGGAAGTGCAAAGAGGTGAGCAGAGATTTGCTCTACCCACTAAGGAGAACACAGAGTTTGAAGTTTGAGACTCTTCAAATTAAAAAGCTTGATAAACACTTCAGGCTTTCCATTGAAACCACAAGGTACATGTTGCTAGTGTTCAATTCTCCTTTGAAATTTCACTACCTCTTGGCCAATATCAGCATTTCATGAAAAATCCTCATTTCAGGGAGCTGGGTGGACACAAGTAATGATGAGTCTGGCCAGGTAACCCAAAGTTTGTGGACAGATAAGGGATTCATATTTCAGTTCTGTAATCGAGGGATACCAGTTCTTCCTGGTGCACAGAATTCACTCTCAGCTCAATCATGCCTTCTGAATATGAACCGTGAAGAGGGCAGGTGTTGGAAAACGCCAGGCAGACACATCCTGTAGTTTGCACTCTGAAAGCAGCTGCAGAGACTTCAAAGCATGATTCATACTCATCACAATCTGTGACTATCTTCTGAAATTGTGACCTCTATCGCTCATCAGTTCCCTATTTGACTGAGAAAAGCTTGATCATTTCTGAAAATCTGTAATTCCATTGAACTAAGAACAATTCATTAGTAGAAAATGAACAAAGATTCCAGGTGCCTCCAGTGGAATCTACATCCCTGGAATAACTGAGCCACCTTAACCAGATGCAGTGTTCTTATTTATTCCCTGCTGCTTCAAGTTCCCTGGATTCAGGTATTTTTCATCTCAGCAAATATAGCCTTTTTTTTTTTTTCTGCTAGAAGGTGGCAAAGTTGAGTTTCTCAGAACCATTACTCAAAAACATGCTTGGTCTGAGGAAACAGCTTAATTTAACAACAGCTACAATGACGTGAACTAAAATCTGTTCCTATTTTCTCCCAGAAAGGTAATGATTGAGGGTAAGAGCACAGAACACACGTAAAATGCACAATACTGATGACTTCCTCTATGGGATAATGCAATTAACCTGATAAAAGGTTCATACACACAGTATCCCAATGGGTAAATTAATACATACAGGTATTGCACCATGAGCCAAGACAGATCTGGTTTTCAGTTCTATCTCCACCAATTACTAAACTCTCTGTGGTCCAATTTCTTCTCTGTAATGGAAGAATCATGATACTAAAAAGATTAAAATAATTAACATACTTATTGAAACATTTATAAGTATTGAAGATTGTAGGGACTCTATTCTAGATACAGAGAATAAACAAACAAAATAGAACAACCCTATCCTTGTGTAACTTACATTCTAGTCAGAGGAAACAGACAAAAACAAAATAAATGAGTAAAATATATAGTGTATTAGATGAGAACAGTAAAGCAGGGAATAGGTAATTAGAAGTAGGAGGCAGGACTACTGTGATTTTAAATAGGAGGATCAGGGAGGCCCCACTGAGAGGTGACATATACAGGAAGAGCTGAAGGAATTGAGAAAGTGTACTGTGCATATACTTGAGGGAATAAAATGTTCTGGGCAGAGAGATTAGCAAATGCAAAGGTCCTGGGGTATGAACATTTTTATTACATCAGCAGAAAGGTAAGAAGTCCAGAGTTCCTGATCTGGAGTAAGAGAAATACTGGTAAGAGATGAAGCTGAAGAGTAGAGAGGGTGGGATGGGAGGTGGCACAGGGCAGACAGGGCCTTGTTGATCACTGTAAGCCCTCTTTTACTAGGACAGTGAGTGAATCAACAAGTAGATGAGGGAGACAGGAAGCCACTGAGCAAAATCATGCCATTCTCTCAATTGCATTCCATCTCTTTAGCTGGTATTTGGTGAATAGCTTCTAACAAGGCAAGAGGGACACAGCAAGTCTGATTACAGGATACTGCAATAATTCCAGTTGGGAGATGATGACACATAATTGCAGAAAAGGTATGAGACTGTATATAGTCTAAAGATAGAATCAAAAGGATTTGCTGATGAAATGGATGTAGAGTATGAGTCAGAGAAAAATGCCAAGGATGATTTAAAGGCTTTTGGCCCAGGTCAAGCAACCTGAAGGAGAGAGTTGCCCTTAACTAAGAAAGGGCAAACTATGAAGTATGTTGGGATGAGATATCAGGAGTTCAGTTCTGGAGATGTTAAATTTAAGATGCCCTCAGATGTTAAGGCAAAGCTATCAGATAGACTGTTGGATACAGGAGTTGAAAGTCTTCAGCATAAAGATAGCACTAAAAACACAGGACTGGATGAGACTGCCAAGCAAATTTAAATGAGTACATAGAGGAAAGATCCAATGTTAAAAAGACAAGAGGTGGGAACTAATATAATCAAAATTGAAAAGAAAAAATAGCCACATTTTAGAGGAAAACTAAGAGAATATGCTGGCTAGAAGCCTCTCCTAAGAAGCGAGAGTAATCAACTTGTGCTGTTTGTTACCAATTCAATGTGAAATGAGGGCTGAGAATTGTATGATATTGACATTAGCAGTATGTGCAAAGTAGGAGGCACAGAGAAAATAAAAACCTACATCCAGAGGGAGCAGGAGAAGAGAGATTGGAGACAATGAGCAATGATCATTATGTGGAGAAATTTTGCTGTAAAGAAAAAAAAAAGGAGTCATAACTAGCGGCACAAAAATATGGTATCAATAAAGGGAATTTTTTGTAAGACAAAAAAATAAAAGTATATTTGCAGGCAGATAAAAATGATCAATAAGAAAGGAAGAAATAGTTGAGAAAATTAATGAAATGGAGACACAGAAAAACAACTGGAACTATGTCTCTGATGGGAAGGAAGGGGTCTAGTATGGAGACGTTAACAGGAACCCCTGCATTCAGTCAGGGTGCAAGAGGAAAGTGTATGGGCACTGACATAGGTACATGAACATGTGTTGGGGTAAGAGCTTGTCAAAGTTCTCTCTTCATTGCATCTACCTTCTTGGCAAAATATGAAACTATATTATTAGTAAAGAGTAAGGATGGGGAGGCAGTGTTGAGGAGAGAAAGGTAGGAAATAATCATCTGGGAAAATGGAGGAGTGAATGGACCAAGAACATGCAGCACAATGGGAGGTAGTGTAAGTATCCCCTGGAGAGTACTAGTCTGTAACTAAAAGTGACATCAGCTACAAGAGGACTTTTTCCCCCAGCAACATTCTGTTTAAGATTGAGGGTTTATAGATTTTGGAATACTAACCCTTTATCAGACATGTAATTTGCAAATATTCTCTCCCATTCTGTTGGTTGCCTTTTAGTTTTGTTGATTGTTTCCTTCCCTGTGCAGAAGTTTTTTATCTTGATGAGGTCCCAATAGTTCCTTTTGCTTTTGTTTCTCTTGCCTCTGGAGACATCTTTAGTAAGAACTTGCTTTGCCTAGGTCAAAGAAGTTGCTGCCTGTGTTCTCCTCCAGGATTTTGATGGTTTCCTTTCTCATATTCAGGTCTTTCATCCATTTTGGATTTATTTTTGTGTATGGTCTAAGAAAGTGGTCCAGTTTCATTCTTCTGCATGTTGCCATCCAGTTTTCCCAACACCATTTGAAGAGACTGTCTTTTTTCCATTGGATATTCTTATCTGCTTTGTCAAAGATTAGTTGGCCATATAATTGTGGGTCCTTTTCTGGGTTTTCTATTTCATTCCACTGTCTTGATGACTACAGCTTTGTAATATAGCTTAAAATCTAGAATCGTAATGCCTTCAGTTTTGTTTTTCTTTCTCAGGATTACTTCAGCTATTTGGGGTCCTTTGTGGTTCCATACAAATTTTAGGACTATTTGTTCTAGCTCTGTGAAAAATGCTAGTGGTATTTTGATAGGGATTGCTATGTAGATTGAATATGTAGATTGCTTTGGGTAGCATAGACATTTTAACAATGTTTGTTCTTCCAATCCATGCTCTTTCATTTCTTTTTATTCTCTTCAATTTTCTTTCATAAGTGTTCTATAGTTTTCAGAATACAGACCTTTTACCTCTTCAGTTAGGTTTATTCCTAGGTATCTTACGGTTTTTGGTGTTATTGCAAGTGGGATCAATTCCTTGATTCTTTTTCTTCCGCTTCATTATTGGTGGATAAAGATGCAACAGATTTCTCCACATTGATTTTATATCCTGTAACTTTGCAGTATCCAAAATCTATAAAGGACTTATCAAATTCAACACCCAAAAAACAAACAACCCAGTTAAGAAATGGACAGAAGACATGAACTGACACTTTTCCAAAGACATCCAGATGGTTAACAGACACATGAAAAGATGTTCAACATCACTCATCATTAGGGACAGACAAATCAACCACAATGAGATACCACCTCACACCTGTCAGAATGGCTAAAATTAACAACACAAGAAACAACAGGTGTTGGCAAGGACGTGGACAAAGGGGAACCCTCTTGCACTGCTGGTGGGAATGCAAACTGGTACAGCCACTCTGAAGAACAGTATGGAGGTTCCTCAAAAAATAGAGCTACCCTAAAATCCAGCAATTGCACTTTAAGGTATTTACCCCAAGGATACAAAAATACAGATTTGAAGGGATACATGCACCCCAATGTTTCAGCAGCATTATCAACAACAGCCAAACTATGGAGAGAGCCCAAGTGTCAATCAACTGATGAATGGATAAAAATGTGGTATATACATTCAATGGAATATTACTCAGCCACCAAATAGAATGAAATCTTGCTATTTGCCATGATATGGAAGGAGCTAGAATGTATTATATTAAGGAAAATAAGTCAATCAGAGAAAGACAGATATCACATGATTTCACTCATATGTGGGATTTAAAAACAAAGCAGATGAACACATGGGAAGGTGAGGGGAAGAGAAGAGAGGGAAACAAACCACAGGAGACTCTTAACAATTACAGAATGAACTATGGCTTGTTGGAGGGAGGTGGATGGGGGAGGGGCTAGATGTATGATGGGTATTAAGGAGGCACTTGATGGGATAAGCACTGAGTGTTGTATGTAAGTGATGAATCACTGAATTCTACCCCTGAACACAATATCACACTGTATGTTAACTAAAATTTAAATAGATAATTGAGGAGTTAGCTACAATTGGATTTTGTCAAGCAAATAATGACATGGAATTTAAACTAGGTATAAAGGGAAGAAAGGTCATCAGGAAAGTGAGATAAAGTGACAAGGTGGTAGAATGCAGGGCTTTTAAGAATAAATAAGGTCAAAGGGTTATTGAATTACAGGTACTAGAAGCAGTGAGCTGGGGAGGTCAAGGTGGAAGTCTGAGTTGGAGATGCTTTAAATTGAGATCTTGGAGGGACCTCAGTTACTGCAGGTCAGGTCATACATAGAATAGATAGCCCTGAAACACATGAAAATTTGAAATATTTATCCAGATGATAAATAAAATCTAAGACCAGCTGCAATTCCTAACCCTCAAAGGCAGCTTGCATCTAATGACACCATAGTTTCTAAGCTTAAGCAGAGCTGCAGGGAGGAGGCTTCATCAAAGTGCTGTCAATCAAGCTGAATAAATGTTCTGGTAGGTAGCCAGTGGCTTTGATTTCATAAGAAGGAAATAACTATCCCTACTCTGAAAGTTCTTCAGTGCCCAACAAGCTTTGACTAGGTCAGAAAAAAAGGAAATACTATCTGAATTACTTCTTTCTAAACCTTAAATAACAGAGTAAAGTTCAATAAACATTTCAGATAAACTTACTGCTACAGATACTACAGATACCTAGAAGAAAGGACATTCATACAACATGCCATCTTCTTCTTAAGTTTTGCTACCTATGCTTAAATTTTAGGTTCTCTCTTTGTATAATTCCATGATCTCGAGTCCACACAAACAGGGGTCTAGTAGATTCCCAGACGTTTGATCATTTAAATAACTGGCACATCAATATCTCATATGTTGACAAAAATCAGGGCATAAAGTTGTAGCACCACTTTATAATAGTTTTCTTCTTTTGTAAAGGGAACATGATTAAGAAGTTTCACATCACTGGCAGCACACCAAGACATTAAAGACACTGTCCACTACGTAATGTCGAATATCAAAAGAAAACCAGCAGATGGCTTTTCTAGCCAAAGAAACACAAGTAGACAGAACTGAGTCCACCAGTGAACCCTGCTCCCTACCACAACATTGAGGCCACAACTAGCGCAGAAACAGTGAGAAGAGTGCAAAGAAACAACGATTAGAAAAAAGCAGCACCAACCATGGGTTAAGGCGACAACCAATGACCTCCTGGGAGGTTACAGAAGTCATTGAGTACCTCCATCTGTTTAGTGCCCATTTTTTGGAACCCAGAACTAGTTTCAAATGAGCTTTCCTTGTGAACACAGTGGTCCTGCAAGTTATTCAATCTACCTTGTGTAAAATTAAAATTTTTATTCCCATAAAACTTCTGAAAAGGCAGCTTTAAAACTGCCCATCTCTGAGCAACATGATTTCCTTAGGACACAAATCTGAATAGGTGAGAATATTCTTCCAGAAAAGAGATCAACTCCATAAGGGAAACATGAGTCCCAGATTTCCTGAGCAAAAGGGTAAATGAGGACATGAAACATTCATGATGAAGCTACAAATAAACCAGAGGAAAAGCCATTATAGATACGATTTTGGACGGGGGTGGCAGGGGGCAAAGAGGGTAGATAACATATCTCAATAATTTCAGTCACAGACTTTCTGGAGTATGTTGTGATGTTACATTTTAAAGTTTGCTGATAAAGACTTTGATAAAGATGAAAAGCATTTACTTCAGGGTCAAGAAAAATAAAAATAAAAAGTTAATCTAGGAGATCACTGCTACCTCTTAAAATAAGTAGAAAAGTAAATAGAGTATTCCATTCACCAGAAAAACATTTAGAGAATACACATGCAAACAAATTTTTAAAAAAGAAATACTAAGTAGAATGACTATACAATTCATGGTCCAAACTGTAATGTCCAGAAGTGTTATGGATACTAAAAATAATTATCAGATGTTAATTGATCTCAACAGGCCTAAACTGAGTAGTTTCAGGAAAAACAGAGCTGTTCTGAATAAACCAAGACTTATAGTTACTATTCTTAGAGTTAAGTAATATTATCATCCCTATAAAAATAAAGAAAATATAAAGCCAAGTGCTCACCTTAGCCATAAGTAATATACCATGTATTAGCATCCTAAATTAGGAAATTCATGATTCAGAGCTAGAAAATTAAAAAATGAATTGAATAAGCCATTCTACCATCAAGGTAGTGGTCACAGTTTACTGTCCAGGGCAGCACCGTGATCCCTGCAGCCCAGCTCCCCAGGCATGGAAAACTTGTTGCCTTGCTTGCTGAGAATGCTGTGGGCAAACAGACATCAGTGGTCAGCCCTTATAGGGGCTGTATCAACTGTAATAAACTTTCTAGTTCGAGGTCATGCTCGGTGGCCACCATCCAATGATTAATAAGTGTGACAGTATAAAGGCCTGGTCATTTCAGCACAATTAGAAAAAATCGAAAGGGTCATTATGACTCTAGAGATCCCTCAGGGTTTGCCAAGGTGGTCCTAGGACCTCTATCACTTCTGGACATCTCCCTCTGCCTCATCCTGCTTTGACTTGAAAGTAACACTATATTTATGGTTCCAGATGACTCCAGGTTCTAAGGTTTCCAGATTTAGGAAGTTCACCTGTATTTACAACGATCTTAAAATGTTTTCCAAATGCCTCCAAGCAACAATGGGTAGAAAAGGCTGTTTGTGAGCCTTATCCTATAGATTCTACCTCTTTCTCAGAATACTCTTGGCAAAGAGATCTGAGTCATTATAATGGGTGAGAGGAAAATTAAAAGATGAAAGTCAATCAGGAGCAATTACATACGCTTAGTAAATGTTTACTGAATGAACAGATGGAGGGATGAAATGCAAAAGTCCCTTTGTCATCGAGAAGTCTACAATTCTGGGAGCAGATCCAAAAATACCCACAGATTCGACAATCAGTTCCAAGGATTCAATGACTAGATTAAAAGTTGTAAGGTCCTTTCCTGAGAACACAGACTGCTTCCTTCATCTTTGGACACTCAATAGTATCTAGCACAATGTCTTGAATTTACTAGTCATTGAATATTATTACTTGAATGAACAGGCTTAAAAGACCCATCATGCTTGGGTTGAAAAGGCATTTAAGTCTGTGGCAATCAGAATGTGGTAATGTCCCACCAATTACTGAAGACATGTAGATATGACATCAAGGCAAAAAGAAATCTCGTTGAAATAGACATGTACTAAGTAACATATACATGAAATTTTTTCTTTTAATATAGAATAGGAAAATGAGACCACAAGGAGGGACCACTCAAGCATAAAGATAAGAATTACACTCAATAATCTCTATCAAGTTCCAGTTCTTAAACATGGCAACATCTAAAAAATATTTAAGTAGGTGAGTGAATGAAAAAGTGATCAAAATAATATTAAAATAAAAATGATAGCCCAAGTCAGGGGAAATTATAAAATCAGACTAGATCATAATATCTTGAAAATCCAATTATCCACACACAAAATTAATGGCTTATTTACTTCATCGCCATATTTTAGTGGCCACATCTTAGAGAAATAAGTTTTGGAAATTGACAGAAAAGCAAAAGAGTTAATTTTAAGCAACTCATCGAGACTCACAGGGGTAACATCTGGCTGAAGGTTAGCCATTATGATTATGATAAAATAACGGTCAACATCATAGACCAAGCTTTCTCAGACCAGTACTAGATGGACAACTTGGTTAAAAGAAACATTCGCTTGCACTCCTAATGTCAAGTTCAATCAGTTTTATTATGTTATTTTAATACATACAAAATTAAACTTAGTATTTACTGCTCTGATAAAACGAAGACAAAACAAATTTATAGGGGCGCCTGGGTGGCGCAGTCGGTTAGGCGTCCGACTTCAGCCAGGTCACGATCTCGCAGTCCGGGAGTTCGAGCCCCGCGTCGGGCTCTGGGCTGATGGCTCAGAGCCTGGAGCCTGTTTCCAATTCTGTGTCTCCCTCTCTCTCTGCCCCTCCCCCGTTCATGCTCTGTCTCTCTCTGTCCCAAAAATAAATAAAAACGTTGAAAAAAAAATTAAAAAAAACAAATTTATAAATACAAAAACAACTACATAACCAATTAAATTCAGATTAACAGAAAAGACAGAGTGTAACAGACCATGGTTTCCTGATAAAATCGCAGTACCAATGTACTTTTAGATCTTTCTTTCTTTTTTTTTTTTTTTTACTGTAATCATTCTAATGGGGAAACAATGCCTTTTCACTTAAAGTTACCCTACAAAATGGTATGTGTGACCTCATGGCTTTCTTTACTAGGTTAAGATAATCAGACTTACTAAATAAAACCACCCGCAAGCATTCCTTGAATGATAATTTTAAGAAAGCTGCTTCAGGAGAAAGTTGTTATCACAGTCATATCAAAATCAGCATTAAAGGTGTAGCTATTCAATTATTGCTGGAATCAGGTGAAGAAAGTTCTTCAGTGTATAATTACTGATAAACTTACTGCTAGTGAACTATTGAAAGGTATGTATTAAAAAATGGAATCTGTGAAACTCATCTGACTTTAACTTGAATACGTTATCACTATGCTCCTGCGATAACGCAGGATAATCCACATCCTTTGGGTGGCATACAGGAATGCTCCTATCACTGCGTGTTATTTGAAGCTCAGTGAGAGCTTCATACACTTCAGACACTGTGAAGTGGTTCGACTTCACATGGCACAAACACAGCAATAAACACAAACCCCAATTTTATCATGTGGTAATACTTAACCAAGTATATGGCAGGTGTCTGGATGACCCAGAATGTGTTTTGTTGTTTTTTTTTTTTTTAACTATTATCACGGATATTAAAACCCCCCAAAATTTTAAAATCTCACTGACAATATGAAAACTCCCAAAATGCCCATGGACTTACAGAGTTAGCTAGCAGCAGTTAGAGAAACAATATCCCAGGAAAAGAATAATAGCAAATAATCAACTTTACTGTTCAATTTTAGAAAAAAAAATTCTGCTTGGAAATAAAACTGAAAAAAGTATTTTTAAAATAAATTACACATGGAGAGTGTAGCAACTGTTTAAAAACATTAGTATTAATAACCAAAAGTTGTTTCGTTTTGTTTTTTTAACTTTGCATGGTTAACTGGAAAAAATAAGTCACATGGGGTAAGTTCATTTTTCATTTAAACAAAGATTCCTAGGGACGCCTGGGTGGCTCAGTCATTTGAGCATCTGACTTCAGCTCAGGTCATAATCTCAGGTCAGGGTTCAAGCCCCACATCAGGCTCTGTGCTAACAGCTCAGCTGACAGCTTTGGACTCTGTGTCTCCCTCTCTGCCTCTCCCTTGCTTGCGCTGTCTCTCTCTGTCTGTCAAAAACTAAAACATTAAAAAAAATTTAAACAAAGATTCCTAAATGAAAGAAAATATAGGGACACAACTATATTGTATCTATGAGGGGAAAATTCAAAGTTATACCTATAAGAAATTTCACAAGGGGTAAAACTGTATTTTTTAAATAAAAAAAGAAAAACTAGGTAGAGAATCCATGAGAAAAATGTAATGATTATGTAAAAGTTGGGTAGAATAAGAACAAGCAGAGTAACAAATTACAGAATCACAAAACCCTAGCACCATTGAGTACCTGCCCACCAGCCCCTCATTCTTCAAATGAGGAAACTCAGTCGATTTATGTGACTTGCCCAAGGACAACAGCCAGTAATGGGCAGCCTTGGTGTTCTAATTAAAGCCTGAGCCATTCTGCTAGAGAAACTTCTTTCCTAAATTGGTTCTATACTCAAATGCGAAAATGTACCAAAGCAGACCTTAATTATCTGGCACTACAGCCACAGATGCAAAATAGTTTTGAACATTTAATGTATATGTACTAAGTCTTTACAGGCTAAAATTCCCTCAAATGTTTTCCCAAAAAGTTTAAGCAAATAAGACAGCTGGATTAAGCCTTCAAATTACATGACTTAGTTTCTAACAGTGAAGTGAAAGAAAAAAAAACACCTTTAAAAGAAAACAGTAATTAAAAATTATCAAGGGGGTGCCTGGGTGGCTTAGTTGGTTAAGTGTCTGACTCTTGATTTCGGCTCAGGTCATGATCTCATGGTTCGTGGATTCGAGCCCCACATGGGACTCTGCACTGACAGTGCGGAGCCTTCTTCAGGTTTCTCTGTCTCCCTCTCTCTGTCCCTCCCCCACTCTCTCTGTCTCTCTCAAAATAAATATGTAAACTTTAAAAATTATCATGAAAACAACTGAGAACTTAAGAACTTTTAAAAGGGCTGCTTTAAACTTTGAGTCAATAATTGCAGAGTAAGATGGCAATGTTACTCGGTATAAATGTATACATGTTTCTGTCTAGAAATAGTAGTATAAAATCTCCAAACTGTGCATAAAAATAAGATTTTGAGTAAAGAATCAAGTGGTTTTTACACCATCCACTCTCAGGAAAAAGGGAGCAACTACATAGACACCAAGGAAATTTTAGAGAAAGTCCTCACATCAGTTCAGATTCACCTGCATGCCCAACTGACTGTATCAGTTTCATAGTTCAAATGATATTAATTATGATAAGAGTCAGTTCTAAAAATCTTTCATTGCATTCAACATTTCCAGCTTGCTATGTTCCCGAAGTTATGCATCAACTTTAAACAGATTTTTACTTTTTAATGAATAATAAAGAAATCTTAAAGGGTAAAATAAAAATGATTTTGATACTTGGAAATTGGATCTTCTTTTGTTTGCCAAGAAATTCAATTACAATTAGCAATTACCAGATGAGAGATGAGTATAAATATGGAATATTGGAATGAAATTATTTTAAGATGAACAAAGTGCTCAGCATCATCATTTAGATGGGATACAACTGATTCATTAAAGATTTTAAGAGGTGGACCAAACTGAGGATAGAATAAGAATATCTCAAGAATACCCTCCTAAACAAGCCTGTTGGAGAAGTGTGGGAAGGGACAATATCAAGGCCTCCCGAATCCTCTTGACATCATCAGAGGCTTTAATTCTGACCCAGTAAAACATAACTTGATAGGATTTGTTGTACCCAATGCAATATTTACACAAAATACGTACCTGACCATCTACAAGGCACTGTAGTTGGATACTACAAATGATTGAGATAAGCAAGATATCATTTAAACAACTACAAACGTTTAAACACTCGAAAAACTTATGTAACAAGGACAGAAGTCAACTGGAAATAACTATGACACAGGAAATAATATAAAAATAAAATACTATTACAAGAGAGGGGGAAGTGAAATTCTTTCGGAGAGATGGGCACAGAGGGATCATGCAACATTTCATGAAAGAGAAGGCATGCCACTGGCCACTCAAGAATGGGCCCCTTTTGAGGAAGAGGGGATAGTGACTGAAGGCACAGAGGTAGGGCATGAAGCTCAGAGTTTGGGAAATGAACCAAGGAAGCTGAAGCATAAAGGGATTAGAGGCATTAGTGGGAGATGAAGGTGGACAGGTTTGCTGTGTGTATGCAAGTCAGCAGTGGTTAAAGGGGTGGGTTTAGATGGGACTCCACTTTCTGGTTGTGTCAGTTTAGACTGTGCTTCAGTTTGTTCATTCATATCCTCAAATGACAATAAAAATAATGAACCTGCCTAGAACTGGGGTTGATGTGAGGTGTAATAAGAGAAGCCATGTATTGGGGCGCCTGGGTGGCGCAGTCGGTTAAGCGTCCGACTTCAGCCAGGTCACGATCTCGCGGTCCGGGAGTTCGAGCCCCGCGTCGGGCTCTGGGCTGATGGCTCGGAGCCTGGAGCCTGTTTCCGATTCTGTGTCTCCCTCTCTCTCTGCCCCTCCCCCGTTCATGCTCTGTCTCTCTCTGTCCCAAAAATAAATAAAAATGTTGGGAAAAAAAAAAAAGAGAGAAGCCATGTACAAGTTCTTTGCAAATCAGAAAGCATTATAAAAATGTAAAGTATTATTATCAGGATAATAGTAAATAAAAAGGGTTTGAGAACACCACACAATCAATGGGATTTAATGGATGTTAGTTGGGAGGCTAAGGGTTGGCACTGGGAGGTACTGGGACCATATGAGGTCTTCAAGATCCCCAGACCATCAGGTGGGAGAACCCACTCAGCATTGCATCCTGCACACGTTCAACCCAAATCCATCACAGCTCGAAGAGGTGAGTGCACTTTGACCCTCCACAGTCAGTTCTCTGTTTATCTGGGGTGAAGAGTGGGTTAGGGAAGGAAGGTCAGCTTTGGTGACTGGCAATTCTAAACTAGGAACCAAATCTTGTTCCATTAGCAAGACCACAGGTACAGCAGGAGGTCTGCATGCACCTTTATCCAAAGATCCCAAGGATTACCACTGAGCAGAAGAGGGTTATGAACAGGAGGCCTGGCTTCTGCTAACCTGCAAGAAATAACCCAGGGGTGAGAATATAGAGTTGGTGATCAAAGCAACTCCTGAGTTGAGAAATGAATGAATGCTGCTGCTGCCATGTATCTGCAGAGGCCTGGAGACCACACAGGTCAAGGACTGGATCCAAGGGAGCCTAACGTCTTCCAGTGTGCTGCTTGGAAACAAGGGCCCCGTTGATCCCAATAGACCACAGTTCTATTTAAACAAGCACCCAGGGGCACCTGACTGGCTCAGTCAGTTAAGCATCCAACTCCCAGTTTCAGCTCAGGTCATGATCTCACAGTTTGTGAGTCTGAGCCCTGCATCAGGCTCTGTGCTGACAGTGTGGAGCCTGCTTGGTATTCTCTGTCTTCCTCACTATCTACCCCTCCCTCATGTGCATGCGCAGTCTCTCTCTCTCAAAGTAAATAAACACCATCCTCTTGGAAGCAATGGCATCTATATTACTCCTCTCAAGGGTACCTGAGCAAAGCAACATCTGGTCCCTAAAAGGTGTGTTGTGTGCTTTCACTATACATTTGAGTATGACCCTTACAGCAGCATGGAACCAACTTAGCATTCTCAGAGCCCTGCACATCCTCAGGAACTGTCCAGCTCTGGCTTTGACGAGGACTATGGACCCAGGAAAGACGTATCATAACCAGTAATAAATCAACCACTGGCATTTTGACACTTGAACAGAAACTAAAATTTTGTTTCTGAGAATGATCAATGTGATTTAAAGAGATAAAATTCTCACTTATGAAATCACCTTATCTTAAATGAAATTGAATTTAAGTAAATGTAATCTGAATGTTTGGGTTCTAGGAAATATGTACTATCATACTATTTAAGCGTATGTTCAACTCTCCTTTAAGTGACAGTTGGCGGGGGGTGGGGGGGGGTTGGGGGTGCCTGGGTGGTTTAGTCGGTTGAGCGTCTGACTTCGGCTCAGGTCATGATCTCACAGCTTGTGAGCTCGACCCCGGCATTGGGCTCTTGTGCTGACAGCTCAGAGCCTGGAGCCTGCCTCTGCGTCTCCCTCTCTCTCAGCCCCTAACCCACTTGCATTCTGTCTCTGTCTCTCTCAAAAATAAATAAACATTAAAAAAAAAAATTTAAGTGACACTTGGAAAGAAAAACCACAAAAACCCATTTCAGTCAAATTGATATTTACAGTCTTAAAAAACAACAACAACCAAAACCCCCAGTTTTATCATGTAAGAAAGATGAATACTGTGGCTCCTCTACCTTTTATTAAAATTAAATTGACATGGTTATTGATGTGACTATAAATTTCTTAAGTGAAGCTATCTAAAACTTAAGAGATGAAAGCTGGAGTTCAGGGAAATGTACACAAAAATATAATTTTTCAAATATATGTACACATAGCTGATGTTGAAAATGACTCCCAAAAAATGAATATAAGAAGTATTTCTGAATAAAGCTGTAATAACTTCACTTTGCTTGAATACAACCAAAGCTGTTTTTCCAGAAAGTCAAAAGAAATATCTTCATCATCCTTGTGATACCAGCTGGAATTTAAGGGCAAGCCATCTAATTTTTTTTTTTTTTTTTTTTTTAGTCTTCATTCATTTATATGGAAATGAGATGTTTCCTAAAACATATCTGTACCCAGTACCTACGTCAACACTACAGCTCAAAGCACACAAATTCCGCCAGCTGATTCCTGACTATAAGTGAAAACAGCATGCCAACATCGTCTAAAACCCATGTGCGTCATTCACCAAGGAGGACATTACCAAGCTGTCAACTTCAATTAACCTGCCTAGCTTTATAAATAGCCTAAACTTCCCTATCTAAATAGGTTGGTGCCCTTTTCTCAGAAGCAAAGGGAACAACATGACAAAGAAGCATGGAAAATAAATGAGCTTTCCCCTTTGTAAACAGGAGAAAGTTGACATTAAACCAATTCTAAGTCCAAATTGAAGAGCTATTAATAAAATAAAGCTCAAGAGAATCGAGAACCGGTTTTAACCAGAAAATAAACATTCACTATCAGCTCTTTTAAAAATATCTGTGAGTCTCACTGCTATAGAAACTAATGCAATATACGTACACAGGCAGAGATACACAGAGATACCATAATTATGATCCTTAATATGGTCCCCAAAGTAACACAATTAAAAGCCCCAAATGATTGATATTCAGTCAAAATTAAAGACAGTTATTTTTGAAAATTCAATTATGTCATTCTATTCTAAATATGAAATGTTTTATGATTTTTATAATTTACAGCATTATAATTTCTTATGCTAGTTCTAGATGTTTCTTCCTCTAAAATCAATCATACCCAACAAACCCTGCATCACTTCTATAATCTATTCACTTCTGGAAAGCACTTTTCTAGTTCACACTCCAATGAGTAAATGAAAGCAGAATCAGAAAACAACAATGGAATTTATCAAAAGGCAAAAAATAACTGGTCCAGATCATTAATCAGGCTAGTGAATCCATTAGTCCATCTAACTAGTATCTACTGTGTGGAAAAACACGGTTCGTCACCATATTTATCTCAGGTAAAAATGTGTGAATTTATGTATGTACATGTGTACTTATACATACATTTGTCTTCTGGGTAATGCTTACCAAGCTTGCCATAAACAGGATAATGGAAAAGGGACATCTTACAATAAGGATGCTACTCAGCTCACTAAAATATCTAGAACCAAAACCTAGTCAGTTAAATAAAAGACTTCTGACCAAAAAACATTACAAAGTCCCCTTAGAGCCTCACTCGCAGCAGCATTAGAAAATTCCAGTAAAAGGCATTTGCTGGTATGCAATACTCTTATTGTGTCAGTTAAACGAATCACCTCTTTATTCGCACTAGATCATGACAACTGGCTTCCCTTTTTTCCATTCATTCAAACAACTTCTGTGTCACTATTACGAGCATCACAAGAGATATGAAAATGAATTTTATGTACAAGTAAAACAGGGGTCAAAATAAACATGATGAGTTATGGATGCAGCACTAGATGGAAACCGATGAGAATAACTAAGAGAAATGACTTCTAGGTCGCGAAAGCTGTGAGGGAGATGTGCTAGGTCTGGTAGCATAAATCAGATTTGAAGCCCAGGGAAGACTTCCCCATGGGTACAACTGGCGAGCACTGTGGATGCAGCCAAGAATATGGGGGAGGGAAACTAATGTTAGGAAGAAAAGTCAAAGCCAAATCACTTAAGATCTTAAATGCTAAGCTAAGAACACTGGACTTTAGTACCAAACATGGGGAAGGTTTCAAGGAAGGATATCGTGTGATCAGAACTGCATTCTGGGAAAACTCATAGATGTACACAATATGAACTAGAGTAGGGAGGAGAGTGAGAACAAAGGCTCTTATGACAAATATTATAATCATTCAGATCAAAGGTACTAAGTACGTATGAACTATGCTAGGGACAGTAGTGAGAGAAAACCCAGGGTAAAGCCAACAGAACTTGACGATATCTAGTTTTAAATCTGAGGTTTTTTTTTTTAATGTTTATTTATTTTTGAGTGGGGGAGGGACAGAGAGACAGAGGGAGACACAGAATCTGAAGCAGGCTCCAGGCTCTGAGCTGCCAGCACAGAACCCAACATGGGGCTCGAACCCACAAGCCGTGAGACCATGACCTGAGCCAAAGTTGGCTGCTTAATCAACTGAGCCACCCAGGTGCCCCTTAAATCTGAGTTCTTTTGAAGATCCAGAAGCAGGATGCAAGAAGCAGATAGAGCTTGAAAGTCACTATACATAATAAAATGCAAGGAAAACGGTTTCCACATTGATCTAAAACTAATACGCACATATGCAAAAGGGGGAGTTTCACTTCAAATAAACTGGACACTTTTTAGTGTCAGATCTATTTCTAAACAAAAGGTCAGGAGGAAAGCCAGACAGTATCATGATGCATAACCTGATGGAAGCCTTTAGTTTGGTCCAAACCAGATGTCCAGCTAAAATAAGCCATGATACACAGCATAGTCCAGGGCTTCAAAATTAAAGAACTCTAAATACTATATGCTGGAACAGGATAATCGTTAGCTCCTCAAAGCCTCAGTAGTCTATTTCGGACCCCCTTTTGCCACGAAAATTTTCTTTGGGTCAGCAAGTCACCAATGGGCTTTTCATTGCATACCCAATCAACACTTCTCAGTCTATCTTTCATTCAATGTTTAACCCTGCCAACAGCCCTAGGTCCTTTCCTTTCCATTTGTCCCAGCTTCCAAAGAATGGCAAGTCTCATCAGTTCTTCCCTGACTTCACTGCCCCCCTTCCTGACTTCATCTTCCCTCCACTGCCATACATTACATTCTCATTACCACTCAGATGCCACAGTTCTCAAACTGTGGTCTTCAGACCAGCAGTAGCAGCACCATCTGGAAACTGTTACACGTAAAAATTCTTGGGGAGCACCTGGGTGGCTCAATTGGTTAAGCGTCCACTTCAGCTCAGGTCACGATCTCATGGTTCATGAGTTCAAGCCCTGCATCAGACTCTGCGGTCAGTGCAGACCCTGCTTTGGATCCTCTGTCTCCCTAACTCTCTTCCCTTCCCCTGTTTATACTCTCTTTCTCTCTCAAAATTAAATAAATGTTAAAAAAATTTAAAAACAAAAGAAGTAAAAATTCTTGGGCCCCACTTGAGACCTACTGAGCCAGAAACTCTGGGGTAGGGCCCAGTAATCTGTGCTTGGGCAAGCCTTCCAGGTGATTCTGATGCATGCTCAAGTTTAAGAATACCTGGGCTCCCTGCCTTTAGTCTCACAGCTAGCTCCCCATGCTATGGACAGAGTCACCTTCTAAATTACCAGTTTAATTATGTCATTCGCCACTTTCTACAGTAGTATTCAAACTGTATGAACCCATTTTAAACAGGAAAACCTAAGACTTCAAATGTTAAATTAAATTTGTATTTTAATGTTATTTGAATTTGTGCACACATAATATAGTCTTATAAAACTAGCATTAATTCCTTATAGTTATCAAGCATATGTCAGTATAATCATTTTTTTTCCCAAAGAGAACACAAAATCAGAATATTAAACAATATTAACTGGCAATCAGGTTTTTCTGAAACTTAATCACAACGTCAGGTTTAATCACAGAAGGATGAAGTGGTAGGCCTGGTCATAACTGTGAAACCTTGAGGAAGTTACTTATCCTCTCTGTGCCTCAGTTTCCACATCTGCAAAATGGGATAATAGAATTTCACAGGATTGTGAGAATTAGATGAGTTAAGATACATAAAGTTCCCAGGACAGCGTTGGCCACACAGAAAGCATCTTAAGAGTTTGTTGCTGGTGCACCTGGGTGGCTCGGTTGGTTAAGCCTCTGACTCTTGATTTTGGCTCAGGTCATGATCTCACAGTTTGAGAGTTCAAGCCCCGCATCAGGCTCTGTGCTGACAGCTCGGAGTCTAGAGCCTGCTTCAGATTCGTTGTCTCCCTCTCTCTCTGCCCCTCCCCTGCTCGTGCTCTGTCTCTCTCTCTCTCTCTCTCTCTCTCTCTCTCTCAAAAATAAATAAACATTAAAAAAAAAAAAGAATTGGGGCGCCTGGGTGGCGCAGTCGGTTAAGCGTCCGACTTCAGCCAGGTCACGATCTCGTGGTCCGTGAGTTCGAGCCCCGCGTCGCGCTCTGGGCTGATGGCTCAGAGCCTGGAGCCGGTTTCTGATTCTGTGTCTCCCTCTCTCTCTGCCCCTCCCCCGTTCATGCTCTGTCTCTCTCTGTCCCAAAAAAATAAATAAACGTTGAAAAAAAAATTAAAAAAAAAAAGAATTGTTAAAAAATAAATAAATAAAATAAAAATAAAAAAAGAATTTGCTGCTATTAATCATCACTATTACTAATGTTATACTAATGTAGCTAATACCTGTACATGTAAGCATGGTACTGACCGCTAGGTACCCCCAATATACATTCTCCCTTTTTTCTACTTTCTACAGTGACAGAACCCCATGGTTTTAGCTGAGCACACACCCACACAGAATAAATACTACATTTCCCAGCCTCCCTTACCTCTATGTGCATTTATACCTACCCTCCCCATGGAGAATAACCTCTAAGATGCTGCCTGGTGGTGGAGATCTAAGAGCTTCTGAAAAACACTTTCGACCAATTTTCCTTATTCAAGAGCATCATTCCCTTCATCCCTATTCCCAGAGGAACTTGGTGCTGCCAATTCCTGAGTCTTTGGGTAATTGTGCAACATAAATTGGGCTGTTTCTTGGCCACTCCACTGCCCCTTCCAGGTTCTGTTTTTCCAAGCCTATTAAGCCCTTTACCTTCCAGAGTCCAACACTTTGTTCACGTGGTCTCCAATCCCACTCTCCCCATCCTTGTAGATTTAGGCGTCTACAAAAGAGGATCCCCTAACATTTTAGTGGGGTTTAGGGAAGGAACAAAAATAGATGCTTATGTTCAATTCTCTCTTTTTCCAGAACTTTCAGGTGCCATTTTCTATAAAAACTCTCCCAGTGCACCACTTAGTTCACCCCCTGGCATTTAAATTCTGGCCTAAATAAAAGAAACAAAGTTACTAGGCACCTTCTTACATAGTTTTATATTGTTATTTCATTCTTACACTGTTATTTTACTCACCATGTAATTATGCTTTGGCCCAGTAAGTGTACTGGGATTTCCTTAAAGGCAGAGACCACATCTTAAAAGTTTTAGTACCTTCTAGAGCAGTAGTTCTCAAACTTGGCTGCACATTTGAACCACCTAGGGACCTTTTAAAACTCCAACACCCTGGCCGCACCCAGAGCAGTAACCCAAAATCTCTGGGGTGAGACCCGAATCTCTGGGGTGTCCTGCAACACAGGGGCCAGGCAGAGAAGCACCACTGTGAACAGTGCTGCTGCTGTCTGGAGACCCACTTCAAATACTTATCCCACGTGTGTACACATACAACTGAAAGGCATCTACCTGCCTGGAATGGCATCTCTGACAAACTCTTAAGGCACCGTAAACTGGTCACAGGAAAATAATCTGAGTAATCCCAGGACATAGTAAAGAAGTGCCTTAGCCCAAGACAACGTTTGGAGGACACTTTTACAGTAACCACTTACTTCCTGCGCCCACCGCTCAATGTAGCAATGGTAAGGGTCAATGGGGGTCTTTCTCTGCTGAGCGCGCTCCCGCCCACCGCTGCCTTCATTATCCCTTCATTACTTGTGAGCACTTGGCCTCGCAATCCAGATCACATGCTTGAAGGGACGCAGGGCTGTTTTGAGTGGCAACCTTCCAGTTCTGCAGAAACTATAAAACTGACCCAAACAAAGAAAACTGGTGGAGTTGCCAGGCAGCAGAGACTCCAGAATATCTATATAGGAGAGGCTTAGGAGAAGCATTGTGGTTGGAGAATAGAGCCAGACAGCTTGTCCTAATCTTACATTTTCATAGCTACCCTGCTGTTTTAACTTAGATTTTATGTATGCACGAGGTGGTTTGGGGAAACTGTGAAGATTAAAGTCACCTCAAGCACCCCTGAGACCTCAACATTAGCAAAATCAGGAACCACAGATCCTGCACCATCAACTGAGGCCTGTTCATTGCCTTTTTTGGCTGTCCTCCAGAGGCGGGACATCAGGCCACTTAGGACTGCACACATAGTGATGGCAAGAAAAGGACAGGCAAGGCCAAACTGTGACAAACCACTAAAGCCTCCAAAAGGAGACCCACGAGAAGGCGGCGGGGGGGACAGATGCCGTGTGATCTGGAAGGGAGAAAATATATCCAATGCTACCCACTGGGCCGAATCCTTTAGCAGAATTAGGGAGGAGAGGCTGTTGCTATTGAACAAAGCCTCTGCTAGAAACCACAAATAGATACAAATAATACCAGAAGGGGACCTAAAAAAAACAAAACTGAACAAGGAAATCCCGACACGTTAGATCCATGTCTTGCAGTGAGAAGAGTGGACCTACAGCTCTTCACCATTTCTGAACAGAAGTGCAGTCAGTGTAGCCACAGAATCTAACTTTTCTTTTTTTTTTTCCTTTCTGTCTTTGTCTTGTGATCTCGACACCCAACGTGGGACTTGAACCATCGACCCGAGATCGAGAGTTGCAAGCTCCTCTGACTGAGCCAGCCAGGTGCCCCTAACTTTTCTCTTTTTATATACAGAGTTAAAACACACTGTGAGCAGAGTTGCAACCTTCAATATTGAAAGTAGAAAAGTAAAGTAATTATTTTATATAATTAAAATATTAATTACAGAATTAATATTATAGAATTAAAAACAGAACAATGAAAAGCTCAACGGCTACATGGTCTTTGGGAGGAACCTCCAGAATCTTTGACAAAAGAAAAAGGTGACTTCTTCAGACAAATGACTGATTTGCCCTATCAGACTTAGGAAACTGTTGGTTGAGAATGCTACAGAACTTCTCTCTTTAATGTCTACCTATCAGTATTCAATTTAGATCTGAATAGATATAAAATGGTGTATGCCATTTAAATGTTCCTTTCTCCCTGTTAAGAATTAACATGTTTCCAAAGTGATTTAAAAGTTTCCTTTCGAATTTTAAGGAGCCCCCACGTCTTCCAGAACAAAACGCTCAAGTTTAGCAGCTACAGGGTCTTGATTAATTAAGAATGTAATACCGTGTTTGTGTTTCTGGCTTAGAAACTAGTGTCTTTGTTTCTGCTGGACTCCCCGCTGGCAAAGACCAGAAGAGGAAAACATGAGGGTTAAATGAGCAGCGTGCCCAGAAATTGAGAGTGGGAGAAATCCCTTATTACCAATGATGCTTGAGTGTCCCGGAGCCAAAACTGCAGAAAAAGAATCTTTTGGCTAATTTAAGGTTGGCCAGATGCCACCATTTCTGGCTGGTGGCCAGAGGACCTCGGGGGGAGAGGGATGGCAGGACGCCACCAGAGAAGGTCAAGCACTTCATTGCTAAAGCTGCCTTTGGGTGTAGCTGCTCACTAGGAAACTGAAAACTTTTTGTCCAACAAGCTTCCCAAGTGATTCCTTAGCACATGACATTTGCCAACCTTTACCTAACTGATCCCTTATCCACTCTGCCAATCAAAGCAACCAAGAAATTTCATCTACACTAAACGGGAACAGAAAACAAAGCACTCGCTCCAATCCTCTAGGACTTTACATACGAGGCTTCGTTCAACAAATACCTGTCAAATGACATTAAGGCTATCTTCCATGCGGGGCTGTTTGTACTGGCTACTTCCAATTGGCCTGGAAAATCATTTTTCCTGGTGAATTTAATTATTACATGAATTTCTAATTGCACTGAAGTCACTAGACAGTGGAATTACAAGTTAGAAATGAAGCACAGACTGTAGAGCTATGTAACAACCTACGCACTTAGATTCAAACCTCTTGAGACAGGTATGTGACCTCAGGTAAGTGACAATAACAGCTCAATATCTGAGCGCAGTGTCAACACAGGGTTAACATGCCCATCAGGCAAGCTACTTCTAGAGGGAAAAGCATTCTCAGTGGTAATTTAATGGGCTTGTGATTGGCTTCCTCGAGCTGAACAGCACAGAATTGGGGGGGTCAGGGACTCCCAGATCTACAATCTGAAATGCATATGAGAATTGTTATCCTGCTGACCCCCTTTCATCCCTGATACTTTCTGAGATCTAAAAAGAAAAACCTTATAATTCCAAAAGTATATTTCAATCAAATAAGCAGCAATTCTGAATATATGAAAGGTTAAAAAAAAAAAAATCACTGGCTGCAATATGTAAAAGTTAGAAAGTGAGCTGTCCAAAATAAAATAATTAATAATATCTACTGCCTCCACATTCAAGAAATACTAAATACTGAAGAAAAGTGTGTGTTCTTCCCATTGTCAAAAGTACCAATCTGGGGTGCCCAGCTGGCTCAGTCAGTAGAGCATGAGACTCTTGATTTTGGGGTTATGAGTTCGAGCCCCACATTGGGTGTGGAGATTACTTAAAAATAAAATCTTAAAAAAAGAAAAAAAAAAAAAAAAGGTACCAGTCTGGAAGAGGAGATTCATAAGACGTGATACCAGATTTAAATCAGAAGCTAATTTCACAGCATCATCCTTAATATTAAGGACATATTATATACGGCATACTGGACAGTGAAAGTGTAAAACAAAGGATCTTTTACTCTCCTTAACATGTTTTCAATACAGTTTCATTTTTCTAATTCTTGTGATGTTTACAAAAATATGACTTAATTTTTATAGGTTCTGACAATAATGACCTATAATCCCATTTTTTCTGGTCTCCTTCAATTCAAGCCTATCTCCTAAGCCCTGTTGGTGCTCATATTTGATAATTTTAAAAGCCTGCCATTGTCAAATAAGGTTGAGAAAAACTGGCTTAAGGGCATTACACTCAGATGTTCAAAATGTCAAAGAGAACACCTGTTGGGAGGTCTAACATTTACTGTTTGATCAGCTATGGAAAAACAGAAAAACTAGTTGAAGCAGCAGCTGCCATCCCAGAACAACTTAATGCACTAATCAGAAAACGTGTTCACAAAAGAATCACAAAAAGAATTTTTAAGAACTTTTTCATAGGGGTTATTGATGGCTACTGATGGGTTATTCCTACTCGAATCAAAGCCCTTAAGCATTGTTCATTAAAATTCCTTATATATTCCTTCCATCCTTCATGTTTTATAAGAGTCGCTCATTTACAAGTAGAAGGAAAAACAACATAATGCAAAAAGCTCAGAACCAGGTTCTGGGAAGCTTGAGCTTGGGATCTGGCTCACTCACTCACCACTCAACAGTTTGGTACTATCTAACTTCTCAGAACTTCAGTTTCTAGATTATGTGGAGGACTAGATCCAGGTTTCTCAACCTCAGCTTTATTGACATTATGGGAGGGAGGGGCTGCCCTGTGCACTGTAAGACCTCTGTATCTCTGACCTCTACCTACTACATGCCAGTAGCAACCCCCTGTTGTGACAAACATGTCTCTAGACTCCTGTCTCCAGTTGTGCAAAATCACCCCCAGTTGAGAATCACCGGACTGATTCCAGCTCTGATATTCTACAAAATATATTCAATCTGATTTTCTTTTTTTTTTTTTAATGTTTATTATTTTTGAGAGACAGACAGAGGGGCAAGCAGGGGAGGGGCAGAGAGAGAGGGAGACACAGAATCAGAAGCAGGTTCCAGGCTCCCAGCTATCAGCACAGAGCCCAACGAGGGGCTCAAACTCACAGACCACGAGATCATGACCTGAGGTGAAGGCTGCTTAACCAACTGAGCCACTCAGGTGCCCCTTCAATCTTATTTTCTTAAATGTTATTTGTTAATAAGACACTGGTCAGCCTGCCAATTGTGAGACATGATTTTGATTTTTAGATAAATTAAAATACAATAACAACTTGTACCAATTCTAATTTTAGTAGATTCTAAAGTCTTCTGGGGATGAAAATTCACAAAAGAACATCAAAACAATTTATAAGGAAAACAAATGTAAATGAAGTATATCTCAATAATATTTTCATCCCATTTTCTAGGGTAACTCCTTCAACTGGAAAAAAGAGATAAAGGACACATTTAAAATCCTTTTATTTTATATTATTTTATTTTTAATCTAGTCTATTCAATGTGTACTTTTAGAGGCTCTCATCCACGTGGGGTGCCTGGGTGGCTCAGTCAGTTAAGTGTCCGACTTTAGCTCAGGTCATGATCTCACAGTTTGTAAGTTTGAGCCCCACATCGGGCTCTGTGCTGACAGCTCAGAGCCTGGAGCCTGCTTCAGCTGTGTCTCCCTCCCTCTCTGTCCCTCCCCTGCTCACACTCTGTCTCTCTCAAAAATGAATGAACGTTAAAAAAAAATTTTTTTTTTTTATATAGAAAACAAAGGGCCTTGTAATATCAAGAGCAATATAAAGTGCTTGACTTTTGGGAAGAAAGACATTTAAAGCTAACAATTCTTTTAAAATATTTTTTAATAAGCATATTAGGAAAAACGTTTACACCATCTCAATACCTGGTTTTACTCTAAATTCATGGAACATTTAAATATCTTACAACCTACGTCTGGTGTTCAATCTGCTATGAAGTCATAAATGTATACACTTCATAGGGAAAATAAATCACGTACTGCATTTCCCTCAGGAATTGCCATTATTTTACCAAGTTTTTGCTTCAGTAAAATTAGTTTCAACTGCCTAGAAGCCAAGCGTTCTTTCACAGATTGATATTCCTGACATTATGTCCGCGAGGATGATTATCACCCAAGTAATCCTTTCTCTGCAGAAGGTCACTTTTGCTGTTGAAGAGGTTAATTTCATAATTCACGTAAAAGTATTAGAGACTTGTCAAAAGATTTTTCCTTTCGTCCCCCAAATTTAAAACTTATACTGGAAAAGGACTTATGAGAAAATTAAGGGCCTAACGTGCTCATGATTCTCAAAGGACAGAACAATTGCTATACTCCTAAAACCCTTAAATATAAAGGAAATTGAAACATAAAGCAAATGTACTCCTCTTTTGAAAGAGACACACAATCACAAAGAATACCAAAATATGAGCTCATAAGGAACATCTAGCTCTTTCCTTTACTGATGAGGCCACAGAGGCTGAAAATCAACTCCCAAATACTGGCATATTATAGAGGAGAACATATCTTCTCCACATGCCTGCCCTAGTTTTCCTTCCTGAATCCAGTGTATTGAAGTGTCTGGTTATACAATTTCTATGATATTTACATAGGAAAACAAACAAGTGGTTATATTCGTTTTCCCAAGCTGCTAGGACAGGCCACAGTTGTGGTGTACAGGAATGAATATCGTAATGGAAAACCATCAAATCCCATGAAAAGGCAGATGTTTGGGCCAACAGACTAATTCAGCAAGTCCTCTGCTATTCCTTTTCTCACCTAAGTTTCCCCCAATAAGTGAACCAAAACAGAGCCTTACGAACCACAGCCCAGCAATGTTCACATTAATATAGAATAGTATTAAATAAAAACGTACGCTAAACCTGACATACCAAAGTGTTACGTGAATAAAACACAGACAATATGGAGAAGGACAATAATGAGGACAGATTTTGTATGACACGTGGAATCTTATACAAATGAAAGGATGTATGACATTCAACATAAAATCATACATACCCTAAAAAATCAACTACTTTTTGAATTGCCCTCTCCTACCCACTGCTTCCCTAGAACACACCTAGTTCTAACTGTTCTCCCAAGCAAGGGATCCCTTGCTTAAAGAGGCTAAAGCTGACATTTGGTGTGCAATGTGTCAATGAGGTCAAACTATCTATTTTCAGTTTTCAAACCACCCCTATTATTTTGTTCCATCAAAGGATAAGGAAGAAGAAAAATGGTTGAGTGGTGGTAAACTCACCCATCTGGATTGTCTGGAGTACAAAAGAGCTCTCTCACTCTCTCTCTTTTTTTAACAGCATGGTCCCTAATTACACAGCTCCTTCTCTTTAATATTAAGTAGCATTCAGCATCACAGTAGTAAGTCAGTAACCTGCAATTCTTCAAATTCTCCCTTCTGATGGAATTTAAAAGGCTCCTCGGCAGTTCCAGAGTATTGGTACCAGGCCAACAAGGACAGTGTCATTTCAAAGTGTAGGCTGCCACCTACCGACTGTGATCTATTCTCTCAACACTCAGCTCCTCCCCAGAAAGCTAAACAATTCCTTGCAAGATGTTCTTTGCTATGCCATTTAAAGCAATGCATTCAACTATATCAATAAAATCTCTTAAATACAAATGCTTTTAACTTCAAAAAATACAAACATGCCTCTGTATAGCTAAACACCCTGGCCTGTACTCAAAAGGGCAGAGAATTATTTTTAAAAGATACATGCCATTTTTTTTAATACAGAAAAAGTTCTATTTTAATATATTTCTCTCCACCATTCCCTTTATTCTTTACTCTTAAAAATTGAAGCTCACTCCTTCTCATTACACAGAGCTGGTGATTTAATTGTTCACATTGATCAACCTGGAATTATCCAAAACTTCAAGTCATAGTCCTAAAGTGCTTAGAAAAACTCACAGCACCTGCTGACAATAAAGCTAAAAAAGCTAGCCCTTAATTAGCTCAACCCCCTGTCGTAGAAACATAAATCTACAGGTGCCCTCTAGGAGTAGAGGACTTTTTCAAGTGAGAGTTTCTCCCTGTTTTAACCTTTTTAAAAGAAAAACAATCAGACTAACCAACATCATTACAGGGAGATAAGGAAATCCCCTCTCCCAGGCAATAGGCCACTGTCTTGGTGAGAGGGTGAACCACATTCACTTAATAAGTACTGCCAGACACAATATTAGGAGCTAGGGATGCACAGAGGACTTAAATATCTGTTGCCTTCCTGAAGTTGTCTGCTGCAGAGATCTGGTAGGGACGCAACTGCAATGCAACCTGCAATATGTGAAAAACATGAAATCTGAACAGTGAAAACTAGCACTTGGGTTTGCTTGGGAGGGTCAGGAAGAGCTCCAGAGAGGAAGCTTCTGAAGGCAAAATTGGAGCTTACCAAGTAATCAGATGGGAGAGAAAGATCCAAATGGTGTGTGCAAAGGAAGAGAGATGGAACAAAAGGCAGAGGCTCAGAGAAAACATCTAGCAATTCAATATGGGTAAAGAATAAAATGAATTAGGGGTGCCTGGGTGGCTCAGTCGGTTGAGCGTCCGACTTCGACTCAGGTCATGATCTCACAGTTCGTGAGTTCGAGCCCCGTGTCGGGCTCTGTGCTGACAGCTCAGAGCCTGAAGCCTGCTTCAGATTGTGTCCCCCTCTCTCTCTGCCCCACCCCTGCTTGTGCTCTGTCTCTCTCTGTCTTTCAAAAATGAATAAACATAAAATAAAATTTTTTTTTAAAGAATAAAATGAATTAAAAAAAATGAATTAAAAAAAAAAAACCTCAATGAATGAGGTTAGGTAGGTAGGTAGAGGGCAGAGCTCAGTCTTTTGTACATCCCACCAAGAAATGTGCCTTTTAGAATTATCACAGCAAAGTAGGGACTGGAGGGAGGGTGATTGCTAAGAAAAGGGGTAAAAATGTCCAAGCAGGGAGGATTAAGGATCTGAAAGTAGACCAGGGAAGCAAGAATACAGAGACCATATCAGAGACAAGCTGTGAAGATGAATTTGTAGGACGTGACTGGGGGTGAAGAATGAGAAAGGAGGAAGAGACTAGAATTCCCCCAGTTTCTGGCTCAGGTAACTGAATGGATAGTGGTATGTTCACTGAGACAGGAAATGCAGTGGGAGCCGTGGATTTGCTGGGTGGAGTTTGAAAACCGGAGTTTGGAAATGCTGAGTTTGAAGTGGCTGGAACACTGAGGTGAAGGTGTACCGTGGAACAATGAATACACAGATCTGAAGCCCAAGCCAGAGGTCTAGACTGGATTTAGAAAATCTGAAGTCACTTGTGTGTGAGTAGCGGGGGACGTGGATGAAATGCCCCAGACAGAATGGGTACAGTGAGAAGAGCACCATGGGTGAGAGAGAACCTGGCAGACAACCAACAGAAGACTCGCCAGCTTAAACAAGCGCTCGGCATGTTACCACATTGGCTAAGGCAAGACAGACTAGTGAGGGCTAGAATCTGCTCAGAAGCATAGCTACACCAGATGTAGACAAGACTAAGTAAACAAAAGTATAATTTGACCTCTGGTTTCCAGTTCCACATGCAAAGAGCTTAGAAGTAGTCACTCTGTCCTAACAGCAAGCGAAAAGCTGAACAGACTAAAAAATCAACAACTCTTGACCACAAGGCAAGGGAAGACACAGAGCAAACTGTTGTCCTCAAGACTAAAGAGACAGACAGATGAATATAGGGAATCTTGACTTACCAGAGCAGAGACTGACGAGCAAAAACCACTGCAAGAGCCAGTGCCAGGATAGGAAAACTTGAACTGTACTTGAGGAATTGATGGAGGTTCAGTGTGTACAAGTCTGAGAGTTAAAAATTCCAAGGAATCCAGTCAGAGAGAGGCCTCCACAGTTCTATGAGGCTCTCCTCCAGGAGCTCTGATAAACATCAGAGAAAAATCCCCTGTTGCTTCCAGCTGGGGAAGTGGACAAGGAGCCATTTTGAAACTTGCCACAGCACTCCCTTTTTTTTTTTTTTAATGTTTACTTATTTTTGAGAGAGAGCATGAGCATGAGCAGGGGAGGGGCAGAGAGTGAGGGCAGCAGAGGATTCGAAGTGGGCTCTGAGCTGACAGTAGCAAGCCCAATGCAGGGCTTGAACTCACAAACTGCAAGTTTATGACCTGAACCAAAGTTGGACACTCAACCTACTGAGCCACCCACGTGCCCCACACACCCCCTTCTTAAAAAGGCCTGACCTCAAGTGAAACCAGTTGACTAGAGCCTAATCTGCTGGGTATGTATAATTAGTGTAATTGACATGGGAAAAGGAAAATGGCCAACTCTAGTCAGCTCCATCCATCCTGTCCCACCTGACAGGGAAGAAAAAACACTTGTGAAGTTCACAGTCCAGAGGCATCGGCTCAATAAAGGACTTAGACCTATCACAAGGCTATATAATGCTTCCCATCCCCATACACCTCACTCCCGCATCCCTAAAGGCCTATGTACAGCAATTCCTTTTACCCAGTGCATCATGTCTAGCTATCAAGAGAAAATTACAAGGCAAACCAAAAACCAAAAATCACAATTCAAAGAGACAGAGTAAGCATCAGAACCAGACATGGCAGGGATCGGAATTACCAGAGCAGGAATTTAGAACAACCATAATTAATGCGCTAAGGGCTCCAGTGCATAAAGTAAACAGCATGTAAGAACTGATGGGCAATGTAAATAGAGCTGAAAATCCTAAGAAGAAAACAAAAGTATAATTCTATGTTTTAAACATTACTTACTATATGCAAATATACTCGGATATATTCAAATATGGTCTAGAAGTGCGTGCATCAAGATGAGTACCATTGTTTTTTTTCATACTTTAGAAGTATGGACAATTTTTATGTTCTCCTTTATGCTTTTCTATATTTTCCATATTTTCTACAATGCATATGCATTGCTTTTGAAATCAAATGTTTAAAGGTTTTTAACTTTTTTTAAGAGCTAAAGTTTGTCGGAGTCTGAATTCGCTGGAACTAATTGAGATAGTGTGAGGTAGTTGAGATTGGCCCAACCATCTCAAAATCCTGTTAGAAACAGGAGACAACAGAGGGACAGGACTCAGAAAATCAACCTGCTATAAAGAGAAAAGGACTTCCTGGTAAACAAGATGGGCCATGCCATGGTATCTTGGATCCAAATATAATATAACCTCAGAGAAGAGTAGAACAAGAAGGAACAACAATTAGGAAAAAAATATTGAAAAGACCCTCCCTCCTTACTTGCATGCACCCATGAGCTTCAGAGGGCAGTGGCAAAGGTAAGAAGAAAGGTAGGAGTCAACTCCTCCCCCTAAACATAAGTGCTTTGCTGACTTCCAGATCAGTTAAGACTCAGAGAAGAAATGAATGAAGTCAAATCACCTCAAAGTCACCCCTAACAATAAGGAGTTGAAATACATTCCTTACACAGCAAGTCAGGGCAGGGCAGGAGTGGGGGGTGCTGGGATGGGCCAAAATGTACTCTAACAGTTTGAAGTCTGAGTCAAATGAAGTAAGTGAAAGCAATAGACAGAAATCAATCACATGCCAAGCAAAAGGCATTGATCAGCTGAGGTAAAATATCTGGAAGGATAATGGGACCATTAATTTATGGGTCAACTTGGCTAAGTGATGGTGCCCAGTTATTTGGTCAAATACCAGCGTAGATATTACTATGAGAGTATTTTTTAGATGTGATTAACATTTAAATCAGTAGACTTTCAGTGAAGCGGATGAGTCTTCATAATACGGATGGGCTTCACCCAATTATTTGAAGGCCTTGGGAGAAGAGGCAGGTCTCCCAAACAAGAAGAAATTCAGCCTGAAGACTGCAACACAGAAACGCTGCCTGGGTTTCCAGCTTGCTGGCTTACCCTACAGATTTCAGACTTGCCAGCCCCCTCACTGTGTGAGTCAATTCCTTAAAAAATAAATTTCTCTCTCTCAATATAGATATAGGTAAAGGCATATAGATACAGGTATAGACATAGATTATAAATATACAGAGGTACATATACATACAAATAGATATAGATGCACATATAATACCTATATACACACACATATATAGATATAGTTATGCAGATATATCCTAATGCTTCTAATTCTCTGGAGAACCGTGATTAGTGCAGGTAATAAAAGATGAAATCTATTAACAGAGACCAATCAGGCACAATCTTGAACTAGAGGCAATGGAAGTGAAAATGGCTAAGGTAGACAGTAGTAAGAGATGAAAGCTTCCTGGATTTGAATGACATAATAAACAATACATTTAACTACGATTATTTTGGCATCCATAATATGTGTAATATGAACCAGGTCAGGGATGCTACAGTTAGAACACATTGGAAGAACTCTAGACCAAAGGATTCTATGGATGGAAAAAAACAAATGCAAAAACAAAACCGACAACTATTTATACAATAAAGATATGGCGAACAATTTAACAGGAATATTCTCTATTTTCAAGATACTTAAATAAAAGTTATACAGGAATACTATTCATATATAAAGATGTTAACTTACCATATTTGTCTCGCAAGCCAACAGTACATCTAAAGACTCCACCAAAGGCAACATCTTCACCAAATATTACTGAAAAACAATGTTTAAAGAACATATTTTATTTGATAATCCCTAAATCATACTAACAATGAAAAATAAGTAATTTCAATGTTTACATTTTAAAGCAGAAAACAGAAATAGATCAAAGGTTTCAAATAAGGGTTTCTAAACTTCAACATTACTGACATTCTGGACTGGATAATTCTTTTCTTGTAACAGCCTATTCTATACATTGTAGATATACAGCAGTATCCCTGCCCCCTATCCCATGGATGACAGTTGCCCCCCCACACACACACAGTCCTGACAGCCAAGAGTGTCTGGAGACTTTGTTAACTTGAGAGGAGGAGGGGGGATTAAAATCATCCCAACTGATTAAGAACCACCAATCTAGGATGTCATTTTGTTTTACCCATGAAGAAAATGAGGCCAGAGAAGTAGTAAAGTAACTTAACAAGTCAGAAAGAAAGCAAGAGGCAGAACTATGACTCACACTCCAGCCTCCCGAGTGTCTGGCCAGTGGTTGTTTTCTTTCATATATGGTATATAATAAAAGTCAACACTCTGAAGGGCTGAAGGAAAAATATCTCAAGCTGAGAGAACAGTCACAAATAGGAAAAGGACTTAAATCAAGTAAAAGGAGGCAAGTATGGTGGGACATAGTGAGCAAGGCAAAGAAAATAAAAATGGGTGTTCACAGAGGTGAATTCTATTCCTATATATGCACCTGACCAGCTCTGTGAACCTCAAGGAAACAATTCACCCTTATTTACTCAAGATCATTCTCAGATAGCATTCAAACAAAGCAAAATCTAATCATCCACTATTATAGTTCTTACTTCCTCCTAACAAAATAACCCGTTCTTCACTTGACCTTAAAACTAGGGATTTTCAGGGGCGCCTGGGTGGCTCAGTCAGTTAAGTGTCTGACTGTGGCTTAGGTCATGATCTCACAGCTTATGAGTTTGAGCCCCACATCAGGCTCTGTGCTGACAGCTCGGAGCTGGAGCCTGCTTCAGATTCTGTGTCTCCCTCTCTCTCTGCCCCTCCCCTGCTCATACTCTGTCTTTCTCTCAAAAACAAATGATAAAACATTTTAAAAACTTAATAATAAAAACTAGGGATTTTCAAGTGGAAGCCCAAGGTATACCAAATATATATATATTTATATATACTAATAAATATAAGTAAAGCCAATCAAATTTAGAAAACATACAGCAGGACAACTGTTTTTATATCAATGATTAAATTTGATAAGCTACTTATTTATTACAGTTATTTCCAAAATATCTTAAGTTGAATGACAATGTATTTCAAAGGAAAGCATGGAATCAAATCTTCATTTCATAAACAGATTCATAAATCTGAATGAAGTGGTACTTCCCATTTTTTTATATGCTGGAGAAACAGAAGTACCCAGTAGGTATTAATCCAGAAAGTATTAATATAATATCAAAACCACACATACTATGGGAAAAAGTTAACATGAAGATGTTAGATATACATCAGAACTAATTCACCATGAATTAATTTTAAAAATGTGTTAATAGCATGATCTGATAACCTTAATCATTTGATCAGATCTTTTAAAAAATTTCAGGTAAGTGTAATGTTAACCACTGAGTTCCAGACTCAACATTTCCAGCAAATTTTTGATTCTGAATTAACACAGCTACCGTAGTCAAGCAGAAAGGAATTTTACCTGCAGTAGGATCTTTAGCCAATGAGTTATCCAAGGCACTTGTTATCGCCTGGAAAAGATTCATTTTCTGAGTTTGCCCTATGAAAATTAAAAAAAAAAAAAAAAAATTTTAAGTAACATTTCCTACATTGTAGAGTATATTAAAAATAACCAGTTTCTTAACAGTTGATTACAACATGATTAAAATCAACATAGAAAAGAAAGTATAGAATATACTATGTGAATTTATTGGATTATTCACAATGATGCTGGTTCTGTAGAAATTACAAAAGCAATACAGACTTCGGAGCTTGACGACGAAGCAAAAGTGACACATATTAAACAATTAAAAAACAAGTATAAAAAAGGAAAAATGAATATAATCCAGTCACCAAGTGTGTGTAGACCATAAACAAAAGCCAGAAAAGATAACCAGCCAGAGTGAAAGTGGTCTGAGATTATATTCTGGACAGGTGTTAAGAATATAAAACCTAGGGGCACCTAGGTGGCTCAGTCAGTTGAGCGTCTGACTTTAGCTCAGGTCATGATCTCAAGGTTCGTGGGTTCAAACCCTGCACTGGGCTCTGTGCTGACCACTCAAAGCCTGGAGCCTGCTTCGGGTCTGTGTCTCCTTCTCTCTCTGCCTCTCCCCAACTCACACACACACACACACACACACACACACACACACACACTCTCTCTCTCTCTCTCTCTCTCTCTCTCTCTCTCTCTTTCTCACTCTCTCTCAAAAGTATATAAACATTGTGTGTGTGTGTGTGTGTGTGTGTGTGTGTGTGTGTGTGTGTGTATAAAAATCCCTGACAAATACACGTGACTCAAGGCACGTGTTAAATATGCCAGTAACAGCAAATGGTCATGGGCCATAAAACAATGAGGAAGGCTGGTGTTTAGAGAATACTATAATCCCATGCCTCAACACACCAGACTTGGTCCTTCCTACTGTCTCACTGCTCAAGTAGACTCTCTGCAAGCCAACTTCTAGTTCCCTAAACAGACAGATAGGATGGTTAAATGTAACAATACATGTAAAGTTAGAACAGTGCCCAAACACAGTAAGTGCTGAACAAATACGAGTTATTTGTTATTAGAATCTGGACTTTTCCCATGCCCTTCATCTTGACTTTGGCATTATTCTGAATGGTAGAAAACTTTGTTTAATAAAGTTCCAAATGTTGGAACTCAGAAACATCATACTGTAGAGCTTTAAGTCTTGGTGCTGCCCAGGACCTACAGACATCCCAGAACTTTAGGTCAGCTCCTCTCCAAAAGTACTCTTCAGGATGGAGAGAGGCTTCTGCCTGAATCTTCTCTCATCCACAGGCCATCTTCACATTAACCCATAGCTAGCCATGCTGGTAGCAAATCCCTTGAATACTGATAATTACCCTGACTACTGTCCCATCTAACCTCTGTACTCCTTGGTAACTTGCTGTGTCCCAAAAGCCAAGATCTAATTCACAATGTGGGTCACAACAGCTAGTGCTGTTGCCATCAACACTCTGGCCATGACACATGCTGGTCACTCACCCTTTTCTTGAAGACTCATCTTTGTCCCAAGCCCAGCCTGGATCCACAGCAGGCTCTGATCTATGACATCTTCCATCTCCCAATATCCACTGACGCTCAACCTTCTCTTAACTGCTCTGACCCCTTCCACACTGCTGAATGCCCAGGCTTCAAGTCTTGGCAATATCCACTCAAAAATGCCCTGCTGCCATCTGTGCCAAGAATAAAGTCCTGTTTCTACTCTTATTTTTGGTGGGGATAATGGGAATTCATTCAAGAAAGTACAGTACTGTTATGCCATCTACACCAAAGGATACATAAGCAAACCACATGTCTGTGATAACTTCAAAATTTATTTTTCTTCAGGCTAAGGCTATATCATTTAAATAGATGCTTGCCTTAAACCCTTCTCCATTCTATAAAAACTCTTTAATAGTGTTTATTGGTACCCAGCATCAGATGATAATGGTTTAGGGCAAACTTTTTTTCTGACTGCCATGATATTCCCATTCCTTCTCCCATTTCATACATTTCCTAAAGGCAGATTTCTTTTTTTTGTCTATTATGATTTTCATAGCTAAGGAGCTAAGGAGGATAAAAATGCCTAAACACCTAAGGTGATGTTTATTTCAAGTATGCTGACCATCTGAATTAATCCTGAATGCCTCCGAGACATCTTATTTCATCGCTATTCAACAAGTTTTAGTTACAAAGAAAGCAAAGACTTTAACAATAAAAAAACATACCAAGTAAATCTGGAAAGTATTGCTTAATTACCACCAAGAATTGACTCATCTTGTATGAAAACAAAGTATAAGAGTATTTAAAGGTTTTATTTCCATGTAAGCACAAAAACTTCTACTCCTGAATATTTTTCAAATAGATTCAAAATTTTAGGGGGTTGGATTAACTGCTGTTCTACCAGATGCTTTTAAAAGATTTAAATAATTTTAATATAGTAACATCTACTCCCAATTATTTTTAAAGTGGCAGTATGGTCTGTGAATGGGTCAGGAAGAAATCACAAATTATTCACAGGTAACATCATTTTAAATATTTATTTCCCTTAGAATTACTTATTCTCCTACAGGTTACATTAAAGACCATGGTAAGACATGCCTATGGTTCCTCATGACAAAGTATGTGCCTGTAGCACATGTAACTATGAGCACTTAAAAATTATTCAACACTGCTGCCCAATCATGCAATTACCAATATTAATAAAAAGCTGCTGAACCAGACTGACATCTCTTCTTTCCCAGATAAAAAGTTATAACAAAACAAAAATATACATAGCAGTTCAACTTCCCTAGTCAAGGATACAAGCTAATGGGCACCCATTGGTAAGACACAGCTTTATGGCTAGAAGTGAGCTACTCACTCGAAATTATCCTAAGTAGAGCATGTGAAAAAATAGGCCATCACCACTGCTGCAAAGATAAAGTGGCAGGTAATGCAGGGTCAGAACACAATAGGAACACAATAGAACATGAGCCCTAAGAGGTCAGGGATTCCTATCTGTTTTTGATCAGAGGTATATGCTTAGTGCTCATAACAATGTCTGACATGTAGCAGGTGCTCAATAAATATTTGTGGAATGACCACACAAATGAACATATGAGGCTGGTTCAATAAAGATAAAATCTACAAAGCATATTGCTAATGGACTGCTTAAAGAGAAAGAAATACAGTAGGATAAAACATCTACCAGTGTTACAATTCAAAGTCAGACTGCAGGAGCAGGGGAATGAGGCAGAAGTGATACTGCTATGGCATCTTCAGTTATTCTGAGTAACTACTCAGTATGCAGTAGCATTGAAGACAGAAAGAAGCCTTCCACACAGCTAGAGCATGTAAGACAAAAATGGCAAATGAGTGCCCGAGGAGCAGTCTCTAGAAATAAATCAGGTCAACAGCAGGGCATGTTTAACAGTAAGTATGTTTGTAGTTAGATCCTGAACAAATAAAAATACACAGCTATGGGGGCACCTGGGTGGCTCAGTCGGTTAAGCATCTGACTCTTGATTTCAGCTCAGGTCATCGTGGTTGGTGGGACTGAGCCCCCGTTGGGCTCTGCACTGTAAGCACAGAGCCTGCTTGGGATTCTCTCTCCCTCTCTCTCTGTCCCCCCCCCCCCCCCCCGACTCATGTACACTCTCTCTCTCTCTCTCTCAGAATAAACATTTTAAAAAAATACACAGCTATGATATGGAAAGTTAGGGTCTACTTTCAGAAACCAAAGTTTCTGCCAGCACATTCAGCACTGGCCCTCCTCGGAGCTGCCTAGTCCTTGATGTGTATTACAGCATTTTCATGTCATATTCCTTAGAAACCTCAGCATTTAGTGCCTAACACAAACACGACCATCAGTATATGCTTGTTGAAGCATGATGGATGATTTTAGTGGCATAATCTGGCATTAACCACACTGTAAAATGGAAAGATGCCTAAGAAACTACCTATTTTCATCCAACAGAACTTCTTCCACCCCTCCAGATGCCTGTTCTTCAGGAATCCCTTTCTATGTGCCAGAAATGTACCTCTAGCCCACTCTAATCCCTACTATGGGGTTTCCCAAACTCTAACCCATAAAGTAAGTTTCATGGAACATTCAAATATGAGAGACAGGACCTTTTATATTAAAATATAAATGAAGGATCTATAAACACAAATGCCTTTTTAAGATGCTAGTAAAGGGGGAGGGGGCTGCCACCGAAGGCCAACATTGGGAGGACCTAAGAAAGCCTTAAAGTTGAAGAAACTATGGCTAGGAGCCCTGGGTCCCCATCTCAGGGCACCTGGTAACTCATGTCATGGTATAACAAACTACAGTTGTTTCCCTCCCTTTAGCTGGACACTTCTCTCCTCAGTCTCTAAATGCTTTTTAAACTCTTCTGTATGCTGGTCACTCCCAAATGAGTATCTCTAATCCAGACTCCTCCTCTGAATTCCTGATTTATATCAACCATCACCAATTCCCCACTCGGGTGTCAGGCTTTTCTAACTCAGTAAGCACACAACCGAAGGCTTCATGTCTGCTCCCAAAACCAGTCTTCTGCATCTCAGCAAACAGCACTATCCTCCACCCAAGCAACCAGGCCAGAAATTGAGGAAGTATCCTTGAATGTCTTCCTTTTATTCATTCCTTATATTCAATCCATCCAATCCAGCTTCCAAATATACTATTTCCAACATATAGCTTAAAGTCTAGTACTACCAACCATGTCCTAATTCCAGAACTCACCATGTCTTTCCTGTTTCTGAAAAACATCTCCTAACAGCCTTAGTCAGCGCTGGCCTCTGTAACAAAATACCACACAGATTGAGTGGCTTAAACGACAGAAACTTATCTCTCACTGTTTGAGGGGTTGCCAAATCCAAAATCAAGGTGAGTTCCTGATGAAAACCCTCTTTCTAGTTTGCAGAAGGCCATCTTCTTGCTGTATCCTCACAAGGTAGAGAGATAATCTCTCTTGTGTCTTTTCTTATAAGGGTTCTAATCCCATTAACGAAGCCTCCACCCTCATGACCTAATCACTTCCCAAGGACCCCATCTCCAAATACAATCACACTGGGGATTAGGGCTTCAACACAGTAATGGGAAAATGATATATTCAGACCAGAGTACCACCTCCTCACTTCTACTCCTTCATCCCTCATTCATCAAAGAGCTGCTATAAGAAGTCCTAAAAAGCAATGCATGTCATATGTTACTCCTCTGCTCAAAATTCTTCCAAGTTCTCTGACTGCACCTGGAATAAAGCCCTACTCCTCATCACATCCACAAAGCCCTGCTTGATCTCATCCTTGTTCACTTCAAAAGCCCTATTTGGCACCACTGTCCCCAAGGCTCACCACCTGAGTCTTCTCTCAGCTCCACCACAGCAAGCTCCCTGCTACGTCAGAACCTTCACGCATGTTGGGTCCTCTGCCTGGCATCTCCTTCACACCTCCTTGGATACTCTTTCCTGATCGCTTAGAGGCTGGTCAAATACTAACCTCTTCTTAGGGGCCTTGTTAGGTCTCTATTATTCTCTTTCCCAGCACCTGAACATGTCTTACAGGGCATTTATTGCAATTGGGATTGATTTAAGTATGCATTTACTTGCTATTTTTCGTCCATCTCCCCCACTAGACTTAAATTCCACGAGGACAGGTCCATATCCACATTTGTGTTTTGTGCTAAGCACCTAGCACAAAGTTTGGCAGCCAGAAGAAAACTAAAATGCACAGAATGAATAAAGAAACCTACACGCATACACACAATGTCTAAAATCAGGGGCAGGGAGAGGCCCAGATGTGTTCTTGGGGAGCAACACAGAGCAATGAAGGCAGCACACACACTGGCATAATCATGCAGGCCTGGCCTGGAATCTGTGAGGCCACTGGGAAAGTTACTTAGCCACTGACACTCCATTGCCTACTCCATAAGACAGGAATAATATCTAATGTCTAGGGCCAGTGTGGGAATTCAGCGAGATGATTACTATCAAAGGTCAAATATTTAAGAGCATCTACTCTAGAATCGGGAGACCGAATCTAGCACAACCAGTACCAGGCACCAATAATTACATGACTTACCTCGCTGGGTCCCCCCAGCAATGCTCTGAGGCAAAACAGATGAAGAAAAGAAAGCTTACGAAGACTAATAAACCCGGCCAATCTTACAATGCTAAGTTGTAAAGTGGGGGGCTCAAATTTAGGCACGTTTGACTCAAGAACCCCAGCTCTCAGCTTCCGTGCAATAGTGCCCCAGAAAGTTGCAATTTCCCCAATGATAGCAAAAATGGAGTACGAATGGGATGAAAAATAAAGAGCAGAGGAAATACAGTAAATAATACTGTAATAATGGTGTATGCTGACAGATTGTGACCTTACTTATCTGGGTGAACACTGAGTAGTGTATAGAATTACTGAATCAATGTGTTGGACACTGGAAATGAAAAAAAGGTGCAGGGATGAGGTGAGAAACTAATAAGCAAGTTCCTGGACCATAAGTAAAGAAACTTGAAGGTGGGTAAATAACAGTAATAAAGGAGGACAGGAGTCTCTGTTCAAATGAGACACAAAAGATGCAACAAATTTGGGGAAAGCCAGGTTTGAGGTAGGGTTAAGAGCGGGCAAAGTGTGGTGTGAAGAAATTGTACGAATAATGCAAAAGACAGTGAGGTTGAGTGCTCAGGGGCATAGCCTCTTAGAGCAAACTGAGCACACCACTTAAAAATGAAGCCTGGCTTCACCTCGTACAGATAGTGTCACTTGGGGAAGTTTGGGTTTTTTTTTTTTTTCCCAAGTTTATATTTAAATTCCAGTGAGTTAACATACAGTGTCATATTCGCTTCACGTGATTTATCACTCCCATAAAACACCCAGTGCTCATCACAACAAGTGCCCTTCTTAATACCCACCACCCAAGTGTCAAGAAGTAGAAGTTTAACCTCTTTGTATCTAAGTTTCTTCATTGTAAAATATGGTTGATAATAGGATACCTGCCACGGCACTGTTATATGAGGATTAAATGAATTGCTACATGTAAGGCACTCAGAATAGTGCTTGGTACCAGGTGACCTCTTATAAAAGTGTCTTCTGTCATCATTATTATCATTTGGTGGGGTGACGTGGAGAAGTCTGGATGAGCAATGATAAAGAATAAGGAAACACAGTAGGAAGAGAAAAAAGGAAGGACACAGTTGGGGGCAATTCTGATAAGACTGGGAAAAGAGATACGAAGAGAATTATCTAGTCTCAAAGGTCCCAACTTTTGACATGGTTGTTTTGGTGCCAGACTAGCACTCAGACTAGCCGACCTCAGGATGCTATATTCTGCCAACACCGCCAATGCTATAGAATAAATGTTTGTGTTCCCCTCCCCAAATTCATATGTTGAAACCTCATCCCCAATATAATGGTACTGGGGCGAGGGGGGGGGGCTTTGGGTGATGAATAGGTCATGAAGGTAGAGCCCTGCTGAAAGGGATTTGTGCCCTTAGAAAGAGACCCCACAGAGCTCCCTCACTCTTTCCATTATATACAATGTCACAGTGATGAAACAGCTGACTGAGAACCAGAAAGCGGGGCCTCACCAGACATAGAATCTGTCAATGCCTTGACCTTGGACTTCCCAGCCTCTAGAACTGTGAAAAATAAATTACTGTTGTTTACAAGCCACCAGCCTATGGTATTTTGTTACAGCAGCCCAAAAGGACTAAGACATCCAATCAACATATCCAAACCTAAGTCATCCTCTCTTCAAAAACACTCTCCTCTCCCCCAGTATCCCTCATTTGTTTGAGCGATACCACTACTCTACCATCCTTTCAGCCTCCTGGGCTAGAAATGGCAAAGTCATCTCTGATACCCCTTTCTCTTAGCCCCCACGGGCAAAACAGCACCAAATGCAGCCAATTCCTTCGAAAACACAACTATTCCCATTGGCACTCCCCAAGTTTAAACAATTACATCCTCTCTCATGGACAGTACAACATCCCTCTAACTGATCTCTGCCTCCTTACTTTCCTAATCAATTCTATAAACTCTCCCAAGAATCTCATTCAAGCACACATCAAGTCACTCTCTTGCCTATAAACAATCAACGGCCCTCCACAGCCCACAGAATAAAATCTGAACCTGTGCGTAATGCACTTGGCACAGTGTCAGCTACATTAGCCACATTCAATCTTTTCTCCACGTCCCCCCCCCCAACCTTTTTTCTGGCTTTCCAAACTTATTTCTACCCCTCCCCTTTTTCCTCTAGATAAAATCACTACTTCACATTCCTCATAAAACCCTAAGCTTTCTAGCCTCTCTTTACTTGTGTTGTTCCCTTTTCTACAAATTTTAATACTGGAAAGAAGACCTTCATTCTCACAAAGAGGACTCTTCATTACCCTTGAACAACTGCCTATCTTTCTGAGAGCTGCCTATCTCCCCAACGGTGATGGCTTTCCCCGGTCACCAGTGAACAAGCTTACCTCACCTCAGGGATTTCATCATTCTTTGTCCTTATTTCTTTCAGGAAAAGACTGTTCTACCCTGGTCTTTGTGGAGGTAGTTCCTTTGTCATTCCTCACAGTGAAGTTTAAATGTCACCTCCTCAGAGTCAACCTTGCCCATCACTCTATTTAAGCAGTCTTTATCATGTGTCAAAGTAACCAAAATTTTAAAAATAAATCTATTTGCAGCATCCACGAAAGACAAAGAGTTATTATCTTCATTAATATCTTTAATATACAAAACATTAACACAAAAGTAGTGTGGGAGACTTTAAAGGTAGACATATTTGGGTTCAAATTCTGGCCCTGCCACTACTCAGACTTGGGCAGGCCACTAACATCTCTGAGCTTCAATTTTCCCATCTACAAAATGAGCATAATACTCTCTAGGTCACAAGGTTACTGTGAGGGTTATAGACTGATGTCCACCACACATGTGGAATATAGCAGTTGTTCAGTAATGGTACATAGGATCAGTATTGATAGAAAAAGATTATTACGCATACAAATTTTTCAATGTGCAAAAACAAGGAACATCCAATTCATAAGAAAAAAGAAATATAGCTAACAAATATCTGGTAACTATTCCTTAATAGAAATAAAACAAATATATATTAGAACAAAATGCTGTGAGCACATAATATCCAAGCATGTGTGCACACACACAATTCTGATACCAATTCCTGTGTGTGTGTGTGTGTGTGTGTGTGTGTGTGTGTGTGTGTGTGTGTTTTAACACACAGCCAAGCAATTCTGCAACACCAGCTAAGTCTCCTACAACTCACCTCAATTCGGACACTATTGACCTGGAGCTACCATCGGATCCCACACATTAAGGGTTCGGTCCTTGTAAGACTGTGCCTACCTCCCAGTTCAGAGGCCAGCTGCAAATCCAGGTCGTCACCTGTGCTTCTGACTGGAGGTCCCAACAGCCCTCTCTTTGGGTTCAATTAATTTGCTAGAATGGCTCACAGAACTCAGAGAAATATTTTACTTACTAGATTACTGGCTTAATATAAAAGGATGTAACTCAGGAACAGCCTGGTGTAAGAGATGCATAGGGCAAGGTATGGAGCTCCCACGTTCTCTGTGCATGCCACTATCCCCAATCCTCTATTCACCCAATACCTATTCACTAACCCAAAAGCTCTCTAAATCCCATCCTTTTTGGTTTCCACAGGACACCTCATTACGTAGGCATGATTGATCAAATGCATTCAACCTCCAGAACCTCCAGAACTGAAAGTCCCAACCCTCTAATCTCACAACTGACTCCTCTAGTGACCAGCTCCCACCCTTAGATGAACAAGGAGCTTCCAAAAAAGTTACCATCAGCATAACAAGACATCTTTATTACTCTCATCAAAAGAAATTTCAAAGGTTTCAGGAGCTCTGTGCCAGGAAAAGGGGACAAAGACCAATATGTATTTCTTATTATAAATCACAGTATCACAGCACAATCATGATTTTATCATGACACCCAATATTCACCCTCCTATACACACAGATGGAAATATAAACTGATAATTTGAACTATGCATTAAAAATCCATTAAACTGTTCATATCTTTGAGTCAGAAATTTCATCCCTAGAATTTATCCTAAAGAAATAATCTCAGATACACAAAAGATACATGAAATGTTTCTATCCACAAACGTTTCTATCCGCATTGTTTATAACACTGCAAAAGTGTAAAACAAAAGCATAATAGTAATTATTAAAAGTTTCCACTTAATAAGTGTTTCTTAGCAGACAAAACTGGGTTTGTGTACATTGTGCAAAATCGTCTTTACTCCTCATAGCAACCTGTGAAGTAGGTATTATTAGTAACTCCTTACTTACAAAGAAACTGAGCCTTATAGAGGGTAAGTGAGTAGTCCAAAGGCATAGGTAGCAGGGCCAAAACCAATTCTAGGACAATCTGATTCTAGGGCCAAGATTTCAACCACTGGACTACAGTGTTTCTACTCTACGGAACACACTGTCTTCGAAAGAAGGTTATGAAAATTATGCAATAATACAGGAAAATACCTCTGATTAAAGAATGCAGATTGTATCTGTATTAAAACTACAATTACAAAAAGAGGTTAGAGTGGAAGAGAGCCAAAGCATAAGAGACTCTTAAAAACTGTGAACAAACTGAGGGTTGATGGGTGGGTGGGAGGGAGGGGAGGGTGGGTGATGGGTATTGAAGAGGGCATCTTTTGGGATGAGCACTGGGTGTTGTATGGAAACCAATTTGACAATGAACTTCATATATTGAAAAAAAAAAAACAACTACAATTACAGGAAAATTTAATTCTACTAAACTAAAAGGAAATACCTGGAAGGATACACACCAAAACGTTAGCAGTATTTACAAATAGTAGTGGGTGGTGAGATTACTTTTTCTTACTTTTTTCTATTGTCCAAATTAATGTAACATGTGCTTATTATTTTTATAATAAGAACAAACATATAAACATGATTATCATTCTACCTGGACTTTAGTAATTTCACAGTTGTGGAAGGGGGGTGGGGGATGAAGAAGAACTGTATTCTATTCCTTAAGTATTGGGCTAAAGTTTCTTTGAAACTTTTTGAAAGTTTCTTTGAATTCAAGGTTCATCTTGTTGGTGAGAAAAACTTGCTACTCACCATGGTATCTACTGTTTCACAAAAGTGTGACACCTCTTAGTAAATTATTTCTACATGCATTATAGCCCATTGTTTAGAATGGAAGCTCTAGAATCTGAATAATTAAAATCCAAAGCAGAAGCTATCACTAACTTATCTGTGTCACCTTGGACAAACTATGTCAAGACCTCAGTTAACATTACTCACTTTTAAAAGTTGTGCTAAGCATCAAATGAAATAACAAATGTAAATTTTTCAGCATAGTACCTGCCTACAGTAAGCACTCAATATATGTTCACACTTATTATTCACAAGTACAGACACCCTTCCAAAAATATCACTCTAGCATGTGAGAAGTTATCAGACAAAGAAAAGGTAAAAGTTCCCAATGTTCTGATAATAAACACTAGATCTTTCAGAGATCACATAAAACTTGCAGAAGAAATGATAAAAGTCATGCAATTGTCATACTGTAAAGAGTTTGCTAGCGCCCTTCCTACCAATGAGTGCTAGTGGCCTCCTCTTCCAGTCACCTTCACCAATTATCTGCTCCTTTTGGCAGCCTAGTCCAGCACAAGCTCATTGCTAGGCTCAAATGGAAAACCTGGGTTCTTTCCCATGTCTAAGAACAACCTGTTTTAAGACCTTGGGAAAAATCAATTCAATTACTTAATCCTTCCGTTTCCTCTTCTCTGCCAAAGCAAAAAAAAAAAAAAAAAAAAAAAAAAGTAATAAAAGAACATTTTAAAAATAAGAAAAAAAATTTCTCTTTTAAATACCGCTGCCTGTAGTTAATGGCCCAGCTCCGGACAAACAGACAACACCTAGGGCCACGGCTGAGAAAGCGAGGATGGAGAAACGAGAAAAGGAGGGGATCCCTGGGCACCATCCCTCCACCCTCGACCTCTCCAGACCGCGGCATGCCCTCTCACCCAACTCGAGGGTTCTGAGGGGCTGCCTCTCGTGGGTTGCTCAGTCACAAAAATAGAGCGAGGTGGAAACTACAATCAAACCCTATAGTAGGGAGGCTCCAGAAAGCAGGGAAGGAATTACACCAAGATGCAAGGAGATCAGCCTGCCGGCCGCCGCCGACACGAGCAGGATGGCACTCCTGGCGAGGCGCCCACAAGCCTGGGAGTCTGGGTTGCACCAGGAGCAGACAGGGCAGCCCCTAGCTCACCATACTCCTGAGGCTCCGGGTCGGGCTGGAAAGTGAAGTGAGCCACCTGCCGCCTCTGTGCCGCATCTCCAGTGGCCGAGGCGGGCTGCAACAAGGCCCGCTGCAGCCCCGCGCCTCGCAGCCGAAGCAACCGTCCCTCTGTCCCAGCCGCACGCAGCCCCAACAGCCTCCCCGCAATCGCCGCAAACGCCGCCATCCCCACTTGCAGCCCAGGGTGGCGAGCTACGCGGCCGCACACTGCCGGCAGGGAGGGCGGAGCACCGAGGCGACTTCTACATTGGTTGGGTCTAAGGGGCGGACCCATGAAATAGGCCAATCCGAGTTCGGAATTCGGGGGTGGGGAAGGTGACGAAAGGAGGCCACAGGCGTTTGCCTGTAGTGCGCATGCGGCAGAGGAAACGGGGTGGGGTCGAGCGGGCAGGTGAGCTCCAATGAAATTGTTCCTGAAGGTGGAGTCTTCTCAAAGTCGCTGCGTGGGCTCGGGACGCGGAGGCGTGTCTGTAATGTGACTCGCCAGTCCTAGATTTGTTCTTTTCTGATGTCATTTGCATTGTTACCTCCGATAACTTTTTCATTTTAAGATTTATACTTTCTTTTAAAATGTAACCTTTTTTCTCCTCTTCTATTCTTTATCTGTATTATTTTATAAGTAAAAGATGTAAAGGGTTACTGATTGGCCTTGGTTATTGGTTTTGGGTTTCAGAAAACGGGGAATCACTGCTCAAAGCTTCCGCTCTTTTTCCATATCTTCCTTGAACGCTTAATAAGCATGTATACATTTTTGCTGGTTTTGTTTTTCAGGATTTAGAGGATAGTTGGAGAGATAAACTTAGATTTCAGCCTGTAAATCCACTTAGTAGGAATTCAGATGCATTTTTGCCCAGGTGCAGGGAAAATGGACCTGACCGGCTTACTCTAGCTTAAAAACTTGGGGAATTCGAATGGTTAATTTACATTTCTAATAATCAACCTCGCAAACTTTCTTTTTAAAAATCCATACGTTTAAAAGGATACCTTCCCTGCTCATGAATGTAAAAATCACAGTAGAATATGAGACAAAAGTGAAAGTGTTTCCATCATATGAAGATGGGAGGGGGGAAGGACAAGCCCAAACAGAATTTGGAGAAGACTGGGAGAAAATGAAGAGGAAGAAAAAGAGGAAAAGAATGTTCCTCTTCCGTCATTCTTGGCCTCCCAAACTATGTTTGGTTTTACATGGGAGGCAAGAGAGCAAAGAGAAGAAATGGGGTGAGGAGAAAGGGCAGGAGATGAACCAACTGCCTGTTTTCTGATTAGAACTGAGAGACAGAAATTAAAAACTGCTAGAGGGAACCAGAATTATATCCATTATTCCTAACTCCTACACCAAGCTCAAAAATGCAACCTTCGGGGGATTTTTATTCTTGGGTTTTGTTACCATTTACTTCCGTTTGATGGTGTGGGTGCTGTATTGTTTTTCATTTTTATGTGTGTGATATTTTTTATTATTTTTTAACGGAGGAGAAGCAGAAAAAATTAAATTACATTGCCATAGCTACATTTTCATTTAAAAAAGAAGAGAACAAAGAGCAAAGATAAAAATGAATCAAACTTTATTTTCTGTCTGCTAATAGTCTGGGGAGCTGTGGTACTGAGATGATTTCAGCCTGGGAGAAACAGAAAAATAATAAAAGGACTAGTGAGAATGTATTGAGACTTTGCTATGTGCCGGCCAAAGATGAGCTGCCATTGAGACAAATACATTCAATATATAATCTTGCCTGTAAGGATGTCCTAGTTGGTAGGGAAAGGGGACAAATTACATGACAACTACAATCTGATAGGGGGTCTAGAACAGTGTGAACAAAGTGAAACATTCAAAGAGCAATAACCTCTGTTTTAAGAAATCAAGAATGCTTCTAGAAGTAATGCTCAGCTTTTAGCTTAGCTAAAAGACGAGTAGAAATTACCAAACTAGGGAGGAAAAGGTATTCTAGACAAAGAAAAAAAAAAATGCAAAAACTAACGGCCAGAAGGAACAGAGTGGATTCAATAAAGAGAAAACAGTTTGGTAGCTGCTAGACTTGAGGTATAAAGATTAACAGCAGTAGGAAAAATAAATTGGAGGGATATTTTCAAGGTCTTCATATGCTGGTCTAAGAAGGATGGACTTAACAACTACATATAGTCAGGAACAACAAAGAGAACACCCAAAAGATTTGTCCGCCAAGCAAAAAATAATTTTCTTAAATTTTATCTATCCCCACCACACCCTCTGCCTGGTAACCATGGAAATATCTTTGTTCCTATAGTGGGACCCACCCTGGCCAGGTTTCATTGATATTAAGTTGGAAAACTGTCATTTTCTGGGAATTTTGGAAGGTTATTTTGGAAAGACAAGGTATCTTTAAATACCACTAGGAGATGCAAAAATTTAAAGTTTTCAGAAATCTGGTGGACCAGAAAAGGTGAAAAATATGACTACATGTGAGTTCCCGACGCTTTTTGTTCCTGAGGCCTATGTACTTTCAGGTCCTGGGTTTCCATGAGACTATGAGCTGCCATGATACCCTTAAAATAGATTCTGCTCTATAATATTTACTTCTAATTATGTTTCTGGAACCTTAACTTCCCTGAACACCTACAGAACCCATGACTCCGGAGGGAACACAAGGAGAAGTTGCTCATCATTCTTCAGAATGACTCTTGGCTTATTCTTTGTCACTGAGCTTCACTACCTATACAGGTCTGTGCCTGTTTAAATTCAGCTTGCTTTTGGAAACCCTTCATGTGTAGCAACATAATATTTGTAGTATTATATCCTTATGTCCTGGGCCCTGTTCCCACTCAAACTTGACTAGAGGCATCAGGGACACAAGTAGCCAAGGGCTCAAATCCTTGCATTAGAATTTTAAAGTAGATTGTAATGTTGATGGCAGAAACAATAATTTGAGAGAAGAGTTTGAGTTTTAAAGACTGGTTTCTGAGTGTTAAACTTAGAGAACCTGAATGACTTAGGGCACAAAATTCATGATCTAAACAAAATATTATAAAAAGCATGCTAATTTAAGAGCCAGTTTTTCCCACCTTCCATGGAGGCAGACCTATAGAACACAAAAGAACTGTAGGTGTATTTCTTTGTAGATAGACCTAGGAGTACCACAGAGTCCCCAAACTCCCCACCATGGGATGGCATTTGGAACAGCAGAATGCTTTTTTTATATGGCCAAGAGAGATGCAGGTATGGCATCAAGGTCCAGAGAACTGAAGAAGGCCCAGCAGTCAGAATGATAAGGCATTTGTATCCAGAATATGCTTTTTAAAAATTCTTAAGCTTCATAATAAAAAGATAAGTTACCTAATTAAAAAATAAACAAATAACTCATCCATTGGGAGTGAGAATGCAAAATGTCATAGTCACTTTGGAAGACAGTTTGAAGGTTTCTTATGAAACTAAGCATATTGTAGCCATACAATCCAGCAATCATGCTTCTTGGTATTTACCCAAAGGAGATGAAAATGTATACCTATACAAAAAACTGCCCACAAGTATTTATTGCAGCTGTATTCATGATTGCCAAAATTTGAAAGCAACCAAGATCTCTGTCATTACATGGATAAACAATCGGGTTGGATAAATAAACCGTGGTATATCCAGACAATGTAGTCGATTTGGCACTAAAAAGAAATGAGCTGTTGAGTCATGAAAAGACATAAAGGAACCTTAAATGCATAGTCCTAAGTGAAAGAAGCCAGTCACATAGTATACAATTCCATTTATATGAAATGTCCAGCATAGCCAAATCAGTGGAAACAGAAAGTAGATAAGTGGTTTCCAGGGGCTAGGGAAAGGGAGTAGGGTGAGGAGTGGTTGCTATTAGGTATGGAGTTTCTTTTTGAGGTAATGAAAATATTCTAAAATTATATAATGGTGATGGTTGCACAACTTTGTGAATGTACTAAAAACCAGTGAAATGTACACTAAAATAGTGAATTTAGTAACAATTATATCTCAGCAAAGCTATTGTTTCAAAATCAAGTTGTAGGAAAATAATGTTAGTTATATTTGTACAGCTAAGTAGCTTAGGAGATTCATTCCCCTGCAGCATGTATTTGACAACATGTATGTGAGTTCATAGACTGAAATTGGTTTCAATTCAGGGCTGGAAATACTTAGATGGAAGAGCTCTAGCATTTGCTTGCTTTGCTGATTACCATGTGGAATAATGCTGTCGGTATCATTCTGAAAAGAAAATTCAAAATATAGTCAAAGCCAACGTGTTTGTTTCCTAGGGCTGCTGTAACAAAGTACCACAAACTGGGTACAGAAAGTCATTGTCCCACAGTTCTGGAGCTAGAAGTACAAGATGAAGGGGTTGGCAGACTCATACTCCCTCTGAAAGCTGTAGGGCAATCTTTCCTTGTCTCTTCCTAGCTTCTGGTGTTTTACCGACAGTCTCTGGTGTTCCTTGACTTGCATAACTCAATCTCGTCTTCGTCCTCACAAGATGTTCTCACTCACTGTTCTTCCTTTCTTGTCTCTGGTATCTTCACAGGGCCATCTTGTAAGGACACATCCAGTTCTATTGGATCATGAGCCCACCTACTCCAGTATGATCTCATCTTAACTAATTATGTCTCCAACACCTCGATTTCCAAATAAGGTCGTGCTCTGAGGTACTAGGTACTGGAGGTTAGGTTCAACACATCTTTTGGGGGATGGGTACAGTTCATCCATAACAGCCAGAGATTTTGTGGTAGAAACGAAGCCGAATAGATGCTTTTGATGAACTTTCTGGAGATGCCTGCATTATTAAAGAGTTTTTGTACATTGTTTAATATATTTCTTCCAATACAGAATTCTGTGATTTGGAGTAGAGTTAAAGAAACTAGAGATATTTGGTCTACATAAGATGTTTTTTCTACATGAGACTTTTAAAGTGATATATTAATTCTCCTTAAATGTTTGGTGGCTCCCTGGTAGAAAAAGGACTAAATTTGTTGTTTGGTCCCAGAGAGAAGAACAAGAAACAGAAGAAATAAATTCCATCTCTGTATAAAGAACTTCTTGTTAAGTAGATTCTCTTTGGGTGTAATGAATTCTCTATCATTAGAGATAGGCAGGCACAGGCTGGATGAACACTATGGGAGGAGCCTCTTCAGAGGCCTTCTGCTTCATTTAGGTGTTGTTTACGGTCTTTCTAATTTTAAGAATCTGATTCTACTATTCACTAGTGTGCATTGAAAGCCTTGCATGTGCCAGGTACTGTGTTTTAAGGAACATTATTTTAAGCCAACCAATGGATCTAAGCTTACTATACCATCCAGCATATGAATTATCCCTTTTTCTGCTCTTCTCAAGCATCCAGACAACTTCTCTCTGACTTCTCATCTCCGGCAGGGGCTTGAGATACACTTGGGATCAACCTTTCAGGAACCTGAACTATCTACCTGGATAGAAATCTTGTGAGTAGACACCAGAGAAAGGACATCTTTCAAAGTGACGTTATCTGGCATTTGTGCTTAGCCTGGTGGAAGGATTTAGATACAAATGATGACTCAGAAAACTCCTCCAAATATTGATATCTGCATGCATATGTAAGAGGCAGAGCTATTTATCCATAAACAGAAATACGTGCCACCTTGATTTTTTAATGTTTATTCATTTATTTTGGGGGGGGGGGGAGATAAAGGGCAAGCAGGGGAGGGGCAGAGAGGGAGACAGAGAATCCCAAACAGACTCCACCCTGTCAGTACAGAGCCCAATGCAGGGCTCAAACTTAAGAACTGTGAGATCATGAGCTGAGCTGAAATCAAGAGTTGGACACTTAACTAACTGAACCACCCAGGCACCCCTTGATTTTTTTTTAACTCCCCGCATAATTTGCATTGCCATAATTTGTATACCTGCCAGTATTGCCAGGTTTCTAAAAGCCTGCCTGAAGTTATGGCTTACATAATCATGAGTACTGGGACCAAAAGAAATTTTTGACACCCACACTTAACGTTGCCTCAATTTTTGTTGTTGATGTAACTTTTACCCATTTATCTCTACACCAGGCCTAATGAATAAGAATTTCCCAGTATGAGGTTCAGGTCATGATTTCGCAGTTCATGGGACGGAGCTCTCGGTTTCCTCTGTGCTTGGGTTTCTCTCTCCCTGTCTCTCTGCCCCTCCCCCACTTGTGCACGCTCGCTCTCTCTCTCTCTCTCTCTCTCTCTCTCTCTAAATACATACATACTTTAAAAAATTATGTGTTTGTTTTAATAGCACACGACTTCTAAGCACAAGCCAACTACTTTACATGGTGTTTAGCTACTCTAACCTATTCTAACTCTTCAGGGAGATTCTTAGTTATATACGTGGTGAAAGACCGTACATTTGTCCCCAACATGATTCATAACTGTGACCATAGGTTACTATCATAGATTTACATGATCTTCAACCATAATTTTTGCTAGTCACAATTTTTTCCTAAGACATATTAGATTTGGGGATATAAACACCCAGTAATGATGCAGCTCTCCTCTGTTGAGGCAATATGAAAATCTCTACATGCATATTTCAATCCTTTAAAACAACTTGATGAACAAGGTCTTACAATCCTCATCTTACAGATGAGAAAACAAGCCCAGTGGGACTAATTGGCTAACCCCAGTTAAAACAGCATAAAGCATTCTAATCTCTGTTTTTCAGATTTCAAGACCTGTACCCTTATGTTGTGTTTCTCAAATGTATTTTGCAGAATAATCTCTGAGCAATTTGTTCACATTTCAGATTTCCTGAACCCCACACTGAGAAATTCTTACTCGTTAGGCCTGGAGTAGAGCATCTGCATTCTTAATAAGCTTTCCCTACCTGGTGTCTTTGATAAGGTTGGTCCACATATCATATAGACAAACCCTATAAATCCCATACAGCCTTGCTATACACTATGTTCCCTGTCTAGAGAAGAACAGCCACCATCTTACCCCCAGTTAGGGTTATTTAGTTACAAACTACTGGAATTACCTGTGGCTAATTTACGCAGAACTATAATTACTTTATAAGATATGGGATGGCTCACGAAAACTGAGGAAACAAACAGCTCAGAAAGAGCTGACACCAGTGCAGACCCAGAGATCCAGGTAACAGAAGGTAATTTAGAGACTTACAAAGATATTAAAACCTGTAGCTTGAATTGACTCACCTGTCTTTGATTCTGTTCAAGATTTAGTTCCTCAGGGAGAGCATCTGGTTAGCCCAGATTAGTTCATTGCTACCCCATGACTAAAGAAGAGAGGGTATTTTGTTGACCAATACTATATACAAAGTAAAAAAGATTACCCAAACATAACTCAAGGAGCTGCTACCAAGCAAATGGGGAATTGGTACTTAGAAGTCAAAAGAACACCTAATGACCATATAGTCATCCTGCCTGGGAAGTGCCTGTGTGGTCCCTCCAGTGAAGAAAATTTCACCAGAAAAGTCCTCCTTCTGGATTCCTCACTATGAAACATAGTTCATTACTGGAACGTTGTCACTAAAAGAGTACTTTAAAATGCTTCTGAATTTCTGCAGAATAATTTTGGCTTCATAAATCTGAATCCCTGTACACGTTTTCCTAAAAAAGAAAGAGAGTAAAAGGGAAAGCAAGGGAAATTAAACACACAAAACTTAATCTACAGAATAGTTAGAACATAAGAACACACAGAAGTCTACAAAGTCCAAATTCATGTGTGAGTGAGAAATTTAAAAACTTGTCATTGGCTCACAGAGGTGGGAGAAGTTTAGGAAAAGCTTTGTTTAGAGCAAGAAAATAATGTGAATAATCCGGTATCTATTGAATAAATTAAATTCATACTTTAAAACATTCCAACAGAGAAAACTCCAGGCTCAAATGGCTTCACTGGGGAACTCAGTCAAACATTTAAGGAAGAAATATTACCAATTCCATTTAAAAAGTCCAAGATATAGAACATAAGGTAACACTTTCCTACTCATTCTATGATGACAGCATTACCTAATATTAAAATCAGAGAAAGACACTATAAAGAAAGAAAACTAAAACCAAATATTCTTTGTGGACATAGACCCAAAAATCCTCAACAAAATCCTGTCAAGTATAATAAAGCAATATATACAAAAAGATAATACATCATGACCAAATGGAGTCAAACATGGGAATGCAAGGTTGGTTTAACATTTAAAAATCAATCAGTACAATTGACCACACCAAGAGACTAAAAAAAAAAAAAAAAAAAAAAAAAAAAAATGTTCGTTTCAATAGAAGCAAAAAAAGCATAGACAATCAAAAGGCTGGGATTGTCAAACTAGATAAAAAACAAAAACCTAGCTAAGTGCTGTCCATATAATGACACACTTCACATTCATACACATGAAAATAAAAGGAAAGGAAAGATATATCATGCAAACAACAACCACAAGAAAGGCAGAGCAGCTGTACTAATATCAGATAAAATAAATTTTAAAACAAAATTACTAAGGATAAATAGGGACACTTCATAATGATAAAAGCATCAATCCATCAGGAAGAAAACAATTATAAACATATATGCAATATAAACACAGAACACCAAAACACACAAAGCAAAAGTTAATGTAAATGAAGGGGAGAAATAGACAATTCAACAATAACAACGACCTCATACTCTGCTTTCAGTAATGGAAAGAACAACTAGGCAGAAAATTAGAAAGGAAATAGATGACTGACTGAGCATGCAACTCTTAATCTTGGGGTTGTGAATTCAAATCCCATGTTGGGGGTAGAGATTACTTATAAAAAGAGACAGAGAGAGAAAAGAATCAAATTACTAGAATCAGAAATGAAATAAAGGAAATGATGTCAAGTAGAAGGAATGCCAAGGATTTAAAAATGGTTAATAGTTGTATGAATATAAAAGTTACCTTTCTGGGGCACCTGGGTGGCTCAGTCAGTTAAGCGTCTGATTCTTGGTTTCAGCTCAGGTCACAGTTTTGTGGGTTCGAGCCCCACATCAAGCTCTGCACTGGCAGTGTGGAGCCTGCTTGCAGTTCTCTTTCTCTCTCTCTCTCTCTCTCTCTCTCTCTCTCTCTCCCCCCCCCTCCTCCTCCTCTTCCTCCTCCTCCTCCTCCCCAACTTATGCTGTCTTTCTCTCTCAAAATAAAAATAAAACTTAAAAAATAGTTATCCTTTCCATTTCTTAACTCCATCAAAATGCAAATGTTTGTTTAAAGTAAAAAATTATAACATTGTACTGTGAGGTTTATGATGTATTCAGGTATAAAATATGTGACAATAGCATAAAGAATGGGAGAATAAATGGAATTACACTGTTCAAATTTCTTACAGTGTGTATGAAATGATCTGATACTAAGTCTAAGTAGACACTGATACGTAAAGTCTTTAATCAATTTTGAGTTGATTTTTGTGTATGATGTAAAATAATGGTTCAGCTTCGTTCTTTTGCATTTGGCTGTCCAGTTTTCTCAATGTTATTTCTTAAACAGACTATCTCTTCCCTGGTGTATATTCATGGCTCCTTTGTTGTAAATTAATTGACCATAAATGCATGGTCATTTTTGAAATCTCTGCTTTGTTACATTGATCTATGTATATGTTTTATGCCAATACCATACTGTTTTGATTAACAGTAATATATAGAGTGAGTATTGCAATCCCTAGAGCAACCACTAAAAAAGCTTTCAAAGAAGTATAGCCAAGACGTTAACAAAGGAATTAAAATGAAATATTTAGTTAACCCCAAAGCAAGGAAACCTACTAAAAGATTATTGATATGGTTGTCATATTGAAATCATCATTATCATCTTGTAAAAGAAAAATGACTACATAAATAGAGTACAGCACACTCTATAGACTATAGAATATATAGTGTAGGATAAATTAATTATTATATACTACTAAGGCAGTGAAAGAAGAAATAGGTTTAAATACCAGTCCTTCTATCTCTGGCTGTATGGCCTTGGGTATATCAATCTCTCTGAGTCTCACAGGGAGAACATTAAAACTGACCTAGAGGGATGCCATGTTGATAAAATCACAGAACACATACAAGAGGCTGATACATAGCAGTCTTTCAATAAATATTTGTTGAATCAATTAGCTAATTAACATATAAAAAAGGTTTAATACAGGGCCTGGCCCAGAAAAATATCCAATAAATATTAGCTATGATTATTTTCATTAACAACTCACAATTATGGGTTGTAGTAACTTGGTCAAGGCACCAGGTGGCATGAGATAATAAAAATTATTGCCACTTGATAATGCTCTTCAGAATGCAATTGTATAATGATTTGCATATTACATATGTTCATAAAAGATTGAGATTCAAATTTGCTAAGTCAACATATAAATTTCAAAATGCCTGTATTAATTCATCTTCTAGTAGCAATTTCATGTCAGTATTTCAGTGTATCTGCCTTTGCTTCTATCAGGTAATGATAGCTCAAGCCCCAAATATTACACACATTATTTTATTTTATCCTCAACTCACCTAGGAGGTAGGTACTAACTCTAGTTTATAGATGAGAAAACTGAAGCTTAGGGAAAAAATGGGATTCAAAGCAAGCCTTGACAGAAATGTCTTTAAAAATTAGGTTACATCAAGGGGCGCCCAGGTGGCTCAGTCAGTTAAGCAACCGACTTCAGCTCAGGTCATGATCTCGCAATTTGTGAATTTGAGTCCCGCATAGGGCTCTGTGCCGGCAGCTCGGAGCCTGGAGCCTGCTTCGGATTCTGTGTCTCCCTCTTCTCTTCGTGCTCTGTCTTACTCTCTCAAAAACAAATAAACGTTAAAAAAAAATTTAAACAAATTGTTACATCGACTCTCATCGTCCTTAATTCCTCTAAAGAAGAATGAATAAAGACATAAGTAACTCTTTTCCAGGAAAATAAAAGAAGCAATCTCCATGTTTATTATGCTTTATAAGCTTGCATGTGGATGCACAACATTGAATTTAACATAGTATAAAGAAATTTTAAGTGAAAGCTTATTAATAATGCAAAATATTTATATAATATTCCTATCCAAGAGTGTTAAGTGTAAGTGCTTTACATGTATTTTCCCTGACCTTCATGGAAATTCTGTCAGTTAATGACAATTCTTATCATTCTCCAATGAATACACTCAGAGGCTCAGAGAGTTAATTCACTTCCATATGGATATACATCTACAACTGAGATACTTTGGATTCAAACCCAGGTAAGCTTGAACCCAATGCCTGACCTTTTCCCATGCTGTCCATGATGATTGTCAGGTGCAGTTCAAACTACCTACAGCAGAATGAAATTGGCAAAGATACAGCCAGACAGATCAATGGACAGAAAGGTAAGTTTGGAAAAGTACCAAGTATATATAAGAGATGATATATGATACAGGTGTTATTTCATATGAGTGAGAAAAAAATGGGTTTTCCAACAAATAATATTTTCAGCAAATTAATTAAACAATATTTTGACATGTAAATTTAAACATGTCCTACCTCATGCCATATCAAATTTCCAATTGGGTTAAGATTTGTGATGTAAAAAAACAAACTATAAATATTTGCCTACATTTTATATACATATATATGTGTGTATATATATATATATACACACATATATATAAAACATATATTTGTGTTTTCTGTATTGACTTCTATTTTCTAGATACATATTTACATAACACTTGGAAAGCATAAAGAAATTAGTGAGAGATTCAATTACAAACATATAAAACTTCCACAGGGGGTGGAAAAAAATCTCTTAAATATACAGCCCTGGGCCTATATCCACCTCCCTGCTACGCATGCTGCTGGCTGTTTATAGTTGACTATTTTCCCATTACCATTGTATCCTTATCTAGAAAGAGAAAGATCTCTGAATTAATAGTATTCAACACTTTACTCAGCTGTAACTGTGACCTCAAGTATGCCAAACTTTCTACAACTCAGTTCTTTTTCTTATAAAAAGAAAGTGTTGACCCGGAAAATTTCCGAGGTCTTTTCCATCCCAAAGTTATGATTCCCTTTGTACAGCCTCTATTCTTTCTGTTGCAGCTTGAGGAGGGTAATAAATAACCACCCTTTCTTTTCCTGAGTTTAGAACCAACTAAAAAATAAAAACACTAGAGACACAAATGGTGACCAGAAGAATAGCAATTTCATTGACAGTGCTGAGCCTGAAAATGTGGCTTGAAATCCATGGCCACATGAATATGCTAACACTCTCCCCTCCAACACAGAATTCTACTCACCCACCAGTTGCAAAGCTGAGCTTCACCAACACAGGCCCCCATCCCCCTACTGCATGGCAGAGAAGGAAAATAAGGGGAGAAAATGTGGGATTGAGCCACACAGCTTCATTTCCCCCCCTTGCAACCTCACTAGAGGTAGAAGTATGAATGTGGCTGACATCCTGGTCCATGAAGTCATAAAGGCATGGAGAAGTGTTCTCAGATTCCAAAGGGAGGGCACTTCTCTCATTCAAGCTCCAATCATATCTCTCTCCATACCTCTTGAAAAACAGCCTAGTTCAGAGTCCTTTCGCCATCATTTAGAAAAAACTTATTAGCTAAATTGGTCTTCCCATCTCTGGCCTTCTTATCACCTTATCCATTCTGTACACCACTACCGGATTAATCTTCCAAAATCATCTCATAATCAAGAAATAGCTACACAAAATCTGAACTTGGAATGAGGAAACAGAAATTTGAACCCTAGTTCTTTTACTAATTACCTATATGGCCCTACACAAGTCACCATACTTTTCTACATTTAGGGAATCCTCATCCATGGCATGGCACAGTTAAACTGCCCCTACCTATTCCATAATATCAGTTCAAGTGTCAAAAACTTTCAGGAAATTTTTGGGCGCCTGGCTGGCTCAGTCAGAAGAGCATGAGACGCTTGATGTCAGGGTCCTGAGTTTGAACCCCACACTGAGATTATGTAAATAAATAAATGAGCAAACTTAAAAACAAACTTAAACTTACTTAAACAAACTTAAACTTAAAAAAAAAAAACACCTTTCAGTAAGTTTGTCTACAGTATAAACCTATTAGCATAGTATATATGACTCTATATAATTGACTGATGATTTCTAAACGTCATTCCCAGAACTTCCTACAGGGCCTGTCCTTTTTAGCAAAACAGATCTCTAAAACATTTAGTATTTTATTGGCAGGTACCCTCCTCCCACCACCATCCTTCCACTCCCAACACTGCTTCTCCAGAGGCTGTTCATTCTAGGAGATCCAGTAAAAACAGTGTTCCTTTCCCAAGGCTTTTGGATCTTTGCTGCCAGAAGCGATCTCATATTCAGATCATGGGTTGTCATATATCCACCCATGTCAGAGAAATGTTATCGCTCACTAAATGGCCATGCCCTACTCCCACTCTCCTTGCAGCTAGGTAAAGCCCTGTAACTAGTTATAGACAATGCACTAATTTTTCAAAGGGATACTTCCTATTTCTGGGCCAAATGACCCCTCCCCCACCCCCACCCCCACCCCCAGTTTTCTCTTCCTCTGCTGTGGTAATCTGAAAACTAGGTGTTATATGTCCATTTCACAAGACCTTGTGACACAAGACATGGAGGATAAACTGGATGAAGCAAGTGAGACTTGTTACCCCAGCATAAATGAACCAGCCTGCCTACTACGACACCTGAAAGAAGGCCGAGGGCCACATGGCCAACTGCTGTTTCCTCAACTGCACACAAAGATAGCAATAGCACCATACTAGTGGAGGACCAGTATTTACTATAGCTATTTAGAATTATTAATTATAATAATATGTAAGAATAATTATTTATATTAGTACCATAGTTTATTATTATATGTGATCATATATGTTATACTGTATTACTTATTATATTACTATTTATCATTCTATTGTTTATAACAAATATCAAGGTGTTTATTATATTTTTATATTGTTTATACTTAAGAAGCAGCTTTTCAGTTAGGGCTTAAAAGATATAATTAAATTTGTGTTCTAAACAATATAACAGAGACCCAGATAGAAGGCTCCAACCTTTTAGGGATTGCACACTTTCTGTTTGTTGGATTTCATGATATTTTTACCACTTCCTAAAAATATAAGTGACTTTAAAACAAGGGAAAAATAGGGGCGCCTGGGTGGGTCAGTCGGTTAAGGCTTCTACTCTTGATTTCAGCTCAGGTCATGATCTCAGGGTCGTGAGATCGAACCTGGTGTCCGGGGTCTGCATTAAGCGTGGAGCCTGCTTAAGATTCTCTCTCTCCTGCTCCCTCTGCCCCTTCCTGCTTACTTGCACACATGCACGTTCTCTCTCTCTTTCTCTCTCAAAAAAATAAATAATAAAAAATAAATTGTTATTATGAAAAATCCGAAGACTATACTCAAAAGTAAATGGTCCAATGAACCCCATGACCCAGATTCAGCAATTATCAAGCCTTTGCTCAACTGCTTAACCTATTTTTGAAAATTTTTTAACATTTGTATTTTCGTACATAATTACATTGCCATTATCACACCACAAAATATTCAGTTCCTCCACTGATTTTTAAGAGTTAAAATTAACAGAAAAAAATTAATTTTGCCGAGGGAATTATTTTGAAATGCAACACAGTACCTCCTTGCAAACCCTCCAGCTGTTCAGTATCCCCGACAGCTTCCAGGACTTGCAAGCGTCAGCATCAGGTGACAGGAGGCAGGAGGCAGTCAGCCAACCAGTTCTCCTGCAAACGAAAATGCCCACTCCCAGGATGAAATCTCTGTCTCTTTCTGCTTTCTCTTCCAAAGATACTTTTAGATGAGTGAGACTGGAATGGGAGAAGGTGTGACACATGTAAGAGACTCAAGGAAGCTAGACATTCCCCCCATCATAGAAGCATGGAGAAACCGGCATTGTTATGTTTGTTATGAAAGCGGGGGAGGGGGGAGTCTATTGCTATAAGTCTTGACTTGTGTGAAAAAGGGAATTAGAAAATAGTAGGGGATGCTTGAAAAGATTTCAGTCACCAGACTTCAGTCACAGACTGAAGCTGTGAAGATCAGGAACCTTGCGTGGTATGCATGACAGGGCTCTTGGCATATTACCTATAATCTTTGATTTAAAAAATGAAACAAAACAACAACAAAAATGAGCTAAATAGGAACAAGCTGTGACTCGAAAGCTGTGTAGCCCGGTTAAGTCATCCATCCCTAATGGTTGGTTTCCTCACCTTGGAAATGGGGATGCTGAAGCCTACCGCTCATTTGTGGCATGCAGTGAGGACTAGAAAAAATGTGCATAAACAGGACTCAGTAGAACTCATCCTCTACAAACAAGGTTGTAGTGGGTGGAATATGCTTCTAGAGATTCACTAGAGTTCCCCCCCCCCCCCCCCCCGCCTTTTGCTTGTGATCCCGTTTTGGAGTTGGTGTGACTTCTGCCCTCTTCTCTTTTTTTCTATGCCTGGTCATAAAATGTAAGGAGGTTAGAAACGTAGTCTCAGGTCGTTCATAAAGCACGATCGTGACAAGGGATCAAGTGACAGTGGGGCAGGAGCTCCATTTTCCCTCTGGAGAATGAGAGTTTCCTTGAGCTCAGTGCCTAAAGCAGGCTTCAGTATCATGCCGGAGACACAGCATGGGGAAATTTCAAGTACAAACTAAAAGTAAAAAGCTACATAAAGAAAAAAGAAAATTGCATATTACCCCACTTGTTTGTTTATACATACATTTATACACACACACACACACACACACACACACACACACACGTGTATATGTGTATATATATATATATATATATATACACACACACACTTAATTTTTAAATGTGTGAAGATTAGAATTGTTGAAGCTATTAGCTTATTACAGAAAAATCACTGAATTGTTCTGCTACCAGGAAAAATCTGTGATGGCTTAGCAAGGTTTGGGGTAGGAAAGAAAAGAAATCAGAATGAATCCCTTTTTGCCATCTGTAGGGAGAAGCTGGAAAGAAGCGAGATAATCAGGTATTGAGAGATCCACAGGGAATAGAGTGTACTCAAAGCTGAATGCCTTTCCCACTCCTGAATCCCCACACTACTCAATTCCCTGCAATAGCCACATGTGAGATGTGTACCTAACAGTGCCTCTTTGGGCCCTCCGAAGATGTCAGCTTACAATCTGAGGATTTCATTACAACAAAACCAAGCATGATGATAGAAACAATAAGAACAAATAATAATAGAGAATGTTTATTATGAGCCAGTCAAGTACTGTTTTGCCCACGAAAGGTCCTGACACACAGTATTTCCTGACAAGGGGGTGCAGCTGAGAGCTAAATTGGGTGTCAATGCTTTTTTCCCCTCTAAATTCAGAGAGGATGCCTCTTGCACTTTATTCCATCCAGGTAGAAGGTGCAATCAATTTTGGGTCCATAAGTTGAAACTTGTTCTATAATGTAATGGAATTTTCCTTGTTATTCAGGGAGCAATTCGTATTGGAGTAGCTTCTCTCATCATTTACAACCCAGGTACTCTCTCAGCACATCTTTAACCTGATCACGTGTGTAACAGTCAGCTTACAAAGGACACAATTTTGGGATTTTTTAGTTGTCTTATGGTATGTTTTAAACATTTTATTTCAGAAAAACGTCAGACTTACACAAAATTGCAAACGTCATACAAAGAATTCCCATATAGCCTCCACTCAGATTCTTGAAATGCTAGCATCTTATATAACCACAGTCCAACCATCAAAAACAGAAAAATATTGATAAACTCTACTACCTAGTCTGCAGCTCTCATACAATTTTGCTAAGTTTCCCACTGATATCACTGTTCTCATCCAGGTTCTAACTCAAGAGACATATATTTAGTTCTCATGTTGCATAATTAAACCAGATTCTATATCAGAGGTGAGGAAACATATTCTGTAAAGGGACAAGTGATAAATATGTTATGCTCTGTGGGCCAGATGATATCTAGCAATACTGTTCAACTTGACCGAAAGCAACCACAAACAGTACATAAACAAATGGGTGTGGCTATGTCCTGATACAATTTTATTTAGAAAAACAACCAGGTAGATTTAGCTGATGGGCTATAGTTTGTCCATTGTAGACCACTGGTTCTCAAAGTGTGGTCCTTAGACCACCAGCATGTGTATAACCCAGGAACTTATTAGATATGCAAATTTTCAGGCCCTATTCTGGACCTAGGAATCAGAAATTCTTAGAGGGAAGGGTGGGAAACACCAATACGCATTTTAGCAAACCCTCCCAGATGTTTATGATGTGTGCTAAAGTTGTAGAACACTGATCTAGATACTTGCTTAATGTCTGTCTTTTAAGAATGTGATATATTTAGAGAATAGAGGCTTATTGTTTTGTAGGATATCCCTCAGTTTGGGTTTGATTGATATTTGCTTATGATTAAATTCAGGATATGCATTTTTTGGCAAGAATGCCAGTGAAATGATGTTGTGTCCTCCTCATGGGGATTGTCACAAGGCACATGATATCAATTTATCTCTTTAAAGTTGAGGGTAACTTTGACTAAAGGGATATCTGCCAGGTTTCTGTACTATAATGTTACTATTTTTCTCTTCATAACTAATAAATATCTTGTGGGAAGATACTTCAGGTCCACGTAAATACTTTCATGTGCTAATTTTAGCACCCATTTGATGATGCTTGCCTAAAACAATTATTCCTCTCCTTTTTGCCAAATATGACTTTTCTATTTTCATCATTCTTTCTACACTTATTACTTAGAATTCTCCTTTAATAAATAGCAGTTCCTTATCCTTCATGTAATTATTTATTCAATGTACTTATGTCAGCATGGACCCATGGATTTTTGTTATACTCACGCGTTATAATTCAGTACTATCATCATTACTGTGTTTTTTCAATTGTCCCAGATTGAACCACTGCAAGCCCCTTGAAACTGGCTCTTTTGTCTTTTTTGATTTCTTCCCATCATATTTTGAGGCTTGAGAATTTATATTCTGGTTACCTACTTTTCCACTTACCTAGTGACTGGATTTCAAAGAATATTGACCGCTTTTAGCTGTATATAAATAATAATAATAATAATAATGAGAGAAATATATTCAAGGAAAAAAAAGAAAAATCAACACAAGGTGAACTTAGCCATTTGAGTATGACTATAAAAAACTATCTTTGCAGTGCTTTAAATTCATGATTCACTTGTAACTGGATGCAAAGATTTACATTTGAGGTGGCCTCCTAAAGGTAAGCAGAGACCCAGGGACTTCCAAGAGGTTGTTATCACTGATAACAGAATTCAACAATTTCACCTCTATCTCCTTAAGCAACAAATTTCAAAACTCTATTATAGAATAGAAGTTTCATACCCCATATTGGTTATGAATACAATGGGCCTAGATTTTCCTATCTTAACGTCTTTGGAATTAAACAATGTGTATGTTCTCAAAAATAAGTGGTAGCATTATCCAGAGACACTGGTAAAACTTGGATTCAGAAAAGAGAAACTACATTTTGTCCATTTTTGTGATATCATCCTGACATTCCTGAGTTAAGAATTACCAGCCAAAATCTGCAGGTGGTATGTGTTTTGGGTCCACAATGATGCAAGACCCTGTCCCAGCTGCTTTTGATTGCTACAGAAATCTCAAACTGGCCCTGTCCAACACCTACCTCTGTTATGGTTTGTGACACAAGTTACAGGTCAGCAAGCATGAGTGACAAAATGAAGAACATTGTGTGAAGAACACAATCTAATCCTTTATCACCCAGACATTTGGAATTGTTGGCAATAACTGACTGGCTTAGTTGTGTATTTACTTACCATGTATTAATGAGCACAAACTGGGGCTAAGGCCCTGAGCTAGGTCCTAGTGGAATACCCCCAAAAGATCATTCCTAAGGATTAAATAAGTAATTTTATTTAAATAAATGTGATGAGACATTGGCCAACATGGCGGAGAAGTAGGAGGAATCCATACTTCCCGTGTCTCTCAAACAAAGAAGTGTAGAAGCCAAAGGACTTTGAACACCAGAGCCTGGGAGGCAAAGAGACTGAATCTACTAGGAAGAGAATGGGAAAGCTGGAAAAAAGATAGGTGGGTAATTGTGAACTGGGGGAGATGAAAAAGGCCATGTGGGCACGGAGGGGAGGGACCCCCTTCTGCAGAGAGACAAAGGGAAGAGAAAGAGCAGCTAGGGAAGTGCAGGACCATAGCTGGACAGGAGAAAGACCTCAGACTGAGACTGAGAGGGATCCGATCTCTAACTGTGGGGCTTTCTTGGGACTGGAGCCAGCTCCCTGCTCGAGCACCTGGGGAGGAGGGGAACCAGCCTGGGTGCAGTGGTAGGTCAGGGGTTCAGTCCGCAGCTGGAGAAAGTGGATCCCTCCCTGGAGGGCTGCGCGATAGTACAGAACCTACCTGCATCTGCCACCCCCGGACACAGTGGCTGGGCCGAGGGCACAGTCTGTAGGAGGAAAAGGCCACTGTTTCCCTGGAGTGCTGTGGGAAAAGACAAAGCCAGCCTGCGTCCACCACCCGCGGGGCTCGTGGTGGCGAGGCCGGAGGCTCAGTCTGCAGTAGGAGAAGACGGTCCTCCCTGAAGTGCTATGGCACAGACAAAGCCAGCTGGGACCACATATCGCCGCACTGAGAGGCGCTTCTCCAGCGCCAGACCTCACGGAGCAGGACTCTGAATCCTACCCAAGCACAGGGTAAGGGGAGTTCGTGGAGCGAGAAGGACCGCCCCCTCTGCTCCCACAGCACAGTGAGGACGACTCAAACTGAGTCCACCGGTCTGATTCTGTGGAGAAGAGACTCGGAGTCACCATTCCCCCCGCCCCCACCACCACCAAGGCAGGGCCTCAGGGATCACTCCTGGGGCACATAGTGGAAGTGGGTTCAGATTACACCAAACCACGCCCCTTTGCACTGGGGAACTGTGTATGCACCCAAGCGGCACAGACCCTGCGGACAGCTACTGGAGACAAGTGATGCAGTATTGCCAGGATTAACTATAGGTCAATTCTGGAATATAGATATATTACCACCCCCGCCCCGCCCCCCTGTTTCTCCTCCTTATCTCTTCCCTCCCCTAGGCCGGTTACTCAGGTTATTGGTCTGTCTAAACAGGCATATTTAATATATTATCTTGATACATGTTCTATACCTCCTTCTTTACACTCCTTTCTCTTTCTCTGGAATAATCTAGCCATATAGATTCCGGGTCTGGGTAATTTTATTTTCCTTTCGTTTTCCCCGCCTCCTTCTTTATCTTACGTTCACTCTCTCTGGATTAAGCCTTTCAGTCTCTCCGCCTAGTCAATGCTTATTTTTTCTTCACCACCCCCCCCAGCACCCCCGTTCCTGTCATTTCTCTCTTTGTATGTCCCCTTCCATCAGCACCGCCTCACCCTCTTATTTACTTGTCGTCAGTGTTTTGGGGTTTTTTGTTTTTAGTCTTTAGGTTTTTGTTTTTATTTGTTTGTTTGTGTTATTTGTGCGTTTGTATGTTTTTGTCTCCTGTTTATCTGTTTCCTTTACAGGGCTACTCCAAGTAACAAATCAAAGCACACCTGGGGGAGGGTCCAAAATATTACTACAAGTAGGGTAAGAAAATAACCAAACACAACAACAGAGAGCAAGTAACAATCTCCAAAAAAACACCTCCTGAAGGTCCAGGCCCTGGACAGTGTATGACCCCCATTTAATATAGCAGTGCTCACAGGTGCAGAGCACACAACAAGCTTTTAAAACGCATAAGGGACAAAAAAACTAGCCAAAATGATGAAACGGAAGAAACTTCCTCAAAAGAAATTTGAAGTAGCGACAGCTAATGAATGAATCAAAACCAATTTAAGCAATATAACAGAACAAGAATTTAGAATAATAGTCATAATATTAATCGCTTGGGCTTGAAAAAAGCATAGAGGACAGCAGAGAATCTATTGCTACAGATATCAAGGGACTGAGAAATAGTCACGAGGAGCTAAAAAATGCTATAAATGAGCTCCAAAATAAAATGGAGGTGGCCACAGTGCAGATTGAAGAGGCAGAGGAGAGAATAGGTGAATTAGAAGATAAAATTATGGAAAAAGAGGAAACTGAGATAAAAAGAGATAAAAAAATCCAGGAGTACGAGGTGAGAATTAGAGAACTAAGTGATGCAATCAAAGAGAACGATATCTGTATCATAGGAATTCCAGATGAAGAAGAGAGAAGAGAAAGGGGCTGAAGGTGTACTTGAACAAATCATAGCTGAGAACTTCCCTGATCTGGGGAAGGAAAAAGGCAATGAAATCCAAGAGGCACAGAGAACTTCCTTCTGCTGTAACTTGAATCGATCTTCTGCATGACATATCATAGTGAAACTGGCAAAATACAAGGATAAAGAGAGAATTCTGAAAGCAGCTAGGGATAAATGGGCCTTAACATACGAAGGTAGACACATAGGGTAGTGTAGTAGCAGACCTATCTACTGAAACTTGGCAGGCCAGAAAGGAATGGCAGGAAATCTTCAATGTGATGAACAGAAAAAAATATGCAGCCAAGAATCCTTTACCCAGCAAGTCTGTCATTCAGAATAGAAGGAGAGATAAAGGGTTTCCCAAACAAAAACTGAAAGAATTCATCACCACTAAACCAGCCCTACAAGAGATCCTAAGGGGGATCCTGTGAGACAAAGTACCAGAGACATCACTACAAGTATGAAACCTACAGGCATCACAATGACTCTAAACCCATATCTTTCTATAATACCACTGAATGTAAATGGACTAAATGCTCCAACCAAAGGACATAGGGTATCAGAATGGATTAAAAAACAAGACCCATCTATTTGCTGTCTACAAGAGACTCATTTTAGACCTGAGGACACCTTCAGATTGAAAGTGAGGGGATGGAGAACTGTATATCATGCCACTGGAAGTCGAAAGAAAGCTGGAGTAGCCATACTTATATCAGACAAACTAGACTTTAAATTAAAGGCTGTAACAAGGTTGAAAAAGGGCATTGTATAATAATTACAGGGTCTATCCATCAGGAAGAGCTAACAATTACAAATGTCGACGCACTGAATTCGGAAGCCCCCAAATATATAAAACAACTAATCACAAACATAAGCAGCCTTATTGATAAAAATGTGGTAATTGCAGGAGACTTTAATACTCCACTTACAACAACGGATAGAACATCTAGACAGACAGTAAATAAAGAAACAAGGGCCCTGAATGATACATTGGATCAGATGGACTTGACAGATATATTTAGAACTCTCCCTCCCAAAGTGACAGAATATACTTTCTTCTCAAGTGCACATGGAACATTCTCCAAAATAGATCACATACTGGGTCACAAAATAGCCCTTAATAAGTATAAAAGAATTGAGATCATATCATGCACACTTTCAGACCACAATGCTATGAAACTTGAAATCAACCACAGGAAAAAGTCTGGAAAGCCTCCAAAAGCATGCAGGTTAAAGAACATCCTACTAAAGAATGAATGGGTCAACCAGACAATTAGAGAAGAAATTTAAAAATATATTGAAACAAAAAGAAAAACTGAAAATACAACAATCCAAATGCTTTGGGATGTAGCGAAGGCAGTCCTGAGAGGAAAATACATTGCAATCCAGGCCTATCTCAAGAAACAAGAAAAATCCCAAGTACAAAACGTAACAGCACAACTAAAGGAAATAGAAGCAGAACAGCAAAGACACCCCAAACCCAGCAGAAGAAGAGAAATAATAAAGATCAGAGCAGAAATAAACAATATAGAATCTAAAAACACAGTAGAGCATATCAATGAAACTAAGAGTTGGTTTTTTTGAAAAAATAAACAAAATTGATAAACCTCTAACCAGGCTTCTCAAAAAGAAAAGGGAGAGGACCCAAATAGATAAAATCATGAATGAAAATGGAATTATTACAACCAATCCCTCAGAAATACAAGCAAGTTTTGGGGAATAATATGAAAAAGTATATGCCAACAAACTGGACAACCTGGAAGAAATGGACAAATTCCTAAGCATCCACACACTTCCAAAACTCAAAAGGGAAGAAATAGAAAATTTGAACAGACCCATAACCAGTGAAGAAATTGAATCAGTTATCAAAAATCTCCCAACAAATAAGAGTCCAGGAGCACATGGTTTCCCTGGGGAATTCTACCAGACATTTAAAGCACAGAAAATACCTATCCTTCTCAAGCTGTTCCAAAAAAGAGAAAGGGAAGGAAAACTTCTAGACTCACTCTATGAAGCCAGCATTACTTTGATTCGTAAACCAGAGACCCAGCAAAAAAAAGAGAACTACAGGCCAATATCCCTGATGAATATGGATGCAGAAATTCTCAACAAGATACTCGCAAATCGAATTCAACAGCATATAAAAAGAATTATTCATACATCACATTAATAAAAGAAAAAAGATAAGAACCATACGATCTTGTCAATCGATGCAGGAAAAGCATTTGACACAGTTCAGCATTTTTTCTTAATAAAAACCCTCGAGAAAGTCGGGATAGAAGGAACATACTTAAATATCATAAAAGCCATTTATGAAAAGCCCACAGCTAATATCATCCTCAATGGGGAAAAACTGAGAGCTTTCCCCCTGAGATCAGGAACACGACAGGATGTCCACTCTCACAGCTGTTGTTTAACATGATGTTGGAAGTTCTAGCATCAGTAATCAGACGACAAAAGGAAATCAAAGGCATCAAAATTGGCAAATATGAAGTCAAGCTTTCACTTTTTGCAGATGACATGATACTATACATAGGAAACCCGACAGACTCCACCATAAGTCTGCTAGAACTGTTACATGAATTCAGCAATGTCTCAGGATACAAAATCAATGTACAGAAATCAGTTTCATTCTTATACACTAATAATGAAGAAACAGAAAGACAAAGAAACTGATCCCATTGACAATTGCACCAAGAATCATAAAATACCTAGGAATAAACCTAACCAAAGATGTAAATATCTGTATGCTGAAAACTATAGAAAGCTTATGAAAGAAATTGAAGAAGATATAAAGAAATGGAAAAACATTCCACGCTCATGGATTGGAAGAATAAATATTGTTAAAATGTCAAAACTACCCAAAGCTATCTACACATTCAATGCAATCCCAATCAAAATTGCACCAGCATTCCACTCGAAGCTAGAACAAGCAATCCTAAAATTTGTATGGAACCACAGTAATAGCCAAAGTAATATTGAAAAAGAAGCGGGAGGCATCACAATCCCAGACCTTAGCCTCTACTACAAAGCTGTCATCATCAAGGCAGCATGGTATTGGCAAAAAAACAGACACATGGGCCAATGGAATAGAATAGAGACTCCAGAATTGGACCCACAAATGTATGGCCAACTAATCTTTGACAAAGCAGGAAAGAATATCCGATGGAAAAAAGACAGTCTCTTTAACAAATGGTGCTGGGAGAACAGGACAACAACATGCAGAAGAATGAAACTAGACCACTTTGTTACACCATTCAGAAAAATAAACTCAAAATGGATGAAGGACCTGAATGTGAGACAGGAAACCATCAAGACCCTAGAGGAGAAAGCAGGAAAAAAAACCTCTGTGACCTCAGCTGCAGCAATTTCTTACTTGACACATCTCCAAAGGCAAGGGAATTAAAAGCAAAAATGAGGGGCGCCTGGGTGGAGCAGTCGGTTAAGCGTCTGACTTCAGCCAGGTCACGATCTCGCGCTCCGTGAGTTCAAGCCCCGCGTCAGGCTCTGGGCTGATGGCTCAGAGCCTGGAGCCTGTTTCCGATTCTGTGTCTCCCTCTCTCTCTGCCGCTCCCCCGTTCATGCTCTGTCTCTCTCTGTCCCAAAAATAAATAAAAACGTTGGAAAAAAAAAATTAAAAAAAAAAAAAAGCAAAAATGAACTATTGGGACCTCATGAAGATAAAAATCTTCTGCACTGCAAAGGAAACAACAAGACTAAAAGGCAACCAATGGAATGGGAAAAGATATTTGCAAATGACATATCAGACAAAAGGCTAGTATCCAAAATCTATAAAGAACTCACCAAACTCCACACCCAAGAAACAAATAATCTAGTGAAGAAATGGGCATAAGACATGAATAGACACTTTTCTAAAGAAGACATCCAGATGGCCAACAGGCACAAGAAAAGATGCTCAACGTCCCTTCTCATCAGGGAAATACAAATCAAAACCACACTGAGATACCACCTGACGCCAGTCAGAGTGGCTAAAATGCACAACTCAGGAGTCTATAGATGCTGGAGAGGATGTGGAGAAATGGGAACACTCTTGCACTGTTGATGGGAATGCAAACTGGTGCAGCCGCTCTGGAAAACAGTGTGGAGGTTCCTCAAAAAAATTAAAAGTAGATCTACCCTATGACCCAGCAAAATCACTGCTAGGAATTTACCCAAGGGATACAGGAGTACTGATGCATAGGGGCACTTGTACCCCAATGTTTATAGCAGCACTTTCAACAATAGCCAAATTATGTAAAGAGCCTAAATGTCCATCAACTGATGAATGGATAAAGATGTGGGTTTTTTATACAATAAATTTCATATTAAAAAAAAAAGATGTGGTTTATATATACAATGTAATACTACTAGGCAATGAGAAAGAATGAAATCTGGCCATTTGTAGCAACGTTGATGGAACTGGAGAGTGTTATGCTAAGTGAAATAAGTCAGGCAGAGAAAGACAGATACCATATGTTTCCACTCATATGTGGATACTGAGAAACTCAACAGAAGACCGGGGGGGGGAAGAGAAGGGGGAAGAAAAAAAAGGTTACAGAGAGGCAAGGAGGCAAACCATAAGAGACTCTTAAATACTGAGAATAAACTGAGGGTTGATGGGGGGTGGGGGGGGGAGGGGAAAGTGGGTGATGGGCATTGAGGAGGGCACCTGTTGGGATGAGCACTGGGTGTTGTATGGAAACCAATTTCACAATAAATTATATATATTAAATAAATAAATAAACAAACAAACAAACAAACAAATGTGATGAAAAGGCTAAATAAATAATGGGTTACACAAACACACACGCACACATACATACATGAATAAGAAATTGCTAAGGCAATTAAAAACTATTATCCATTGGACATTGCTTCTTTGGTAATTCAATGAATAACTAATTTCTTCAGAAACTTTTCAAGTAAAGTTCAAACTATTAAAGATAAAATTATATTTTAAAATCAATTACTGGGGCACCTAGTTGGCTCAGTCAAAGAGAATGTGAGTCATGATCTCGAGGTTGTGAGTTTGAGCCCCATGTTGGTCATGGAGATTACATAATAGAGAGAGAGAGAGAGAGAGAGAGAGAGAGATAAAAAAATCAATTACTAATGACACACAGTATGATTCCATTTATATGAAGTTCTAGAATAAGCAAATTAATAATAATATAAAAACTCAGAACAAATATATTGGGAATGCAGTAGTATCTGTTGCCATCCAGAAATTGCCCCCAACTTAACAGATTAAAATAACAATTATTATCAAATAGTTTCTGATATTTGGGAGTGCCATAGCCCAAAAGGTCTGGTTCAGAATCTCTCATGAGACTCAAATCGGGAGAATGGCCAGGACTGCAGTCATCTAACTGTTTGACCAGGGCTGGCTGATTCATTGCTAATATGGCTCACTCAGATGGTTGTTGGCAAAGGTTTCAGGTCCCTACTGACTCGGGCCTCAGTAGGCCTCAGTTCCTTGCCACAGTGCCTTGAGTATCTTCACAGCGTGACAGCTGACCTTTCCCAGAAAAAGTGATCCAAAAGAGAGCAAGATGAAATCTGAAATGTCTTTACAGATACACTATATCATATCTATAACGTCCTATGGGTTACCTTAGTCAATCTTATTCAGTGTGGGAGGAGACTATACAAGGGAATATGGTGATCTCTGTGGACCATCTTAGAGGCTGGCTACCATAAGGGGTAGGGGTTAACTGGGAGGAGACTTTCTGGTGAAATACAAATGTTCTATAGTATAACAAATACACAAGAGACATGTGTACATACCTTTGTTCAAACTGTATACCTAAGATGTGCACATTTCAATAAAGGTATATACATTTTATATAAAATGAAGTATAAATAATAATAATCAGGAAGGGGTGGAGAGTGGATGGAGGATATAATAGTGGTAAAATATTGATAACTTATGAAGATGGATGGATTGGTACAGGTGAATTAATTACACTAAAATACTATACTTTATAAAATTACAGTTCTGCGGGTTATTTAGAAAAAAATCAGGGAACTAAAGAACTGTACATATATCATATTTATCCAAAGATGCATCAAAAAAGGTTTAACTTGATATTCATGGAAATGTTTTAAACTGAGTCACACACAACTCTGCCTTATTAAGTTGCATATATGAAAGTATATGCATATGTGTGTATGGAAGGAGGTTCTTACTGTCTCCAGGTTATCATTATGCCCGGTATCATTATTGTACTGTTCTGTAAGAAAAGCTTTTTTGGACTAAAGTCACCTGAGGGATAGTTTCGGTTGATTTACCTGATAGAATTTCAAGCCCTTTTCTTAGAAGTGACTCTGTAAATACTAAATAACACCCCAAATTTCCCAATGCTACCATTAACTCCTACAAAAGCATTGTGCACAAATGTCCCAGATGACTTTGCTTTTTTGAAATCTGTCCTCTTTTTATTACATTGTTTTTGCCTTCTCTCTTCCTGTTAAGCTAACAAGCTTTCACAGATTCAGCCCTAGAGCATTTTCCACTTTGAACACTGATCCCACTCCACTGAGGACTAAAGAACCAGGCAATAGTTCTACCTAGAGATGCCACAACTTAATGCTAAGAGCAGAGCAGAGGCACCAGAGACAAATCACAATGCCACCACCAATGATATATTATTTCACTTGTCTATGTTTTTTTAACCTTTCTATGTCTCCTTTTCTTATGTGTGAAACGAGCTTAATCACAGTACAGCAGAGGACTATTGTCAGAATTAAATGAGCTAATACTTGTAAAATGTTCAGGACAATGCCAAAGCATCACAGATATATTGCATCCAAAATAAACTCTAAGGAATTCCTGCTTTGCTGCTTCAAGTAGTAAATAAAGGGTCATGTTCCATGAATACAAATTTACAGAAAGCACACACAAGTACAATTTACCATTTCAATCAAAAAAGCAACCAGGTTAACTTGATATATAGAGATATTATGTTGTATAATCATATATCATTTTTTTGCTTAAAACTATAAGCAACTCACATAAGCAGTTTGAATCAGAATCCTTAACATCCTTAACCTACTTTACAATTTTGCTCATCTAATTTCAGTTATTTTCTGATACCTCATGTGAATTATCATCTTCCTTACAAATACACATTTCAAGCACCAGAGAGCCCACCCCAATAGCTGGAATTCCCAGGCTTTTGACATTTTCCCTACCTCCTCTTCTTAATTTAGACTCCCCTGGACCCACGTCCGCATTCCTGTCTGGTCTATCTCTTTGGTAGCAGTTATGAAATTGAATAGAGGGAAGCTCATTTAAAACGGGGGAGTGAGGCTGGAAGGAGAAGTTCTCACTTCATACCATTCTCTTCAACTGCAGATCCCAATCCGAAGAGATGTATCTTGCATAAAGTAGGAAGAAACGTACTTTACCACTCCAGCAAGAGGAAGAATTTCTCCATGCCAGCAACTACCTCAGCCAATGAGAAAAGACCACAACTCAGTCAATGAGAAACTGTCACCACTCTGTACTCTTGTTTTCCTCTAGTAGACTTTTGTTCAAAGCAGCCCCCCCCCCCGCCCCCGCCAGGTCCTCCTTTTCTCTGCAAAGCGACACTCCTTTCCTTTGATCTCCAGATTTGCCTGTGGTTTTACCATAGCTCACATGACCTGAACTGCGATTCCTCTGCTATTCCTGAATAAAGCCATTTTGCTGGGAAAATAACTGAATGTTCTAAGGTCGATATTACTTAGTGTCAGATGAGTAGGATCCAGAGAAGAATCCCAGCAACTCCAAGGCTGGTGAGAAACAGGTGGTGGTACCCACTGAACCCAGTGAGCTCTCACTGCTTTTTGGTTGATGCTGGAGTTTGAGGTAAGTTTTCTCCTGGATTAAAGACCCACTCTCTATGTGTTTTGACCTCTCCAGGCTTAATTTGGGATCTGCTTAAAAGCTTTATCTTTTCTGTTTTTGTGAAAGCTTTGTCTTTTCTGGTGAGTTCTTTTTTGTTTTGTTGAACCTTGGTTTTGAGTAATGAAATCCCAACCCTCTAAACTGTCTCAGGAGAGCCATTTTTCTGGGACCCTCACTTAGTTTTAAACCCTACGGTTTAAACCCTATGGCCCTCCCCATGAACATTTTTAATTACATGGGCCAATTTAGCTAAAGATAATTTAAACCACAATGGCTATTACAGGGGACTTTCAATCTCCCCAGATGTTTTTTTCAGAACTAAATTGCCATGGCTCTAAATGAAATGATGATAATAATAATAATAATAATAATAATAATAATAATAAGATGCCTATTTTAACTTGTAACCTGAGGCTTCCAGACAGTTTCAGGATTCTAACACCTCTTTACAAAATACCATTTACAAATTAACCAAGGTGAACAATTAATGAAAGTCAAAAAACTTCTGAGACCTTTCTCCCTTCTTCCATGCTCTTTGTGTCAGGCACCCTCTTGCTCACCTCCCCCTCCTTCTTTGTCTCCAGGTATGCAACAGACATTTTATGCCAGATGTCCTGACACCATCTCTCTTTTTTCCTCCTGCACTGGCTCCACATTCTTTATACCCTCTATTTCTTCATTCTAATCTTTTCATGGAACTTCCCTTTTTCTTCAAACCTCACCCATTTGTTCCTCTCCCCAACCTATTACAAACCTGCTCTTTTAGGGCTAGGAGCTGACTCTGTGGTGGGCACTGTCGTCTGGGAGCGTTGCAGAGACCTCCACCCAAGATGCCCCCCAAGGCCGCTCACCTCTTACCGTCGAGTCCCTTCGCCTCGTGAGCATGTCGGATTTGATATCGTGGGGTGAGGTGAGAGCAGGCCCAGGGAGGGAGGTTACCTCAGAGGAGCCACAGTCACAGTCAAGATGATAGAGGTACTGACAACAACTGACTCTCAGAAACTGCTACACCAGCTGAATGCTCTGTTGGAGCAGGAGTGGAGATGTCAGCCAAAGGTCTGTGGCTTGAGACTAATTGCATCTGCACACGATAATGGCCTCAGAATGACTGCAAGGCTAAGGGACTTTGAAGTAAAAGATCTTCCTAGTCTAACTCAGTTCTTTGGCTTTGACACAGAGACACTTTCTCTAGCTGTGAATTTACTGGACAGATTCCTGTCCCAAACGAAGGTACAGACCTTGGGTGTGTTGGGCTGAGCTGCTTCTGTTGGGCTGTAAAACCAATAGAAGAGGAAAGGAATGTCCCATTGGCAACTGACTTGATCCGAATAAGCCAGCACAGGTTCATGGTTTCAGATTTGATGAGAATGGAAAAGATTGTATCGGAGAAGGTATGTTGGAAAGTCAAAGCTACTATCGCCTTTCAATTTCTGCAACTCTACTATTCATTCACTCAAGAGAACTTGCCAATTGAAAGAATAGCCTTAATTTTGAAAGACTAGAAGCTCAACTTAAGGCATGCCACTGTAGGATCATATTTTCTAAAGCCAAGCCTTCTGTGTTGGCATTGTCTATCATTGCACTGGAGATCCAAGCACACAAGTGTGTAGAGTTAACAGAAGGAATAGAATGACTTTAGACACATTCCAAGATAAACGGCAGAGATTTGACCTTCTGGTAAGAGCTTGTATCCAAGTGTTTAACTGAAAATTCATCAAACAAGTGTTCCAGACCAAATGTTCAGAAGTTGAAATGGATTGTTTCTGGATGCACTGCATGACAGTTGAAGCATAGTTACTACAGAATAACCCATTTTCCAACAATTCCTGAAATGGTCCCTTAATTGGATTGTTACAACAACAAAATACTCCTCTGAAGCCTTTCTCCACAATCCTAAACTGTAGATTCCATAATACTATAATGGATTTAAGCTGTGAAGACTCAAAACATCACGAAGAGATTAGCATTGATGTTCTCAGATTTGGGAAAACTACCTAATTAACATGGTGTAGTGGAATTATAATTAAATTTGAATTCATCTGTGAGGCATACAAGTCAAAGCTAAGAGTATAAATGTGAAATGTTAATAACAAGCCTGGGAAGGTAAACTGTGAATCTTCATTTCAAACTTTGATCCAACTTTCTAGACTGAGTCAGTATATTGTATTTAGATGGTATTAAAAGTGGTAACCTAATTAAATTCTAAATTGTGAGGTATACATTAAACCAACATTTCACAAATGCACTTCTAAGGCATAACAAGGGTTACTATTCTAGGCAGGGAAAATGGTTTCTTGGTACCTGTAGTGCAAATAATAGATAATCCAGAGATGTGGACTTTATTGCTACTTGGGAATTACATTTAAATTTGAGGGCATTTTATAAAAGCAAAACTACAGACCTAGTCATTTTGGCATATTAAGTTATCTTTAATATTTTTCTAAAAAACAGGTAATATTTGTACCCGTGACAAAACTTATACAATATCCACTGTCTCCATCTAATCCCATCAAGAAAAACTGGTTTTATTGTGAAATTCAACATAAATTAACTTTGGTCCAAAAACTTGACTTAACACTCCATAAGTTTTTACTAAGGGCTGTTTTTATAAAACTTGCTATTCTAGGGGCACTGAGTGGCTCAATCAGTTAAGCATCCAACTTTGGCTCAGGTTCGTGAGCCCTGCATTGTGCCCTCTGCTGTCAATGCAGAGCCTGCTTTAGGTCCTCTGCTGCCTTCTGTCTCTTGGGGAGAGTGCCTCCCCCACTGGCACTCTCTCAAAAAAAAAAAAAAAAAAAATTAAAAAAAAAAAAAAACAACTGCTCCTTTAAAGGCAGACCCTCTGAGGAGCCAAACGCTAAACCCCGAATTTCTGACAGTCCCTACCTAAAGCTGAACTACAAGTGACAAACACTTTCCCAAAGTGATTGAGGATCCTCAAAAATTTGCTGAGGAGTTTAACATAGTTACTGAGACTTATCAACCCAGTTTCTCACTTTTATATCAGGTCCACATGCTTTTCAGCAGAGACAGGCATAACTCTGGATGAACACTGTCAATTGGGACAATCTTGGAAGGTCTCTAGAAGTCTGAGAACTACAAGGCATGACCATCTGCCTTGTTATATGATCAAGTTCATGCAACTTCTGCTAAGCAACCTCACCAGTCCGTTGCTAGGGCTTTCCCCAAACCTACTGATTGGAGTGAGATTCAGGCTTATGCCCAGAAGCCCGGTGAGCCCATGTATGATTATTATAGCCAGCTCCAAATTGTTGTTGTTGTTGTTTTAAGTTTATTTATTTATTTTGAGAGAGAGTGCAGAAGGGGCAGGAAAGAGGGAGACAGAGAATCCCCAGCAGGCTCTGAACTGTCAGCACAGAGCCGAATGCAGGGCTCAAACTCACGAACTGTGAGATCATGACCCGAGCCAAAACCAAGAGTTGGATGCTTATCCTACTGAGCCACTAGGGTGCCCCTCCAAATTGTTTTTAAAGAAAAATCTGGTCTACCTTTAAATGTTGAATCCAGTCGGGGTCTTGTAACTCTATGTTCATCAATGGGCTGAACCCACTGGGATCTTTCTCTTCTAGTTAAAAGGACCAGGATGGAATGGGGAACTAGGTCCACTCCAAATTTAATTTGGCCAATCACCTTGCCAGCACCCTACATGATTCAACCAAAAGAAAGTCCAACAAAATTCTTACTATTCAACTCTGGCAAATGGAGGCCTCTCAACAAAACCAAAAATGTAAAGGTCTCTGCTATTATTGCAAAGAGCCAGGACATTGGAAAACAGACTGTTACAAACTTAAGCCCTCCAGATGCCTTCCACCTTCTAGCCAGCCTTCCTAGTGTCCTCCTAATTCCAAATGATGGAGCTCCAAGGAAGTACAGGGTTTTTTTCTAATCCCTCCCTCTTAATTGACTAGGAGAAACAACTCTTCAGATTGAGGAGGAATCGCTCTCTGTTCTTTTTGACACTGGAACTACATTCTCCATGCTCAGGACCACTGCTATAAAGCAGCCCCTGCCTCAGAGTACTAAAATGATTCAAATAGTGTGGGTCTGTAATAACCCTCCACAGGTTCCTGTCTCTGAACCTATTCCCTTTTGTCAAGGCCCTTCAAGAGATAACCACCCGTTTCTCCTTAGTCCCTCTACCCCTATTCATTTATTGGGCCAAGATTCTAAGAAAAATATCATGCTGGAATTTCTTTCTCCCAAAAGAGGGAAATAATGTTAGAATTTTATGGTAGTAATCAAAATAGCCAACCAGGTGAATTGAATCCCTCTTCGACATCTTTTATTTGCTTTATAGCTGAGTCTGAGGGCACTGATAAGCTGTCCCTACTGGATCAGCTACCACCCTCCTTCTGGACAAAATCTTCAACTAATATTGGCAGAATCCACGGTGCACCTTCCGTGAAGATTCAAATAGACCCCTGAAAACCTCTCCCCAGAATTAATCAATATCTATAAATAAAGAAGGCTTTTAAGGCATCAAGCTCATAATAGAAGATTACAATGCTCAGGGCCTCATTATCATCCGCATTGTTGCTTCTAACTTTACTCTATTTTACCTATGAGAAAACCAGTGGCCTTGGATGGAGTTTTGTTCAAGATCTGTGAGCAATAAATGGCATTGTTATCCCTTGGCACTCTGTTGTTCCTAACCTCTATACGCTACTGACATCCATTCCCATTGAGGCAAATCTTGCACTATAATTGAGACATGTAGTGTATTTTTTAGTATTCTAGTTGATAAGGCTAGCCAGTATTTTTTTTTTGCTTTCACTTAGAAAGAGCCATAATAAACCTGAACACTAATGCCCCAGAGTTTTAATGAGAATCTTTCTTACTTTTCACAAACTTTAAAGACTGATTTGGATGACAAAGTTTTCTGCACGTTTTACTTTGTTACAATATGCAAATGACTTGCTTCTCTTTTCTTCTCAAACCTCTTCAGAGGAGACAGCATCCACCAGTTAAAACTTTCAGCCTTAAAGGGATATAAAGTCTCCAAAGAAATATTGCAGTTTTGCTCAGACTTGGCATTCAGGGCACCTGACCTTGGAACAGGGGCTACATTTAGACCCAGCGAGGCTTCACGGTATCCTGAACTTCCCCAATGCAAAATTACGTGCCAATTATGAGGTTTTCTCTGACTAACTGGCTACTTTCAAAATTCAATTGCAAATTTCTCTCTTATGTCTCAATCTCTATATGCTTCACTGAAAAATGACAAACTTGATCTTATTTGGAAAGATCGGGCTGACATAGCTTTTGGAACTTTAAAGAAAAGCTTGACAAAGCCCCTCGTGCTTGGACACTTGATCATCAACTCCCCTTTTTTCTCTTTGTATATGAGAAGGAAGGCAATGTCCTTGGAGTACTCATCCAAAAACATGGGGTCCATCATCAATTCATAGGATATTATAGCCAATGACTGGACTCTGTGGCACAAGGACCCCCTTTGCCTCAGAGCCATTCCTGCCACTGACCTTTTGGATAAGACCACTGAAGAAATAATCACAGGATCCCCTTTAACCATCCTGTACCCCATGCAGAAGCCCCTCTGAATACTCACCCCCTCAATATCTTTTGGCCGGCCATCTCACCTTCTATGAAATCCTTTTGCCAACTGCTCCTCACGTAACTCTTCCTCACTGTGATAACCTAAGCCCCGCTGTCCTTCTCCCCTCTTTAGCTGATAAAACCCCTCACCCCTGCTTGATGCCGACAAATCACCTTCTGATTCCCTGTGATAATTTACAGAAAACTCTAACCAATGCAGATTTTTCATGGTGTACTGATAGTCTTATTTAAAGGATGAAAATGGTGAATATCATACTGGGTATGCTATTGCAACAACTCCTTTTGAAGTTGTCAAGGTGGCAATTTTACCTTTGGCAGCTCTGGCCCAACAGGCTCAGTTGTATGCCCTTACTCAGGTTTGCACCTTAGCCAAGGGTGAAACTGCAAATATTTACACAGATAGGCAGTATGCCTTTGGGATAGCTCATGACTTTGAGACGTTATGGAAATAGCGAAGTTTCCTCTCCTCCATTGGGGATAAAATTAAAAATGGCTCCCATCTCCAAAATTTATCAGATGCCATACTCTTGCTCGCTGCTCTGGATATTATTATGAGTCCCAGGCTTTCCAGACTCGACCCCCAAAGGAAACTACCTTGCTGAGGTTTCAGCCAAAAATGTTTCTGTCAAGGACACCAATACCAACTCTCCATCATGGTCTAAAGGGATGTCCTCCTAAGTGATAATCTGGAAAAATTGGCCAGAGACACCCAACAATTGGCCCCAGAAAAGGAAAAAAAAAAAAAAAAAACAATATTGGAAATCTAATAATTATTGGTTTGATAAAAAGAGATAACTCTGGCTTGGACCAAATAACAATCCAGCCCTACCAAAATTTCCCAAATTTCCACTACTTACCACTCACTGTACAAGAATTAAGCCATTGGTCTACTGACAAAATGATAGCACTCATGAACAAATATTGGTAGGAAAATATTAATAAGACTGCAAGAAATGCCTATCTAGCTTGTCCTGCCTGTCCTAAATACAGTCCTTGGAAACCTGCCCACACTGCCCTACAGGATTTTAAATTGACCAATGGACCATGTGAGGTTTGATAAACAGATTTCATACAGTTTGCCCCATCCCATGGATCTGAATATGTTTTAGTCATAGTTTGTATGTTTTCTCACTGGAATGAAGCTTTCCCTTGTATATAGACCACTGCTGCTTCTGTGGCAAAAAGTCTGTTAGAAAAGACTACTACTACCTGGGGAACCCCACTTGAGTTTCGCAGCCACTTGATGACCCACTTCACTAGTCAAGTACTTTAATAGATGTGTGCTGTTTGGCTGGTCCTACAACACTTTACTTACGAACTTCAACCCTCAGAGCTAGTAGAATGCACTAACAGCACCATTCAGACTCAATCAACAAAATTTGTAGAGACCCTTCAAATGCCTTAGCTAAAAGCATTGCCATTGGTCCTTCTAAATATGAGATCCATCCCCTTTGGAACTCATAGACTCTCACCTTTTCAGATAGTCACAGGGCACCCGATGCACCTGGCCCTGCCTCTTTGGAGCCACAGCTGATAAAAGGAGATACACTCCAATACCGTAAAGACCTAATTGCCTTAGTTGAGAATAACCATGCTTTAGTAGAATAATGGTTTCACAGGACACTCCCACAAGACAAAGACCTTTAGCATCATACCTTGCCACCTAGAGATTTAGCCTATTGGAAAAGACACCTCCAAAAAGACTCTCTTCAACCTTGCTGGAAGGACCCCTACAGGTACTGTTAACCAACGCTGTGCTGTCAAACTTTAGGGAATAGACTCCTAGATTCGTGTGTCACATCTAAAGAAAACAGCAAACCCCAAATGGCCCTGCACACAAACTAGTGACCTAAAAGTAAATGTTTCCAGTAACGAAACCAGATGGCATCTTATAAAGACAGCTTTCCCAAGATAACCAGACCAGTCTGTATACCTTTTTCTCATTGTTGCTTCCTACATTAATTTTTCTCTCTTTTTTGGAAAGACAATGATCTTACTGGTATTTCCCAATCTATTGCAAAAGGGAGAAACCTTTCTGACTGTTGGATCTGTCACCAGGAACTCCAATCTGTTCATGATATCTGAGATCCTTTAGTCTTACTGTAACCCATTTCTCTTGTAATCTATTCCGCATACTCAAATGGAATATGAATGGGACAAGTCCTCATTTAAGGTTTTTAGAGAAGACCCCTTAAGGATGGGATGGTGCCTCACAGAATGTCATCCCAATTCCTCTGATCCCTGGCTTAAAAGGGCCAATTAGGAAATTCCAGCCAATGGATCTATCAATGACCAGACCTTAGTTGCAGTCATCTGTGCCCCACCTGGTATCTTTTTTGTTTGTGGTTAGCCTTTCCCAAGGGCATATGAATGTTTAGATAGCTGGTGAACTTACTGAGATGTTTAGCCGTCCCTGTCAACACCCATAATAAATCCGAAATCCCCCATTGATCTGCCCACTCATCCTCTAGAGCTACCTTAAACAGGAACTTCCAGGAAGTATTCATGACTGCAGGTTTGCCTTCATAGGGAGAGCCTTTCTCCCTTCTGTTGGAGTGTCAATGAGTACATGATTGGGAACTTCTTCTGAAATAGAAGAGCTGGCTGATTCCATAGCCAAAGCAGTAACAGCCCAACAATGATCACTTGAGGCATTGGTTAAAGTAGTTTTGGACAATCGCGTAGCCCTTGATTATTTACTTGCTGAACAAAAAGGTATTTGTGCAATAGCAAACACGACCTGTTGCACATGGATAAATGCCTCTGGACAGGTAGAAATTCAATTACACAAGATCAGGGAATAAGGCCACCCATTACAACAAATTTCATTTAATGACCTCTAGTCTTTTGACCTATTTAGCCAGTTACCTTCAGGTTTGGGCTCCTGGTTTTGAAGACGGTCTAAATTGGATTTATCATATTAGTTTTGATTCTGCTTTGCATAATTATTTTTAAGTTTTGTACCTGTCGCCTGTCAAACCTTTGTGAAAAAAGGCATACCCAATAGGGTGATGCTAGCTTAGTGCTTGGAGATGATCTCCAATGTTTATCACCTTGATAAGACTTTAGAAAAGAAATGCCTGAGAGTTCTCTCTCTCCTAACCTTCCTTGCTACTCAAATGTGGCCTTAAGCAGTTTCCAACTGCTATGTACTTTCCCTCAAGGTACATGACAACCAGGAAAGGTCCTTTCTGGCACCAAGGGACAAAAACCACTAAACACAAAAAAAAACTTGACTCTAGATGAGCGCTGCTTTCTTTAAAAGATCTTGACCAAAAGGGGGAAATCTCTCTTCAGGGTCGAAAACATTTATCTTCTATTCTACCTCATCCTGAAAAATATCAGTTCTGAGACTAGGGAGGCAAAGAGGTAACTAAGGCATCCAGATAACTCTAGAAACAAGAAAAGCCCCTGATCGCTTAAAAGACTCTGATTCTAGCTCTTCAAGAGTAAATCAACCTGTGCCCGTTTAGCTTGGCTTTGTCGCTTAAAATTGCAGTGAGGAGAAATAAGAGTTATTGGTGTCTTTTGTTTTGGGGGTGTTTTGTTTTGTTTTGTTTTTAGCACAGGAAAAGTTACACTTTTGCTCAAAGGCAGCCCTTTAAATTTCTCACTGATTCTGTCTCTTAAGGCTGAGGGCAGCCTATTTTGGCCTATAGTTGCAAGGCATAAAAGAGGGTCAAGGGCACAGAGAGAATGGAATGGGAATCTTGGGTGAAGAAATGGAAGCACGTGTACTGTCTGTTCTGAGCCTCTTCCTGCAAGTGTCCTCAAAATACCAAGTGCTGCTACCGTGTGTTTCCAGGCAATGCACATGCCCGCCCTTGCAAAATGACCTCCCACAGCCACCCGAATTCCCCCAGATGTCTTTTCAGAATTGAGACTAAAGGGCTTAAAGTACCAAAACCTGGAAGAATTAACCTGCTCATATGAATGAGTTGTAAATGTAAATGATGGTCTCAGATCTTTGTTTGAATTGAGGGAGAGCTTCAAAAACTGTAAGAATAAAGACAATCATGTAGACTCTAAGAATAAGGGGAAAGGGAGGGTTTGACACTGAAGAATAGTAAACCCAAAGCAGAGGCTGCAGAGAGAGGAACGTTTCCAGGCATTTCACCCGGGCTTGGTTTACCTTTATCTGTGAGAAAGACCAAGCTATAGTACGAGGGACATTAACTAGCCAGGTTTGGTCAGGTCCAAGGCGTTACCTAGGACTGAGAGGTTTCCCAAGATGTGACACTTCCACTGCTAAAACCAGAAAAGCCGCTGGCAAACAGGACTGTCACGTTAACTATACTTCATACCCAGGGGGCTCTAAGGAAGGTCGCATTAGCCAGAAATCAGATTTCAGAGTAAAGGCCTCAGGGCACTTTCCATGATTTAAAGTTATGATTCCTGGGGTATTTAGTTTACTGGAGTTCCTGCCTTCCTTCCTCCGGCTCCTCACTGTGAGTGGATAGAAGGTACAGATCCATGAGCTTTATAAGTACAGTGGGCCTTTGAACAACTCGGGACTGAACTGAGCTGGTCCACTTACATGTGGATTTTTTGAATAAATACAGTGTAATACTGTACATGTATTTTCTCTTCCTTATGATTTTCTTAATAACATTTCCCTTTCTCTAGCTTACCTTATTGTAAGAATAATACATTATTATTACACAATATTGTATTATTGTAAGAATAACATTGACATGTATATGATACATGCTAATACGTTAACTGGCTGTTTATGTTGTTCATAAGGCGTCTGATCAGCAGTAGACTATTAGTAGTTAAGTTTTAGATAAGTCAAAAGTTATATGTGGATTTTTGACTGTGATCGCTGTTTCTCACACATAGCGTGGCACAACAGCAATTCAGAATGGCTGGACCCAAGCCATTGGTCAGCCCCAGCTTCTCTCTCAAGCAATGTGGTTGTGTGCAAGGATCTAGAGGGGAAAAATGTAGCCTGACCAAAGAAACATGATACACTCCCCTGCAGTTCAATTACAAGTACAGTATACAGTGTTGTTTTCAGGATCTTGACCTTTAAATAATAATTGAAGTGACTTTATTTTTACTTTCAAATGTAGCTATTTTGGAGGGGTGGTTACTTTTATATTATGGATTCTTATTTAATTTTGGTCTTCTGTGTTCCTTATTCCCATAAATGGCACCCCACACTGCCCAAGCCGGAAGCCTACAATTGCCCTTCTCTTTTCCCCCCTTCCCCAACTAAAGTGACCATCTTATTTACTAATCCAAACTCTTCTCCCCACCCCTGATCAACTGGGTGTAAGCCCTCACTGTCACTCATAGCTTTTAGCAAAAACCTATTTGCCTATGTCCTCACTATTCCATTTTCCTCAAAGAATTAAAGAGACATTTTAAAGTACAAATGGAGACAGAAACATGTCTCCATCCTGCTTGAAAGGCTTTACTGATTCCCAGTTAGTGGCGGGAAAAGAACCAAGTCCTTAGCATTGTATACACGGTCCTTCCCATCTGGCCCTTACTCCTGGCTCCAGCCTCAGCTCCTGCTCTGCCCCTACCAGTCTCACAGGGATAGAAGCTTTATTTTTGCATCCCCAGCACTTATCCCACTCCCGGATTTGATAAATGTTTGCACAATAAGGGAAGGCTTGCATATATAATAAGAAGCGTGAATTTTAAAAAGATACTTTTTAGGGGCACCTGGGTGGCTCAGTCGGTTAAACATCCGACTTTGGCTCAGGTCATGATCTTGTGGTTCATGAGTTCAAGCCCCGCATAGGGTTCTATGCTGACAGCTTGGAGCCTGGAGCCTGCATCGGATTCTGTGTCTCCTTCTCTCTCTGCCCCTCCTCTGCTCGTGCTCTGTCTCTCTCTCTCTCAAAAATAAATAAACCTAAATAAATAAATAAATAAATAAATAAACAAACAAAGAAAAAATAAAAAGATACTTTGTAGCTCTGAATTTTCTATGAATGGTTCAAATTTATTTCAGATTGTCACATTGAAACTTCAAAGTTAGCGAAAGCTCAATTTCGACACTTAGAAAGTGGTCATAGAAAACATATTTTATATAGATGTACAGATATGTGTACATATGTGTGTATATTATGTATATATATATATACATATACATATATATATATACACATAGGCATATTTCATAGAAGATAAATATGTTTATCTCCTAAACATCTGTTTTAAGTTTTATCTGCTTCCTAAAAACATCATTTAGCACAATAAACATATTGACGTTTATATCTTTTTGCCAGATAAAAAAATGAGATGTTTTTTATTAAAGAGTGACAATTAAAAATTAGAAAAATTGAAAATGAAGAGTACTGAAGACCACCCCCCCCCCAAAAACAAAAAACAAACAAAAAAAAAGGCTAGGCAAGGAGATACTGTGTTTGGAGGCCCAAGGAGTAAAGATCAGGCCAAAGGAAAGCATACCTGAACAAAGTGTAGCTATGACCTGATAGAAGGTCTTGTTGACCTATGTATGTGGCAACTCATTAGACATCATTTCAACCAGGTGCACACATTATCAAAGCTAAACTGAGTCCCTCCTATGTGCCAAGCACTATGCTGGGTGACAGGAGGCCTAGATGACCATGAAATAGATATTAAGGAGTTCACAATCTAGCAGGACAAATAAGCCGTTGATAATTATAATATGGTGGCATATTCAAAATGCTGTGAAACACAAAGAAGGAGCTTGAGTGTTGGGACCAACAAGGAGGCCAAATCAAGGAAAGCTTTTTAAGGGAGGTAGCATGAACCAGCCTTTAAGGAAAAACGGTGAAGCATTATCCATCAGAGGACCCAGTGTGAATACAGGCAAGAAGTTTGGGAATTCATGGCATATTAGGTGCCAGATGAGAGGTGGGGTGGGGGTGGGGGCTGGTAATGAAGCTGGACAAGTAGGTGGAGGACAGATGATCCAGTGTGAAGGGCAATCTAAATAATTAATGGAGGACAGAAGTCATAAAGCCAGTACCCTAATCTGATGCTCAGAAACCAGACCTCTCCAGAGTGGAGAGGCACTGGATGCCTGTTTTTTATCCATGAAGCAATAGGGAATACTTGGCAAGGGTCATTTTGATTAAGTTTCGAAATATAGAATCACACTTTTCATTCAGTGCTGCAGATGTAGTCCTCTTCCTAACCACAGTTTTCAAAATGCTAGTCAAATCAAGTATAATCCAAACACAGGGATTTTCTAAATGTGGCCAGCCTCATTAGAGCTAGCTATTTGATCTTCTTTCCGGGAAAATGCGCTTTATTTGAGGATTGTGGGCTTCTTTCCCCCTTTTACATTTATGCATGTATTTATACTCCTACCACTTTCACAAATGATTTGGTGTAGTCTGTGCTATTTGCTATAGAATAAAATAAGGATAAAATAGAAGTAGAAATAATTATGACCAGGAAAAATCGGGGAAAAAAAAGTTCAAGACCAAGGAAAAAAGAACACAAATGTACAGATGATAAGATCAGATATAATTCATCAGAGCTTCAAATCTAATGCTGAGCTTCCTGGAAATCAAAGCAAAAGGGGTATCCACCAGTCAGCTATCTGTTTTCACCAGGAGAAAGAACATAGCATACCAGTTGATCAGGAGACACGGGCTCTAGAACAGGTCTTCTCTAATTTGTGTGACCTTAGGACAGTAACTGAGCCATTCTGTGCTTCAGAGTTCTCATCTGTGAAATGTATAATCATATTTCACGTGGTCTCATTCAGGAGGATCAACTGGAATTATAACACAGAAGTACTTTGAATAATTTAAAATGTCATACCAATGGATTATTATTTGTAACAGAATGCTGAAAAAATTGCCTTAGGAGTATTTGCTATCCATCTACAATGACGCAACTGCATGGCAACATCCCTGATGGCATGACAATCGTGTTGACATTCACATCAACTTGCAAATAAATCAAACACCAGCATCCCACAGGACTGTCATTTGTGTGGCTTTAGATAGTGCAATTCCTGGGACACATCAAGTCTGCCTCTTAATAGAAATAGCATCTCTGATTCTTATCAGCCCAGGCAAAAACATCTCTCTATCCTCCCACTATATATAATCATCTCCTTAGCTATTTATTTATATGTTTATTTGGAACCTCAAGAGAGCAGAGCACTGAGTTAATCCATACTAATCACATTACTGTCTCATTTATGGAACATTATCACTGCTAACACATGCAAAAATCTTCTATTGATTTTTATATCAATTTACTCATTTCCCCCTATATCCACTACCATTGCCTTCCCTCATATGTGCACCCAATGTAATATTTGATGTACATCATTTTATTTGCATATTTCCTTATAAAATATGTATTTTCCTGCGTGTCTTTATTTTAATGAACTTCTGTTCCCTACTTTCTCAGCAATGTTTTTAAGATATATACATGGTGGCCCATGGACATCTAGTCTACTCTGGTGATAGCATTCCCCACATTAACCTCCCAATATCCCCCATAACAGACACCCAGATTACCTCTATTTCCTTGCTCATAAATGTGTTGTCATAACATTGTTGAATGTTTCTCTGGGAATGATTGTTTAGACTCAAAAGCTTAACAATTCTAATTGAAATTATTGAAGAACAACTTAAATGAGAAATATTTATTGTAATAAAATAGTTGAAATATGGTCTCTACCATCTAAGACAGGAAGAAGGGAGTAAAGGAAAATGAAATAAGGAATATAAGTGAGTTTAAAATGAAAAAAAAATTACATTTTTTTTTGTTTTTTTTGTTTTGTTTTTTTTTTTTTTAATTTTTTTTTTCAACGTTTATTTATCTTTTGGGACAGAGAGAGACAGAGCATGAACGGGGGAAGGGCAGAGAGAGAGGGAGACACAGAATCGGAAACAGGCTCCAGGCTCTGAGCCATCAGCCCAGAGCCTGACGCGGGGCTCAAACTCAGGACCGCGAGATCGTGACCTGGCTGAAGTCGGACGCTTAACCGACTGCGCCACCCAGGCACCCCAAAAATTACATTTTAAAAAAATGTTTATTTATTTATGACAGAGAGAGACAAAGCACGAGTGGAGGAGGAGCAGAGAAAGAGGGAAACAGAATCCGAAGTAGGTTCCAGGTTCTGAGCCATCAGCACAGAGCTGATGCAGGGCTCGAACTTCTGAACTGCAAGGTCATGACCTGAAGTTGGATGCTTAACCCACTGAGCCACCCAGGCATCCCCAAAGTTACTTTTTATAGAAGGAAAATAATAGAAGAATCATCAATATAGATGTGTCTGTTGGAGAAGAAAATTGACAAGCCTGACCACCGGTTGACCCAAGCGATTGGACCCAAGCGATTGGAGGGTCCTCACTCCTCCCCCTGTGCTTGAAATGTACACTCTCCCCACCATTCCCACAGTGGGAGCTGTTTGCAAGGACATAGCCTTGAGAGAGCAATGTGTTGTTGAGACCACCTAGGCGGTATATGTGACGAAAACCAGTTAAGGTCTCTCTACAAATTTTTTAAGATTTGGTGGATGGTTGAAGAGATCTACTCATCTTGTGGCTGCCTAAGACAAACCTCAGAGTAAGTTCCCTTCTTTACTAAACATGTTCACCTACAAATTTGGAGTGGTCTGCCTTTCTCCTCTGTCTCCTCTTCCCCTGTGTATACGAGTGTCAGTTTGCAAACCAACAGCCTGGAGAGTACGCGACAGGAAGAGTATGGGGAAAACTGGCTGAATTATAGGAATATCCATTTTCCTTTTGATATTTCTGGGGTATGTGTAGTGGGAAGTAAAGAAGATGAAAGACTGGCAAGATCCATGGTTGACTTCTGGAATTGATTTCTTAACTTAAATGAAAATACAGTTACATCATGTATGTTGCTCACCCACATCGCTGTATGTCATGCTCACTTATGCAACAGCAATAGTCTTTCCCTTTCCCTTGCAACTGGTTACATGAACTGCCAAGCCTCCTCTGCTTCTGCTCTGGGAATCCAAGATCTACTTGGGCCTTTTTTCCCTTTCCCACCCTACCAATGATTGGCCTCAGGACATGTTTATGTTATGACTTCTGAGTTCAAAAATATTCAGTCTCCTCATCCAGGGACACCTGCTCACTAAATGTACAAGCAAATATACAAGCCAGATCTAATTTTTTCTATTTCTCAATATTACAAATCCTTCTAAACCTGGATTGCAAAAGAGGACTGAATATCCCCTGAGCAAATTTCAATAATATGATGAGTTTGAGTAAGTCAAGAGTCCTGTGAGATGCTGGTGTTCAATTTAAGGTAAACTTAGTGGTGACCAAGGCATTCCACATTCTTATTTTCCTTGCTTCCACTCTTCTTCTCCCATTTATTGTGCTGTTTCAAATAATAAGAAGGAAATTAAGGCGGCAAAACCATTTATAGATAAGAAAAATAAGATTAATCGGTTGCTGAGATTGTAACATCTATCCCAATATCAAAACTAGAATACAGATGATCCCATTTCCCCTTATTTGTTGCTTTGGTTAATTGTTCACATTCCCAATTTTTATTTTGTGTCTCTGTGGTAAGTTAATGTAATTTTTTGTAATTTTTTTCGGGCAGGTATTCTCTTACCCAATTCCATTAGGCCTGGTCTTGAAAGCGTTTCACATTGACATCTCCCCCTTTGTTGCCTGATCCAAATCTCAGTGCAAACAAAAGGGATAAAGTGGGAAAATAGATGTATCCTAGTCATTAAAACCAATGTGCTGGGGCAAGAAGCTCATCTGTGTCATTAAAATGCACCAAAGAGCAGTAAAATTTGGGGTGAATCTTAGGACATTCCTAGACCCCCTTTTCCTCATTAGTACAATGAGAATTTTAGTGAGATAAGTTCTAAATATCATCTCATTCTCCACTTCTCCCACTGCTGATGGTCCTCTTTGGAGGAGTTTTCCTTTACAGCAATCACAAATAAATTATGGAAAAGCTGTGTATCTAGATACACATAGGTAATGTTGTACATGATATCATTGACTCTCCATTATGTCCTAGGCATTTCACATTCATTGTTTCATTTAACTTTCAAAATAATGTTGCAAGGTATTAGTAATCACATTTTACATAAGAGAAAACAGAAATCTAGACAGACTAAGCAAGTTGCATGAGAACCCACAGTTAGGACGCGATGGAGCTTGGGGTCAAGTGGGTCAGCCCCCATCTCTACACTCTTTACATTAAAACATACTGTCAATCATGCAAATCAGGGCAAACCAATGTGCAGACTGTAAAGGCCAAAATTATTCTCATTCTATTCTAAATACCACCAAAGAAACGTTAAAGTGTTTGTGTTGTACTAGAAAGTAAGTATTCCAAAAAGTTATCATAGGATCTTGAATTTGCAGGAAGAGATGGAAAGAGAGAGAGATGCCAAACTGAGTCAATAAAAGGAGTTCAGAGGAGAGGGCTTATTTTGGGCTGGGACTTTCTGGGCTGCTTCACAGAGATAATAGAACTTAAAAGTTATGGGGCCCAGAGAAAATGTCTTTGTCTAATAAGCAGAACAAGGGCTTATATATTATTTAGGATGCTTCCAACTTCATAAAACAGATAATATACAACTCAGATTGGCTTAAATATTAAGGAAAATATCTCATATAGCAAGAACTCTCAAGGTCAGATGGCTTCTGGATTAACCTCATGCTCTAGAATATCACCAAGACCCATGATTTTTACACCCTCATGCTTTGCCCTTTTACTCCTAGTTTTTCTATGGTTGCAAGAAAGCTACTGTAGTTCATGATATTAAGTGCAGACATAACCATATCCAGAAGAAAAATACGTATTGCTTCTTCCCATGAACTTATTTATTTATGTATGTATGTATTTATTTTAAATGTTTATTTTTGAGAGACAGAGACAGAGTGCAAGCAGGGGAGGGGCAGAGAGAGAGGGAGACACAGAATCCAAAGCAGGCTCCAGGCTCCGGGCTGTCAGCACAGAGCCCAACGCAGGGCTCGAACTCATAGACCGGGAGATCATGACCTGAGCTGAAGTCAGACCCTTAACCAACTGAGCCACCCAGGCGCCCCTTCCCATGAATTTATTTTTAAGACCAAAGATATATTTCCTAGAGTCTCCTAGCAGATTTCCCTTCATGTTGCATTTGCCAGAAGATATATGCCCAGGCCTAAACCAATCACTGACAGATGAAAGAGACCAAGTTGGGCTTAGGCCAATCAGGATTAACCCCTAGAACTGAGAACAGAGCCACTCTTCTCTGAGTCTCTTGGAGGAGGGTTGGGTACCCTTAGAGAATTAGAGTCCTGTCCCCAGCAAGAAGGGGGGAAGGTAACGAGTAGGTAATTAGTGCGGCTACCTAGCACACCAAGATAAGGAGGGAGCAATGTTCTGGAAAGATCACCATAGCAAGGGAAGGCGCTAATGGGGACAGGATTGGATCAATAGGTAAATAGACCAAAATGAGAATTTTCAGGGCTACAAAGATAAAAGAACTTATCTTTGGGCAAGCAGAAAGATGCTATATTATTTCCTTCACATGCCAGGAAAATAGGTTATTATCAAGGGATTTTAGCACAGTTTGTATTTTCTGGATGATTAACTCTTTTAATTTCTCTCTCTCTCTCTCTCTCTCTCTCTCTCTCTCTCTCTCTCTCTCT
>NW_024412394.1:40407613-40643947 GCF_014898765.1 Herpailurus yagouaroundi | reverse complement strand
TCTCTCTCTCTCTCTCTCTCTCTCTCTCTCTCTCTCTCTCTCTCTCTCTCTCCCTACCTCTACACCCAACATGGGGCTTGAACTCATGACCCCAATATCAAGAGTTGCATGCTCTTCCAAATGAGTCAGCCAGGCGCCCTGTAACCCATTTTTTAATATTCCCCAAAATCATGTCTTTTTTTTTCATTTTCAAAATTGTTTTAAATGTCTAATACATTGCCAGCAGTTTTCTTGTTCCTTTACTGTTGACTGTGTCTTTCATGCATAATTGGTTATTTTCTGACCATTGGATTCTGCAACGTAGGGATGAAATGACAGACTTGGAGATATAGGCCATCAGGTATAAACTCTAACACAGAAACAGACAAAAGGGAAAGTTTTCCAAGTTCAGTCTTGCCAAGAAGAAGAGATCTCTTGAGACTCAGCAAAATCTCAAGGCCAATAAGTATAACAAGAAATACATTAATGACAGCTAATATTTATTGTTGATGTTGTACCGAGCACTGTACCAAACACTTTTCCATATATTAACTCATTCATTCCTCACAATGACCCCACAAAGTAGGTACAAGGTCTTCATCTATAAAATGGGGATAATAACTAAGGCATGGAACAGTTAAATGACATTTCCATGATCACACGAGTAATAAGTAAATGGCAGGTCCAAGATTCAGAATTGGGTAGTTATGCTCTCTTTCCATTACTGTCTCTTTGAGAAGGTACAAATCAGAATAAAGTTTTGCTACAAGTCAATGACAGAAACAACTCATATTTATTAAGTACTTATTAAATGTCTGGCATTGTACTAAGCACTTTCAAGCATCTAACATTTACTCATCAGAGCAATCATGCAAAGTAGTATTATTCCTATTTTGTAGGTAGAGAAACCAAGGCTTAGAAAGATTAAGCGATTATGTACAAAATTACACAGTGCATGACAGAGCCAGGATTCAAATTCAGATCTGAATAACTCCAAAGCCAATGCCCTTACTTATGCAAACAATGGAAATAAACTTTCAGATGAGGTGAATTACCATTCAAAGACCAAAAGAGCACACAGGCGTTAAAAGTCAAATATATACCAGACACTGTCACAGGTGCTTTTTCATCATTATTTCACTTCATCTCTGTTACTAACATTTTGTTAGGATTAGGTCTCACTTCTGAAAACTTGGGATGACGTTAGGTATTAATTACTCTTGTCCAGACAAAGATTCATGAGATATAAACTCTTAAAAAATATAATTACCTTTTAAAAAGCTGTACAGATTTTAAAAAGAAAAAAAAAAAGAGGCCTAGGATGGTTGAGTCAGAAGACCTAAATTCCAGTTTCTGCTCTGAAAATAAACAGCAGTGCAGTTTGGGACAAGTTAGTTTTCTGGACTCAGTTTCTTCATGTACAAGGTGGCACAGGTTGGCCTGAATGATATCATTCTAAAAACAAGACTGTCCTCTTAGGGATTGCTGCAATGTATGATTCAGGGAAAGAGCAATTCACTGGCTCCTGGTGGCTCGTGAATATCAAAATCACTCAGCTCACAGCGTGAGACATAATAAAAGGGAGTTGCACTTTATCAACATCTCCCTTGATTCCTACTCACATGTCCACTTCACTATTTGGATTCGTACTCACCAACTAAAATGCGAGTGGCATGCCCCTTAAATCAGACTGTCCACTTGCACCGTTTCCCTGTCACTCCCCTTCCCAATCCCCCCACCCCGCTGCTATCTCCCGGTGTTTGACCCCCATTTGCCTTCCTTGACTGTTTCTCTTCAACCCCTTGTAAAGACTCAGGCACTCAGAAAGTACTTATCAAGTGTTCACAGGGTATATCTAACAAGGGCTCTTTTCTTCCCTATTTCTTTTAATCAAAAAGTCACCTCCTTAAAAAAAAAATCAAAATTTGATGGGTACCTGGGTGGCTCAGTTGGTCAAGTGTCCGACTCGGCTCAGGTCATGATCTTGTGGTTCATGAGTTCAAGCTCCAAGTCGAGCTCGCTGCTGTCAGTGCAGAGCCCATTTCATATTCTCTGCCCCTCTCTCTCTGCCCCTCCGCCACTTGCACTCGCTCAAAAATAAACATTTAAAAAATCAAAATTTGAGCATTTACTATTGACAGCCATGTTTCCTAAGCATGCTTCATGATGGGAAACATGTGGGTACTTATTCAAACTATGGATCTTCAGGAATCTCCCCTGAAGAATCTAGTTCAGAAGGTCTATGGTGGGGCCTTAGAGAATCCATGTTTTTCACAAATATGCCAGGCGTTCTTATTATCAAGCCAGTTTTGGAAAGACTCCTGTGAAGTATAAGAAAGGAATCAGGCATTGTGAGTGTGACACTAAGAAGTTAACTATTATAAAACCTTAAGAAGCTTGTAATCTATTTGGGGAAACTAGATCCATATATGTAAAATAACGGTTGTCATTACAAGGTGGGATAAATAAATGCGTTAGACCATAAAAGTGCATAAGACCAGGGGCGCCTGGGTGGCGCAGTCGGTTAAGCGTCCGACTTCAGCCAGGTCACGATCTCGCGGTCCGTGAGTTCGAGCCCCGCGTCGGGCTCTGGGCTGATGATGGCTCAGAGCCTGGAGCCTGTTTCCGATTCTGTGTCTCCCTCTCTCTCTGCCCCTCCCCCGTTCATGCTCTGTCTCTCTCTGTCCCAAAAATAAATTAAAAAAAAAAAAAAAAAAAGTGCATAAGACCAGAATAAGTTCAGGGGGAGAAGAGAGCTCTGGGCTGGGCCCAGAAGGAAGACTTGGGCTGTGCTGCTGAAGACACAAGGACATGATTAAGTATGGACAGCATGGAGGGAGGAGTGCATGGAATGGCAGAAATGTCAGCAAACATGGAGCAAAGGAAATACATAAGAGAGGAGTTGCTAAATTTCAACTTAATCATGTAGGGGCTGGGGAACCATTCAAGATGTTTGAGCTAGGGGGCAACAGATAAAACAATGTTGCTAGCAGATGAGTCTGGCTATCACGTTTATCAGTGGCTCAGAGGTTCTCACCTAGAGGGCCCAGCCCCACCTCAAGTTTCCAATGGAGAAGCATGAGAATTTGCATTTCTAAAAAGTTTCCAAGCAATACAGATGCTGCTCGTCCAGGAACCACACATTGAGAACCACTGTTGTACCAGTGATGGATTGGAGAGCACAATAAAGAGGTAGGGATGCCTGAGTGCCAAGACAATAGTGGTGGTTTCAAAATAGGAACGAAAGGAAGGAATTATGAAAGAAACTGATGTGTGGTTCGGATGGGTGTGGATAGGCAAAGCAGGAAGAAAGGGAGATAAAATTATTTAGAGTTCAAATCTGTGGACCAAAATAGCACAAAAAAGAAAAGAAAAATGTTGAATATAGAGCCATCTTGATTTTAGGAAGATGAAAAGTTCAGTCTGTCATAAGGAGCTGCTGCTTGACTTGAATCCTTCTTGTCCTGTTCCATGTGGCCCCTGATCGCAGACAATTAAGCAGCAAGGACTAGCCGGTGAGGACAAAAGGAATGCAGAGATTCACAAGAGTGCAAGAAAGTGCTCTGGGCGCTCACTGGATAGACTGGGTAATCAGTGAGTGACAATGTCTTCCAACCTGACCTGACCCAGTTAGCCATCAGTCCCTGGCTGAGCCCTGCAGCATTGTTTCAAATCAGTCATTTACGTAAACTCCCACCCAAACCAGAAAATCCTGCTTAGGACCAGAACCACAACTGTTGTCACTGTCAATCCACTCCTACCTGCTGGCTGTGAACCTTGACACACTAGGCCACAGCTCCCAAACTTCAGGGATGGGTGACATCTCAGTATCTCTTGTCCTTACCACAAGGGGGCCCTTTCCAGCCCTACAGAGAATTCTGGCTAGCCTCAGAGTATGGAGAAGCCTCCAGCCCAGGGTGGGGAGAATATCTGGTTATGACAGAGTCAGCCCTTGGGGAGTCCCCACCAGAAGGGGAACCAGGATCCCCTCAGAGACAGCAACAGAGTGGGGAGAGAGGACAGCACTCCCACATCCTGCCCTCACCAGCCTCCCAGATCCTGCAGGCACACTGGGGCACACTGCTTGCCCCTTGTGTTCTGTCAACACTTCTATGTACTTGCTCTACCATAGTATCAATGAGAACTAGAAAGTCAATGCTAGGACATCTGGGCTACGGCCAAAAAAAAATATATATATATTCCTTTTCATATCACGGAAGAGGAGAAACACAGAAATAAGCACCTGGAGGGCAGGAACTTCAGTTTACTTCATTTATTTGAATATAGACATACTTCGTGTAGGGGCATGTAACATGTGATGCCTCTGTGGAAAGGTAAATCCCGAATTCTGTATGAAATCCTCCCTGTCAGTTAAGGTTATTTCTGGAAAAAATGGTCTGCATCTGTGAACATCCTTCATTCCTAAAATCCAAGTGTTGCAACGTGAGTCACTTGGAATGGGTGGTGACCATGAAGGACATCTTATTTTGTCTACTACTCTAGGATTACATCAGTCCATTGTGCTTGCCAGGTTGCTGATATAGCCAATATTGGTTCTCTCTGTATTCAACCAATATTAATCAAGTGTCAGCTATGGAGCAGGCATTATATTAGGCTCTGAGAATATAGTAGTAAACAAAACTGATAAAAAAGCTTTACATCCTGGCAACCGGTATTATACTGAGGGTGGGGGAGGGAAAGAGGGATAAATAGTAAAATAAAAACAAAAATCTAAATCCGTTCTAGGGAATGTTAGAAGGACAAATACACAAAAAGCAATAAAGCAGCAAGGAAGGGGATTATGGAGTGGAAGGGGAAGGGGATAATGACTTTAAATATGCTATTTAAGGAAGGCTTCATTAGGAAAATGACACCTGAACAAACAGAGGAAGATGAGGGGAAAAGCCTAGTGGCTACCAAGGAGAAAGCATTCTAGAAGAGGGAACAGCAAGTCCAAGCACCATAAGGTAGGAGTGTGCCTGCCACACTCAAGATACGCCTGCATACAGCAGGAGTCCTATCCTTCACGGACATGGGCATTTACTCTGAATTAGATGGGAGTCAGTTGGAAGGTACTGAAGAGAGAGCAAAGTGCCTGACTCATATTGGAACAAATCACTCTGGCTGTCCTATAAAGAGCAGAACATGTAGGGACAAGAGTGAAAGCAGAGCGAACAGTTAGAAAGTTATTGCAATGACCCAAGGTGACGTAGGTGCTGGTGGGGAGGAATGTTTGAATTCTAGATATATATTGAAAATGGAATCAACAGAATTTTCTGGTTAAATAGCCTTTGTCTCCGTCCTGAAATATTAATTAAACCTACTCACAAAGATAATAGGTTGGCCACCACACATCAGGGACAGCTTAAATGTGAACCCAAATTTCAATTGCCAAATCTAATATCAAATTGCTGATAAAAAAAAGTTTCCATGATGGTATCACAATCTTCATTTATCTATGGGTTTATGTTATTAGTTATGTTTTAGGACAAATATTAACTTCCATTCCCATCAGTTCTGAATTATTTTACACAAAACAAAAAACAGAGAAATATCTTTGTACATTCACATCATAGAATATTACACAGGAATTAAAAATTATATTTATGAAGGGTTTAAATGACTTAGGAAAATGCCTGAGAAAGGTAGGTGGAAAAATAAAGAGCATAAAGTTATAAACATATTATCTCGGTGCAAATATGCCAACTGTTAATAGTAATTAACTGAGGATGATGGGACTGGGAGTTATTTATGCTTCTATTATACTTTTCAAGTAGATTAAGATGAGACTATTATTTTCCTTTGATAGTAACATTAAAAAAAAACCACTATTGAATATTTCACGAGCAACAGTCTCTATCTATAGTTGCTTTACATGTACCCAACAAGACGAGATAGAGGCAATGTACCAGGTTTATTTAGGCTGCTCAGAGTGCCACCAAAGGGAAGAGAGGCAGCATGCGCGAGTCCCCACAAATAGGCAACCCCAGTGTTCCCAACTCTTCTCCAAAGGTGTCTTTTCACACCACCCCATGCTTTACCATCAAACTTCTATTATATTTTCCTCCGTCTAGTCCATAGTTGCTCCATGACTAATTATCATTTTCTTCATCTGCATATGCTTTAAAAAAATTTTTTTTGGTAATGTTCATTTATTTTTGAGAGAGAGACAGAGACAGAGACAGAGTGTGAGCGGGGGAGGGGCAGAGAGAGGAGACACAGAATCTGAAACAGGGTCCAGGCTCTGAGCTGTCAGCACAGAGCCCGACACGGGCTCGAACCCACAAACTGAGATCATGACCTGCGAAGTTGGACGCTCAACCAACTGAGCCACCCAGGCGCCCCTGCATATGCTTTTTATTTTCAAAGAGGATTATAATATCCTTAAACTAAGTGGAGACTTTGGAACAGAGTTTCCACTGGATCCTCTGTTCCACTTGATAGAAAGCCAACTGTGCTCCTGCCTCTTGTAGTAGCAAGAATGTAAACCATTCACAATCACCTCCTCATTTCACCTATGACGACAGGGGCTGACCTTGTTATCTCAAATTGGCTAATTTAGTGTTTTTCTAATAACATAGTACACAAATTACTCCCATATATACACCCATATGACTCTACAAACATTGTAACATAATAAACATTATTATTACTTTTACTAAACAACTAGTTAATATGATTACTAATACATTTCTCTTTTCAAAACAATACACTTTCTTTCTGGACAAGTAGAGCAGAGAGGAAGAAAGGAAGAAAATAAAGAGGAAGGGCAAAGAACCATAGAAAGCATCCCAAACTTGTTTGCAATACTTTGGGAAAGTACATCAATTAAAAATCCTCCAAAATGCCATGACAAGAAAAAGCAAAATATTTTTATTCTCTCTGTGTCACTCAATACCTAGTAGCCCTAGGAGGCCCTGAATACAGGGAAAGAATCCCTGACTGAAGCAAAGTAAGAAAGAGTATTGCCGTATCTTCTTATAAATTTTAGTGCTGTTCATCATGTATTTTTTAGCCCTCTTTCTGGACACATGATCATTACATTAAACCATGCAACTTCTTTAGCCAATGAATTGTGAAAAGGATGGGCACAGAGCCCAATGCAGGCCTCGAACTCATGAATTGTGAGATCATGTCATGAGCTGAAACCAAGAGTCAGACGCTTAACTGACTGAGCCAACCAGGTGCCCCTTCGAGTGGTAATTTTAAGAAGCAATAATTTATCATGCTTTCCCTTTCTGTCTGCCACAGCAAACAACAGTGGGTCACCAGATAGCCTGGGTCCAAGAGTGAGGGCAATGCAGAGCAACATCCTACTCCTCCCTCTCCCACAGACATTAGTGAGAAATAAAATTTCATTGTTTAAAGCTATGGACATCTTTCAGGGTTACTTGTTACCATGGCAAAACCTAACCTACCCTGATTGATACTGATACTCGTTTAAATTAATAGCAAATGCTGGTGTGAAAATTAAAAGGAAATCTCATTTAGAATGGAGTCAGGAGGTTGGGCAGTGGGAGCTCTTATGTCCTAACACTGTTGTTAATTACAAATCCAACAGAAGAGATGGACCTAGCATATGGATACTACTTTGCTATCTCAGTAAGAATAAAAGCTTTCCTCCTTCTCCTGGCAACAGCTCAGCCAATGAAAAGCCACTATACTTTAAACTGCCACTTTACTCCAATAGACTTTTTGTTTATATCAGCCTTCCAAACATCCCCTTCCTCTACAAAAGTGCTCCTCTGTCTTGTTCTGTGGACTTGCCTATGATTCTGCTGTAGCTTGCTTGTTCCAGATTGCAATTCTCTGCTATTCCCAAATAAAACCATCTTTTGCTGGTAAAATAACTGTCAGTTTTATTTTTTAAGATTAACACTGGCTTCCTCTGGAATTTCCAACAATTGAGATCAAGCAAACTGGAGATCATGAAGGCTAACAAATTCACAAGAAGGTTAAGTGTAAAGAGTAAACATTGCAAGCTTCAGACTGCTGTCCTTATAAAGGTCTGCTTGGAAGGTTGCCTTTGGCCAGAATCTTGGAACTCAGATTTGAGGAGTGTTCCCACCATTGCCTAAATAATGAGTAGGCTCCCAGTGCCTGATTTGTGAGGTACAAACAATGTGGTGTATGCTAAATACCTCCTTTCCTTCTGGGAGCCTAAAATTTCAGCACGTTAGGCAGTACATGACCAGTCCCCCAATACACTTAGAGTGACAAGTCTGTAATAAGCTTCTGTCGTAGACAACATTTAGTAGGTATTGTCACAACTTATCACTGGGCAATTAAGTGCATCCTATATGAGTCACTGGGAAAGGGCACTTGGAAACCTGTGGCTTGTTTCCTGCAGACTTTGCTTCATGCACCTTCACACCTTCACACCTTTTCCCTTTGCTCATTTTGCTTTATATCCATCCACTAGTAATAAATCATGGCCATGAATGTGACCAAATCCTGTGAGTTCTAGCAAATCATCAAACTTTGGGGGTGATCTTAGAGACCTCCAACACAGTTAGAAGCCAATGACAGAATTAGACAACAAAAGAGATTTTAATTAAAAAACTTCAAGTACTAGAATTGCAGATAAGGAAAATGAAATTGTTCCATGTAAAATGACTAAAGAAATAAATGATAAGAATCACACATTTGAGGGGGAAGCCAATAACCATCAAGGAAGAACAAGCAGATTTGAAAAATAACCAAAGGAAATTTCTAAAAATGAAAAAGTTTAAAGAGGTAATGGCTGAGAATTTTTCAGAGTTAAGAAGATATATGATTCCACAGACTTGGGAAGCATAATATATACCAAACAAGATTAAAAACAAAACAAAATCAATAACTGGCCATATTTTAGTGAAACAGATCACAGAGCTTTAGATATTCAAAGTAGCCAGAGGAAAAAGGAAGATCACTTATATAGAAATAGATGGATATTAGAAATAATAATCAGATGGACAGACTCTGAAAAAAACAATCTTCATGAAAACAAGGCTGAATTAAAACATTTTCAAGTAAGCAAAAAGATAATTTTATTATCAATGGATTTTTGCTAAAGCAGTTTTCCAAAAGCATACTTCAAAAAGACAGGAGATCCTCTCAAAAGCATAATTTGAGGTACAAGGAATGTATAAAATAGCAAATGTTTCTGTGAATCTAATTAAGTATTTCTGTATAAAATCCTAATAGTAGTCTTGGGGTTATAATAGGATAAAACTAAAATATACCAGGATTGTCACAGAAGTTGTGCTAATGTGGTTAAAATACATTACAATCTTTCTTGTTTGGTTGAGAAGGCTGAGATACTTAAGTCTTTGTTAAATTAAATAACGGTAACACTTAAGACTAATCACTAAAAACAGGGGCGCCTGGGTGGCGCAGTCGGTTAGGCGTCCGACTTCAGCCAGGTCACGATCTCGCGGTCTGTGAGTTCGAGCCCCGCGTCGGGCTCTGGGCTGATGGCTCGGAGCCTGGGGCCTGTTTCCGATTCTGTGTCTCCCTCTCTCTCTGCCCCTCCCCCGTTCATGCTGTGTCTCTCTCTGTCTCAAAAATAAATAAAACGTTAAAAAAAAAAAATTTAAAAAAATAAAAACAAACCAAAAAAACCAAGACTCTAAACCTTCCAAGCCATAAGAGGGAAAATTATAGAATAGAACAACAAACACAAAACTAAAAAGGAGGGGGAGGGAGGAACAAGAATAAAGGAGGGGCGCCTGGGTGGCTCAGTTGGTTAAGCATCCAACTTCATCTCAGTTCAGGATCTCACAGTGGATTCGAGCCCCACATCGGGCTCTGTGCTGACAGCTTGCTCAGAGTGTGGAGCCTACTTCGGATTCTGTGTCTCCTTCTCTCTCTGCCCCTCCCCCACTCATGCACTGTCTCACTCTCTCAAAAATAAATAAATGTAAACAAAAAAATTAAAAAAAATAAAGGAAGGACACAAGTGAATCAGATAGAAATGCAAACATATTATAGTAGAAACATATTTACTATAATCATAACAAATATTAATAGATTAAATTTGTCAGGCATAAGAGACAAATTATCAATGACTGGATATAAAGTAAAATTCAGTATGTTATTTACAAAGGATATTCCTAAAAGGCCATAGAAAAGCTGAGCTAAAATTACACACACACACACACACAATCAGGGAACTATTAACCAAGAGAAACCTGAAAAGGCCACATTTAGAAGAATAAATACATATTTAGAAATTGAGGAGATCCCTATGAAATGGTAAACATCATACTTAACCAGGAAGATTAAAAAAAACTAATTATGCATGCACCTAGCGAAATAGCCTCAAAATATATAAGGCAAAAATGAACATAACTTAGCAATTAAAAGTGGTATTTTAAACATATTTATATATTGTCATCCTGACTGGATAGCTTGTCCCTTATCTAAGGTTTTATTGTTTCAGAAAACATGCGATACATTGTAATTTTTCCATTTAACATTAATAGAAAACAGGCTCCTGGTTAGGAGATATTTTTACACAGACATCTGGTTTTTCAAAAACAGATTAAATAGGAGACACCAACATACTGTTCAAGAATAATTTTTAAAGAGCAAAAGAAAGGTAATTTAGATCAACCCTCCTAAGGACAAACTTTAAAAAATTGGGAAAAAAATAATCATAAAAAAACTTAACATTTAGTGGTAGGGAGCCTCAAAGATGACCCATGATGATTTCTGCCTTCTGGTAGTCATACCCTCAAGAGTAATTTAAAAAGTATTTTGAATAAATGAAAATACAACATATCTAAATTTGTGGGATGCAGCAAAAGCAGTGCACAGAGAAAAATCTATAATATTGAATGCGTATGTTAGAAAAGAAGAAGGTTCTACAATCAGTGATCCAAGTTTCTACTTTAGGAAACTAAAAAAAGAAAAACTAAATCCAAAGTAAGAAGAAGAAAAGAAATAATAAGTAGAGCAGAAATAGATGAAATTGAAAACAGGAAATCAATAGAGAAAAATCAATGAAACCAAAAGCTGATTCTTTAAAAGATCAATAAAATCAACAAGCTTCTAGTCCGACAAAGCATAAAACAGAGAGGACACAAATATCAGAATTTAATATCAGAAATAATAATACTAATATCAGAAAAAAAAAGGACTTAACTACAGATTCTGTGGACATTAAAACGATACTAAAGGAATAGCATGAACAACTCTATGCTCACAAATTTGATAAACTAGATGAAATGGACCAATTTCTTGGAAAACACAATTTGCCAAAACTCACACAAGAAGAAATAAACAATCTGCATAGGTTTGTATCTATTAAAGAAATTGAATCAATAATTCATGACCTTCCAGATGGGATCCCAGGACCAGAGGGGTTCACTGGTGAATTCTACCAATTATTTAAGAAAGAATTTTGTACAAGCTCTTTCAGAACACAGAAGCATAGGGAATACTTCCTAACTCATGCTATAGGGCCAGCATTACCTTTATACCAAAACCAAAGACAGGGGTGCCTAAATGGCTCAGTCGGTTGAGCAACGGACTCTTGATTTCAGTTCTGGTCATGATCTCATGGTTGTGGGATCGAGCCCTGATGGACTCTGTGCTGGGCATGGAGCCTACTTGGGATTCTCTCTCCCTCTCCCTCTGCCCCTCCCCTGCTCATGCATGGTCTCTCTCAAAAAAAAAAAAAAAAAAATTACAGGAAACCTATAGATCAATATCTGTAATGAATATAGATGCAAAAATCCTCAATAAAATATTAGCAAATGTATAAAAAGAATTATACACCACAACTCAAGAGGATTTATCCCAAGTATGCAAGGCTGGTCCAACATTCAAAAATCAATTAATGTAATCCATCACATCAACAGGCTACAAAAGAAAATTCACATTATCATTATTAACAGATGCAAAAAAGCAATCTACAAAGTCTAACATCAATTCACAATTAAAAAAAAACAACTAAGAATAAAGGGGAACTTCCTCAACTTAATAAAGAATATCTATAAAAAAAACCATACAGCTAATTAACATCATAGTTAATGCTGAGAAACTTGAAGCTTTCCCACTAAGATCAGAAACAAGGCAAGGAAGTCCCTTCACCACTCCTTTCAATAGCATATTGGAAGTGCTAGCTAATGCAAGACAAGAAGGGAGCCTGGTTAGCTCAGTTAGATGAAGAGCATGTGACTCTTGATCTCGGGGTTGTGAGCTGCAGCTCCATACTGGGTATAGAAATTACTTTAAAAACCAAACCAAACCAAACCAAACCAAAACAAAACAAAAAGAAGAAACAAAGGTATGCATATTGGGAGGGAATAAATAAACAGTCTTGTTTGCAGATGATATGATCATCTATGTAGAAGACCCAAAAGAACCAAAAACTCCTGGAACTAATAAACAATTATAGAAAGGTTGCAGGATACAAGGTTAATATACAAAAGTCCATCATTGTCCTATATAATAGCAATAGACAAGTGGAATTTGAAATTAAAAAAACACAATACCATTTACATTAGCACCCTCAAAAATTAAATAATTGGGAAAAAACCTCATAATATATATATGAGGTCTATATGAAAAAAACTACAAAACTCTGATGAAAAAAATCAAGGAAGAATAAATGGAGAAATATTCCAGTCATGGATAGGAAGACTCAATATTGTCAAAATGTCAGTTCTTCCCAACTTGATCTACTAACTGAATGTAATCCCAATCAAAATCCCAGCAAGTTTTCTTATGGTTATTGACAAACCAATTCTAAGGTTTATACGGAAAGGAAAAAATACCAATAGTCAACACAATATTGAAGAAGACAAAGTTGGAGAATTGATACTATCCAACTTTAAGACCTACTATAAAGTGACAGCAATCAAGACAGCATGGTATTGGTGAGGGGATAAATGAATTTTGTTAATTCTTGACAAAAATTAACTCAAAGTGGATCACAAATCTAAATGTAATGTAAACCGCAAAACGGTAAAACTCTAGAAAATAACACAGCAAGAAACAGATGACCTTGGGTGTGGTGATGACTTTTCAGCACGATCCATTTAAGAAATAATTGACAAGCTGGAGAACATTAAGATTAAAAACTTCTGCTCTGTGAGAGACAATATCAAGAAAATGAGAAGACAACTGAATGAGAAAAAAATATTTGCAAAGATATCTGATAAAGGACTGCTATCCAAAATACACAAAGAATTCTTAAAACTTAACCTTAAGAAAACAAACCACCCAATCTAAAAAATAAACCAAAGACATTTAACCAAAGATGGTATCAGTTGGCAAGTAAGCATATTAAAAGACGCTCCACATCATGTGTCAGCCGGAAAATGCAAAATAAAAAAACCATGAGATACCACTATTGGAATGGCCAAAATCTGGAATCCTGACAACACCAAATGCTGGCGAGGTCGTGGGGCAACAGGAACCCTCATTCACTGCTGGAAGGAATGCAAAATGGTACAGCCACTTTGGAAGACAGTTTGGCAGTTTCCTACCAAACTAAACATACTCTTTACATACAATCCATCAAACATGCTCCTTGGTATTTACACAAAAGAGTTGAAAACTTACGTCCACACAAAAACCTGCACACAGATTATAGCAGCTTTATTCGTAATTGTCAAAATTTGGAAGCAATCAAGATGACCTTCAGTAGTTGGATGGATGAACTGCAGTACTTACACATAATGGAATATCATTAGGCACTGAAAAGACCTGGAGGAACCTTTTTTTTTTTTTATGTTTGTTTATTTTTGAGAGAGAGACTGAGCGCAAGCGGGGAAGGGGCAGAGAAAGAGGGAGACACAGAATCCAAAGTGGGCTTCAGGCTCCGAGCTGTCTGCACAGAGCTAATGCGGGGCTCAAACTCACGAACTGTTCGATCATGACCTGAGCCAAAGTCGGACGCCCAACCGACTGAGACACCCAGGTGCCCCTGGAGGAACCTTTTCTAAGTGAAAGAAATTAATGTGAAAAGGTTACCAACTGTACAACTCCCAACTACATGGTGTTCTGGAAAAGGCAAAACTATCGACACAATAAAATCAGTGGTTGCCAAGGGATTATGGGGTAGGGGTGGGATGAATAGGAGGAGCACAGAGAATTTTTAGGGCCATGAAAATTCTCTGTATTCTCATTATACATTTGTCCAAATGCACAGAACGTACACCAGCAAGAATGAACTGTAATGTAAGCTACGGACTTCAGACAACTATTACGGTGTACCAATGTAGGTTCATTAAATTTAAGAAATGTACCAATCTGGTGGGGGATGTTGATAATAGGGGAGATGGTGCATGTGTGAATGCAAAGGCTATATGGGAAATCTCTGCACCTTCCCCTCAATTTTTCTGTGAACCTAAAACTGATCTAAAAAAGATCTAAAAAAGTCTATTGAGGGGCACCTGGGTGGCTCAGTCCACTGAATGTCCAACTCTTGGTTTCAGCCCAGGTCATGATCTCAGTTTGTGAGATCGAGCCCGAGTCAGGCTCTGCACTGACAGAGTCAGGCTCTGCACTGAGCCTGCTTGGGATTCTCTCCCTCTCTTTTTCTCTCTGCCCCTCCCCTGCTCACGCTCTCTCTCAAAACAAATAAACTTAAAAAAAAAAAAAAAAGTCTAATGAAATCTAAAATAAGAAAAGATGGAGGGAGAATGTATTAGATTTAGTCCCAAAGATTCTAAGACTACATTGGTAATTACCAATTACCAAGCAAGTCATACACTGAGTGCACACCCTATACAACTTATACCACAGAAGCCAGCATGATACTCTAAACACCAAAAACAATCAGTATTATGAAGAATCAAAGGGAGAATTAAAAGAACCAGTGTAGCTCTAAAACTCTGGACTGTATCAGTGCCATAAAGCAATCAGGAAATCTATTTTAGAATTCAAACCCTTTGGAATTTTCTTCTTGAAGACTCTTGTGTCTTCCCTTAACTCAATTTTTTTAAAGTGTTTTGCTGCCACACCAGCAGTGCATTAGCTTAAAGAAAATAACCATACATTTTTTTTACATTTTAGTGTCATTTTATGCTACAAAGCTTTATTTACATAGTTCTTCAGAATATCTTTCAGTTGTCCATCCACTATTCTAAGTGTGGTATGATATCAAATAGAGTAGATTTGCAGGAAAGCATAAAAGAGAGAGAACAATTCTACAACTTAATATATATAGTATCATTAGTGGTTATTATTTTTACAGTTTTCTTTTGGGAATAATCCACTGAATTTTTCTGCCATTGACATTTCAGGATTAAGTTGTCCTTAAGAGCAGTTTCCACAGAGAATCAAGAGTATAACAGTCCAATATATTTTTACAGTTGATATTTGACAGTTTGTGAGTAGGTGCAAATCATTTTTTCTCCCATTTTTTTTTCAAAAGTCTTGGATGATGAAGAGGAATCATGACCTTCACCACTACTATATCGGTCATATAAAGTCTGCAATTAAAAACACACACCTGTTTTGTAACTTTTTAAATTCAATGGATTATCAGATTAATAAAGATAACTAAACATATTCTGACATGAAATGAATTTCTCTTGTTCTTATAACTACAAAATTATTTTATAAACTATTGAAGATAATTAAGAATTGTAAACACCTAGCTTGGCCTAAAAATCTATCATAAGATACAGCTCAATATTTCTGTAAAAGAAATGTACCATAGCTACTAATAAGCATACATATGCACCTTCAAGCCCTTTTTAGTCTCCCGTATTTTTTTTTTAAATAAAGCTAGTCTTAGATAAATTGCTACACTTTAAAATACCCTCATCAGGAAATAGACTATCAGATGATATTTCAACTAATAAACAGATGACATTAAAAAAAATAATACAAATTATTATATAAATAGGCATAATCACCTATATTAAAATCTACATTTCTTAAAGGATTCAAGACTAAACCAACATCTAATTTATGAAGATGACAGACATCTCTGTCTTGGAGAACACATAACCTTAGTGATAAAGGGAACTAATTCATCTCTATTTATAAAAGGCTGTAAATAATACACTGGTAGAAATTTAAAACATGAAGATGTTATTACTGAAATAAATAATTAGTAACTGCTTGCTTAACTAAACCAGTGGGCAATAAACATACATAGGGTTCTAGAAATGACAAGGTGTTTGATGGCAATGAGATCCAAAAAATGGTGGCATAGACATAAACCAACACTGGGAGGCTGAAAGGTTTGAGGCATTCACTTTGAGAAGTGGTCTGACTGCTGTACATAGCTGTAAGTCATTACATGTAACAAATACTGAGACTTCTCCAAGATGGTTTAAGAAAAAAATGGCTAGAAGAAATGAATTCAAAAGCTGTGTTAAGAATATTGTTGATTTGGGGCGCCTGGGTGGTGCAGTCGGTTAAGCTTCCGACTTCAGCCAGGTCACGATCTCGCGGTCCGGGAGTTCGAGCCCCGCGTCAGGCTCTGGGCCTGTTTCCGATTCTGTGTCTCCCTCTCTCTCTGCCCCTCCCCTGTTCATGCTCTGTCTCTCTCTGTCCCAAAAATAAATAAACGTTGAAAAAAAAATTAAAAAAAAAAAAAAAAAAAAAAAAAAGAATATTGTTGATTCAAAAGACAGGTTGCTTTTTAAATTTATCCAGTTGAGACCTGACTGCAATCTTAGATATGCACTTTGTATGACAATTCACTTTCAATTGTGCTATCTGTACAATAAGAATGTAAATCAAGTAAGTCTATTTTGTCAAAAAGCACAAGTATCTAAATGTCAAAATATATTTCATAGTTGTCTTATGATTGGACCAAGTTTTCTTTGGAGTACCTGTTTAAGCATCTAATTCACTAAACTATACAAAACAATTAAAAGTAATGTAGACAGAGAACAGACATTCTTACTTTAGCAGCTTTCAAAATGGAGTTAGGAGAATTCAGACCAACGAGTTGGCCCAGAACATATTTCATTTCTTCAGTGGTGCCCTTAGCCATCTGATTACCTGTAATAAAAATATAATCAATAACCTACTGGTACCATTAAAAAAATATAAAATACACAAATACATTCTGTTTAACAGCACAATGGCTGGCTTTATGTAATTTATCATTCATCAAAGCTACTTACCAAGGATAAGTGAAAATGAATGCGAGTAAAAAAAAAAGGCGATTTCATTTATTTTAGTATTTTAGAATAAAAGAAACTTCCTTAAGGAAGGAGGAAATCTGGAAATAGCCCATTCAAATTCTGGTTTTGTTATAGCTAAAAGTCTGTTTATATTAGTAATTAGCATAATTACTTAGTATAATTAGTGTAATTACTTAGTAATGAATTAGTAATCTAATAAACTGATTTTCAAAGAAATACCTGGATGAGTTTGAATTTGAACATATGGATGCACCAGAAGCTCAGGAATGGATATCCTCTGTTTAGGGTCCCTTATTAAACAACACTATAAAAATAAGGATTAATTTTTTTAAAAATCAAGTTTTCTTATGTAATATTGATATAAAGTGTTTTTCTAGATTGCACCATACTACAGAAGTTGCTTTCTAGATAGCCCACTCAGAAATGACAAGATTCCATAAGTCATTCTTGCAAAATTCCCAAGTATTCATAAGCTTTTTAAAAATACCTTCAAAATAAACTTAACATGACTTAAAAAGCTAAATCATTCAATAATTCCCTCCAATAGACTAGTTATATCTACCTATGCCAGATTTCAAGGATTTCTTCTAAGCAAAGAATCAATTTAAGTATATGAAATCATTTTTCTATATCCATATACTATTAATGTTACCTTTAACACATCTTGAAGATCTTTCTCTGGGATATCAGGAAATTCGATTTCATGATTAGGGTCAATTATGGCATGTAATTTAGAAATCTGATTAATTATATGTTGAAATGGTGTCTTCCCATAAGTCATATAGTACAAAATGCATCCTAAGGACCAAACGTCACTTTTGGGGCTTATCTAATTCAGAAAAAAAAAAAAATTATTTTAACATAAAATTAAATGTAAGAGTATTTTATATACACACATGTAAACATATATTCCCTGCCATTTAAAATCATAACTAAACCTCAAGGAATATGCAAGTACTAGATTAAGTTTACATAAAAGAAAAATCTTTCTCTAGTTTTTGCTATATTTGGTTATTTTACCAAGAAATGAGCTTTAAGTCTCTCAACAAACTTGTAATTAAAATATTTCAACCAAAACATATATTACGTTCTTGTCAGCTTGCGACAATATAAACTAAAAAACATTAACTGCAAATTTTAAATTTATTTTTCTCCAAAATTATTTTATTATAATAAATTTGTATATAAAATTAATAATATGTAAATATGCATAGATTTCAAAAATGTTAAGTTGAACTATCCTAAACCCAAGAATGCAAATTATAGAGCCAGGCTGGGCTGCATTTGAATCCTGGCCTTATCATTAGCTAATTCTATGTATCTCCATTTCCTCACCCCAAAACAGAAATAATAAAAGTACATTGTCATGGGCATTAAATGATGTAACCATGAGATATGGGTAAGCATAAAGAATAATTTCCGGTTATAGTAAGTTCTCAAAAATATTACTTATCATAACATGTTCTTTGTATTAAACAATCTCATTAGAAACAATGCAGTATTATAACATAATTACCATTTTGACTTTAAGAGAGAGAAAGAAAAAAAGAAAGCAGAATAGCAGTGTTGACATTAGGAAAGGAGAACAAGAACATAACAAAATACTTTTAACAGAAGAAAGAAAGGCATTTTATAATGATAAGAAGTACAACCAACCAAGAAGATGGTCATGAACTTCTTTGCACTGAAACTACATTTAATAGAACTATATTGAGTAAAAACTACAATAAATTCTTTTGGTTGGAAGGGTAGAGAGATTTTAGCACACCTTTCAGAAAACGGCAGATAAAACAGACCCCATTGCCAAACACAAAGAAAACTAAAAATTAATGAAAATACTCCTCTTCCTCCAACTTAACCATCTGGAAATTAAATCCGTTTCTACATAAATCATGGATTAAAAAAGGATTTCAGATTCTAGAAAAATAGCAGTGGCTGTGGCAGCATAGTTTTTCTTATTTATTTTTTTAATTAATTTTTTTTTCAACGTTTATTTTATTTTTGGGACAGAGAGAGACAGAGCATGAATGGGGGAGGGGCAGAGAGAGAGGGAGACACAGAATCAGAAACAGGCTCCAGGCTCCGAGCCATCAGCCCAGAGCCTGACGCGGGGCTCGAATTCACGGACCGCGAGATCGTGACCTGGCTGAAGTCGGACGCTTAACCGACTGCGCCACCCAGGCGCCCCTTTATTATTTTTTTTTTTAATTAAAGTATAGCTGACACAACGTTACATTAGTTTCAGGTGTGCAACATAGTGACTTGACAATTCAATACACTATGCTATGCTCACCACAAGTATAGCTACTAGCTGTCACTACACAACACTATTACAATACCATTGACTAGATTCCCTATGCTGTACCTTCCATCCCATGACTTACTCATTCCAGAGCTGGAGGCCTGTACCTCCCACTCCTCTTTTGGAGATCTATTTTGCCAGATCTCTTACCCACCTCCCCCCCCCCACCCCCGGCAACCATCAGTTTGTTCTCTGTATTTAGGAGTCTGTTTCTGCTTTTTATTTGTTTTGCATTTTAGATTGCAGCACAGTTTTTCAGTCTGTCCAAATCCCCAGATAAGACAGACAGAGAAGCCTGTAGCAAAACCATAGACATATGGAGAAGATTTACAACAAAACAAAGTGAAAAGCCATACCCCAAAACCCCAGAATACGAAGGGACACAAACTACCAACAGCCACAAGTCGTGTATAGTAGAGGCATTTGAAACAGAAAGCAGAGGGAAATAGTGAATGTGCCCAATAGACCTCAGAATAGAAACTCCAAATGGCCAACAGATGTTCATTGGAAAGTAATTTGCAAACAGAGCTAAACTGGGAAGGGTTTGAGCTTTTCACAAGCAGGGATCATCTCACATGGTGGGATAAAAAATTTGTCTTCTGTTCAGAATCATTAAGGCCACTGTTTAGCAGGTGATTACATCGAATGGAGATTTACCCATAATATTAAAAGCACTGAGTTGAAAACTGAAAAAATCTGAACTCTACAAGCAATTCAAAATAAATCTTATTTCAAAGTATTTTAAAACTGCAACTGAAAACTTTAGAATTAATGAAAATTAATACTACAAAAAAGTGGAAGTAGAAGTTAAAGTAAAACTCAGTAAAATTCAGTTTTAATGTTTTCATTAAGAAAGAATACAAAAATTAAATTGGCAATTATCTAAATCCAGAAACTAGAAAAAAAAGAAACCTAAAGGAAATACAATTAATAAAGATAAAAGAAATTAGAGAACAAATGAAAATAGAATTAATAAATGAAGACTTGGTTCTTTAAAATTAACAAAACCTTGGAAAGTCTAACCAAGAAAAAGAAAAAAGACAACAAATCTAAGTATTAAAAGAAAAGGGGAAGCTAAACAAATAATAAAAAGAATTTTATAAGAGACTATTTGACATAATGTTATGTCAGTTATTTGAGAAGAAATTTAGAAGCCACAATTTTCTAGGAAGGAAAATATAATTAGTAAATAAGCACATATTTATCAAGCAATTATTTAGGGCTAGACAATGTATTAAGTGATTTATATTCTTTATCATTTAATCCTCACCTTTAAAACAGGTACTGTTTATAAGCTGAATTTATAGATGAAGAAACCAGGCAAGTTAATTCATAAAGATGGTTGTTAACAAAGAAGCAGGTCTATTATTGAATGCAGGTCCCTGGACAACAATGTAATGCTTGCATGCACTTGGTTACACTGCTATAGAGCAACGAAGGATTAGCTTGGGAGCCAGAGGCATCCAGGCAAGCAAAATGAGCCCAAGAAGAGACACCAATGAGGCTAACACAAAGTTCACTGAGGTGGTAAAATAAGGCAAGTGGGAAAGTAGCTGTGGCAGGCTGGGAAAAAACTGCCTATTAGAATTGTACTTGGAAATGTAGAATTCACAAATGAATAAATGGTAAGAGATAAAATGTAAGAACCAAAGAGGAAACAAAAGACTTCAAAGATCATTTTAATGTGCTTAACTCTGAGCTAATTTAGTCTTAATTTCTACCTTTCATTTTGAAACTGAAAAAAAATACCCTGGGTACGTTTTTTGTTAGAGCACATTGTTGAGACATCCCGTATTAAAAGCACAATATTAAAAGAACAGTCTCAAATCAATAACTGTAAAACTGAATCCCATGACCATTTGCCACAGAAAGCAAGGTCTCTAAAATGCCTAAAAAGTTTTAGAACTTAAGCAACTTTCAGTTATCTGTTAGGTTTAATCAGAGAATAGTCCATTCCCTTCTGATGCCAGATAAATGGGATCTAAATAACCTTCATAATACCTTTGACTTGGATTTCCCATTCTCTCTTGAGGAAGACATATCTTTGATTGCTTCTGGTGGCATATAATTAACTGTACCAACCTGTATGCCAAAGCACAGAAAACACTAGTCAATGAAAATATTTTATTCTGCTTTAGATTTTTTAAAACACAAATGTCAGATTCTTAGAAACTTGAATAATTACATATTTCAGTAATATATTTTAAAAAATCAAGTAACTGACAATGATATTAGGACATAAGTTTCTTCACAACTCCAGAAAAATAAATTGGGTCCATAATCAGAAAAGTTATTCCTTTCAGAATGCTAAGCTTTTTCTCTGATTATGATGGGCAACTACCATAAAACTGTAGAGGCTAAAATTATATTAATGGCCATAAACTTGAGGAATTGATATCACTCATTTCTCTGTGCTGGAACAGGCCTAGAATGCTTTAAAAAAAAAAAAAAAAATCAACCAACCAACCAATCAAAAATCTAGCTATGTCTCCAAGTATTCCCTGGGCCCATGTCCAGAGTGAGATTGGGCAGGAATCTAAATCATGCAAGAGTTTTCACAGTCAGATTATGCCAACCTTAAAAGGCATTTATTTTAGTCTAAAATAAGTGGTTCTGTTTTCAAGCACTGAATACCTGTACTTTAGGGCCTTGCCATAGAGGGAATCTTCAAGTTGATTTACAATTACATGTTCAGCCATATTTTTGATACAAAGAGAAGTTATTATCAAATAGAATTGTTTCAAAGGCATGCTGTTCATCTATTCCTCCTAAAAATAGTCTAGTTTTACTTCTAGGATTATGGCACATCCACACCAAAAATCTGCATACATAGAACACATCATCTTGACTTCAAGCAGGATTATTTTTAGTTATTCTTTGGTGTTATCGCCTCAGTTTTTATGGAGACAAATTTATTAAGTTTGTAACTGCATATCCTATTAGAAAAAGGCAGTAGAGTACAATATTATGGTTGTTTCCAATATGAAGGCCCACTTAAAAATTTTTTTTCAAATGCAAGTGATAGGAAAAGCTTTACTTCTCCAGAAGAATGAAATAATCTTACCTCATGGACAATAAAAAAAACATGTAACTGCAATTCCTTCTTTGGTTGCTACCAGGAATCTCTGAGACAAAGTTTCAGGTGAACTCAAGATCATGACAAAGGTGATTTCCAAGACAGGCATTATGCTTCTCTACCTCAGCTATAGGAAAGTCATTTAAAAGTGCCAGATTTATTTCTACCTGATCTTGACTCTCTAAAGTGTATTAAATATGGTTTTTATTCTTATAGTATCTATTCTTAATACAAAGGTTTCAAATCCTTTGAAGAATGAGGTAGGAAAAATAAAATCCCCATTAGCAAAATACTTTACAGGTGAAATGGAACTGAACTGTAGTGGGTAGTAACCAACCATTCGTTAAGTCTTACCTGAGAGTCTTTAACAATACTTGTTGTATCTGGTTGCATTTGATTTGCAATCCCAAAATCAATTAGTTTTAGCATTCCATCAACTATCAGAAAGTTAGCAGGTTTCAGATCACTGTGAACGATGCCTTCAAAATAAAAATCCATTGTAATATCAGACAATGTAAAACATTCTAAGTATAAAAGAAATTTCACAATGGGCTACCTAGGTGGCTCAGTCGGTTGAGTGTCCGACTTCTGCTCATGTCATGATCTCATGGCTCGTGAGTTAGAGCCCTGCATCGGGCTCTGTACTGACAGCTCAGAGCCTGGAGCCTGCTTTGGATTCTGTGTCTCCTCTCTCTGCCCCTCCCCCACTCACTCTATCTCTCTCTCTCTCTCTCTCAAAAATCAATAAATGTTAAAAAAAAAAAAAAGAAATTTCACAATCTACTGGCCTAGTTGATTCCTTTGGTCAAAGTAAATGTTCATGTATAATATTTTTTTAATGTTTATTTATCTTGAGAGCGAGAAGAGAGCATGTGAGTTGGGGAGGGGCAGAAAGAGAATCCCAAGCAGGCTCCATACTGTCAGCTCAGAGCCCGACGCAAGGCTGATCTCAACCAACCATGAGATCATGACCTGAGCCGAAACCAAGAGTCAAACACTTAACCAACTGAGCCACTCAGGAGCCCCTCATTTTTAATATTTTCTAAAAAGATATAGTACCAGCTATGTACCAAGCACTATTCTAAATTTGCTGCTTATCTTGAATCATTTAATCCTCACACCAGAACTGGGGTAATTACTATACTAATATTATCCTTTTAAGTGAAAAAACTAAGGCACAGAGATTAAGTAATTTGCTCAAGGTCATAAAACCTAAGTGATAGGGCCACGACTTGACCCAGGCACTCTGGCTTCAGAGTTTATGATCTTCACCACCCACTAGATAACATCATAAATTATATTGTCAGATGGAAGACCCTAATGCTCCTGACACCTCTATCCCTACAGCCCTGATCTTAATTACTGAATTATCTTTTAACTTATAGGGAGACATGAGGAGAAAAATTACAATTAATCTAGGTTAGCAGTTATTTTTTAAAAAGGATAAGGTAAAGGCAGAGAAGCCCTAAAAAGAACCAAGTCCAAGTAACAAAAAAAAACAACCTAGGGCTAACAATTGAAAAAGAATAAAACCAACTCCCACACAAGGGACACAATACAAAACGACTATCATAATGAGCACAATAAACATCTCAGATCTTTGGGATGCCTGAACCCCTAAGTCTCAGATCTGCTATAACTGAACTCTTTGGAGACACAGGATAATGGACTATGTTAATACTAATAAAGATATGGGTATATTTTGCACTATGGATGCATTATGGCTGTGGGGACTTGAGTTCATGCACTATATCCTTTGGTTAACGGTGTTTTAAAGAAATGTTTTTTGTGCCTTCATCTTTAAATGAGCGTCCAAATATTTAGTTTATCTAGTCTAGAGGTGCCAATAACAAATACCTAAAAATCGTAAGATGACACTATTAATGATTATTGTAACTCAGCATATAATGAGTTTTAAAATACCATGTTGATGAATTGTGTAAACTGCCTCCAACATATTTTTCCAGTAACTTTTACGTTCCCATGGATTGATGGATTTTTTCTTTTTGAGCCAACTATTAAGATCTATATTTCCACATTCCATTACCATGTAAATGTAGTGGTCCGTGATTTCACTGCCATTAAAAACAAAAACAACAACAAAAAAATACATGGTTAGCTTACACTATTAAGACTAAGTATTTATCTTCTTTATCTGTAGAATTATAGCAAAAATAGTGTTCTTTTTTTTTTTTTAATTTTTTTTTTTAACGTTTATTTATTTTTGAGACAGAGAGACACAGAGCATGAACAGGAGAGGGGCAGAGAGAGAGGGAGACACAGAATCGGAAACAGGCTCCAGGCTCTGAGCTGTCAGCACAGAGCCCGACGCGGGGCTCGAACTCAGGGACCGCGAGATAGTGACCTGAGCCGAAGTCGGACGCTTAACCGACCGAGCCACCCAGGCGCCCCTGTTCTTTTTATATTAAAAAAAAATCCTTACTAATCATAAAGTCGGATGATCTTATCACTGTGTTGTTGTAGTTTATTCAAATAAGCAATTTCATTCCGATAACTATCGATTGTTTGATTATCTGCTTCTTCTAAGTTCACATACTTTATAGCATGTATCTGTTTCTTTTCATTCAATACCTGGAATACCTATATAGAACAAAAGAAAAAGTTTAGAATGCACTACTTTTACACTATCACAATATCTCTAAATTTATTAGAATTTTAGGTTGAGAAATACCGATATGAATAATTAAGCGTGTCTGGGCTTATTTTGAGTATTGAAGGGAAAAAAAAACATGTTAGGAGAGTTAACAGACCATTCTCAACTACCTATGACAATGGGCATTCAATAACACAAAGGCATAAACATAAAAAGTTTTTATAACAACACATAAGAAAGATTATTTAAATTTCATATCTATTCATAACACTGTTGGGTTGCCCTGACCAAAAATATAACCTAAAGCAAAAGACATTCAAAAATGTTAAGAGGGGTACCTGGGTGGCTTAATTGGTTGAGTGTCTGACTCTTGGTTTTGGCTCAGGTTGTGATCCCAAAGTCATGGGATGGAGCTCAGCAGGGAATGTGAAGCCTGCTTAAGATTTTCTCTCTCCCACCACTGCTGCCCCCTTCTCTGTTTGCACTCATGCACATGCTCTCTCTTTCATAAATAAATGAATTAAATAAATAAATAAATAATTCAATAAAATGTTAAGAACTACTAAGGGCTTTCATAAAGAGTCAATTCATTTCACAGATGGTGTTTTTTCCACTGTGACTGGAATTGGCATCTCACTCATGTGGTATTTTAAAATATGTAATAATTATAAGCTATTTGTATATTCAGTTGTGAAAAGTAGATTAGATCAAAGTTTATGAATTTTTCTTTAAGTAGGCTTCACACCCAGCTCAGAGCACAATGTGGGGTTTGAACTCACACCCTGGGATCAAAACCTGAGCTCAGATCAAGAATCTGTAGCTTAACTGACTGAGCCACCCAGGCGCCCCAGATTAGGTCCCATTTTCAAAGTCAAGTTGACAAGAACAAGATGTTCCTATAAGCCCACTGTCAGGTATGGGTCAAACAGCTCTGGCTATAATGACAGTCAACTTCTAAGCAATAGGGCAGATAATAAATACATTTTGAAAAGTAGAAAATACTGTTAATGTGTCCAACTTTCAGAAAACATGCAAGAGGCATGAGGCTTCTAAAATGCAAGTATACAAATACAAATGCCATTATAAGCAAGAAAAATTACATTCATTCATCCCTTTTGACAAAACGAAGTAAAATATCATTTATTTAAAAACCATTTAACCTTGACCAGGTCGGGGCAAGGATAAGAAGAGAACGAATGTGTATATGAGATTCATGCATTTACAACTGTACTAATAAGGACAGTCTATCAAGCAGTCAGGTGTAGTTACTTTAAAATTTTAAATATAAAACTAACAAAGTATTACTGGTTTTATTTGCACACACAGCAAATTAGACAAAGAGGGGCATTAAAACAGTGATAGGGCAAGAGACCACAGAAAAGAGCAAAGGATGATAAAAGGAATTTTAAAACAGTGTAAAGCCACTTTGCATATGGTAAACAGCCTTCTAAACCTCAGAGAATTGAGAGTACCTACCACTCTAGTAGAATTAAAATGTTGTTAGTAGTTCCTACCACACAGGGTTGGAAGGATGACCAAGATGGATGTGTCTGGAATGTAGCAAAGTTAGCTACCATCATTAAGGACAATTAGGACAGAATGAAGTGGACATTTTAAAACCTATTAAAGTTGTTGGGTATATCAGAAAAAGAGATTTGCAAGATATTAAAACTATGTAATAAGATCTCAAAGTTTTGAAGGAAATAAAAACTTTTCAATCAACTTTTTGCACTATGTGCTTTTACTCCCCTACTGCCCCTCTTCTGGCAAAATTCTTGCAATAACTGATGATTAGATAGCCTCTACTTCCATCTCATAGAGACAGTATCAGTTATAATTTTCAGTTTCATGGGAAGTTGGTGAAAGAACTAGACAGGCTAGTATCATGACTATTCCTATTAGCCTCCATGACCTTCCTAAATGTTCTTAATACTGTATAAGTTGGCCACTGCCTAAACTCTAGAATAGAGCATAAATGGTTAGTTTCACAAAGCATGTTACCCTCTTTCTCTGAGGTACATTGATTTTGTCAACTCCACCATAATAATTAAATTAAAAAATCATAATATAATCACACTAAAAAAAATATGGGCCAGTCGTGTCTTTATCATCTGACCCTTCACTTAAGCTAACATCTTCCATTATGCTCCAAGGAAAAAATGTTTAAAACACCGTCAAGATTATTTTACATCCTCTGAAAACATGCCACTAAATAAGTATCTCACCTGGACACTATTCAACTATAGCTAAAGTAATAAAGGTTAACAAAAGAATTTCTATTAAAGCAACTAAATCAGATAATTCAAATATATTGATAAAAATCAATTGTCCCTTTATTCCCATGCCTGAAACCTGAGACAAGGGAAAGAAGAAAATGTATACAAAAAAGGAATGAATATTATTGAACTGCTACTCATAGTAATGTACACACCTTTTTATAATAAGTTAACAAGACCATCTTAAACAAATCTAGCTATTGTTAGTTGGCTTAGAAAATACAGTAAAACTTAAACCCAACAGGCTGTGCTTCATACATCATCCTTAACAACTTATAACAGCAAAGCAGTTGAGGAGGGACATTCATTCAACAAATAACTTCACTCTGTCATGTTCTAGGTAGTATTCTAGATAAAAGAGCAAACACTGTTGAGCAAATCAGACAAACATCCTTTTCTTGATGCAACTATATTCAAGTTCAGGAAGACACAAACAACAAACCAAGTAAGTAAATTACAAAGCACAGAGGATGGGCTACAGAGAAAAATAAAGAAGGAAATGGAGCTCACCAGTGACTGGAAGGTTAAGAGTTGTGGTACTAAAGAGTATGGCCAAGGAAGGCCTGATTGAGAAGATATTTGAGCAAAGACATGAGGAGATCTAGAGGAAAACGGACTCTTATGTTAAAATACACCAGGAAAGCAAGGATTAAATCAATGAAACTAGGGATACGGCTATTATAATAATCCAGGTGAAAAGATGGCAGTTGTTTTGAACAAAATGATAGTAGTGGAGGTGGTGAGAAATAGGCAAATGTTAGATATGCTCTGAGGTAGAACCAACAAGATTTACCAACTGACTGGGTGTATGTGTGAGAGAAAGTGAGGTCAATTATGATTTCAGAGTTTTTGGCCTAGTTAGTGGAAGAATGAAGTTGCCATTTACTGAACTGGGAAAGACTATGGAGCCAGAGTTATGTTTGGGACATATTAAGTTTTAAATATCTAGTAGACACCCAAGGAGAGATAGTGAGCAATGAGACTGGATATACAAGTCTGGAATTCAAGTGGGAGGTCTAAGCTAGAAAGATGTTTAAGAACTGTCAGCATATACATGGTATCTAAAACCATGAGTCTGGACAACACCAAAGGAGTGAAGTGAGTTTAGAAAGAGAAGAAAAGAGGTCAAGGACTAAACCCTGGGGCACTGCACCATTAGGATGGGGGACAAGAACACTTAAAAGGAATGGCCAATTGGAGAAGAGGAAAACTGAGGGAGGCCAAGTGGGAATAAAAAAAAAGTTCCAATAAGAAAAGAACAATCAACTCTCCCAAATGCTAAGTAACCCAAATTAAAGCAAAGAATTAGATTTAATAAAAACATTGAGATCACTGGTGATCTTGATAGCAATTGTTTTGCTAAGTGATAAAGGTAAAAATCTGACTGAAGTGGATTTAAGAGAACCGAATGAGAAGAACTAAAGATGGTAAGTTTAGACAGATCTTTTGAGATGCCTTCCACCCAGAAAAGCAGAACCATGTAAATTTAGAGCTCAAATACATTTAGAAAATGATCTAGTCTAATTCCAGAAACTCTCATTACTAAACTGTTTTGAAATGAAAAACTCAAAAAACTCAAAATATTAATCATATATCTTGCTGAATCATCCTAAAATATTATTTACAACATGCCCTACCTGATGTTTAGAAAGATTCTTTTATGATAAAACATAGCTTCATTTGCCACCCCAAATCCTTGTTAATGTCATTTAGAGAAGAAATCTAGAGGCATAGGACATCAGAGGGAAGAACAGAGACTTAGAATTAGGAGATAGGTCTAAAGAGATACGTCATTTGTTGGAAAGAGGGAATGGGAGCAGGGGATAAGGATATTTTTGGCTCAAAAGCAATATGGGCCCCTAGATGTTAAGAAAAAAGAGCCCCAAAGGGTAAAAAGACAAAGAAAGGAAAGCTGAAAATATTTCTTTCTTAAATATTTAAGACACTTACCTTACTTGAGCCTCCACTTCCTATCTGCTTCAATATGGAATAAATTCTTCCTTTAACTGAAATGCATTCATTTGTTGAAGAGGATCCTGAAATCTAAATAATTAAAATATATAAAGATTCAAAGGTGCAAAGAATATGCCTGAGAAACTAGCTTGCATTTAGTACAGTGAAATGCTTCCAATTTTTAAATTATCTTAAATTTCAAGTAATTAGATATTAGTCACAATATTTTAAAGAGGAAGTTTACATATTTTAGTCAAATTAATAAACTTATTAATACATAGGTAGACTTCCAAGGTCTCCCTCTAACTTGCCTTTACTTAATTAAAAAAAAAATTTTTAAATTTAAGTATAGTTGACATACAATGTTCACCTTTACTTCTTAACATAAATAAATAGAAGATTCAGGGGAGAAAACACTTAATGCCAATACACAAACTCACAAGCTATTACTTTTCACCTTATTCTTTTTTCTTATATATCCCTCTTCACTTACATACATGCATAAATAATTATATCTAAATTCTTTTTCCTCATTTAGCACTACATTATAAGGGAAGCAGTATGCTAGCTCCAGAGTCAATCAGACAAATGCAAATTTCAGCAATGCCCCCTTTCTGCTGAGTGATGTTCAACAAGTTAGTTAATTTGAACTTCAGCATCTACCTTGGCAAACTTGTAGCTGATGTACTATTGCAACAGACCCCATTTCCCTTCCCTTATGCCAGAGCTCTCAGAGGATCTATAAATGCTTTGCACAGATGGAGTGCAGTGAGAGGACCCATTCCAAGCTGACAAGAAAGCTGAAGACACAAAGCGCATCTGATTAGCTGATTTACTAAGTTGAAACGGGTCTGTCTGAATAAACCTCAATTTAACCAAGTCCTGCTTTAAATCCCAAATGGTAGAACTCTCTCATGTAATCTCTTTCTTTACCTTTTAACCTCAGGGGTTAAAAAACACTATTGAGTCATGAAATATGTTTCCTGTAAGAAAGTATTAGGCTTTGAAATATGTACCTGTTATTTTTCATTCAGTTATAATTTCAGAAAGGCTTTTCACTACCTACTCCCACCCCTCTTCCTTTTGGAGCATCTTCTCGCACTTAAACTGAAAACTTCTGAGAGGGAAGAAAGTAGTTCAATGTTTTTGCCCCCTAACTGCTGACAGTTGTTAGAGTAAGTAATTCTGACTTATTTCTGACTCAATACTAGTGTGAAGTTCAGTTTCCTACATAGGACATTCCACATCCCCCTTAGCCCATCCTCCTCACTGTGGCCAGAGTAATTTATTTCAAAATGCAAATAAGATCACTTCACTTTCCTGCTCCAACCTGTTACACAGCTTCTTATCCCTCTTGGGGTAAAGTTCAAAGGGCCCAGAGGAACCCTAAGGATTACCTCGTCCCTCTTGGACTCTTTTTAGTTTCCTCCTGACACTGGCCTTTTCTAGAAGGCTCCTGGCCCATTCATGTGGTCATGACTTGACTTCTAGATATCAACTCAAACAGGGTCTGACATGAGGAAGAGTTCAACAAATGTTTTGAATCAATGTATGGACAAACCTGATCATCTTTTTCTCCTTAGTAATTTATTATTCTGCTTCAATCTTCAAAATACTATTTCTCTTTCCATAGGATAATCTATTGTCAGCTTTTTTTTGTTCTTTATTAATTGCAAAATATACATAACAAAAATTTGCATTTTACTCTACACCCATTAAACAGTAACTCCTCATTCCTCCCTCCCTCTAGACACTGGTGACCATTGTTCCACTTTTTGTTAGCTAATTTTTTTTTTAATCTCTCAATATGTAATAGCTAATTACCTGTTTGTGTGTGTGTGTGTGTGTGTGTGTGTGTGTGTGTGTGTGTGTTTTGCTGTTTTATTTAAATAACAATTGCTGCTATCTTTTCTCTACTAAGTAGCAGGCTCTGCTGTACAAGTTCCATATATGTTAACTAATTTAATCTTCACAATTATCCTCTATGGTAGGTATCTTTATTATCCCCACCTTATAGATGATGAAATGGCCACAGAAAATTTAAGTAACTTACAAAAGGTCACACAGTTGGTAAGTAGTGAGGCCAAGATTCATGGCCAGAAAGCCTCTCTTCAAAGTTCATGCTTTCCACCAGTATTTAGTGGCCACTCAGATAGTTATTAGAAACTAATTTTAATAGTATTGATATCAGGAGTATTTTTTCTCCAGATGACAATACAATTGCCTCACCAGCAAAAATTTTCCTATTTTTATAATTACTTTATATTTTAGTAGCATCTTATATTGCTATTCTGATATTCTTGAAAACTTAACTGCATATTAATCAGCCAGTGAAATGAGGCTGCACAGTTAATAGTAGGCTTAAGTAGTGAAACAGAATAAAAAGTTACCTAAATTACAAGACAAATTTTGCCTAGTTCTTCAAACTGGATCTTTTGGCCTAGTTCATGAAAAAGCTTCATTAGCTTCTTCAATAACTAACCTCTCAAAGTCACAAGGCACCCTTAATAGGTTTTCCCTATTAAGAGTTTTGCCTAAGAATGGACAAGTTCTTAAGGCCTTTCCTAACAACTACATGCTATGAAAATAAAATCTTTGGATCATACCTTAAACATATACCATCATAAATAAAATTTATCAAACCTGTAAAGTTTGAAGTGGAGTAATAGGTATTTGCTGTTGCTGCTGCTGGAAACAGGCGAGTTGGCTATAAGGTGTTGACAACTGACAAGCAGGTGGAAAGTCATTCTTTACAACTGGAGTTCTAAAACTAGGAAAGAAATGGTTTTCATTTAAAACATGAAAAATGTAGAAACAAGATTCTGACTCAATGTTTGTGTGATTTTAAAAGATGCATATAAACTTAGATGTATTACATCAAACAGAATCCACATCAGTTTTCATAATATAGCTAAGTTATTTATTCTAGATATACTATCACCAGAAATTTCATTTTGAGGGAATTCTTTCTGAAAGTAATTTTTTGTCCCTAGACAAGAAATCCTTACTAGTAAAATTAAAAAGATGGCATTTAAAAGTGAAGTTGGGGTTATTTTAGAAGAATTTAGCCAATGCAAAGGTCAGCCTATGGCATACGAGTGCTTTTTAACAATAGCGCTCTACAACAGCATGCTAGAAATATCAGAAAGCCAATTACATTACAGGAGTTTGGACTTTTGAGATTAAAGCTGTTGAGTTCACATTTGTGTTTTGCTTATCTTATTCACTATCACATCCTCAACACCTAGAAGAGTGCTTGGCACAAAGGAGTTCAAATACTTGTTGACAATATACAACCTAACTTCACAAAAAATAACTATATCACTATTCTAGTTATCAACTTTCTTTAAAATATTCCACATATGGGGTGTCTAGGTGGCACAATAGGTCAAGCACCCAATTCTTGGCTTCAGCTCAGGTCATGATCTCGCAGTTCATGAGTTCAAGCCCCACATCAGGCTCTGTAGAGAGCCTGCTTGGGATCCCCTCTCTCTCCTTTTCTCTGTTCCTCCCCTGCTCTCTCTCTCTCTCAAAATAAATAAATAAACTTAAAAAAAATTAAAATATTCCACATATAATAAAATGAAGTAATATATAGCAAAACTATATTAAATTGGTAAGAGCCCAGGTTATAAAACTTCTAAGGCCAGTTCTAATTAAAATCAAAGATTACATTATGAAAATTAAAAACAAAAGGCATCATGGACTTAAGTTATCCTCTAAGACATTAAAAACATAGCTACTAGTTGGATGATATGATATGCCACATTCCTTTATTTTCTTTCTTTGAAATGTCATTAATTTGCTTTTGCAATATCCCTGTGTTTCCTATCAATCAGCAATGACCATCCAATTTCTTTACTCATCCCTCATTCCCATACACTCAAGTCTTTTACCTTTGAACACTCCCAGAACTATGTGACCTATACAACCAACTTCTTTCAGAAACTATCACATTCCAATTAAAAACCCTCCTTTGCTATAAAATGTAGCTACCCTTTATCATGTATAAGAATGCTAACCTTTAAAATACCTCTCTCAGTTACACAAAGATATCCATGTAGCAATGTGTAATTACCAAGAAGTTTTACATATTTAGAGTATTTATAGATTGTAGGTACAAATTACAATAGGACAGAGACTTTCAAAACAATCCTTAAAAATGTATTGTAGCCACCTTCCCCTCCCCTTTCACAGGTGAAATAACTGATGCTCAGAAAAATAATATAAATTTGGAAACTCTTTAAAGTAACAGAGCAGGATTCAACTTCAGATCTATTTAACCCCGAAGCCCATGTTATTTCCACTGTGCCAAACTAGAATGCCAAAAGTAATTACCAGCTCATGTAATCATCCAAGGCACTGCTACTGGGTGTCTTACAAACAGATTTTGGGTCAATCCATTTAGGTGCTGATATTGGTGGTGACTGCTTTGAAACTGAAAAGGCAGGTTGCTCAAAAGCGGTTTGTTTCTGCTAAAAAAAAAAATAAAATAAATAATGATTTACAGTTTTTAGACACCTGTTCAATAGCTTTACAAACATTTTAATTTCTAAAAGAAAAAATAATGTAATACACAAACATGCTAAAATAAGTAAACATATGTATTCCAGACTTCCAATAACTTTTTAGTATAGCTTTCACTCTAAGTTCTGAAGCCTATTATATTTTCTTCAAAAGGATTACAAGGAGAGGGAAGACTCATGGTATTGTTTAACACAACAGGATCTAATATCCTCTGCCATCAGGACTACTATAACCATTACTGAACTTCTATAATCTAAATAAGTACTCTGTACTTCTGAAAACTTAGCTTCCTTTAATCAATAAAACCACAGTATATGGGATATAGGAATGGGTAGCTAAAGTGCAATTAAGGAAATGGTCAGAAGGGAGGAAGAAATTATTAATCAGAAGTAGGTGGAAGTTATCCAGAGCCTAATATCCTCAAGGAATGATGGGGAGTCACTAGGATGTCCAGAGATGATAGCAGTGAGCAAGGAACAGGATGGTATATCCAAAAAAAAGGAGCCTCAAAAGGTCAGGGCTCTGTAAGAGAAGAAATGATCTGGATATAGCTACAGGGAGTTTTTAGCTATAAGGTAAGTGAGATGTGAAATAAAAACAATCTCTACTTGAGAGGGCTGCTGGAGAAGCAGTGACTTCAGGAAACCACCTAATTCCTTTTTCTTCTTTTCATAAGTATGCTATCCAGTGGATTTTAGTATGTTCACAAGAGTACACAATCAGCACTATTTAATTACAGAACCTTTTCATCATCCTAAGAAACTCCATATCCATTAGTGGTCACCCTCCGTTCTCCACTCTTCCCAGTCTCTGGCAGCCGCTAATCTACTTTCTGCCTCTATATGGATTTGCCTATTCTGGACATTTCTTATAAATGGGATCACATAATATGTGGCCTTTTGTGATAGATTTCTTTCACTTAGCATGTCTTTAAAGTTCATCCATGTTGTAGCATGTTAGTACTTCATTACCTTTCATTGTTGAATAATAAAATGAAATAATGAAATCAGAGTACCACATTTTGTTTATTCACTCACCAGCTGTTGGATATTTGGGATTATTTCCACTTTTGGCAATTTATGAATAATGCTGCTATGAACATGCAAGTACAAGTTTTTGTGTGGATATAGATTTTCAGTTTTCTTGAGTATATACTTATAAGTAGAATTGCTAGATCATATGATAACTCTATATTTAGCCTTCTGAGAAACTGCCATACCATTTTCCAAGTAACTACACCATTTTATATTCTTACCAGTAGTACATGAGGGTTCCAATTTATCCACTTCATCACCAACATTTGTTATTGTCTCTTTTAAATTATAGCCATCTTAGTGGGTATGCAGTGGTATCTCACTGTGGTTTTGATTTGCATTTCCCTAATGACAAATAAATGGTTTTGAGTCCTCTCACCCTGCTATTGACTTTCAAGTTTCAAAAAGAAAAAAGAAAAGATGCTGTTTCATATGATCCATGATTTAACCTATCAGGATTCTTCCCATCTAAAATTTATTATTTACTTCATTACTTAGATCTTTAATTAAATAAGATAAAGTCTCTTCAATAAATGGTGTTGGGAAAACTGGACAGCAACAAGCAGAAGAATGAAACTGGACCACTTTCTTGCACTATATACAAAAATTAAATCAAAATGGATTAAAGACTTGAATGTAAGACCCTACACCATAAAAGTTCTAGAAAACACAGGCAGTAGGCTCCCTGACAGGAGTCTTAGCAAGGATTTTTTTGGATGTGATACCAAAAGCAAAGGCAACAAGGCAACAAAAGCAAAATAAGTAAGTGGGGCTATAATTGAACTTAAAGAGCTTCTGCACAGCAAAGGAAATCATTAACAGAATGAAAAGGCAAACTACTGAATGGGAGAAAATATATGCAAATCATGTATCTGATAAGGGGTTAATATCCAAGATATATAATGAACCCCTCCAATAGCAAAAAAGCAAACAATCCAATTAAAAATTGGGCAGAATATGTAAATATGTCTAAACATATAGACATATTTTTCCAAAGATATATAGATAACCGACAGGTAGAGAAAAAGACGTTCAACATCACTAATCATCAGGGAAATACAAATCAAAACCACATTGAGATACCACCTCATACCTGTTAGAATTTTGTCAAAAAGACAAAAACCTCATACCTGTTAGAATGTTGTCAAAAAGACAAAAACTAACAGTGTTGGCAAGGATGTGGAGAAAAGAGAATTCTTGTGTAATATTGGTAGGAATGTAAATCAGTGCAGCCACTATAGAAGACAGTAGGAAGGTTCCTCAAAAAATTAAAAATAGAACTATCATATGATCCAACAGTTCCACTTCTGGGTATTTATCCAAAGAAAATGAAAATACTAACTCAAAAAGATACAATCTTATGTTCACTGCAGCATTATTTACTATAGTCATGACATGGAAACAACCTAAGTGTCCACTGATGGATGAACGGATAAAGAAAATATGGTGTGTGTATATATACATAGTATACAGTGGAGTATTAGCCATAAAAGAGAAGGAAATCTTATCATTTGTGACATGGATGGACGCTGATGGCATTAAGTGAAATAAGCCAGATATAGACAAATACTGCATAATATCACTTACATATGAATTAAAACAAACAAACAAACAAACAAACAAACAAACAAACAAACAAAAAAACGACTTCATAGATTCAGAGGGCAAATTAATGGTTGACAGCGGTGGGGATGGGTGGTGGACGAAACAGGTGAAAGGGATCAAAAGATACAAAGATAGGGTACCAGGGTGGCTCAGTCTGTTAAGCATCTGACTTTGGCTCAGGTCATGATCTGGCGGTCCATGAGTTTGAGCCCCATGGCAGGCTCTGTGCTGACAGCTCAGAGCCTGGAGCCTGCTTCAGATTCTGTGTGCCCCTCTCTCTCTCTCTCTCTCTCTCTCTCTCTCTCTCTCTCTCTCTCTAATACAAATAAACATTAAATAAAGACATACAAAGGTATTTCCAGTTACAAAATAAGTTATGAGGATGCATGTGTAGCATGGTGGCTATATTTATTAATACTATATGCATATTTGAAAATTGCTAAGAGAGTAAATCTTATAAGTTTCACCATAAGAAAAAAAATTGTGTAGCTGTATGGGTACAGATGTTAATTGAACTTATTATGGTGATCACTTCATAATTCAAATATTGAGTTAGATTGTACACCTGAAACTGATGTTATATGTCAATTACACCTCAATAAAACACAAAAATACTTATTTTTCATAAAATATCTATATTCACATGTGATATTTTATTATTGTTATTTTTAGTAAGTTAATAAATATTTTTAAAATGTCTGTTTTACTTTCTAATACAGTAAATACAGATAAATATAACTTACATAAACAAAGCTCTTTCGTGGTCTTGATAATGAAGAGTGTAAAGAGGATCCCAACACAAAAACATGTGAGAACCCACTGAGTTAGAATATAACTGAAAGTAGTGAGGACAGTATAGCCATGGACTATATACAGTATGACTCTCTAGTAGCCAACCAGATCATTCCTTCTGAAATGACCTTTGACCATTGGGAATGATCATTCAACCTGTTATAAATTCACATACAGTGTCTAGTCTATATTTTTCTATTTTATCCATGGAATAATAGGAAATTATCAAATCTTTTGGTACAGCATTGCACTGGTTCAGGGGTCAGCATATTGTATTCTGTAAAGGGCAAGGTAGTAAACATATGGGGCTTTTTAAGGCAGAGTCTCTGTTGCAACTACTCAATTCTGCTGTTACAGTTCAAAAGCAGCCCTAGACAGTAATAAATGGGGATGGTTGTCTTCCAGTAAAACATACTTTACAGACAGGCTGAGAACTAGATTTGACCGATAGGCTGTAGTTTGCTGACCCCTACACCAGTCTACCAGAAATCCAAAAGCACCACTGAAAATAAAAAAAAAACTTCAGCTTGACATATACTTTTACTGAATCTGTCACTAGTAGTGATCATTGTTTTGTGAATAATAAGAAACATCCTTTAAGTAAACTATTCCACTAAAAATGGTACATAAGGATTTAATAAAAGAAAAAAATTTAACATGACCATCACATTACAAATAATGGCAATGTTACACTTTAGAGGAAAAGAAAGTTACCTCTGTATCAACTTTTTGGGCTGTGTCTGGAATCTGCCACTGATTTGAAGATACAGCAGGATTCTGGTTTATACATTCTGACTTTTTCTTAGACTGCCATTGTTTCTGGTTACTCTCTGGAACCTTTGGTTCTTGATGTTCCTTAATCTCTGAAATTGCATTTGTTGTTGTTATCAACAAAAGGAAAGAATATTTGATAATAAAATTAAATCTGAAATACGAAACATGTTACAAACTATATTAGTACAAAGAGAGAAGGGGTGCTTTGGTTGCTCAGTTGGTTAGGTGACCGACTTAGGCTCAGGTCACGATCTAGCAGTTTTTGAGTTCGAGCCCCATATCAGGCTCTGTGCTGACAGCTCAGAGCCTGGAGCCTGCTTCAGATACTGTGTCTCCTCCTCTCTCTACCCCTCCCCTGCTCACGCTTTGTGTCTCTCTGTCTCTCAATAATAAACGTTAAAAAAAAAAAAAATTTAGGAAAAAAACAAAAACAAAAAACAAAGAGAGAAACTAAAAACATTAAGCCAGCTGCTGACAACTGGCTTTTAATAAGTCATTTTACTAAGGTATAACACAGTCATGTTCCTAAGTTGCTACCTAGAGCTTTATCAGAGACCATTCTGAATTTAAATACTTCTGGGTCTTCACCAGAAAACACCAAATAAATAAATAAAAATTCAAAAACACATATATATCATAAGGTCTTACTAATAAAGAGAAGCTAATTTACCACTTTACATAGACCTCTAGTATTTTAATTTTTTGTTAATGTTTATTCATTTTTGAGAGACAGAGACAGAGCATGAGCAGAGGAGGGGCTGAGAGACAGGGAGACACAGAATCTGAAGCAGGTTCCAGGCTCTGAGCTGTCAGCACAGAGCCCGACGTGGGGCTCAAACTCACGGACCGCAAGATCACAACCTGAGCCAAAGTCAGATGCTTAACCGATTGAGCCATCAAGGTATCCATAGATCTTTAGTTTTTTAACAAAAATTTTACATTAAACTAGCCTGTAATTTATTTTAATGGTCTCCCAACAGGGGCGCCTGGGTGGCGCAGTCGGTTAAGCCTCCGACTTCAGCCAGGTCACGATCTCGCGGTCCGAGCCCCGCGTCGGGCTCTGGGCTGATGGCTCAGAGCCTGGAGCCTGTTTCCGATTCTGTGTCTCCCTCTCTCTCTGCCCCTCGCCCGTTCATGCTCTGTCTCTCTCTGTCCCAAAAATAAATAAACGTTGAAAAAAAAAAAATTTAATGGTCTCCCAACAAAAAATTCTCAACACTATAGTTACTATCCTATGAATATCAATATTCACTATCACCATAGTGCAAAAATCCTAAACAAGTATGTACAACGGATAGATAAAAGGGATAATGAATTATGACTAAGTTATGTTTATTCTTAAATGTGAAGTTTGCTTAACATGTGAAAATCAATTTAATTTGCCATAATAACAGGACTAAGAAGAAAAATACATGATCAACTCAATAAATGCAGAAAAAGCATTTGACAAGATTCAACAGTCACAAAAAATATCTAATGATAATCTAGGTATAAAGCAAAATTCACTGTTTTGGTATTTGATTAAGAGTAGATAAAAAATCTACAGCAATTATTTCATACAAAGGTAAAATATGGAAAGCTTCCCTCTAAAATAAGTAATAAGATTGCCCACCTATCATCTCTTCTATTCATTATGATGTTACATGCAATACAAAGAAAAAAATGAAGCTTAAAAGGATAAGGAAAAAATGTTAAATCATTTTCTTTCTATGAAAGAATTCATAGAAAAATGTTAGAATTATTCCGTGAATTTAGTAACTCACTGACTATATCTAAGATCAATAGCTAAAACCAGTTGTATTTTTATATACCAGCAACAATGTAGAAGATGAAAAAATAGTTTAAAAATATTCCATTCACCATCACAGCATTGAAAATGCCAGGTATCTAGCAAGAACTCTAGCAAAAGAGAAGAAAAACCTCTAACAGAAAATAGTTCTTGATAACATCTTAAATACTACTTAAATGAATGAAGGGATATATGCCAGATTAGTGGATTAGAAAACCTATCTGCTAAATGCCAACCTGTCCCATTAGGATCTCAATAAAAAAATCCCATTTTAAAAAAAGAATCTGGTAGATTCTAATATTTATATGGAAACCCAAAAGGCCCAATAGCTGATACAGCCTTGAAGATGAATGAAGTTGGAAGATTTTCAATTGATTGCAGTAAATAAGATAGTATTGGCACAAAGATCTATGGAACAGAGAAGAATCCAAAACCAGATATCACAGGATATCTAATTTATAATTCACTAAGGGAGGGGCGCCTGGGTGGCTCAGTCAGTTAAGCATCAGACTCTTTTGGATCAGGTTATGATCTCATGGTTCATGAGTTTTGAGTCCTACGTCAGGCTCTGTGCTGACAACGTGGAGCCTGCTCAGGATTCTGTCTCCAGCTCACTCTGCCCCTCCCCTGCTCACTCTCTGTCTCTCTCTCAAAAATAAATAAATAAACATTATAATTCACTGACGGGAAAAGAGGGTCTTTTCAATAAATGATGCTGGACCCACTGGATATCCACATGAGGGAAAAAAACAACAGAATCTTGATACGTCATCTTACTTACACACAAATATTAAATTCAGTTAGAATGTAAGTCCATATGTGAAAGGCAAAATGATAAATCATCTAAAATATGCAGAAATATCATTACAATCTTGGAGCAGGCATAGATTTGTTAAAAGACATAGGAAATATCACAAAGGAAAAGACTGATAAATTAAAATGCATAATAATTAAGAATTTCTTTTCCTAAAAAGTCTTCAGTACATAATGGAGAAATTACTTGTAACACACATATCCAACAAAGGATATGTATCTAGATGATATAAATATCTCCTAGAAATCAATGAGAAAAAGAAAGAAAACCCAATAGAAAAATTGGCAAGAGTTTCAAACAAGTACTTCACAAGAGAATATCCAAATGGCCAATAAACATAAAAAAAGATGTTCAACATCATAAGCCATCAGAGAAGCGCAAATTAAAACCACAGTAAGATATCACTTAGCAGCATCCAAATGTGTAAAATTAAAAACCAACAATAAAACAATTGGGACTAATATGGAGCAAGAGCAACATCCCTGCTGGTCAAAGGGACCACCATTCTAGAAAACTAGCACTATTTGCCAAAGTTGAACATACACACATTCTGTGACCCTACAACCCCACTCTTTGGATACACTCAAAAGAAATGCGTATGAATGGAAATGATATTTCAACAGACTGTACTCTCATGATTTGGGTGATTTTGTAATTGGCAGTTTTACTATATAATAAAGTATTACTGGCACTGTATAGGTACTCAACAAGTATTTACTGAAAAACATTAAATTAGGTATAAGATTAGTATTATTAACAAGCATATTTGGTAAAGATGATTTTTCAGTAATACCAGTTTATGATAGATGCCATGAAAATATCCTTCAAATACTAGGAAATGGAATCTATTCCAAATCAAAATAATGGCAAATAGACCATTCTAGGGTGAATAACAGTCTCAGTTTGCTGGAAACTGACAGTCATTCTGCTATATATAGAACTTTTCAGGGCTAACACCAGGGAAGTTCCAGTCTGGAAACCAAAGAGTCTCAACAAGCCTAGTATGTCCCAGTTTTCCTCTTCAGTCCAATTAAAGAAAAACATTAGTCAATCTGGTAAACTTTGTTTGGACAAGGATCATCCAATTCATGATCTTGTTCAAAAATCTCTAATGGTACTCTGATATCTACAAAAAAAAAAATGTAAGTGTGGAGTTCAGTTTACCTAGTTTTACCTTCTACTTCTGTATGACCTGTTATAGTTTTCTGCATAGACTATCTTTTGTTCCTAAAATATTTTATTCTTTTGTTTTCATTATTTCCTCCATTTGAAATACTCTATCACTGCCATTTCTTCCTATTTAAACCCAAATAGTTCTTCACCTTTCTTCTCCATAAAACATGTTCTTATCCTAAACCAAATAGTTCCTCACATTTCTCCTTCTTCTGAATTCTCACAGCATTTTATTTATGTGCTTCTCAATATACCCTCTAAAATTCTACATAGCATTATATTTATCAGTCTGTCTCCCACACTGGATGGCAATCTCCTTGGGACTGTTTCATTCATTTATATCCCCTTAGAACATATCATACTACTCATATAGTAGAAAATCAAATGTCCAATAAAAAAGAGAATTATCATAAAGATACAGCTTGTGTTTTTTTCCAGAAAAGTATTTGTCAAGCCAACTGAAAAACCTAGCTCAGCCCCAATGTACTTTCCCTCCACTCTTGCTTTTACACAGCTTTTAGCCAAATAAACTTCCACTGCTACAGAATTCAACACTTTTCATAGACTCTATATAATTCAATTGACATACAAGATAAAGGGACATATAGTCTTACATTGTAATTTGTAGATGGCTGGTCAACTTTCACAAGCACCAGAGTGCTATTCTTAATTAATAAAAGCCTATTTTGTCTCTCTTACCTTCTAATTTTGATACAAGACTTGATTCAGTTTTATTCTTCAAGGTTACTGAATCTGTAATAAGTTCAGAACTCTTCTCATCCGACATCAGAGGTTCCTTGGAATGGATATTTTGAATAGACCAAATGAAAAGAATAAGACATAAAAATAATAAAGTCTCATAAACAGTAATAGTACTAATTTGTCTTAGTGTTCAAAAGACTAAAGTCTCATCTATGTGAAAAGATTGCTAAGAAAATTATCTACTATAATCAGATATAGACTCACAAACTGAGGAAAGATTAACTTCTTGAATTATTGACTAGAACAGTGGAACTGGCCATAACCATAAATTTGGCCAATGTGCTTTCAATGGACATAATCAACTCATAAAATATAATCACTTAAAAAGAGAGGTTGAAAATTCGAATATAACATAAGACATGCCTCATTATTTTGTGACTATGATGGTATTTTATCCCCAAAATAACATTAGTGAAAATTAAGATTTGCATAAGTCTAAAACAGTAGTTATTCTAAAATCCAAAAAGTAAACTTTTTAAACAACTATGCACTATTCTCTAAGGTAGCTATGATCAGTTAAAATAATAAGCATAGACCATGAAAAAGATGAATTACAAAAAATATAAACTTGAAAAGACCCACATTGTGAGGCCAGGGGTTGAACTCAAGTACAATAAGAACAGTATGAGACTAAAACTGTTTCCAGTCTTTGCATTTACAAAGACACATCACAATTTACTCTCATTGCTATATAAGATGTCCTGTCAGAACATATGATTAAACACACCAACCAAGAAACAGAATTTGGGGGGAATGACTCCCCTAGCTATTCCCAAACCCAACTAATCTGTTTAAATATAAGCATGATAAGTATTATGTCAAAGTTATCCCAGGAGATCATTGATCATTACTCTACATGAAATGTACATGTTCGTCAACTTTGGAGGAACAGTTTAGGACTTCTGTACCACTTCCCACTAGTGGTCCTGTATCTCTTGGGGCTTCAGGAACACTGTTGGACCCCTTCCCCGGGAAAAACTCCATGGATCCTAGATCAGGAAACCTTGCTCCATATAAAGATTTAAAAATTAAAATACCTTTAAATTTCTCAATTCACTGGAATCATTTCTACTTGATTTAGATCCAGGTACAATCATATCTTGGCGTTCTGATCCAGAGGTCTGTCTGCTACCCATAAACCAAAATAGTTTTAATGCTTAATTTGAAATTAATCTTTTTAATGTGCTATTTTTTCCATTTTAAAATTGACTTCTTAACAATATATACACTTTTTAATTGGAAAGATCTCTTGAAAAATTATTTTTAAAAATAACATGATTGTAGTACAAATCTAATGAAGTTAGGTGCTGGGCAATGACGAAAAGGACAGATAAGTGGTAGGTGATTGTGTACTTCATAACGTAATAAGTAACAATTGGGGCTAAGTAGGAATGTAGTAAAGAAGGGGACAGCAGTACGTAGGTGAAACCACACTTCGAAATGCAAGCAGCTTAAGGAAAAGGACTAGAGTATAAACCTTTCCGTAGGCCTCCACAGTGTCAACCATACAGTGTATCATGGCAAGCACCAAGAAAATGGCTGGTTTTGATTTATTTTTATTTTTTTATAATGGGAGAAAGTCTCCTTTTATTATTCGGAGAGGTATTTAAAATGGAGACAAGAAAAAAGTCATCTCATAAGATTCTGGACAACCAAAATACACTTAGTATCTATCTTTAGTCAAGTGCTAAGTATAACAGAATTTTAATTAAAGATGCCAACTAAAAACAATCAGGGGCGCCTGGGTGGCGTAGTCAGTTAAGCATCCAATGACTCTTGATTTCAGCTCAGGTCATGATCTCACAGCTCGTGGGTTTGAGCCCTGCACTGAGCTCTGTGCTGACAGCATGAGCCAGCTTGGGATTTTCTGTCTCCCTCTCTCTCTGCCCCTCACCCTCTCCTGCTTGTGCACACACGTGTGCTCGCTCTCTTTCTCAAAAATGAATAAACAAACATTTTATAAATAAATAAATAAATAATAAAAACAACCTGTTGTATTTCTGAAGTTTATTTGCAAAATGATTCTCTGGAATCCAAGGGGCTTTTTCTAATAGAAATAAGGTTATCAAGAATGGTTAGAGTTAAGAACAGACCAGAACAATTCCCTTAGCTAAGTTGGAAAACTAGATTCTCACTTCTTTTAAGGGGATAAATATCCAGGTTGAAGAAAGGAGAACACATTGGACGTGATGAACAATATTTCATCTCTACCTGCTCTGCCCCACCTCTTGATGCCCTGGGCTCTGTAGCAAATGAGTGAATTAATCATCTTTCCCACTGATAGCTATTCTTTTCCTTGAACTTGTTAGCAAAGAAATTGTTCCTAGACCTCCTTCCACCCCTGCTATGAAGACTTTCACAAACATAAGAAACGGATTCTTACCAGAGAAACTACCCATAAGCGAGAAATGCCCAGATACTAGGAGTTTTTACCTCAAAGACGTCTGCATATATCTTTTAAGCTTAATGTTGATTTAATATTTTTTCCTCCATGTTCCATAATTTGTTAACCATTCCTTTCTTTTTTTTTTTTTTTTTTTTAAGATTTTTACCTTTAAGTAATCTCTACACTTCACATGGGGCTCAAACTCACAACCCCTACCTAGATCAAGAGTCACATGTTCCACCAACAGAGCTAGCCAGGTGCCCCATTTAATTTTTAATGAGTGAAAAGCAAAATAAAGTCACATTCCCCACTCATTCCTTTGTCCCTAACCTTTAATACTAAGTAAAAATACTTAATCATAATTACTATTATGCAATAAAAAACTTTGTGACCGTTCTGTCATCAATCTTTAAGTATTGAAAACAAATTAAAAAATTAAAATTCAAACATACCTTTTTGTAAAACTTGGTACAACTGAATCATCTGTCTTCCCATAATCCGGGCTACTTAGAAGGTTAACTGGGACTCTTCCAAAAGGGCATGACTAGAAATGTTTTGAAAGATTAAGTAACCAATTAGGAAATAAGTATAGACCTCACCACTATCACTTTAATCAAGGTACATTAGAAATAACTTACCCGTTTAGCTTTCTTTGTTTGTTTCAAGGGATTTCGATGACCTATTTCTGCATCTTGAGGGGGCAAGTTTTCTCTATACAGGAAGAAAATACCCCAATTTTTAAAAGAATAATATTAACATAGGAATTGCCATTAACTGCTAATGTTATTACTCTAACACTAAAATACAGATGTAGATGTATAAATAACATAAATGTATGATGAACATTTAAAAAACAGATTCAGTTTCATTACCCATACAAAAACTTGGCTTTAGTAGTCTGTCCTCTGGAATCACAACTGATGTTCCTATTCTGTAAATGTCCAAGTGAATTGGGGAATGATTCTTGAGCAGTTAATATTGTAGATGCTATAAAAAAATTTAAATTGTAATTAAATTTATAAAGACATAAGAAATACACAAAAAGTAACCTCACAAATATGAATACTTAAAAAGATAATTCAGGGGTACCTCGGTGGCTCAGTCAGTTAAGAGTCTGACTTCAGCTCAGGTCACAATCTCGTGGTTCATGATTTCGAGCCCCACATCAAGCTCTATGCTGATAGCTCAGAGCCTGGAGCCTGCTTTGGATTCTAGGATTCTGTGTCCCCCTCTCTCCCTGCCCCTCCCCCATTATACTTTCTATCTCTCTCAAAAAAAAAAAAAAAAAAAAAAGATAATTCATAGTAAACATTTGTCCCCAAATAAGATATGCAGACATGAAGATGTTGTGAAGATAATTCTCTAAGTATACATGTAATAGTTTCAAAATTACATAATTGTTTCCCCAGAATAAAGATATATTCCTTATTTCTAAAAAGTCATTCTCTTATGGATAAAGAAATTGTGGTTTATATACACAATGCAGTACTACATGGCAATGAGAAAGAACGAAATATGGCCCTTTGTAGCAACGTGGATAGAACTGGAGAGTGTGATGCTAAGTGAAATAAGCCATACAGAGAAAGACAGATACCATATGTTTTCACTCTTATGTGGATCCTGAGAAACTTAACAGAAACCCATGGGGGAGGGGAAGGAAAAAAAAAAAAAAAAAAAAAGAGGTTAGAGTGGGAGAGAGCCAAAGCATAAGAGACTCTTAAAAACTGGGAACAAACTGAGGGTTGATGGCGGGTGGGAGGGAGGGGAGAGTGGGTGATGGGTATTGAGGAGGGCACCTTTTGGGATGAGCACTGGGTGTTGTATGGAAACCAATTTGACAATAAATTTCATATAAAAAAAGTCATTCTCTTGCTTAGACTGAATTTTTTAATTTACTAATGAGTTTGATTAGCAAGAAAAAAAAAAATTCCAACAGGGTTAATAAAGATTTTGGTACTTCTAAAAGCCCTACACCTCCTTTATATCTGAAATTTAATCTGAGATTTTGATCATTCTACACAGATGGTATTTTTCTTTAAAATGTTATCCTGAACTCTTTCTTGCTGGACAATCTACCACAGAAAAGTAGTAGCACACAGTAATACCCTTACCTGATAAACTCTTCTTTTCCTCCTCTGAAAGCAGCTGCTTTTTTTGAAGGTTTAAATTCCGAATGGCAATTTCTAGCATTTCCAGTGGTACTGCTCCACATTCTACAGCTTTATGAAGAAGTTGTTTACTTTTTTTGAAATTACCTAACAAAGGAAAAATATTTTGTCATTTAAATGCAACAATCTTGGGGCGCCTGAGTGGCGCAGTTGGTTAAGCGTCCGACTTCAGCCAGGTCACGATCTCGCGGTCCGGGAGTTCGAGCCCCGCGTCAGGCTCTGGGCTGATGGCTCAGAGCCTGGAGCCTGTTTCTGATTCTGTGTCTCCCTCTCTCTCTGCCCCTCCTCCGTTCATGCTCTGTCTCTCTCTGTCGCAAAAATAAATAAACGTTGAAAAAAAAAATTAAATGCAACAATCTTAATTCCCCAGATACTTATTCATCAGGACCTAGGGAAAAAATTTAAAAGGCTTAGGTAAAAATATTTATTCCAATTTAACATACCTTATTTCATAAGCAAATAAAAGCAATTTCTCTCTTCTGGTAAGAATTCTTGTCAAATAGCTTACTTATATAATAAGTAGTAAACATAATTATGCATTCATTTTAGCAACACTGCCCATTTTCAGAAAAGAAATATAACAAAGCAATATAAAGTGGGGGGCAGCAAAAACTAAATAAAACAGAAACTTAGGGGATGTAGTAAAAGGAAAACTAAGCTCTAGATGTTACTACAGTCCCAAGAGCATCAATCTGTTACAATGCAGTATAATAATCATTCATAACAACATTTAGTTATTAAGGATGACATATTTTGCTAAAGGGAATCCTCCATCAAAAGATTCATATTTTAAAAAATAGTAATAGGGACGCCTCGGTGGCTCAGTCGGTTGAGCGTCCGACTTCAGCTCAGGTCATAATCTCGCAGTTTGTGGGTTCGAGCCCCATGACAGGCTTTGTGCTGACAGCTCAGAGCCTGGAGCCTGCTTCAGATTGTGTCTCCCTCTCTCTCTGTCTCCCCCCCACCACACTATCTCTCTCTCCTTCAAAAACAAACAAACATTAAAATAAATCAATAAATCAATCAATAAATCAATAAATAAATAAAAAAAAAAGATTAGTGTTTAGCTATCAGACTTAGCTATACCGCCCTCAAATGTAAAATAACTGACACCACCATAATTATTTTTCTGACTACAGATAAACCACCAAATTTTCTTTCAATTGCCAACTTACTCAATATATTTTGTCTAGAATTTGATTTAAAATGTCAAATGTATACATCATGTATCAATGGAATGTGTTATCAGCATTTCTGGGAGCAACTCAGCTATGCTACACACTTGGGCACTTAGGATTTAAAAATGATTAGGAAATCTCTATCTTCTGACAGTTTACAAATTTTAAGAATTTAAACATATCTGATAGTGGCTAAGTATACGTTTATTCAGAGTAGTGGTATTTCACAATTTAAGCATTTTAGGGCAGCAAAAGAAGGTAGGCTTAGATAAAAACTAGTAATTAGGGAGCTTAATAAAGTAACAGACCCCTGTGAGAGTCTGATAAAAAAATACCAAATGTCCTCTAATCATACACACCAAACTGCACATAGAATTTCAGAGATGTGCATACTTCCTAAAAACCCATTCATAATCTTGTCCAAAATAACTGCAATTTTGACCTTGAGTGATAAAATTTATTTTTTTACAGATAACAAAATTTGAGGTTTTCAATATTTGTGTGTTCTAAAGATACAAAACTTGTAGTTGCTATTGATAGGCCACAATACTTCAACAAATGCTTTAAGAGAAAGGCGAAAAGAGAGAGGGTACTAAAGGCCTTGCCAAACTTCCTTGAACAAGCAAGGAGGAATCAATGTTCCTAGGCAGAAAAGGAATGGTTTTTTTAAAAGTCACCTGACAGTGCACAGGATAGATTAGAGGTGATTCAGATAACTAGGACTCAGAAATCATGTAAACATGTAAAAGTTAACGGTTCTCAAACCACTTCCTGAGCTGTTACAGTGCTCTTCTCTCACCTCAATCCTGGGAAATACATGCCAGTGACTGAGCCCTGCTTTGGGCACCGTGATGGAAACTCTGACTGAACCAAACCACTAGCGATAATGTGTGCATCACAGGTAACAAATGGGATTAGGGTTGGAGCAGAAACAAGACAGAGGGAAACAGTAACATGTGGCCAGAGGGCAGAATGAAACCCTCATGGATCCAAAAGCCCCAGAAAATTAGAAAAAGAAAAGACTAAGGAATGGGCAGGCTAAAAATGTGAGGAAGACATTGCCATAGTTCTATCCAAAAACTCAAGACTATGAAGAATCAAAAGAACAAGAAATAAAAGCTTCCACAGCAGTTTCCTTTTTTTTTTTTTTTTTTTAATTAAAAAGAAGAACTACCAATTAATGCTACAATTTTATTTTGGTGTATATATTTTAGTACTATGAAACCATAGTATAAGGAAAGCTTATCTAAGCACTAACTTAAGTATCTTATATGCTTCTCTCGCACAAATACTCAATGAAAAAGCCACTTTCCTTTAGACACTTCCTGAATCTAATTAACGGCACAAACACGAAGTTCACTTACATCTCTGGATTATATTACAAGTAGAAAAGCTAGTATAACAAACATTCTCTACATTTACACTTTGGTGGCATTCTTCCCCCATACTCTCACCTGATCAATTTTCATGCCTTTAGCCTCAAATTTTTACTTCATATGTATGACTTAATATTAGAATGTGAGTTACAGCGCGAAGTTAACATTTTTCAAATTTGGACTTGACATTTTCAAATTACCTTGTGATAATTCAAATTGTGCAAAAGATATATGCACAAAAGCAAATTTCTTGCAGTTTGCTCTGGCCATCTGAAAGTAGTCCCGTGCGTCATCTGGCTCTTGAATACTGTAAAAAAGATTTCAGAGTCAAATTTTAGAAAAAAGGGCACAGCTACCTAAGTTTGATAACTCCTTATTCAATTTTCCAAAGGACATGGGATTCTGGTTTTTTTCTGTGTAAAATTAAATACTAATAAGTTAATTTTTAACATCTTTCTAGGCAGAGTCCAGAACACATAACTGTTGTGGAAATACATAGTAAACAGAGTTTACAATATTCATTTGTTAATTATAAACAGAAGGATTTGGTTAAAAAATACTAATTTTCTTACAATTAATACTAACAACATGTCTTTTATAATGTAGTTGTCTTTTATAATGTAGTTGTGTACTATGTGATGTAGTTAGTTAAACATAATTCAAAAGTGAATACTTACGCTTTTAATTCAGCAAATCTCACTTGAATTTGAGCAAAACTCTCGTTTTGGCCATATTTATCTGGAGGAAGTGCTTCAATTGCTTGACTGTAACGACCAATTAATTTATTTAAAAGAGCATCATTCAGAGGGACACTGTTTTTCTCTAGTTTGAGCAACAAATTCAACCAGTCCTCCGGGTTGTTTGCCATCATCATAATTTGGTTGACAGTTCCCGAGTTATCTGAATTAGAGGAAGAAAATATGCCACAAGAAATGCCAAATTGTACTTTTTCTTCAAATTAAAGTTAGTAATTTATATTCTTAATATAAATATACATAAACTCCTTAAATTATTTTAAAAACCTTAACAATTCATATAAATGTAAGCAACATATTTCCTGCATATATGTCTTCGTAAGAGTTTATTTTACTCCAAAAGTTACATATTCTGAAGGAAAGAAAAACTTTGGAAATAAGCTAGTTTTTTATAGCTTTTAAAAAACCATATGTAAGGGCACCTGGGTGGCTCAGTCAGTTAAGCGTCTGTTGATTTCAGCTCAGGTCATGATCTCACAGGTTTGTGAGACAGAGCCCTCATCATAGAGCAGGGCGTGCTTGGAATTCTCTCTCCCTCTCTCTCTACCCTTCCCCAACTTGCATGTGTTCTCTCTCTCTCAAAATAATAAACATTAAAAAAAAAAAAAAAACCCTATGTAGTCTAAAAAAATTTTGTCTTGTAGCAGCATAATTCTATTTCATCCCCCTAACTACCCAGAGGAAACCTAAACCTCCCCCACTATCACCTATAACAACTTTGTCAGAAAATTCATCAATGACTTATTCGTTAAAAATTTTTAAACGTATCACCTTATTCCTCCTAACATAATCTTTACAACTTCATCCATCCAACATTATCTCCATAGACTTCAAACTTACCTTTAATCCAATTAAACAAAATCAATTTATAAAAGATAAGTAACTGGTATGGTTATTTTCTTCTCCCTCCAAGTTACCCATATTTCTCCATAAAGATTGTAATTTATTTTCTTACTTTCTTTACTGTCAATTGTTTTAAAAAGACAAATTGAATTAATGTCAGTCTCCTGTTCAGGATATTTTAGTCATTACTAAATATTATTAAACACAGATTTCCCAGAGAAACTATCATTCTTTCTGTAAGTTTTGGTTACCTTCAATAAGAGCCAAATCTATGCTTTTATAAACAAAATTACAGTTTCTGTTTTACTAAAACATAACTTTAACTCTGCTTTTTTATTTTAAATTTATTCTGGACTGGGGAACCTGGGTGGCTCAGTCAGTTAAGCGTCCAACTTCGGCTTAGGTCATGATCTCATACTTTGTGAGTTCGAGCCCTGCATCATACTCTGTGCTGACAGCTCAGAGCTTGGAGCCTGCTTCAGATTCTTTGTCTCCCTCTCTCTCTCCGCCCCTGCCATGCTCGCTCTCTCTCTCTCAAAAATAAACATTAAAAAAAAATTTTTTTTTATTTACTTTGGACTGATATTAATTTCACTTTCCATTTTTTACTTCCCTTCCATTGTTGTCCTAGCAAATTAGTCTACAAGATGTCTAAAAACCACTGTGTTTGTAAATGTATTCCCCATGCCTCTGAGTACCATTCTCCTTCTATTCAGAACTTAAATTGTATCTTTATATTGTTAGTGTTCACTTGATGACAAACATATTTTACAATGCAGTGTAGTGGATGCATACTCTTCCCATCTATAAATCATGGTTTTAAGCATCTTTGATACTTATGATACTGTCTTATGTCCCAGTTACCCATATATGTTAAGTATTTACAAGTCTGGAGATCACCTGGGTGGCTCAGTCCATTGCGCATCCAACTCTTGATCTCGGCTCAGGTCATAATCTGTTTGTGGGATCGAGCTCCGAGTTGGGCTCTGCACTGACAGTATGGAGCCTGTCTGGGATTCTAATTCTCCCTCTCACCTTGCTCTTTCCCAGCTCACACGCACGCACACTCTTTCTCAAGATAAATGAACTTTAAAAAAAAAAAAGTCTTGGAGCCCCTGACTCAGTGGCTCAGTTAGTTAAGCCACCAACTGTTGATTTCAGCTCAGGTCATGATCTCACAGTTCATGAGATCAAGCCCCATGTTGGGTTCTGTGCTGACAGTGTTAAATAAACTTAAAAAAAAAAAAAAAAAGTATTTACATGTTTAAGTGAGCTAAGGATATTTAAAAAAAAAATTTTTTTTTTCATGTTTATTTATTTTTGAGAGAGAGACAGAGCACAAGCTGGGGAGAGGCAGACAGAGGAGGGAGACACAGAATCCAAAGCAGGCTCCAGGCTCTGAGCTGTCAGCACAGAGCCCAACGTGGGGCTCAAAGTCACAATCCGCAAGATCATGACCTGAGCTGAAGTCTGATGCTTAACTGACTGAGGCACCCAGGCGCCCCATGACCGAAGGATTTTAAATAAAGACTCATCTTGGTGTTCAAGCTTTGTTAACATTATTTAAATACATTTAATAAAGTATGGTGATACTCTCCTAAGATTTTGTTTAACACCAAAACGATCAGTTTCTAGGTTGTTTCGAGTGAATATGATCTGCCATCTTGACTAGACTTCAGGTTCTTCCATTTATTTTCAATCCTTCACTCATTTAATGGTCAGTATACATATAACAAACTTATCCAAAGGTCACTTTTCAAACAACCTCAACAGTGTGTAATATAGAAAGAGTTAGGCTTGTAAGCTAACTTTTCATAAAGCTAGGGTATTAAACTTTGGGCACATTCTACTCATTAATCATCCAATAAATATTTAAGTACATATTGCATGTCAGACAGCATTCCAAGCTCTATAGATATTAACAAAACAGATAAAAATCATGCCCTCATGGAGCTCACATTCTAGTGGAAGAGACAGACAATAAACAAATTCATGAGTAAATTAGATACAAGATGATTAGTGCTATGGAGAAATATAATACAGAGAAGCAAGAGAGGTGTCACATGCCCACACCAGCAGGTTGCTATTTTAAATAGGTGGGTGAGGAAAGGCATCAATGAGAGGACCTTTGAACAGACCTGGAAAAGGAAAAGGTAGACAGTTATCTGGGGAGTGGCGTTTAAGGCAGAGAGCAAGAACAAAGGCATTGGGGTAGGAGCTGGTCTAGTATATAGTAGAGACAGCAAGGAAGCCATTGTGGCTGGAACAGAGTGAACAAGGAAGAAAAGGAGAAAAGGGGTAGTAATAGGAAGATTCTCCCCTATCAAAAATTGAGTGTTTGACTTTAAGTTTATACACAATTTCATTGCAATTGGTGAGATCTTCTCAGTTTACAGAAAAAAAGGAATGAAAAAAATGGCATATCTACTGCTGGCATGTGTATCAGCAGAAATAACGGCTGACAATAATGGAAGAGTTAAGAGCACACTGTAATAAATTATATTGTTTCCATTTTTAAGAAAGCAGAAAATTGTGGGAACGTTTCCAAACAGCAGGGTTAAATTATAAAGTGTCTGTAGTCTAACTGGTAAAGAACAATTACTGAGGAAATTACAATTGTGAATACACAAGGTTAACACTTCATTCCTTTACATTAGAGGGCACTCAAAGAAAAGGAACTCACCTGTAGTATCGGCAGAGACTTTATTCAAGCTTAGCTCATCAGTAAGGTCTTCATTTTTAAATTTATTTTTAATATCCCTCACTTTGTTCATTATAGAATCAATTGTCAATTCTCTGCCACTTAAATCCTCGGCCTCCATTTCTAAGGCATAAAAAAAGCAAACTGGTCATATCATTCCTTTTCACTAGCATTAAAGAAAAAAAAGATGTCTCAACTAGCCTTTTTTTTACCCAGAAGACTATAGCATTAGTTATACGAACACATCTAAACAGATTAATTAGAGTATTTGTGAAGCTATGTGGATAAAAACAACAGCACATCCTTGTAATTTGTCCAGCAAGGTTTCCAATAGGCCACATATACCTTTTCTTCCCAAAAGAACTTCAACGAAGTCATTGCACAACACAGACGTTGCTACCCTTCCTTGCTTTCAAACTTTCCATTTTTCTTCCACAATTTCCTTTCACTCTTTTTCCAGAATTATTTTCTCTGGGCCATCTGCAAATTCACTTATTATTATGTTTTTAATGTGAGGGAATGCTTGCTTGGATTCTGGTAATGACATATAGACATAATATTTTTGGTAATGAAAATAACCATTCTTTTATTCACTCTCTGTGTGCCAGTAAACCTGCACACTGAAAGTGCTTCCAAAGCAGAACATGTACAACATCATAACCCTTTACCGATTAATGGGATATCAGCAGGCTTGTTCTTATGCATGTCTGGCATAATTATGCTTTGCTATCTCAATCGTTCTAAAACCAAGAATCTACTGTATTCTTACACTACTGAGCACTTGCTCATCTGCATGGTGGTGATGGTGCAAAGTGTCTGCAGTCGTTCTTCCTATCAATCTCAGGTTTGTGATTCTCAAGGTTAATACCTAGTAACCCAGGGTAACTGATATCAATGCCGCTCCTGACCTCGAGTTTGACAATGAAAAGGGGTGATAAAGTAGGCAGCTAGATACCACTATTTGAAGTCAGGTTCGAAAGGTAACTGTCAGAAAGGGGCCACCATCTCCTCGCTCTCTTCTAAAAAACCAGACGAGAGGGCGTGCCTTTTGGGAGAGGATTTCCTGTCCCCCAAACTCTCCCCAGGTGCCACACCCGATGCACACACCCACCTCCGGCTTCCAGGGTCAACAAAACCTCCCTCACCACCCACTGGATTGGCGGAAGCAGCGAGACCTCCCCTCCCCCTCCAGTTCGTTTAGCCGCGCCCCACGTCTCCTACCAGGCTCTGAGTCCTCCCTGCCTCGCCCTCACCACTCACCGACCCTCGCGGCTAAACAGCCTACACACGGGCCGCTGCCGTTCCTCGGTGTGCCCCCAAGGACGAACTCACCGCCAGAAAGCGGAGAAGGGAAGAAAAGATGGAACCCAAATCCCTCTCCGCGAACACGTTTGAATTTCCCCGCCGCTATCTTCGCGTCTGCTTATTGCTCAGTTCTCGTCACGTGAAAACGTCTTCTCTGATTGGCTCGCGTGCGTAGGCAATGCCCCGCCCCCAGTGATCCGAGGAGTGCGTCTTGGGAGTGTCTCACACTCTAACCCTGGGCGGGGCGCCTGCGGTAGCGAGGTGCTCGATTTCCATGCACGTTTGGGAGGTGTTTTTGAGCTGGCTTTCTTGCACTTCCCTGTTTAACCAGGCCAAATGTTTGCCGGGGAGCGAACCACCTCCGGGCGGAGCTACCTGATGAGAGGAAAATAGCGACGGGGACGTTGCTTGCGATCTAAAAGATGCCCTGTGAATCGGTCCATTCCGCCCCTTTCCGCCGCACTGCCACGCGATTGTGTCCTTCACGCGCCTCACTGCCCGGCTTAGGGAGAAGATGGCAAGAAAGGGTCGTTCGGAGAGCTACTTTCAGCCCTGCGGCCAGCTCGAGAATCTCAGTGCTTATTGTCCTTGAGCTTCAACTAAACGCTTTTCCACTATCCTAAAATAAGTAACTCCGCACTTCCTCTTTAAGCCAAGGCCTTCCTCTTTGTCAGAATTCCTCACAGAATTCACCAGCTGACGGGATTGCTGCGTCTGAATTTGCCCGATCAGCCCCCTGCCTCCGAATTTGTCCCATTTAAGAGTTCAGGTGCCTTCAGGGAACGGGCACCTCCCTAATAATCTACCCGTGCTAGGCCTCTGTGCTGAAGTGGGGCTGTGATCCAAGATAACACTTTTCTCTGCCAATGGGAGAGGTGTCTTTGTTGTACCAGCATTAAGACATATGCTGTATGGTCGAACAGGCTGGTTGATTTTGTGTGTGTGTAGAAACTAACTACAGCTGTCACGTAACTCCAAAGCTGTCCTTAGAATCCTCACATTCGCGGGTCTGCTAACCACTTAGCCAGCAAGAAAGCCTTTCCTTGTTTAATGCATCTTTCCATATCTACTGGCTGTGTGATTTTACTTCAGCTGAGCAAAATCATCTGTTGTAGCATGGTTGGCTAATCGTTACCTTTGCATCATTGCAAGGAATTGATTATTCCACCAATTCTTGTTGATCTCTTAGGGCCTGATTTCAAAACTTGCATTTTCCTAAAAATACAGCTGCTGAATAACCTCACCCTAATACTTCTTTCTGTACACTTATTCCTTTCGTGATCTCTAGTCTTAATTTTTAAATATCAGCTATATGCTAAATGTATATGTCCAGCTGAACTGTGTTCCCTGAACTCCAGACTCCTATGTTCATTGCCTACTTAACATCTCCACTTAAATGTCTCACAGCCACCTAAGACTCAAAATTGCAAAACTGAGCCCCCGGTCTTCTCCTTTACCCCCCAAACCTGCTGCTTCCAAAATCTCTGTAAAAGACAATCTCATTGTCCTCATTTTTAGGCCAAAATCATTGGCGTCATCCATGACCCCATATCCAATCTAAGAGCATGTTGTGTTAGGTCCAACAAAGTACTCCTGGAATCCTACCACTTCTCCCCACCTTTACTGCTACCACCCTAGTCCATCACTCACCTGGATTTGTGCAATATCTTCCTGGCTGATCTCCTTGCTTCTGCCTTTGCCTCACTTCAATTTATTTTCCAGCACAGCAAAATATTCTTAAATTACATCATATCACTCCTTTGTTCAAAACCCTTCAGAGCTCTCTGTCTCACTCAGAATAAAAGCCAAAGATCCTTACAGTGGTCTAGAGCTGCACTATTCAATATGGTAGCTGTTAGCTACATATATATGGCTATTGAGCACTTGAAATGTGGCTAGTGCAGCTGAGGAACTGAATTTTTTAATTAATGAAACTAATTAAAGTTTAAAAACTGATATTCAGTGCAATTATTAGAAGACTTTTAAGTATGTTTAGAACCTGAGTATGTGAATCTACTTGTTCACCTGTAAATCTTGTGAGATCTAAATGCAGATTAAGTACTTTCAACGAAAGTGCTTATATGTCGTAAGTGTAAATACACACTGGGTTCTGAAGACTTATTATGAAAAAATAATGTAAAACGTATTGTGGATAATGTAAAAAATATTGATCACTGTCTGAAGTGATATTTTTGATATATTGTATTAAATAAAATATATTATGAAAATTAGTATCCCTTGTAACAGACTAGAGGAGATTGACATGACAACTAAATGCAATATGGTAGCATGGATTGGATCCTGGAACAGAAAGTGGACATTAATGGACAAACTGATGAAATCCAAATAATAACTGTGATTTAGTTAATAGTAATGTATCTGTGTTGGTGTCTTAATTTCAAGAAATATACCACGGTAATATAAAATATTAACAATAGGGAAATTGAGTGAAACCGATACACCAACTTTCTGGATTACACGTGCAACCTTTGTAAACCAAAATTTTTTCCAAAATAAAAAATTTATTGAAATTTAATTTCACCTGCTTCTTTTTAAATATGGCTAATGGAAAATTGACAATTACATATGTGGTTTACACTGTATTTCCATCAGTGGTCTAAAAAAATCCTATAGTTTTACTTATCTGACCCACTTATTTAGCTTATTTATTTTCTGACTCTCCACCCCTTACCCACTAGAATGTAAACTCCATAAGTGCAGGAATTTTTGTCTACTTTGTTCATTACAGTATCCTTAGTGCTTAGAATGGTATCTGGTACATTGTAGACACTCAATAAATGCTAGCTAAATAATAACACAACCATTGGAGTGTCTCAGATTCCTATTTCTCCTGCTATACTTGTAGACTTCTTGGGGACAGGAAAGTAACCATGTAAACTTCCTGTAAGTGCTTGAAGAACCTTTGCACTGTGTTCTACACAATTCTCAGCAACTATTCATTTACAGATTATCATAACAAGCTATTCAGAAATAAAAGTGGGTACCATTCTTGGCTAAATATTTTACTGATTGTTTTCATGGGAGGCATGTAACAATGTACCATTTGGGGATGAATAATTCCACTGCAGTATTTATACATTTACGTATGAGGGTGTCTGTGGCTCTCCTACCTTACCCAGATTCAATGTTTCTGACTCACGCATCCAAATAAATTTTGATCCTTAACTGTTGTTCATCCATTGGAATCACAGACCAATGAGGAGCCACCTCCAAAGATGAGTGAAGAAATGAGGTTTTTCCAGTCAAGATAACATACCACAATCACTAGTTTGTCTGAAAACCAACTTCATCTGACAGTGAATAAACTTGTTTATTTTCAGAGTCAAGCCTTCCACAAAACAATACAATTCACCGAGAAGCTATGACTTTAAGATGCAAAGCTTCAGTTTTTTTGTTGGTTTTTTTTTTTTTTTTGACACAAATAAAAGTTTGGACCACGTAACTTTGCCATTATCATCATGTCACTTTTCTGCTAATCTGATGATTTTCTGTTAGCACAGTTCCTTTTATTTGTTGTTTTAATGTTTATTGTTTACATTAGAGAGAGAGAGCACACGCGCATGAGTGGGAGAGGGGCAGAGAGAGAAGGAGACAGACTCAGAAGCAGGCTCCAGGCCCATGCTGTTAGCGCAGAGCCTGGCGACTTTTTTTTCTTTCAGTTATTGAAGTCATTGTTACATGAGTTCACTAAGTCCCAAACTTTGGTTCCAGAAACCGTTTCCCATAGTTGGATTTACTTTGTGCATGTGCAGAAGCTAAATTTCTAATCAATTGTAAGTTTTTACAGAACGTAGTCGGTTATGAACTGCTTTACAGTGATTTATTCTGGGATAAAAACTCATTAGTATACCTGATTTGGGTGCATATAGGAATGGTGTGAAGCTATAAGGACGGTGAGAACCTGTACAAATAACAGCAGGAAAGCTACATATCACAGAATGGACCAACCCTTTTCCAAAAGAAAAAGAAAAAAAAAGGGGGGGCAAGGGCAGCCAACAAAGTGCTTAATGGTTATGAAGAAAAATGGCAATGACAGTTTAGATAATGTTCTAACAAGGAAAACAGCAGTCACAGTTTAGGATCACTGCTTGAATATCAGGTACTATTTAGTTATCCAGGCAACAGGTCATGTTAACAAATCACAGAAGAAAAATAAGATTCCTATTTTTCTTTTTTCTCCATCATGGATAATAGTGTTCAAACTGACACCTTAAAAACAAATATGGTCGGAACTCTTACCAGGCGAAGCTACATAAGAAAGGCATTTAGGGGTGCCTAGGTGGCTCAGTCGGTTAAGCATCAGGCTTCAGCTCAGGTCATTCTCCCATGCTTCGTGGATTTGAGCCCCGTGTCAGGCTCTGTGCTGACAGCTCAGAGCCTGGAGCCTGCTTCGGATTCTGTGTCTCCCTCTCTCTCTGCCCCTCCCCCACTCGTGCTCTGTCTCTCTCTGTCTCTCAAAAATGAAAAAATGTAAAAAAACAATTTTTTTTAAAGAAAGGCATTTTAATGTCATCAAAATTTTCTGACAATCATGTTTTAAAAATTTTAGCCATATGTTTTCAATCTCTGCTATATAGAAGGAACTTCACATAGCTGAGTAATATACTGGTGATTATCAGCAGAATATTGAAAAAAATTTGCATTATACTCCCAAAAATATTTTTGGCAGTTTCTGAAAAGTCATGATAAACAAGACCAAGGATAGGAAATGAGAAATGGACAAATGGCTCTTTTTTAGAAAAGGTAAAATTTGGAAGCTATAGGTCTACTTAATCTTGTGGATTTTTAGCTCAATTCTGGAATAAATTATATAATTGTTTGGAAGTAGAGATCTGCAGATACCAACATGAATACATTAAGAAAAAAGTCATAGAGCATAAACTAAACTCTCATTGTGATAGTTTCTAGATTTAGGGAACGCAGTAAATATAGAATACCTTAACTTTTGCGAAGAAAGTGATAAAGACTCATTGTTTTTGTGGGTAGGAGATGGGTATGTAAGTTCCGTGCTTACATATATGAGATGATTCTGCAACTCATATATGGACCATTATTGTCAAAGAATACTGCCTAATGGTTTGAGGAGAATTTCAGGTTGATCCCTAGTGGAAGGACTCAGAAATCTATCCTGGTCTTAATCTAAACTACATATTTTATCTGTGTGACAAGCATATAGAAATAATGATTATTAATTTTTCACATACTAGTTAAAACAAAAAACCCACAAAATGTTAGAAGAGAATTAAAAGGGACTAAATTAACAATACAAAATTTATAGGGATAAATGTAAAACCACACATTTAGATTTATAAAAATAAAATTCTGAAATACAAAGTTGAGTCCAGCCAAGATGGAGAAACACTGTCCAGATTTATTCTCTGGAAACAACAAAAACTGCATAAAGTAAATGATAAGCATTTTCAAGCGTTAGACACCAGACGGCACCAGACAAGGATCCATGAAGGCAAGGAAACAAACAAATGAGTCCTGACATTGTCTGTACATTAGTGTCTGGAGAGAGTTTCCAAGATGCAGTATAAGAAGGGGAAAGCCACGTATTCCCTGGCATTCTCCATAAGTTAAAGAAATGGAGTTGGGGGGGGGGCCTGGGTGTCTCAGTCGGTTAAGTGTCCATCTTCAGCTCAGGTCATGATCTCACCGTTCATGAGTTCAAGCCCTGTGTGGGGCTCTGTGCCGACAGCTCAGAGCCTGGAGCCTGCTTCAGATTCTGTATCTCCCTCTCTCTCTGCCCCTCCCCAGCTCGCATTCGGCCTCTGTCTCTCTGTCTCTGTCTCTGTCTCTGTCTCTCAAAAATAAAATAAAAACATTAAAAAAATTAAATGAGGAGATGGAGTTTGGGATGGCCAAGGCAGCTAACGTTCACAGGGCAGAGGAGAGAAGGACAGAAAGAGAATTCTGGAAATCTACAGAGAGGCCTCTTGAGGCTCTGGCTCAATACCAATGAGTACATGTGTCTTATTTTCCTCCAAGGCCAGCGGAAAATAATAGCTGAAAATATCAGTGAGAATCTCTAGAGCCTATAAAAAGCAAGGGATAGTTCATGCTCACAGAGCATCAGGCAAAGGACATATATTGCCTTAGTACTGGAACAAAACTAGCCCTATACTAAAGACTGCACTGCTCCAGCTTAACAAGGCTTAAGAGCAAGCCTTAAAAGGATCCTATTGTTTCCACGTGATTTAACTGCATCCTCAAAGCTTGAGAATATGTATAGAAATTCACAATGTCTTGTATCTAATTAAAAACACTCCCAGTTATTCAAAGAATCAGGAAAATGAGTGGATTAAACAACAAAAATTTGTTTCCCCACAGTTCTGGAGGCTAGAAGTCCAAGATCAAGGCTCTAACAGTGTTGGTTTCCAGGAAGTTCTCCTTTGTTAGCTTGCAGATGGCCACCTTCTCAGTATGTCCTCAAATGGTCTCCTTTGGGATACAGATTGAGAAAGAGAGAGAGAGAGGCAAGTCTCGTCTTATAAGAACATATCACATTGGGGGTGTCCTAATGTGATGACCATATACATTTTTTATTTTAACGTATGAATTTTAGGGGGAAACAAACATTCAGTCCATATATAATATATACACATTAGCATATATAGTGACTAATATAGTTACAACTATATATAAAACCATATGTATATATATATATATTAAATTGTGCAACCATACATTTATATATATGCAAATACACGTGCACACACACACACACACAGATTCCTTTAATGGTGGGTGAATGGATGAAAGCAAAATAAACATCAATAAGTAATTCCATCAGGAAGTCCCAAATATTTTGAAAATGTTTAGGAGATATTTTGAAAATGGAGTGGTGTTTCGTATTTTAGCCTATTGGTGACTCCCTCTTTTCTACTAGCTAATTCAGCCTACTCTTCCTTTGAAAAATCCACGTTCCTCCACTATTTCTGACAGTCCCTTGGGTTTTGCACATGTGTTCATATATAAGAACAGGCAGCTACCATGTAGTATTTGAATTGTCTTCCTTTGGCTGCTTCAATCACTCTTCCCAAGGTCCTATAGGTCTGCAGGACATCTCTGACATTACTATTATTAAGACTATTAAATCTCAAGTTTTATGTGTATGTTGCCAAATTTCTCAACACAGGGCTGTTGTAACGTGACAGGTAGGCCTAAAAAACTTTGACCTCCATGAACCTCCTGGAAGAGGTAGTTGCTAGATAGTTAATTTTGCTATGGAACTCCTCCAGCAGGGAGGAAGAAACCAAAGCCACTCTGGTGTCTCAGGGAGTGTCCCATCTTATGTCGCACAGAGTTAAGCTGGAGTTCAGATATTTGAGTCAATGCAGAGACAGCACATATTAGTGTGAAGAGTGAGCTTCGTGGCAAGTCACTGAACAGTGCCAGCTTACATTTTCTCAGGACCAGCTCTTAAGAATTTAAGTTTCTTGAGAATTGAAGGAGAGTATTGTGAGAGGATGGAAATGAAAAATCTCAGCACTTGTTACCGTAATTGCTAAGATCATGATTGTCCCCTGCTTATAACGTTCATAGCCTTCCTAGTAACTAAAGCAAGGAGTTGTGCTCCTGAGCAAAGTCAAAGGCCCTGCATTATTTGGCCCTTCCTAATTCTCCAAAATCATCTCATCATAATTTCTCCTCTCGCTAAGCTTCAGCTCACCTCAGTTCCTTGAACAAACACTTTCTTCTCGCCCCAGGGCCCTGCCTTTTATTGTTGCTTTTGCCTGGAACACTCATCTGTATGTAGATCGTCAGTGGTGGACTCTTTTCCATCTTTTAGGTCCCTGTTCAAATGTTATTTCTGCAGTGAGGCCTTTCAGTTGCTTGTCATCATATCACTATGCTTATTCCTTTCCCTGTACTTCACCCTATCTGCAGTTACTTATCTTGCATTAATGTTCGTGTTTATAATTTATTACCCTTGTGTTTATTATCTACTCCTACCAAGTTAGCATTTTGAAACGAAAATCCTTCCTTGCTTACTTGTTCATTATTATGTCAAAAACATTGAATGATATCCAGCATATTGTAGGTAGTTCAATAAGATTGTTATGAATGAACACATGAATCTGTGTTGCTCACTAGGCTACAAGGTCTGTAAGGGCTGGATTAAAATATGTTTTGCACATGGTGTACTGTATCCCCCTATGCAAAAGATATACTTAATAATATGTGCTGAATAAAAAGGAAAGAAAAATACTAAGTCAAGGGGAACCCTTAAAAACCTAAGAGCCTATGCCATTTTGACAAGATCATAGTTAAACGTAGCAGCACCTTCCGTCTGTGGTTACTGTGAGCCACTATCTAGCTCCGAAGGGATCTCGCCAGCCTACAGGTGCATATAGCATCACTTGAAGACTACTCAGATCTCAGATATGATTACCCCTAGTTGCATAATGCTGGTTCTCAACCCCTAAGATGTTCCCTTTAGCATTTCTCAGAGTCATAAGTGATGTCTTACTTGTGATCAGAAACAAATCTAGCCTTACTAGATACCACATTTCTCCTCCGACGGCCACCACTTCTTTTCCAGATCCTGTTCCTCCAAGCATCTCCTTCTTCAGCAAACCCTGTTGCTACTCCACTGAGCACAAAGGATGTTACAACATGCTGCAGTTCCTAAAAGTTTGCAGAACTAAAATTTGGTGACCTGTGGCAAATTGGGGTTGTCTGTCTCCAACTTGTAACGTTCAATCTGAGGGGTCAAAAACAATGCAGTACATATGTGTGTACACCTTCATGTTTTATGAAGTGTTCAGGAAATGTTCTTTCAGTTTTTACTTACAGTCCTCATTTGGCCTAGGACCCAGACATGAATGTATGGGACTGGGCTGAGAACAGATGTGACATTCACAAAGCTATAATCAAAATCTCTAACTCTGTTGACTCAGGGTTTGATGCTGGGGAGTTCATTAGGTCTCCCTCCTTCCAACCTTAGGATGAATTCTTTTCCAGGTAACTATAGCCCCCTTTTAGTTGGACTTCTGTCAGAGATCTCATAATTTACCCCAAATGCCGAGTAGTCCAAGCAGGAGACAAAACTCAAGATTTTTCCATAGGCTTTTCAGGCCCTGGGAAAGTAGGCTGCTCACAAATTTCCCAGACATGCTCAAACAGGTATAAGCCTATGGGAGCTGCACCCCAGATTTGCTATCCTGATGCACAAGAAGATCTTTAAATGAACTCAGCAGTGACAAGCTTTCATGTCACATAAAGCCACCCACACTCTTGGTAAGAAAGCAGCCAGCAGCAACAGAGGCCACAGGCTGCAGCAAGAGCAATTTAAAGGCCACCAAAGGGAACGCAAAGGCCAATCACAGCAAAGGATATTCTATCAAGGGCAGGAAGGAATTTGGGCTTTCAACAATTTTGCTGAAATTCTTTCCATGATACTCCTCAAATTGGAGACACAGGTTACTTGCTAATATATACGTATATTGACTGGAAGGATATACACAGCATTAAAACAGTTGCTTTATTTGCATGATGGAATTGTGGTGCTTTTTCAAAATAAAGTTTGGTTTTTATATTTTGTTACTGTGTTTCCACAATTAAAGGGCCAAAGAATAAGTGAAGATTACTGTCATATATCTGTAAGCCTAGTTACTCTAAGATCATCAACACAACAATAACTTCTTGTTCAAACCAGGAATTAATAATTAATTCTCTCTAATCCCTTGTTCAGTTCGTGAATGTGTATGCTAAAAGCCATAACATAGGAATTGCAGAATCGTAGTTCACAAATTCAAAAGTGCAAGAACTATCATATTTGTTTATAATCTATAAATCACTTGAAATCCAACTCCATGTCCTATTCTTACAGGGTGGTGGGAAATTCAGCAACAATTGGGCTGTACCTGTGTCTCATGTATGACCAAGATTCTGGGAGGCTCCAGTCATCTTCAATCATTTGCTCATAGTGATTACTGGAGAAGTGCTGGGATATTTTCAGGGAATCTGCTGCTTTGGTCCACATTCACGGCCCTGGAATCATGAGCAAGGCTTAAAGGATCTGTGCTGAAGATACAGCATTCTGTGTATCCCCAGAGAGACACCAGGTCCTCTAGAAATCTTGCTACCTCTTGCCTCTGAGGCAAGAAAATACTAAGGGACTGGTCACCTATTTAGAATAAATAATTCCAAAAAAGTCATCAACATGAATTACTACAGAACATTTATAACAACTAAAACACATATAGTTAACTACGTAACACAGAGCTGTGACCATCAACATTATAAGCAGTATTCTGAAATTCTAAAATAACTTATTTTAAATTATTAAATCAGGCACAGAGTGGTTAAAGTCTTTTCTTATCTATCCATCTATCTACCCGTCCTATTTAAAATTATCTTCTAATTGAATTGCCTGGGAGGAGCCTGAATTAACTTATTACCTGAATACATAAAGTGACCAAGAGCTTTCCTCATTTAATAAAAGAATTTAATACGTTATTTTATTCTAATAGTTGGGTGCCTGAAGTTTTCTTACATAATTAAATGCTATGATCTGTTAGTGATAGGAGTAATGCCTTAATATTTTCATAACATTCTCTTTTATTTCAAATCTTAAGAAAGGATTTCATGGACTCTGAGCACACAGAATCAGTGAGGCATTTATCTGGGGCGAGGAAAAAGTCACCCACCCATAGCCTCTTGCACAACCATGTGTACGCAGGGTCTGATTAGAGTGCCACTTTGCGCCATGGACACCCGGATAGTGACAGCAGTACCTGTCAGAGGCTCACTCCCTGATTTATCTGATAGGGCAAGATTGCACAGGGAGTGTCCAACAGCCCAACTAGTCCTGTCAGAGTGGAACCCACAGATGGTTCAAGGGTGAAGAAGAGAGCCACAAGAGTCCCTTTCTGTAAAAACACTCAAGATGAGAAAATTAGGAGACACCTTCCCCATCAACTGTAGATGAGTGCAGGAAGGAGAGACAGAAGAAAAGCAGACATTGGTAAATGGTAATTTTTTTTTGACAACATAAGTATCTTATAGGAAATAAGTCATCTGATTTTTTTAAATGAAATAAGAGGGAAAGAGAAATAGGAATTCAAGGGGGAAATATAGCACTCTTAGCGAAATTGATGAAATTAAAAAAAAATAAGTTTCTTTGGAATAATACTTTAATAAAGTTTGGATATTTAATAATTGGTGATTTAGGGGCACCTGGGTGGCTTAGTTGGTTAAGTGTTCGACTTCGGGTCAGGTCATGATCTCATGGTTTGTGGGTTTGAGCCTGCGTCAGGCTGTGTGCTGACAGCTCAGAGCCTGGAGCCTGCTTCGGATTCTGTGTTTCCCTCACTCTCTGTCCCTCCCCCACTCACGCTCTGCCTCTCCCTGTCTCTCAAAAATGAATAAACGTTAAAAAAAAATAATTGGTGATTTAGAGTTCTGAATTGTAGTCATTTGGGAAAAAATATATCCTACAATATAATCACATTAAATAAACTCATATCAATATGTAATGATAATAGCTATTATAGAAATCAGTCCCAATTCCTGAAGGAAATATCAAGAGTGAAACAAAAAATGATGTTTTCTGTTTGTAAATAACTTTACAGTTTTCAAAGTGTCTCATTTTGATCCTCATATCAGTTTATGAAAGAGGCATAACATATTTTTCATCATTTTTCAGGCAGGAGATTGAAGATTAGATCAGTTTAGTGACTTACCCTCAGTTATATGACTGGAAAATAGCAAAAGTAGGACTAGGACTCTGGATTTCCGCTTCCAAGTCCATTTTTACTCCTGCCGTAATGACCACTCATAATTCTACAGTTTTTGTTACTGAAAATAGTTACTAATTTTCAAAGTTGAGTAAAGCTTGTCCAGGGATAGATATAATTCATAGTTCTATTCGTATTGGATTGATGCATTTTGTGGTTGTCCCTTCTCATGTATTATTAAAATAATATGTGAATCAACTTAATAAACAACACCACTCACAATTTTCCTTTGTGTTCTCCAAGAACCTTACTCTTCAAGCATAGCTTAGTTGGCAGATGGCTGAGTGCTCCATTTGAAGAACATCCCTTCCTCCTACTCCACCCTTTGACCCAGTTTCTACCAAAGTTGGCACCGCAGCCATGATATTGCATATATTTCAGAAATACTGAATTGGCTTTAAACCTGTCTCAGCAATTGCCAACCAGGCTATTTAACTTAGTCTGGAAAAGGCAAAAGTAGGAAGACACATGTGCAAAGACATCGTTAGGTTTATTCTCTTCCCCACCAATTTCTTAGATTCACCCCTTTCATCTAGGCCCAGGCGTAAATGTGCCGATGAGTTAGGCTGGACACCCTATTTGGGTCACAAAGACCTTGAGAAGGCCAAACGAATGTTCTCAGCTCTAAAGCTTCCCCGGAAACCATGGAAGCTTCACATGATGTGGTTCCATGGAGAATATCGTGCTTACTTAGAAATTCTTGGTTACCCTGGGATGATCAGAAAAGGTCCACCCCTAACATTTGCAAGCTCCACAGCAAGAGTACAAGTAGAGGTCCACATGACCATATATCTAAATACTTAAATGTTGTGTATAGGTCAGGCTAACAAGTTATAAGATGAAATATGTTCTCTCCTCCTACTGAAACAGCAGTACACTCATAATAACAAAAATAAAATACATGTTTAAAGCTATGGCTGGTGTTACTGACAGTTGGCAAAACATAAAAGACATTTGAGTTTAATTATTACACTACCTTTTAGGGATTTTTGTTGTTGATGGGTCATAGATGTTTATATTAATAATAACATAAAGCTATATAATTTATAAATCATTTATAAGTTGACTCATTCCATACATTTATTTTTCTTACTTTCATTAGAAAAAGGTAACTCACTATGTTACTCTAATTAAGATTTTTACATTATTTGTGTTCTATTGACAGTAAAGAGTGAAAAGATTAAAAATTAGTTGCAACTATATTGAGTACAAAATTTGAATATATTTTCAGCAAAATTAAAATAAATATAAAAATTATGATTATGTTACATATATTTTCCTAAAAAGTCATCTTCTTCCAAAATATTCAAATTATATATATTAAAATTAAGTCAAAATACAAATTATGATCAATGAATATGAAAAATTGTAATCAAATTTATTAAATTAAGTTGATTTTTTAAATCATCTTTAAACATTAATTAAATCTTATTAAACATTTTTATAAAAATAAAACTATCCATTCATGGACCTTGAGGGCTTTATGCTAAATGAAATAGGTCAGACAGAGGAAAACAAATACTGTATTATCTCACTTATATGTGAAATGTTAAAACAAAACAGAAACCCTGAACACCAAACTCATAGATACAGAGAACAGACTGATGGTTGCAGGAGTTAGGGGAAGAGGGGTGGAAAAAATAGGTAAATGTGATCAAAAGGTATAAACTTCTAGTTAAAAAATAAGTTCTGAGCATGCAATTGTACAGTATAGTGACTACAGTTAATAACACTATATTGAATATTTAAAGGTTGCTAAGAGAGTAGATCTTAAAAGTTCTCTTCATTAAAAAAATATGTATAAGTATGTATGATGACAATTGTTAACCCTGAAAGCAATATGTTATATTTCAGTTATATCTCAATTAAAACAAAAACAAAGCTATTTACGATACTAGCATTGCATATCCATTTAATTGTTAATAAAGAATCAGTATCACATTTTATAAATATTATGTCTAGATTAGCACCATCCAATAGAAATATTGTGCAAGCTATATGCATAACTTCTACTTTTTTACATTAAAAATTTTAGAATTAACAAGTAAATATTTAAAGTAATTAAAATTAATTTTAATAATATATATTATTTAATTGAACATATTAAAATATTATTCCAACATGTAATCAATATTATAACAATTAATGAAGCTTTTTATATTCTTTTTTTCACATTGAATGTTCAAAATTCAATGTTTATGTTACACTTACAGCACTTCTCTGTTGGAGTAGCTACATTTCAGGTGCCCCAACAACCTCATGTGGTTAAGGCTACCATATTGGACAGCCATGTGCGCTGTTACAAATACCATATTAATTGGTGAGGGTCTTCTGACCCATACATTGAAACACAAAGAGAAGCAAGCAAATGGATGTTCCACACTACTGGGAATGATGTTAAGAGAAAGAACTTGACTAGTTAATTAGTCTTTCTCTAATCTCAGCACTTCTACCACTAATAGTCCTCTGAAGCATTGTCCGTTTCTGCTGTTGGCCATGGCACAACCCACGATCTCTCATGGGTGCAGGTGCCTTTTGTTTCCAAGGTCCTAGAATAAGAGGTTTGGGGAAGCATTTCCTTGGGGTGTGAATGGAGTGAGAAACAAGAGTGGATGTTTAGGGTTACAAATAACACTGTGCAAAGCCAAGCACTAGAGGAGTAACAGAGATAGAATGTGTTTATTAATAACTGTATTTCTTGGTGTGTTTTGTGAAAATTGGGGTTCAGGAGAGGGGATGCTCTTGCTCTGGTATGGGGGGGTATTGGATCAGGGTAGCCCTAGAGCTAGCCGGGCTTCCTGGGGCTACAGCAGAATAGGAAGGGACAGAGACAGGCCAGGCCTCGCAGGACTATGCTAGACAGGGACTGTGAATCCAGGATCACACCAGTTTCTCAGTGTTGAGTTATTGAAGTCTTCAGCATAAAGATATGCACTGGTATATATTTTCCCCTTTGTTGGGCTTTTTGAAGCATTGGTTCCAATATCAAGGTTAAATTTGGAAAAAAAGAAAGAAAGAAAAGCAAGGAATGAAAGAGGGAGATACCTTCTGACAGATACATAACAAATAATGACTGGTCCAACCTCCCTCACCACCCTCCCATCTCTCAAACACACAGATATAGCCCTTATCATATAACACAAACGTGAAATTCCAGGGCAAGAAGTATTGCATTGTATTGTTTTTATGCTTTTATTTTAAAAGTATATATGATAAAATATATGAGAAGACACAGAATCTCCCAGAAATACTTGCTGCCAATATATTTTGCTAAAACTGACTCCCAAGAGTTTCATCTGCATTTCATATTATAACTGACACTGACAGCTTCCCTGAAAGCCTTGTGAAGAGGAGCCTGCTTGCCCCTTTAGAGACATGGTACCACGTAGTGTTGCATACATGATAGCCTTTGCAGTGCCTCACCTCAGAAGATACATGCCATCACTTTGTCCCTTATTGGTCATATTACCTTGACTGGTCATTAAGATACTATCTGCCAATTATCCATTGTAAAACTTCCTTCTCCCCTTTGTAATTAATGTGAGCTGTGTTAAGTGATGTTTCAGGTTATATGACTATCCTGCATCTATTGATAGTTCTAGCCAGAATCAACTATTATTACAGCTGCTGAAAAATCGTGGCTTTTCTACTCTTATTATTCCTTCTATATTTACTGGTGAGCATTTGTGTCAAAAGATACAAAAATGTCCCTCATTTATGTTCATTTTATGGAAGCTGTAGGAATTTTACTATTCTACCTCTGATGTAAGCTCCTTCCACTCATATCTTATCATTATTATAGTAATTTAATTAAAAGACTATGGAATAAGAAGTGCTATTTTGGGAATACCCAAATGGTAAAGATGGTGGTATTAGCTTCTTCTTTTCTTATTACTCACCAGCAGTGTTACAGGATACATGTCCTTCTTGCTGCATAATATCAAAGAGAACAGATGCTGTAAATTCATATTCAGGCAGGACATAGAAAGGATCGTTCAGAATGTGTACATGACAAGAAATCATTGCTTGGTTCTAGATGTTCTGCTGTCACAGCGTTTTGGTTTTTTGCCTTCTTCTTCTTTTTGACTTTGTTTATATTCAGCTTTACTCTTTTGCCCCACATTCCTACTCAGAAGAAATGTCTGCTCATTTACATTTGTAATGCTACAAAACTTTGAATAAAATGCTTAAGTATCAATTATAGTGAATAGAGATTTTTATAAATATTCATCACACACTATAATCTAACTATTTCCTAGCGAGCAAATTAGTAAAGCTCAGTGCATTGTAAATAACAATCTTCACGGTACTTTGGTTTTATTTATTTTTGCCAAATGATTATTAGGAGAATGGAGACTGGCACTGGTAATTAGAGAAAGAGATAGGATGCCCAGTGTGCACATGTGTAGGTGCCTGACTGTTATTCCCACCCCTATCCTCAATCCTGCCAAGTTACAAGACTGAAAGAGATTATGATACACTGCTTTAGTCTATATTTTCTTTTTAAAAAGTGTTTAATTATTTATTTTGAGAGGGGAGGGGCAGATAGAAGGAGAGAAAGAATCCCAAGCAGGTTCCGTGCTGTCAGCGTGGAGCCCAGTGGGGGGTGGGGGGGAGCTCAGTCTCACAAACCATGAGATCATGACCTGAGCCATAATTGAGAGTTGGATATTTAACCAGCTGAGCCACCCAGCATTCCTAATCTATATTTTCTAGGTAAGTCTATGATAACTACTTGTCCATCCACCCATCCATTCATCCATTCATCCATCCATCCATCCACCCAACATTTGCCATCTATATTGAACATCTAGTCACTGTCAGGCACTGTTCATAGCATCACATATATAGAGATGAATAGGACATAGTCCCTACTCTTAAATAACTCCTATTACTATATAGGAATCAATCTACCTCTAAGGCCTTCTTTCTTTTCTGTCCAGTAATTTCCTCACAAATGTGAATACCTGCTGTGTTTTTCTCCTCCATGCTGATGCAGATAAAGCCTACTTTTGAGGACTGTTATCCACATCGGCTTCATCTAGGAAGCTAAAAATCACTGCACAACACCTCTAGAGTTGCCCTTTTTTTTTTAATTTTTTTTCAACATTTATTTATTTTTGGGACAGAGAGAGACAGAGCATGAACGGGGGAGGGGCAGAGAGAGAGGGAGACACAGAATCGGAAACAGGCTCCAGGCTCTGAGCCATCAGCCCAGAGCCTGACGCGGGGCTCAAACTCACGGACCGCGAGATCGTGACCTGGCTGAAGTCGGACGCTTAACCGACTGCGCCACCCAGGTGCCCCTAGAGTTGCCCTTTTAAGACAACTTGTTAGGGGGGGTGCCTGGGTGGCTCAGTCAGTTGGGCGTCTGACTTCAGCTCAGGTCATGATCTTGCGGTTTGTGAGTTCGAGCCCCGCGTTGGGCTTTGTGCTGACCGCTCAGAGCCTGGAGCCTGCTTCAGATTCTGTGTCTCTCTCTCTGCTCCTCCCCTATTCATGCTCTGTCTCTCAATAATAAATACACGATAAAAAAAAATTAAAAAAAAGAAAATACAACTTGTTAGGAAAACTGTATATTTCTCTCACCTCCTATGAATTACTGAAAAGAAAACATGATAGAGAAAGAAGGGATGGAAGTATTTGTCATGAAGGGACAGAAAAAATCCTAAAGAAAACTTAAGTTCTCCTTTCCCAATATATCCTTCAATAACTCTAGGAGAGAGAAGAGAATATCTAATAAAATACTAGAGAATATAATTCATGCTATTCTTTTTAAGAACAATAAAAATAATTAAAAATTCCAAGTTATCTAGGGTGTGGGGTGCCTGGGTGGCTTAGTTGGTTAAGTAACTGACTCTTGATTTTGGCTCAGGTCATGATCTCATGGTTTGTGAGATTGAACCTCACATTGGGCTCTACATTGAAAGCACATAGCCTGCTTGGGATTCTCTCTTTCCTTCTTTTTCTGCCTCTCTCTCTCTCTCTCTCTCTCAAAATAAATAAATAAAACTTAAAAAAATAAAGGTATGGGGGGAGGTTTTTTCATTATTCTTTTTAATTTTTTTAATGTTTATTTATTTTTGAGAGAGAGAAAGAGACAAAGTGCAAGCAGGGAAAGTGCACAGAGAGGGAGACACAGAATCTGAAGCAGGCTCCAAGCTCTGAGCTGTCAGCACAGAGAGCCTGACGTGGGGCTCAAACCCATGAACAGTGAGATCATAACCTGAGCCAAAGTCGGATACTTAACTGACTGAGCCATCCAGGTGCCCTGGGGGGAGGTTTTTTTCAACATGAGAAAATATAATAGAATACCTAGAGGGCTATACTTTTTCCACATGGAAAGAGATAGTTATCAGTGCTTATTTCCTTTTTATACAAAGTAAATTTTTAGAATATTATTTATGGTTACTCAATTCAACTACTAATGAAGAGAGATATATCTCAATATCTTTTTAAAAATCTTTTCAATTTTCCATGAAGAACTTATTCTCTTTTAAGTACATTTATTAGTAACAATTTCAGTAGTAAAATGCTATGCTTTAAATATACTTTCATATTCATTATCTCATTTCACCCATATAACAATTTCATGAAGTAGATAGAGAATGAATTATCTTCATTTATCAGATACAGAGAACTATAAAGTGACTAGTGACTTATTCATGCCCACACACCTTAGAGCCAGAGATAAAAATAGACGTAAGCTCTCCATGATTCCTGGTCCAGGATGCTTTCCATTATAACAATTATCTTCCTAGTTGCTCTTAATATCTATGATCTGTTGCAGACAAAACGCCAAAGGAAAATTCTTTCAGTAAAATAAGGAACATACTAGTTAGGATCTAATAAAATGTGTTTAAAAATGTGTTGCTTTCCTTCAGTCGTATCCTTATTTACCCTAGATCAGAAAAGGATGAATGCATACTACCAGAAATTTACCATGAGACTAATTATTTCATAGTTTTGTTAATTTTGTGGCCAACGCTAATTCATGTGTCAACCTTTACTTGGAAACTTTCTGTATCATTCTAGACCAAAATCTTACTAGTAATATAAGAAATGTTGCTGAATCTTTGCCAATTATAATTTGGGAGTTTGCTGATGAGTTAAGTTAGACCATATTACTTACAGATTTGATTTAGTTTATTGGTTTAATGATCTTCTCAGTAGAACATGACAGCATAATATTTCTTTCACTTTCCACTTTGACTTTATAACTAGGGAGAATTTTATGATCACTAAGGTCCTATTCACATCCAAACCCATGCAATTTAATTCTATATATGTCTTGGCCAGGACAACACTTTCCAATTTACAGAGAAAGTTTTCTCCAAATGATGCCCATTGGTTCCCGATATGATACTGACAGATATCGTCTATTTTAAAGAAAAAGTACAAGTTATAGAAGGCATCAATATGATGGGGAAATCACTTTTGATTTCTCAAAAAAAAAATGATGGAGTAGTGACTGACATACAGAGCAGTGACTCAATGAATGTTTGCCGAATGAACACATGAACTGGTTAACATTTATGCATGACATATATCTTGGCTATTTACCTTTTCTAGAGAGGCACTGGCATTCCCAGTCTAAGTTAGGAGATCCTCTGGTTTCCATTGCATTCCATCATACTCCGGTCTTAAATTTGTCATCAAGGCTGTTGAGGTTAATACCATTGTTACTACTATATTTACTGGGTTCCAGAAGCAGAGGCAGTAGATTATTAGCTCATTTACTTATCTCTCTATTACACTGTTAGCTCTTTAAGGATTGTGCCTGGGTCAGAGTCAAAACAGCAGCAACCAATATTTATTGAGTTCTCATGCTACTTGTATAGGCTGACCTCATTTAAGTTTCATAGCATGCTTATGCTGTAGGTACTACTGTAAAATCTACTTTACCATAAGATAACACAGTAGCTATTTCTTCAAGATATATTCCTAAAACTGAAATTACTGCAAAGGCTGTAACTATTTTTCCATGTTTTAATTATTTACTTAAAAAAATTTTAATGTTTGTTTTTGAGAGAGAAAGTGAGAGAGAGAGAGACAGAGCACAAGTGGGGGAGGGACAGAGAGAGACACACACACAGAATCTGAAGCAGGCTCCAGGCTCTAAGCTGTCAGCACAGAGCTCGTCGCAGGGCTTGAACCCACAAACTGCCAAATCATGACCTGAGCTGAAGTCAGACACTTAACTGATTGAGCCACCCAGGTGTCCCCCATATTTTAATTATTTATAATTTTAAAAAATATTTATTTTTTAGAACAGTTTAGATTTAAATAAAAACTGAAAGTAGAGTCCCATATACCCTACACCCAGTTTCCCTTATTATTAACATCTTACATTAATATGATACCTTTGTCTCAATTATTGAACTAATGCTGAGATAGTACTTTACTCAGATTACTTTTTTTTTATTTAAAAAAATTTTTTTTAACATTTATTTATTATTGAGAGACAGACCATGAGCAGGGGAGGGGCAGAGAGAGAGGGAGACACAGAATCTGAAGCAGGCTCCAGCCTCCGAGCTTGTCAGCACAGAGCCTGATGCAGGGCTCAAACTCACAAACCAAGAGATCATGACCTGAGCCCAAGTCTGACGGTTAACAGACTGAGCCACCCAGGCGCCCCAGTACTTTACTCAGATTTCTTTAGTTTTTACCTAATGTGCTTTTTCTGTTCCAGGATCCCATCCAGAATAATGCATTATTTTTAGTTTTCATGTCTTCTTAGGCTCCTCTTGGCTATGACAGTTTTTTAAACTTTCTTTGCTTTTGATGACCCTGGCAGTTTTAAAGAGTACTAGTTAGATATTTTATATAATGGCCCTCAATTGGAATTTATTTGATGTTTTCCACATGATTCTACTTGGGTTATGAGTTTGGGGTAGAAAGACCATTTTCATTACATAGGGTAAAGCGCCTCTTTCATTACATCAGAGCAAGGTATATACTATCAACATTTCTTATCATTGTTGATGTTGACCCTGATCACCTGGCTGAGGGAGTGTTTGTCAGATTTATCCATTGTAAAATTTCTCTTTTTCTTCCCTTTCCATATTGTGCTCTTTGGAAATAAGTCACTATGTGTATCCCTTACTCAAGGAATTATTTGGAATTCATCTACAAGAGATATTTCTCTCTTCTTCCCCATTTATCCAGTCATTTGTTTATATCAGTATGTACTCATAAATATTTATTTTAAACACTACTTTATCTATTTTTTTGCTCAAAGTGTTTCAACTTTGGGCATTGGGCGCTCTTCCAGTTGTCTCCTGTGTCCTTTTGCCGTACCCACACCAATTATTTTTTCCTCTTTGAACACATCTTTAATTTCTAGTACTAAAAGATGTTCTGAGATCCTCTTATGCATTTCCTGCCCCAGTCTTAGAATCAGTCATTTTTCCAAGGATCCCTGATTACTTTGATTGGAGAATAGTATTAGAAACCAAAATCTGGGTAATAAGTGTGCTTGTTGCTAGTAATATATCAATACTTCTAAACCCTCTCAGTTGACAAAGCAAAAATATAGACATGCATATATTAACTTGTGTATATACACATATCGATAAATACATCTATGTTTAACCATTTTCATCTATATTAAGCTAAACATGAGTTTACACTGGTGTCTCAAACTCTAATCTATTACCACATGGATCATTCTAGCCTCCTCCAGCTTACCTATAAACTTCCACTCCAACAGTGTGAAACCTAGCTCACATCATTTGCCATGTGTTTACTTAATTGTTTAATCCTACTATACACATACAGCAATATCAGAATTGTTGACTTGTACTCCTGTGGGAAACTACTTTACCAACTAGAGTACATTGCCTATGTGCAGTTCCATTTGCCTTTATTCTTACAGATGCTACTCATTTCCAAATTTATTTACATCAGTAAATTTTACTCTGACCCCATTCTGTGAGGTCATAGCATACATTTTATAAAACAATTATATTCTTTTGTCACAGTCTGTATTCCATCTTGGGATTCCCCAACCTCTAAATGATTAAAAAAATTTTTTTTATATGTTAAGACTCACACTTTGCTGAGTGAGTTCTATGGATTGTGAGACACACATAGTGTTACTTATCTACCATTACACTACCATATAAAATAGTTTCGTTGCCCTATGAAATGTCCTGTACTACACAGGTTCAACCTCCTCCTATCTCCCTGGGCCCCTGGGAACCACAGGTCTTTTTACTGTCTCTATAGTTTTGCCTTTTCAGAAGTTTCAAACAATTGGAATCATATAGTATATAGCCTTTTGACTAGTTTCTTTCAATTAGCAACATTCATTTAGGTTTCAACCATGTCTCTCATGGCTTAATAGCCTATTTCTTTTTGTTGCTGAATAATATTTCACTGTATGAATGTACCACAATTTGTGTATCCATTCATCTATTAAAGAGCAGCTTGAGGGGTGCCTGGGTGGCTCAGTCAGTTAAATGTCTGACTGTTGATTTTGGCTGGGGTCATGATCCCAGAGTCATGGGATTAAGCCCCACTTCAGGCTCTGCACTGAATGTGGAACCTGCTTGGGATTCTCTCTCTGTCTCTGTATCTCTCTCACTCTGCCCTTTCCCCCACTAGTGCTCTCTCTCTCTCTCTCTCTCTCTCAAATAAAAAAAAATAATAATAAAGAACAGCCTGGTTGCTTTCAGTTTTTAGTGATTATGAATAAAGCTACTATATACATCAATTGCAACTTTTTATAAGTTTTTTAAAAACTATTTAGAGAGAGAGAGAGAGAGAAAGAGAGGGAGGGGGAGGGGCAGAGAGAAAGGGGGACAGAGAATCTGGTGTAGAACCTGATTTGGGGCTCAAACTCATGAATTGTGAGATCATGACCTGAGCTTAAGTTGGGCACTTAACCGACTGAGCCATGCAGGCATCCCAATGTGAAACATTTTGTTGGACATAAGTTTTCAAATTGTTTGGGCAAATACCCAGGAGCACAATTTGTGGATTATATGATAAGACTATGTTTAGAAACTGCTAAACTGTGTTCCAAAATGGGTGTACCAGTTTTTTTTTTCCTTTTGCATTCTTATCAGTGAATGAAAACTCCTATTGCTCTGTAACTTTACCAGCAAATGGATTTGTCAGGCTCTTTTGGAATTTAGCCATTCTAATAGGCATGTAGTATATCATTGTTGTATTTATTTTTTATTTATTTATTATTTTTAAATGCTTATTTATTTTTGAGAGTGAGAACGCCTGAGAACAGGTAGGGCGGAGAGAGAGAGGGAGAGAGAGAGAGAGAGAGAGAGAGAGAGAGAGAGAGAGAGAGGATCCAAAGCAGGCTCCATGCTGACAGCAGAGAGCCTGATGTGGGGCTCCAACTCACAAATTGTGAAATCATGGCCTGAGCTGAAGTCGGATGCTAAAACAACTGAGCCACCCAGGTGCCCCATCATTGTTGTTTTAATTTACAGTTCTCTAATGGAAAATGACATTGAGCATCTCATGTGTTTATTTGCCGTCTGTATATTTTCTTTGGTGAGTTGTCCAGATCTCTTGCTCATTTTTAAATTGAGTTATATGTCTTATTACTGTTGAGTTGTAAGAATAGCCTGTATATTTTATTTTTTTCAATGTTTATTTATTTTTGAGAGAGAGACAGAGCACAAGTGAGGGAGGAGCAGAGAGAGAGGGAGCCAAAGCCAGGGTCCAGGCTCTGAGCTGTCAGTACAGAGCCCAAAACGGGGCTCGAACTCTTGAATCCTGAGATCATGACCTGAGCCGAAGTCGGATGCTCAACCAACTGAGCCACCCAGGTGACCCAAGAATACTCTGTATATTTTCAATACAAAGCTTTGTCAGATAAGTGTTCTGCAAATATTTTCTCCAAGTCTGTGGTTTGTTTCTTCATTCTCTAAACAATTTTTCACATAGCAGAAGTTTTTATTTTAATGACATCAATTTTTTTCTTTCACAGATTGTGTTTTTGTGTTGTATCTAAAAAACTAATCACCAAAAGTCACCTAGATTATACTATCTTTTCACCTAGAAGTTTTATTATTTTACATTTACATTTAGGTCTATGATCCAATTTGAGTTCATTTTGATGAAAGATAGATGGTCTCTGTCTAGTTTTTATTGTTGTTATTGTTTTGTTTTGCATATGGATGTACAATTTTTCTAGTACCATTTGTTGAAAATCTATCCTTTTTTCATTGAATTGGCTTTGTTCCTTTGTCAAAGATCAGTTGACTATATATGTGTGAATCTATTTCTGGGCTTTATATTTCTTCCATTGTTCTATGAGTTCGTTCTTTCAATACCACACCATCTTGATTACTGTAGCTTGATAGGAAGCCTTGAAAGCAGTATAAGTTCTCCAATTGTGTTCTCCAGTATTGTGTTTGCTATTCTGTTGCATTCCATAAAAACTTTAGAATCAGTTTGTTGTTAACAGTTACAAGAGAGTTTGCTGGGATTTTGATTGGTACTGCATTGAATATCTAGATCAGATTGGGAAGCACTGACATCTTAACAACATTTAGTCTTCCAGTCAGTGAACATGGAATATCATTTCTCTCCCTTTACGTGTATATTTTAGGGGCGCCTGGGTGGCGCAGTCGGTTAAGCGTCCGACTTCAGCCAGGTCACGATCTCGCGGTCCGTGAGTTCGAGCCCGGCGTCAGGCTCTGGGCTGATGGCTCAGAGCCTGGAGCCTGTTTCCGATTCTGTGTCTCCCTCTCTCTCTGCCCCTCCCCCGTTCATGCTCTGTCTCTCTCTGTCCCAAAAATAAATAAACGTTGAAAAAAAGATTTTTAAATTTATTTCATGAGGGTTTTGTAGTTTCCATACACAGATCTCGTATATAAATCATATACCTGAGTTAGATTTATACCTAAATATTTAATTTTCCTAGATACCATTGTAAGTGATACTATTTTTAGATTTCAAATTCCAATTGTTCATTACTGGTAAAGCAACTGACTTTTGTATATTATTCTTGTATGCTATGAACTTCCTCTATTCACTTAGTAGTTCCAAAAGTTTTTTGTTGTGGTTTATTCTTTGGGGTTTTCCATATAGTCAGTGTTATATCCTGTTTTCCAATCTGTATGTACTTACTTCCTTTTATTTTCTTATCGCACTAGCTAGGACTTACCGTACAATATTGAATAGGAGTAGTGAAAAGGGATATCCTCATCTTGTTCATTATTTTAAAAAGAAAGTGTCCAATTTTTCATTTTTAAATATGATATTAGCTATAGGTTGTAAAGATTCTTTATCAAGTTGAGGAAATCCCTCATATTTCTTGTTCAGTGAGAGTTTTTAATGTGAATAGATGTTGGATTTTGTCAAATGCCTTTTATGTATTAGTCGATAAGATCAATAAGAATTTCTCCTGTAGCTTGTTGATATGGTGGATTACATTGATTTTTGAACATTGAACCAGCCTTGCCTAGCTAGAATAAGTCCACTTTAGAATAAGTCTAATTATTTTTATACACTGTTGGATTTAATTTGGTAATATTTTCTTGAGGATTTTTACATCTATGTTGATGAGAGATTTTGATCTGTAGTTTTCCTTTATCATAATGTCTTGATCTGTTTTTGGTATTGGGATAATGGTGGCCTCATAGAATGAGTTAGAAAGTGTTCCCTCTGGTTCTATTTTCTGGAAGAAATTGTAAAGAATTGTTCTTTACAAATACAATTTTTACAAGAAATTGTAAAGAATCATTTTCTCCTTAAATGTTTGTTAGAATTTACTAGTGAAACCATCTGGGACTGGGGTTATGAGCTACTAATTACAATTTTATAATAGATATAGTTCCATTTACATTTTCTGTTTCTCCTTGTATGAATTTTGGTGGATTTTTAAATTTATTTATTTTTATTTCTTATTTTACAGAGATGGGGGTGGGAGACAGAGGGAGAGAGAGAGAGAATCTTATGCAGGGCTCAATCCTATGACCCTGGGATCATGACCTGAGCTGAAATCAAGAGTCAGATGCTCAACTGACTGAGCCAACCAGGTGCCCCTGAATTTTGGTAGTTTGTGTCTTTCAAGAAATTGGTCTGTTTCATCTAAGCTATCAAATTTGTGGACATAGATTTGTTCAGAGTCTTCATTTATTATCCTTTTAGTGTCCATGGAACCAGTAGTAATGACCACTTTTTCATTTCTGTCAATAATTTGTGTCTTCTTTCCTTTTTTCCTTAAAGTTGGTTTGGCTACAGGTGTATGAATTTTAGATCTTATTTGGCTTCACTAGGTCACTGGACCTTTATCAGTTACATTTTTGTTTTCAAAGATGTAGCTTTTGGTTTTATTGGGTTTTTTTCCTCTGTTTTCTTATTTTCAATTTCATTAATTTCTCCTCTAATTTTTCTTTTCTTCTGCTTGCTTTAAATTCACATTGATAATCTCCAGCTTCCTAAATTAAAAGCTTAATGATTTTAGATTTCTTTTTCTAATATACTCATTTAATGCAATAAAAACTCTCTAAGCACTATTTTTGCCACATTATACAAGTTTTAATGTTTTAATTTTATTTTAACTTAGTTCAGAGTATTTAAAAATTTTTCTTGAAACCTCTTCTTTGACCCATGTGTTATTTAGAAATATGCTGTTTAATCTCCAAATATTTGAGGTTTTTCAAGTTATTTTTCTGTTATTGATTTCTAGTTTGATTGTGTTATGGTCTGAGGACATATCGTATGACTTCTATGCTTTTTAACTTGTTAAAGTGTGTTTATGGCCTAGAATATAGTCTATCTTGATGAATGTTCCATATAAGCTTGAGAAGAAGACATATACTGTTAGAGTATTTTATATCAGATCAGGTGATTGATAGTGTTGTTTAGGCCAACTATAGCCTTACTGATCTTCTGCCTGCTTCACCTATCAATTACTGAAAAGGGGTGTTGAAGTCTCCAACTATAATAATGGAGCTTTCAACTTCTCCTTGCAGTTCTATTAGTTTTTGCCTCATGTATTTTGACATGCTGTTATTTGGTGCATTAAAGATGTGTTACCCTCTTTATATTTTGCTGAATTTGTTTTGATAGATTTTAAAAGGATTTTTATATCTATGTTCATGAGGAATGTTACACTGTATTTTACATTTCTTGACAAGTCTTTTTTAGATTTTGGTATAAGAGTTACGTTGACATCATAAAATAAGTTGGGAAGAGTTATCTTCTTTGTATTCTAAAAAATGTGTAAGATTGCCATTATTCCTTCCTTAAATGTTTCATAGAATTTGGCAATGATGCTATCGGTCTGGAGCTTTTTGTTGGGACATTTTTAAATTACAAACTTAATTTCTTTCACGGTTTATGGCTATTCAGACTTCACATTTCTTCATTTCTTCTTGTTTTAGTTTTGATAAGCTACATTTTCTGAGGCACTAGTCTATTTTATCCAATTTATCAAATCTTCTAGCATAAAATTGCTCATAGTATTACATTATTATCATTTTTATGCCTGCAGGTTCTGTGATAATATCCTTCTTTCATTCTCCCTTTCTTTCTTTCTTTCTTTTTTTTTTTTTATTATCTTACCTCAGGGTTTATCAACTTTCTTAACCTTTTCAAAGAGTCTACTGTTGGTTCTGCTGATTTTCTCAACAGGCTATTTTCTGTTTCCTTTTACTTCTGCTCTTATCTTTATTATTTTATTTCTTTTAATTACTTTGATTTTACTTTCTTCCCAGCTCTTTAAGTTAGAAGCTTAGAGCACTGATTGTAAATCTTTCTTCTTGTCAAATAAAAGTGTTTTAAGTAATTTTTTTTTTCTTCTCACAGCTGCTCTAGCTACATCCCACACATTTTAGTATGTTATGTTTTAATTATTATTCAGTTTGGAGCATTTTCTAGTTTCGTTTTTGAATTTTTTTGACCCATGTGTTATTTAAGATCATGTTGCTTAATATACAAGTGGTTAGCATTTTTTTAGTATTGTTATTGATTTTTTATCTAATTCCCTTGTGGTCAGAGAACATAGGGTATATTATTTCAATATTTTGAAATTTGTTGAGAATTATTTGATGGCCCGGAAAATTCTAGATCTTTGTGAATGTTCTGTGGGCACTAAAAAAGAATGTGTATTCTTTAGTAGTTGGATTTAGTGTCCCATAAGCCTCAACGAGGTCAAATGATTTACATTGTAATATAAATCTATATTTTCTCCATTTATTCTATCAAATATAAGAGATGGTATTAAATTCCCTGACAATGATTTTGAATTTGTCTAGTTTTTTCCTTAGTCTTTAAAAATTATTTTATGTATTTTGAAGTTGTATAAAAGATGATTACCTTTTATTGATCTTTTTCTCTCTACTAGTTTTGGTCAGCCTACCTCCTGACTTCAAGTAAGTCATAGAAAACAACAACAACAACAACAACAACACTTCTGTCATGTTTTAGGCACGCCTTAAAAAATTTTTTTTTAATGTTTATTTATTTTTGAGAGAGAGAGAGAGACAGAGCACCAGCGGGGGAGGGGCAAAGAGAGAGGGAGACACAGAGTCCAAAGCAGGCTCCAGGCTCTGAGCCATCAGCACAGAGCCTGACACGGGGCTCAAACTCACAAACCATGAGATCATGACCTGAGCCAAAGTCAGACACTTAGCTGACTGAGCCACCCAGGCGCCCATTTTAGGCACTCTTATTTTCAGTTTTTCTGTAATATATATCCATACCTAATACTAAATGACATAAGTAGTATGATAGAAAAGTACAAGATACCATGAAGGTGTATAAAACTTAGCCATGGAAATCAGGAAGAGCTCTCCATGGAGGTGATACATTAATAGTAAGGTGGAAGTTAGCTCTAATAGCAGGTTGTGAAAGGAACATTCGAAGAAACAGAAAACTTGTGTGCATAAGCCTTGAGGCAAGGAGGAGCTTGGATCTTTGAAGAAACTCAAAGAAGTCAAGAATAGCTCCATTGCTTCATTGTAGAGTGAAGGCAGAGGTGGCAGAGGAATAGTGGGCAGGGAGGCATATGTAGAGGCTTGAAGCTTCCTGAGAACAGTGGAAGTATTAAGAGGTTTTAAGGCAAGAAGCGCCATGATCTGGTGTACAATTTTTAACAAGTACTTAAACTGTTGTGAGAATAAATTGCAGAAAGGAAGAAATGGATGCAGAGAGTTAAGAGGTGATTGAGGTGAGTAAGGTGCAGGAGACGAGGGAGGCTTAGGTTAAAGTGTATATAGGAGAGCTGAGGTAAGTGGAAGAAGTCAAAGATAAATTTTGCATCTAGAATGATAGTTGGTCATGGATTGGATGTCGGTGGTAAGAGAGAATGAAGTACCAGTGATGCTTTTTGGCATGTGTGGAAATAGAGAAATATGAAAGAACAGATGGGGGGGCGGGGAATAGGTTCTAGTACACTGCAATTCAGATGTCTAAGGTACATCAAAGAGAAAGTATTACACAAGCTGTGAGATATATGAGCCTGAAGAAGGATCTAAGCTGGAGATATACATTTTGGGAGTTATAAACAGATGGCAACTAATGCCAAGAGAATGGGTCAAATAATTTAGACAGGAAGTATAATTACAAGAAAAAGAGAAGACTATAAAACAACCAGAAAGAACTCTTAACATTCAAAGGTCAGAAAGAAGGAGCTGATGAGAAAAAAGGAGAAAAGGGGCCAGGTATATAAAGTGATCTTATAAAAGTCAATACTTTCCTTCTGGTGATGTCTTTTTGTTTTGTCTATGGATTCTTCAGAGTCCAGGCTGTTTCTCCAAGGTCTGAAGGAGGTTACTCATTTTTGTGTAATCATTCATTTTGTGTGCATGTCCCTCTGCACAGCTGCTGGGCCCAAAACATTGCAGCTAACTACTAGAAAATGTCTTTAAATTCACACGCAGTCATTTTCCTTAAGGCATTCACAGAATACCAGAATGGCTCAAGAAAGATGGCTTCTGGAATTAGCTAAACATTGGCCTGGAACCAAGGGTCAGATTTTTATACTAGGTCCTTGAAATACAGTTTATTTCGTTTATAATGATTAATTAATTTCCTCTTAGGAACCCCTTGGTCTTTTCTTACAATGAAACCAGACTGACTGTTAGTAATGGCAAGACAAAAGCATGGTGAAGAGGAACTATCCTTAACACTTTCCATTTATTATCAGATTTCTTGGTCAAGGTTTATATCACTGGTGAAGATGGAGGTATTCTAGGATATAGTAAATGAAGGAACTGGGAACCCAGACAATATTCAAGTGAGAGTGACAGAACTTTTCTCAGTGTAATCAAGCCTGGAAGAGCTGGCAGAAATACCATGGTTTGGCAGATTTATCACTACATCCTTGAGTGCTGACTTGAAGTGTGGCTGCATGGCTTTAACGGATGGCTGTGTGAAGGAAGATTGAATCAGTGGCATTAACCATAAAAAGGAAAGACTGGTTGTACATACTGGATGACCCAAAAATGATGATTATCCAGTGCAAGCTATTTATACTTGAGATTCTTGGGAAGGGAGCAGCATATGCTCCTAAAAGTGTGAATCAGAACTTCCAGGGGCTATGCAGTTTGAAAATGATCACAAGACATTCTGTCACATAATTCTTTGTTTTAAGTTTATTTATTTAAGTAATTTCTACACCTGGCATGGGGCTTGAACCCATGACCTCAAGATTAAGAGTCACATACTCTGGCAACTGAGCCAGACAGGCACCCCTCTGATACATAATTCTGGGGGAGGTGGTGGTAGGTACGCCTAACTTATTTCCAGTCTCCAATATGCCCAGTTAAAAATTATTACAACAAATCCAGTAAAAGACAAATAAACTGGGAAAATATACTGGCAACATGTATAGCAGATAAACTTATTAATTTTGTTACATAAAATCTTATTTATATCCATAAGAAAAATAGACACAACTAATAGACAAAAAATAGCCAGAGAATGCAAATAGATGGTTCTCAAAATAAGCTAAAATGACAATTAACATGATAAAACATTAAGCAACAATGAAATAATATTTGCCTATCAGATTGGTAATGATTGCAAGGCATAAATTCAGTGAGGAGAATAAATTCAGGCTTGATGGTTTCCACAGGTTTTTCTATAACAATGATGGCATCCTTCCTTAACTTTCATGATGTAATCCTTCCTTACTTTCATCGTGCGTTAACAACCCTTTCCACAGAGTACCATGTGTAATGAGCCTTAAAGGTCCTTATGACCCCCTAATCTAGAGGCTGAATTAGAGACATTGTGTTTGGGGGCAAGTAGACCATTTTAACACTTTTGGTGTTGAAATCACGGGGTTCTGGGTGGCCAGAGGCATTGTCCAATATCAAAAGAACTTTAAAAGGCAATCCCCAAAGGCAAGATCCTTCCTGACTTCAGGGACAAACTATTGAGGGGATCAATCCAGAAAAAGTGTTCTTGTTGTCCAGGCTGTCTTGTTGTACAACCAAAAACCTGGCAGCTGGTGTTTATCTTTTCCCTTCAAGGCTAAGGGATTAGCAGCTTTATAGATAAGAGCAGTCCTGATTATAAACCTGACCGTATTTGCATAAAACAGTACAGATGACTTTCCCTTCTTGCCTTCAAACTGGTGCTCACTTCTCTTTCTTTCTAATAAATGTCTTTTGTGGCATTTTATTCCAGAATAGGGCACTTCTATCTGCATTAAAAACCGGTTTAGGCAGATATCCTTTCTCCTCAATGATTTCTTAATGGTGTCTGGGAACTCATATGCTGCCTCTTGATTGGCAGAAGTTGCTTCTCCTGTTAGCTTGACATTAGTAGCCAAACTTCTTTTTTAAAATTATCAAACCATCCTTCACTGGCATTAAATTCTCTAGCATCACACGCTTCACCTTCCTTTTGCTTTAAGTTGTCATATAATAACTTCACTTTTTTTTCAAATATTAGAGTCTATAATTATGCCTTTTTTATAGCAATCCAGAACCCACATAAAAGCTGCATTTTCAGTATGAGATAAAAAGGGAGTTTGCAAAAAGTTCAAGGTTTCTGCACCTGCTGGCAGAACTGTAGCAACAGCTTCATGACTTGTCCTTTTATTTTTTTTTTATTTTTATTTTTTTTTGACAACGGTCCTTACACTAGATTCATTTGTCTTGAAACAGCAGGCATCTGCAGCTGCAGATCTCAATCTATGGTACATATCAAGCAATTCACCTTTTTCTTGTAATGTCGTGACTTTTCTCAGCTTCTTGGGAGCACTCCCAGCATCACTAGTGACACTTTGTTTGGGTCCCATTCAAGGCTTACAGTATTGCACTAAACATGATGAAAACTATGTGAGATCCAGGAGAGATCACTTATTACTGTGATTCCCAGTTTACTGGAGAGACATATTATTCATACAGAGAGGATCAGTATCATACAGTGTGTATTTAAAAAATTTTATTTGAGAGACACAGAGAGAGAGAGAAGCAGAGGGGGAGAGGGAGAGAATCTTAAGCAGGCTCCATGCTTAGTCCTGATGCAGGGCTCTATCCCACAACCCTGGGATTATGACCTGAGCTGAAATCAAGGGTTGGATGCGCAACTGACTGAGACACACAGGTGCCTCTCACACAGTGTTTTAAGCGGATACTGGTAACACTTGAGCTCACCACAATAACAGGAAGGGGCTATGAAATTATCACAATAGTACAGTATGTACTACAGTTAATTTCATGCAGTTATGACTTAGTATTGTATCTTTACACTTGTTTACATTTCTCTCAACTGTGAATCGTGCCTTGTATGGTCTATAAATGTTTGTGTGGGTAAGTTTTGATAAGTTTTAACTTTTTATAATAGATTTGCTATATTTTATGATAGCAAATGATAAAATAGATTAGTATCTACATATATTGTACACATTCATGACACACCTAATTTTATTTTTTTGATATTTCTAGATCATGTGGTTCATCTGTGAGTTTTTCATATTGTTGCAAATCTCCAAAAGTTTTTCCTAGATTCTTATGAGAAAAAATCCATGTATAAGTAGACCCACATAGCTCAAACCTGTGTTGTTCAAGGGTCAACTTTATTACCAAGGATTTTCTCCATTTTCTGTAAGTATTATCTACAATTTACTTATGTAACATTTAAGGCCTTTCTACGATTCTTCATCAAACTACATGCTTTCATTCCTGATTCAACAGATTCTTAGGTTCACTTTTTTTTTGAAAGCACACGTTGCTAATGATATTGACAATGTGGAAAGGCAGAAACACTAGGGAAAAAATGGACAGCTTGATTTATGTTGTTAACTCTGCATGGGCTGTAAGAAATGTTTAAATATTTTGCTATTTTATATAAAATCAATTTTTATGATAATCATATCCCCTCTCAATTTTTTGTAGATAACTATATCTTATTTGTATTCAATCCACAACAAATAACTCTAGGCCTCAAAATTTTGCAGATATTATGGATGCATATATTTGATTTTGTTCTGTCACGATGCCACCAAGGTTTTGGTTAGATGGTTGTCACTCTAGGTGAATGAACATGCAGGTCTCCTTCCCTTTGCGAATTGAGTATGTACTGGACTATTAGTCTCTATACTGGGTAATGGAGCTCCAGAGTGGGTAAGTTCTAGGGTACTTTTAATGCTGTATGATTAGACAGATCATAAATGCAAATAAACATACTACTCTTCTCGGTACTGTGAAGGAAGTGTAAGTGCCACTCCTGACTTTTTGTCATCACTTGTCTAGGATTTTCTTGTATGTGACAGGCGCCCCCTAGTGAATAGAGGGGCTTAAATTGGCCTCTACTACAGAGAGGCTAGAAAAATACTTGAAGCTGTTATAACAAGTTCACACTGCATTAAACAACTAAGATGCTGAATGAAGTTTTGTGTGTGTGAATGTGGGTGAGGATGGGGATCTGTTCTCCATAAAAAGTATCCAGGATTTCACTATATAGAAGTAGTAATCAATTTTCTAGGTGAAGGTCAAACTAATGTGAACTTCACTAGATCATCAAAGTACATAGAGTAGATCACTGATCTTTATCTACTCTTCAGGCATTACAGTTTGACTGTGTGTATATAGATATCTACTAAATTCTGTATGATACACATAACTTTGGGGTTGAGACTTGAGAAACCATAATTTCAATCCAAAAACTTTAATCTGGTAAATATATTTGATAAATTACATTTTATTTGGTTAACTTCAAGAATACAGCATTAAAGAAGACTGTGGTTGCTTGATATAATAAATCAATTACATTTAATTACCTCTTCTCTCCCCAAATCTCCTGCCACTTATAATAGTCTTTATGTTCTGAAATAAGTATGTTATAATGTTGACATCATCATAAATATTCATTAGTTATTATTTATAGCACTGGGTTAGGTCCTCGATGAGGAACTAAAAATAATTCTTATCCTCTAGGATGTTGCCAAGATAAAATAAAGTCAAAGAACATATAACCAAATCAACTGGAAAACAAACAAATTATCCAAATATGCTAAAAAACAGCATTCCTATTATTTTAACAGTGCCAAAGAGCAGAAGCAATCACACACTTGGCTCAGTGGTTTAAATGGAGCATCCTAAACCAACACCTGGAGAAAAGGTTAAACAAAACGTAGGTGACATGTTTAAGTAACAAGTAGGTGAGAAGTTTATTCTCAAAGGTCTTGTTGACATCAGAAACTATCAAATTAAGAACTGTATGTAGATTATACTTGCTACTTTTCAGGGGTATATTATACTGTTGGCTCCCACCTTACTATCTAAACAATTTTTAAAATAAAAAATTAATATTTTCTTCTTTCCCCTAGATTGTCCTTTGTCTCCTGAGCAATTATCCTTTTACATTCACCTCAACTTCTTCAGGTCCAAGAGGACTTCTCTAACAGTAAGGGCTCTCTCCGTCCTCCCTCTTGTCTGAAGCCATAATGACCTTATTTAAGACAATTATATTGCTTTGATTATTCCAGGTATAATAAAAGAGTCTACAAAACACACGCAAGCATTCATTCAAATTATTTGTAAATTGGTTAGTGAGTAGACCCCAAAGTCCAATCACAGTGTAGCTTGGAAGACAAATATCACTTCACTAACTTAGAGGGATAACTTGTGCATTTCTCTTGTCAGGACAGACATGTGCTAGTAGGGGTGAAAACACCGAACCTAAAGGAAATAGAAGTGAATGACAGGTAAGGACCAAAGCACCTCGCCTACCTCATCCTTGCTCACAAAACGCCCATTCTTCCCTGTCTTGTTTTCTAAGATGTATCGGGGAGGAAGCGAGGTCACCCGTGGGAAGGCGGCGTACTCTCCTCCTGACGACCGAGACTGAGAAGGAGCCTTAGGGAGACTCGCGGGGTGGGCGGTGGGAAGACAGACAGCTCAGAAGGGCCCAGGTGTCTTGCTCCCGCACGGCGAGAGGTGCGGGGCGGCGCGCGCCTGCGCGGACCTGGCTCTCGCCACCCCACGACCGCAGCATCCCTGCGCAAGAGTCCCAGCGGCGCGGGCGGGAGGAGGGGCGGAGGCCCCTCCGCCCCGCGCGCGCGGCCACGTGACTCGGGCCGAGGGGATTGGAGCGGCGGCGGCGCGAGGCGGCAGACTGGTGCAGCGCCTGGAGCTCACGGCGGGATCTCCTCCTCCTCTTTCTCCTGGGAGCCTGGACGGTACCTTCTCCTCCGCCCGGCTAGTCGGCGCAGCTGCCGCATCCCTACCTCCGCGGCGCCCCGAGGAGAAGGAGAAGACGCAGCTGGGCCGCCGCCGTTAGAGGGGTCCCCGGCTGCCTCTCACTCCGTCGGCGTCGCCTTCGGGGTCAACCCGCCCGCGGTGTCTCCGCTTTCTCCTCCCGCTGCCGCCGGCGCCCGCTTACAGCCGCGATGGGGCTCTTGGACTCGGAGCCGGGCAGTGTCCTCAACGTGGTGTCCACGGCGTTGAACGACACCGTGGAGTTCTACCGCTGGACCTGGTCCATCACAGGTAAAGCGGCTGGCTGCCCCGTCTTCGTCCGGCCCTGCAGTCCCTCGCTCCCTGCGGCTTTTGGGATGCTGCGGATCAGAGGAGATGCGGGGCGCGGGGACCGCGGTCTGGCACTGGTTAATCTGATCCGAACGTTAAGGCCTCCCCCTCCCCCCGCGACGCTCGCAGGGTTTTCCTCTGAGCTTCCATCTCTCGTCAGCTTCTCGGATGCTGGGGCTGACATATCAGATGGAGCCTGGGCTGCTAAGAGCTCGTCGCAGGAACCACTCCACCCTGTACTCCCACATCTCCCAGTCTCGTCTGACAGTTTTAACTTATGCACAGGATTGGTTTTAACATTTACTAATAATAGTCCTTTTGTAGAGATGGCTGGGGGAAGGAGGAGGGCTTCAGTGGTAGCTGTCTTTTTTTGCGTCTCTTCGGCCTCCTGGTTGCATTGACACAATCTGCTAAACCTGCTAATGTTTAGTCTAACTCATCCATCTATACTATAATTTGGAACAAAAAGTAAAAAGCCATTGTTTGTTCTCTTGAACCTTGCAGGATGTTAGTTTCTGAGGCTTTTTCAGCAGCAAATATGTTTGAAGTGATTGTCTGTAATGGCTTTGCGCAGTGCAGTGCAGTCAGGGGGTGGGGGAGGCTAAAATACCCGGAAAGAAATAAGTCTTTAGAAAGGGGGTCTCTCTACAGCAGCACCTAGAGGTCGTCCCAGCAGCCTGCATGTATACAATTTTCTTAAATTAGCAAACTTTTTCCCCTTAGCGGTTGTAGTTTGACAGGGATCGTCTATTGGTGGATTTATGCAGCTCTTCTAGTGGGAGCAGTTGGGCTATTATGTTATTTTTACATTTTGCCATTGATTTTCTTAATTTGCTTCAGTTGCTTTTGGGTTTTTTTTTTTTTAATTTTTTTTCAACGTTTATTTATTTTTGGGACAGAGAGAGACAGAGCATGAACGGGGGAGGAGCAGAGAGAGAGGGAGACACAGAATCGGAAACAGGCTCCAGGCTCTGAGCCATCAGCCCAGAGCCTGACGCGGGGCTCGAACTCCTGGACCGCGAGATCGTGACCTAGCTGAAGTCGGACGCCCAACTGACTGCGCCACCCAGGCGCACCTGCTTTTGGTTTTAAAGCACTTAAAAGTTTCTGAAATTACAAAAAAATTAGCCTAACGGGATTTTAGAAATGATCTTATGATTTACAATTTTCTAGTCCTTTTGCAGTGTGGCACTGCATCTCCAGCAGTGGAGGAGAGTAACCTTACACATTATGACTCTGCCTCCTTTCCCTAGAAATGAAAATATATTCCTGTAGTTTTGTATTTGTTGTCAGAGTAAATGGAATCGTGGTTACAGCATGATTACAGTACAATATGTGGGATACATTTTGTAGAGAAAAATGTGTGCTGGAATTATTTCTGTGAGACACAATGATTCTTCGACATTGTTGTGGCTTTAACTTCTTCAGCTAGGAATCTCATGTTTGGCACTGGTAAATAAGCTGTTTTAATTAGCCCTTGCAGAAGGAAATGGTTAAAAGGCAGTTTTTAATGGAGTCTTTCTTTAAATCTTCTATGTGCTGTTACACTGAGGTTACCCTGTACCTACGAGAGCTGGGAAAGATGTACCCTTCCCTTCATCTCTGATTTTGGTTATTTAAGCATTGCATCAGGGTTTCCCATTACACAATTGTGCAGAGCTGAACATCAGCTTTGGCAGATAATTGTACTTTGCATACTTTAGAGTACAGACAAGGTCGTCAAGGTCCTCCAATCTCAATTCAGCCAGAGCCACACCCCGAAGTTCTCATTCCTGTCTATTATTCCCTTCCTATCTCAGAGCTTTCTTACTTCTCGAGTCTCAGAAACAAAAACTGAGTGCAAAGGTAGAATACACTTTTCTGTGTTGGTTAATTCCTTCCTAATGATGCTGCTGTCAAAAAATATGAAAAAGATAGGAAATTTTGTGCAGTTGCCTCATGTGAAAACTTGCTACTAGCCTGTGAAGGGCATATAAGATAATATTGTAGACCAAGTCTGAGAAGTGAGAGTAGCCACTGGAACACAAGTGACCTCTCACTAACAAGTTAGAGGGAAGGTATTCACCCATGCCCCGGCTATCCACTTACGAAACCTGAGACTGATTCCTTGCTTTCTGTAATGAGCTACCTGCTGTAGGTAGATGGTATTTCTTAAACCAACTTAGAGGCTTAGTGGGATATAGTTTGTTCTGCCTTTCTACTGTGAGGAGAGATATTTTTTTAGATGCAGGCAGGACAGACCTGAACCCCATGGTGTCCCATTTCCTTTCACCCCCTATCCTATGCTCTCCATGTTACCTTTCTTTCACAACTTCACACTGCTCTCCACAAGGATCTCCTCTTGCTATAATTTCATGAAAATCTGAGTGAAGGAGTTTCAAAGTAGAAGAGTAGCTTATTACATGAAGCTGAATAAAAGTTGATGAGTCAGATGTTTGGAAAGAGGGAGAAATAAAAATGGGTGGAGAGAAAAGATGGTCTTGAGAAATAGAGGTGAGTGATGAAAGGACACAGATTATTCAGAGAGCAAGATATGAACTAGGCTCTGTGCCCTTGAGTGCTTTCATTCCCAGACTGTAGTTACATGCTTCTATCTCCATTTTATTAGTCCATTAAATATTTCTCTCCACTGAAGTTTCTACCTAAGTGTAAATGAGTGTATCTGCTTTGGACTGTCATAACAAGAATAGTTACAGATTTGTAGAGTATATTTGGTGATGCAAGAGATCTTTGCCCTAGGGCAAACGGTTTCTGGAAAAATATCATTTTGTGCTCTTATATCAAATGGTACTATTTAATAAAACATATGGTGATGCTCAAAGCAATGTATAAAAACTGGGCTTTTCAAAGGCACATGTCTAGCAAATACAGAATATGACCCATAGAGTATTAACACAGACAATGTTACTTTTACTATAATTGTTAGCACTGAAGATTTTTTTAAATATTTGTTTATTTTTGAGAGAGACAGAGACAGAATGTGAGTGGGTTAGGGACAGAGAGAGAGGGAGCCCGATGCGGGGCTCAAACTCATGAGCTGTGAGATCATGACCTAAGCTGAAGTCTGATGCTCAACCAACTGAGCCACCCAGGAGCCCCAGCTGTTAACACTTTATACGTTAGTATTGAAACTTTGAAAAAGCTGTACTTTAGGAAAAACAACAAAAATAATTCTCTACTTCCCTATATTATATTTTTAGAGATTTTGAACAATGAGTTAATCTCAGTGTATATTACACAGGAAAGTATAGACTGCTGTAGAACTTTATACTAGTTGGTGGCATGGGAGTAGGTATTCTGATGTTATTGAACTTTTTTTCCTTCTGTTCTTTTACTTTATGAGTACATTAAAATTATTAGGACTGGGATACTAGGCTCAAAGTATATAAAATCAAAGTTGTATGTAAAATTTTAAACCTGGTGAATCTTAGTATTCTCCAACTTATAAATACCCCAATTATTTACAATATCTATTGTATTTGTTTATTAAAATAAATCTTATTAGTAGCCTTTTGTGTAACTGAATTTAGCATAGAAATATCCTACAGAGTTAATAGCCAGCATGCCTGCAATAAGGCCAGCTGTCTCCTGAACTGCCATATTTCTTTTTGGCAGCATGTTTTTAAACAGCCATTGTTCATGGAGTACGTATTGGTAGTGGTGGGGAGGGGGGTGGGGAGTGGAGGTGGTTGGCATTGCTCTCTGTTTACAGATAATAGTAGCCCATATTTTGATGCAAAATTTGTGTTTACTTGGGAGTTAAACTTAGAGCATAAAGGGTCTGCTTGTTTTTGGAGGGGCAGAAGGGAGAGGAGGATGAGTGGTACAGGAGGAAGGAGGACTCTTGTAGGATGATGATGAAATTTGGAAGCAAGGCTTGTATAAGGATTTATTCTTTTCTCCTTACCATGTGTGGGCATAGTTCTGGGCTCTGGAGAAAGAATGAGGACACTTGGTCACTGCACCCATGCAGCTTATAAAGTCATGGCTGTTCCACCTTGGGAATCCAAAGGGTCCTTTGAAGGCATGACCTGTGGTTCTGTGATCTGTCAGAATTAGGCCTAGATGGTGCCTAGGAAAGTCAGAAAAGTCCTTCTTCACTATTCTTATCTTTACTTCTTTTACCTGCAGTACGGTCTTGAGTTGTAAGAAGAATATACAAGCCCTGTTTTTAGAATATTTCAGCTGTCACCATGTGGAGTTGATGTGAATATTGTCAGAGAGTATTTGTATAGGTAGACTAAGGAGAAGGGCTTCAAAGACTAAAAATTCATGGAACTGAGAATGTGTTTTAGGGTCAGTGAGTCATCCTGATTTGCTGAAACTGGGGATGTGTGAGAGGGGACATTTAACTCAGCTCATATAAGCTGGGGTAAAAGGTCTGTCCCTGGGAGTGCTAGGCCCACATGCTAGCCTGTGTTTTGAACATGTTACAATATATTTATATTAGTTTTATTATTTGTCACAGTTAATGTGTAGTCTTTAATCTTTGTTATTGTCTAAAGTATATTTTGTTTGTTTGTTTGGCCTAGCCTGTTACCATTTTTGATGTTTCTTTGAGAAAAGACATTCTAAATTCCAGGCAGCTAATTAAAGATAAATATGTGGGACATCACCAGCTCCTAACATGAGATCTCCCTTAGCTAGTGTTTTCAGTGAGGTCCTAGAGTTATCCTTCTCTCTCATAACCTCCCTGAAGCCTCTAAAAAGTCCACACCATTTAAGGATTTTTTTTGTTTTTGTTCTTGTTTTGGTGGTAGACTCTTAGACTTTAATGTCTGCTACTCTTGTCCATTCCCCAACAGCCTCATAGCAGAACATCCAATCACAGATGAAGTTACAGGAGGGTAAAACAATGCAAATTCTAAAACTGGTGTCGGGATAGTTTTATACAGTTAGATTTTTTGGCTTAGGTAGATGAGGTTTTACGAATTACATAGGTAATTATGTCAGACAGTGCTTTTGTGAGCCACAAAAAAGTTGGTTATCCTTTTAAAATTGAATTTGTTAGATTTTTTTTCTCAAGTCGTATGATAATGTCATTAGTGAGTGATTTAATATTACTAACCTAAGTATTATTTTGGATTTATTGAGTCATTTATTATTTCAAATTAGACATAAGCACATAGAGAAGGATTCTATAACAGAGCAGACTCTTTTCTCACTTTAGATGGCTCTTTTTTCCTTTTCATGGTTTGGACATTTTTCCTTTTAAAAATCAAGGCACTAGGGCACCTGGGTGGCTCAGTCAGTTAAGCTTTGGACTTCAACTCAGGTCACAATCTCGAGGTCTGTGAGTTGGAGCCCGCGTCGGGCTCTGCGCTGATGGCTCGGAGCCTGGAGCCTGCTTCCGATTCTGTGTCTCCCTCTGTCTCTGCCCCTCCCCCCGTTCATGCTCTGTCTCTCTCTGTCTCAAAATTAAATAAACGTTAAAAAAAATTTTTTTTAATAAAATAAAAAAAAATCAAGGTGCTATTGTTTTATTTTCCGTTAGAATGAGAATGAATTCTAATATATTTTTAAAACTCACCAGAGTTTTGACTTTTAGAAAAGAGAAGGGAGGAAATACAATGGACTTTCGAAACCAGATTTCCAAGTTTCCTTTTCAGCCTCGTCAGCCTGTAGTATTTCCTTAGCCACAGACCTGTAGCTCTAGCCAACTTGGATAACTCCCTCTTGAGTAAATCATGCCCATGTCTGTCTTTGTTTCTCAGTACACTGTTCCCTTTGCCTTTGCTGCCCTTTCTCCTCTCTACCTCTCCAGGAGCACTGCAGTAGAACCCAGCTCAACTGCCCTCTTTCACAAAGCCTTTCTGGGCCTTGGTACCCTTGGAGCAGTTCATTCCTTGATCTGATCCCATTCCTGTTAGCAATTGCTCATGCATTTCCTTGAGCCATTCCTTCTGTAACTCTATTTTCTTGAACCATCTTAACCTTCATTATTATTTACCCTTTCACCTCTTTGTATTTTTCTCCCCAACACTAGGGAATATCCTTGTATTTGTTGATTTGATATGTGTCAAGAGATGACCCCTTTAATCTAGCGTATTTTCAAATAGTGATATATTCTGTTGCTAAATACTAATAATATTTGGTGCCACAGTAAATTATATAAAGTTTTTTTAATGACCTTTATCATAAATTAGCCATATTCAATTGATGTTGACTAAATTTAGTGAAGGAATCAAACATTAAATCATTTATTAGCACAAAACCGTTACTTTTGAGAGATCTGAAATCAGATGTAATTCTTTCTTCCTATCTATGTGGAAGTATCATGATGAATGTGGAAGTGAGGAGGGCAGCGTGGACTGGACTGGGATTTAGATGACCGATGCTTTAGTTTCACTAATTAGTTGGGAGACTTTGGTCAGGTCCCTCTTTCCAATCTCAACTTTTTTCACCGGTAAATTGAGAGAGTTGAATCAGGTCATCTCTAAGGTCTCACCCAGCTCTTAAATTCTGGATATATATGCAATTAAAAAAAATTCTTTAAATAGGTCAAGCAATTTCCTATAAACATACATTGATCGGTAATTTAAAAACCTCACTCTATGCAATAATTTTAATCTTTTCCAACAAACCTGTTATTAGTGTTGCTAAGATAGTAAAAATAACAATAGATTCATATTTAATCTTTTTTACTTTCTTATCTGCTCCATAAGAAGTAGGTAAAGGAATAGAAAAACAAAAGGATACAGATATTTAAGTACCTGCTTTGACATAGCACTGTTTGTTGCCATTATACTGTACCTATTTAATCATCTAGATATTTCTTGAATAATCAAGAGTTGCCTATATTGTCAAAGCTAATAGCAATAACATTAAATAATTAGTTTATTGTACATTATATACAATATATACAATTATGCATTACAATTATTATGTAATATATGACTTCTGAGGATGGCTTGTTATGTGGTTTGGGGCAAGTTCATGATTCTTTGTGTTTCATATTTCTACCTGTACCATGAGATGGTTGAAACAGTATCATCTCTTAAGGCCACTTTATTGAATTCTCATAATAGCTCCTAAAGTGATGGCTTAAATAGTCTAAACTTAATCTTACTTTACATTCTTTCCTACAGAAAATGCAAAATTTTATCATATGTCGTTACAAAAGATTTTCAGTTATAAGCACTTTATGAGCATTTCTAAAATTTGAAAGTATGGCTTAAAATTTTTGTAAAATTGCTACAAATATGTAGGTCTTAGTATATGGGGTAAACAAAAAAATTAAATAATTTTGTTGTAAATATGTCCTTAACCAAATGTGAATTTTAAAAACTCTTAATTTTGTCATTTTTTTCCCATGGAATATTGTCATTTTTAAATACCTGTCAATATATTTTGATTACATTTAAATTAGACTACAGATCTTGGAATTTGAAAGGCAAATGCATTAATCCACTGAAGGAATCAGTTACTCACTGTTAGGTGTAATCACAGGTAGGCATTATGATTTTGAACTGGAGCATTCAAAGGAATAAGCTTTCTTTTCATTTTTATTTATTAAACAAAAACTAAGGCACAGATATGTATTGTTAAACAAGTTCATATAGTTTTGCACACCTATGTTCATGGCAGCATTATTCACAATAGCCAAGAGGTGGAAAATGTCCATTGGTGAATGAATGGATAAACAAAATGTAGTGTATACATACAAGGGAATGTTATTTAGCCTTAAAAGAGAAGGAAATCCGATGTATGCTATAAAAGGGTGAGCCCTGAAGACATTATGCTAAGTGAAAAAAGCCAGTCACAAAAACAAATATTGATGATTCCACTTATATAAGCTCTCTGAAGTGGTCTAATTCATAGAAACAGAAAGTACAGTGTTGATTGCCATGGCCTAAGAGGAGGGAAAGATGGGGAGTTGTTTAATAGGTAGAGAGTTTCAGTTTTGCAAGATGAGAAGGTTCTGGAGATTGGTTGTACAACACTGTGAATATACTTAATATCATTAAACTGTACACTTAAAAACGATTAAGTCAATTTTGTTATGTGTTTTCACCACAATTAAAAAAATTCATATATTATAAAATTAATATAGCACCTGTAGAAATGATCTTTCTTCAGTGTTCAGTGGTACAACAGTTGATTCTGTGAAAATGTGTAAAGGAAAACCTCATTAAAAATGGAATTGGGAAGTCGTGAAGGGAGAACTCTCAGGCATGTACCATTTGTCACAGCCTACTTTATATACTCCCACAGACAAGAAGAGGCTTACTTTAATACCCTAGCAGGACGAAGATTTTCTCCTTGGCCAGCAGCAACCCAGCCAATGAGAAGTTGCCACAGCCCTGAACTCTCACCCTCTTCCCATGGACCATTCTTTTTTCAACGTGTTTTTTTTTTTTTTTTTTTAATTTATTTTTGGGACAGAGAGAGACAGAGCATGAACAGGGGAGGGGCAGAGAGAGAGGGAGACACAGAATCGGAAACAGGCTCCAGGCTCTGAGCCATCAGCCCAGAGCCCGACGCGGGGCTGGAACTCACGGACCGCGAGATCGTGACCTGGCTGAAGTCGGACCCTTAACCGACTGCGCCACCCAGGCGCCCCCCCCATGGACCATTCTTAACAACCTCTGCCAACTTGTTTTTTTCCCCTCTATTAAAAGGATGCTCTCGGGGCGCCTGGCTGGCTCAGTCTGATTTCGGCTCAGGTCATGAGCTTGCAGTTTGTGAGTTCGAGCCCGCGTCGGGCTCTGTGCTGACAGCTTGGAGCCTGGAGCCTGCTTTGGATTCTGTGTCTCTCCAGCTCTTGGCCCCTCCCCTGCTCATGCTCTGTGTCTCTCTGTCTCTCAATAATAAGTAAACGTTAGAAAAAACAAATTAAAAAAAAAAAGGATGCTCTCCTCCTTTGTTCTTAGGACTTTCCTGTGGTTCACCATGGTTTGCATGTTCAAAATTGCAATTTCTCTGCTCTCCTCACATAAATTCATTTTGTTGTTAAACTAAATATCTATTTTATTCGGGGCGCCTGGGTGGCTCAGTCGGTTGGGCGACTGACTTCAGCTCAGGTCATGATCTCGCAGTCCGTGAGTTCGAGCCCCGCATCGGGCTCTGTGCTGACAGCTCAGAGCCTGGAGCCTGTTTCAGATTCTGTGTCTCCCTCTCTCTCTGACCCTCCCGCGTTCATGCTCTCTGTCTCAAAAATAAATAAACGTTAAAAAAAAAAAAATTAAAAAAAATAAATAAATATCTATTTTATTCTTTAAATTTTTATTGTTTTATTTTTTCAGCTTATAATAAAATGGCTTTAGGGGCGCCTGGGTGTCGCAGTCGGTTAAACGTCCGACTTCAGCCAGGTCACGATCTCGGGGTCCGTGAGTTCGAGCCCCGCGTCAGGCTCTGGGCTGATGGCTCGGAGCCTGGAGCCTGTTTCCGATTCTGTGTCTCCCTCTCTCTCTGCCCCTCCCCCGTTCATGCTCTGTCTCTCTCTGTCCCCCAAAAAATAAATAAACGTTGAAAAAAAAAATTTAAAAAAATAAAAAAATTAAAAAAAATAAAATGGCTTTATAAAGGGAATGCATAGGTGTTGCCTAAAGAGCAGTACCCAAATGGCTAGAAAGTAGCAAATAACGAGAAAGACAACTTTGCCTTTGTATTTTATTTTACAATTTTAGCAAGAACTTTACAACCTTGGAAGATGGGACTGGTAGGCATTATTATTTTCATATGTTTAGAAGTCTCTGAGAGTCATAGAAGTTAAATCACTTGTGGATGAACGCTGTAGTGAAAATGGGTATTAATAGCATGTTTTGTTTCTTAGCCCAGTGCTCTTATCTCCCATCACACTAGCCAAGCAGGAAAGCAATAATCAAACCTCTGACCTACTTTACTTGATCTTATACTGCTATCTATCTTATCTATGTACTGTCACTACTTAGAATACTAAATCTGAACAAAGTTGTAATACTGCCAGAGGCAATCTAAATAAAAACGTCTGAAATACTCAAAAGTACTGTAAGGCTGTTGTATGAGATTAAACTAAAAACTGATATTTATATAGATTTATATATTTAAATTGTACATATATGTAAAATATAAACAACATAAGTATTTAGCCTGAGAAGATAAAGTTGACTTCTATATGGTGGAGTGGCTAGAACTATAAAAAAGTATATTCAGGGGCTTCTGGGTGGCTCAGTTGTTTGAGCATCCAACTCTTGTTTTCTGCTCAGCTTGTGATGTCATGGTGGGATGGTGGGGGTGGCGGGACAGCCAGGAGGCAGGAGGCGGGTCCAGGCATGGAGCCTGCTTGGGATTCTCTCTTCCTCTACCACACATGCTCTCTTTAAAAATAAAAAAATATATTCAAAGTGAATTATGAAAATGTTTGCTAAATTTCATAGTCTAAGTGTGAAACTATTGGTAATTAGTGAAAAGAAATAAATTCAGGACCAACAGTAAATTACCCATTGGATATTCAGCATATAGAACTGTTAGCAAGAGAAGATTATGGTCACAGTTCCCATTAAAACATACACACACTTCAATGGTATTTTCAGTGTTTTTGTTTGTTTTGTTTTGTTTTTTTTGCTAAAAGGAAATACCATTTCAGTTTCCTTAAATCCTTAAGATCATTAGTGGCACTAAGGGGGATGTTTGGACTCTGAACTTCCAGATTAGCACAGGGAGGAAGTTTTATGACTGCTTTTCTGAGAAGTCAAGCAAAATGTGAAAATGCAGCAAGAAGGAAACCACTTAGCTGCATTTTATCTTGGCTTCCAGGATGTGAGGCGTCGTTCTTTCATATCAAATACATATATATGAAGACATATTCATAAGAGCCAGTTTGTAGGGAAAGGGAAACAATGCCTAAAGGTGGGGGGATTTTAGGCAATTAAGAGGTCTGGGGGAAAAATACATAACTGACTTCAATAATTCAGGGGTTAAGAAATGCTGCCCCCTGCACAGTCAAAAATCCATGTATAACCTTTGATTCCCCAAAAACTTAACTTCTTATAGCCTACTATTGACCAGAAACCTCACCATAACACCATAACATAACACCATAACATAAATAGTTGATTAATGTACTTTGTGTTATATGTATTATATATTGTATTCTTAATTATAAAGAAAGTTAGAGAAAAGAAATGTTATTAAGAAGATCATAAGGAAAATACATTTACAGTTCTGTACTGTATTTATTGAAAATAACTTACGAATTGAAGTGGACTCATGTGGTTTAAACCTATGATGTTCGAGGGTCAAATATATACATAAGTATATGTAAATATGTGTGTGTGTATATATATATATACATATATGTGTGTATATGTATTTATATATATATATTTCAACCATGGATTTAGATGTCATCTGCACATAGTGAAACTTACTGCTATTTATTGAGCTTCTAGAATAAGACCCTTATGGACTTGTAAAATGCTGTAGTATGTGTTTTATACACCTTATTTAATGTTCATAGCATCCCTATAAGGTAGGTATTATTTAATCATTATATGATGAAGAAACAGACTTAAAACTACACAGCTTGGGGTCACCTGGGTGGCTCAGCAGTTGAACATATGACTTTGACTCAGGTCATGATCTTGTGGTTTGTGAGTCTGAGCCCCACATCAGGCTCACTGATGTCAGTGCAGAGCCCACTTCGATCCTCTGTCCTCCTCTCCCGCTTGTGCTCTCTCTCTCTTTCTCAAAACTCAATTAACATTTTTTTTGAAAAGCTAAATTCTTAAAACAACACCAGCAAAACAGCTGGAAAGTAATGGAGCTGGGACCTAATCAAGCTGGGACCTTTCACCTTCCTACACGAGCGACTTTTTCCTAAGGCAGTATAAGCTTCCTATTCATCCAACAAATACTGTTTTACTGTCTACTAATAATAGCAAACATTTATTGGATGCTTACTAAGTTCCAGGCAGTATGTCTAATGCTTTATATGTATTATCACATTTAATCCTCATATTCCTTTGGGCTGTATTTATTGAAAAGAATAAATCATTATTATTCCCTTTTCCCAAGTGAGTGAACTGACTTTCCTTGGATCTTCTCCTTCTTTTTTTTATTTTTTTTTTATTTTTTTTTTTTCAACGTTTATTTATTTTTGGGACAGAGAGAGACAGAGCATGAACGGGGGAGGGGCAGAGAGAGAGGGAGACACAGAATCGGAAACAGGCTCCAGGCTCTGAGCCATCAGCCCAGAGCCTGACGCGGGGCTCAAACTCACAGACCGTGAGATCGTGACCTGGCTGAAATCGGACGCTTAACCGACTGCGCCACCCAGGCGCCCCTGGATCTTCTCCTTCTAGTACTAATCCTTTGAAGTTAAACCTCAAAGGAATCAGTCTTCCAGCTTGCAACACACAATGATTCACTCACCTCATCTGTGTTATTGTCTTTTCTCCTTTGCAGTGTCTGAATCCCCCCCTGTGCATCTGCTCTCTGTGGGAGATTTTATCATTTGTCTCACTTTCTACCTTTTCATGATCTCTGCTCAGGCAGACTTAGAACCAAATTTCTTCTTTCCTTTTTTTCTCTATTTTTTAACTCCTTTATCCATGCTTTCAGGCTCTTTGGTGACTGTTCTACAACTCAGTTACAGAAAACATTTTTGCCCTCCTGTTGTAACTACTTTCAGGCCATTTACCCCCTCGTCCCCTCAGATGCTGCAGCTTACCCTTGCCTTGCTGGTGGAGACCTCCATTCCCTCCTGTCTGCCCATCACATGCCGACCTCTTCGTCGTTTTTTAGCCGAACCTCTGCCTGCACCACCTCTATATTCTGCAAGGTCTGCCCTTTCCTTACATTCATCCAGGCACTCTTCCTAATTCAAACCATCACCCTTTTTCCTGAGGATGTAAAGGGAGGCTAAAGCAGAAATTTTCCCTGCTCATCACTCTGACTCAATGGGAACGTACTGCACTTTCCTTCATGCAGTGCCTTCAGAATCTGTGTTTTACTTCCAGAGTATATCTTGGATTGTTACCTGTCCATTGTATCCAGCTGTATAAAGACCCTTTCTCCTCTAGTTCTGCCTTCTTCATCTCACTGATACCCAAAACCTTACTTGGCTTGGAGAATATATTAAGCATCACATGTTAGACTAGAATCCAGAAAAGGCCTTATGCTGTTATTTGGTTTACCCCTATCATAGAGATAAAATCCTTCTCAAAGTCTTCTTGACAACAGTTACCTACATTTTTCATTAAAAATTTTCTTTTTAACAAATGTTTGAGGGCACTTGTATCCTAGGCATTGTTATATGGATACATCAAGGAATAAAGACTGTGGCCCTGGCCCTCATGACCTTTATAATTAATGGAGGAAGACATTGACTACCTCATTAAGAAAAAGTCTGCGGTTTCCCTCTGGGGTTCCTCTAGTGTACGGTGTGACATTGACTATTATTTTTGTGTAGTCAGTAAAGGCAAATGGATTTTTAACAATATTGCTTGTATATTAGTGGTTAGTATACAGGTGTAAAAAATGGTATTGATTCGCAGCTGTTGGTTCTAACTTATTAAAGAAGGATGAATAGTTTTGGAAAATATATAGTACATACTTCTCAATGTCTTGAATATACTCCCAAAGCTACTCAGTATCTCTAGTTGGTTGTTAGGCGTGTGTTTTTGTTTATGGCAGGTTAAATAGATGTAGATGTTGTTAAAAGGAAAATAAAGTGATTCAGGTAGACTCTAGGAACAAATAAATAAACCAAGCTTTTATGACTGGATTTTAATGTAAAATAGGCCCACGTTTATGAGTAAACTAGAGCAGTTCTTCTTAGATTTTAATGTGTAAATCACCTGCGAATCTTATTAAAATACACATTCTGGCTTAGTAGTCCTGGAATGAGGCCTGAAATGCTGTATTTCTTTAAAATTTTTTTAAACATGTATTTATTTTAAGAGACACAGAGAGACAGAGTGCGAGTGGGGGAGGGGCAGAGAGAGAGGGAGACACAGAATCCGAAGCAGGCTCCAGGCTCTGAGCTGTCAGCACAGAGCCCAACACGGGGCTTGAACCCACCAACAGTGAGATCATGACCTGAGCTGAAGTCGGACACTTAACCTACTGAACCACTCAGGTGCCCCTGAAATGCTGCATTTCTATTAGCTCCCAGGAGATACTTTTCTGCTGGTGTACCACACTTGGAATAGCAAGGGAATGGAGGACTCTTAATTTCTTTGATAATCTGCTACTTTGTACTAATATTGAAAAAGAAGACTTACAAATGTTCCTAAGCGATTGCTTTAAAGATATGTTTAAGAAAAACAAACAATGGCATGGATTTTTATAGAATATTTAGTGGTTTTTTTACCCCAGCAAGGACTTTGTATACCTTTTAGAACCATATTGATCAATAACTCTTGCTCATTTTAACTGAATCAAAAGGGCAGTTGAGAAATGTCTTGAATGTCTATTCTCACAATAGCAGTAGCCATAATAATAATATTTATTTTGCAGACACTTTGCGGCCTTCATCCAGTCCACTAGTCTTCAGCCATTTGCTGGGTACATCCACTGTTAACAAGCCTTTATGGCTATAGAAATAACAATACTGCCCCTGCCCAGTCTGTGTGGGATGTGCTTAAACAGACTAAACGGACAGTTGCATGGTATAATAGAGGTAATCACAGTGTGCTTTAAAGATTTCAAAAGAAATACATATTTAATACTTTTAAAATAAAAAACGAGTTAATGTTGGAGAGGCTTCTTACAGAGGGTTATCAATTTGAGCCTCAAAGCAACTCTGTGATTTGGGTAATTTTATTATTACCCCCATTTTACATAAGAGGAAAGTGTGCTCCAACAGTTTCAGGTGTTAAGTCATGGGGCTAGCACATAGATAGACTTGGGATCCAGGTGTTCTTAATTCAAGTCCTGTCCCTTGTCCCTGTACCACACTCCCTCTGTTCCATGTGTGTTCCTAAGTCATCACCGGACTAGAATTATTTCCTAGTCTTGTGCTCACTTTTGTTAATTCTAGAAATTTGTATGTCCTAAAAATTAAAAATTTTACTGCTGGGGCGCCTGGGTGGCGCAGTCGGTTAAGCGTCCGACTTCAGCCAGGTCACGATCTCGCGGTCCGTGAGTTCGAGCCCCGCGTCGGGCGCTGGGCTGATGGCTCGGAGCCTGGAGCCTGTTTCCGATTCTGTGTCTCCCTCTCTCTCTGCCCCTCCCCCGTTCATGCTCTGTCTCTCTCTGTCCCAAAAATAAATAAACGTTGAAAAAAAAATTAAAAAAAAAAATTTACTGCTTTTTATTTTGGAAGATGATAACTAGCTTAGACTACTTGGGAAATAAAGTTCATTTTGATTGGTAGAAACCTGAATTCTAAGAAGCTTTAAGAAAAATCAATTACAAGAATTAATTACAGTTGTTTGTGTATAAGTAGAGGTTTATAAAGGACTTGGATTACTTCAAAACTATTGGATTATGAATATTTTGTTACTTATGAAAATTAAATCCATATTATTTATTTACATTTTGTTTTTTTCTTTCATTTTTAATATTTTTAACATTTATTCATTTTTGAGAGGCAAAGAGAGACAAAGTACGAGCGGGGGCGGGACAGAGAGAGAGGGAGACACAGAATCCGAAGCAGGCTCCAGGCTCTGAGCTATAAGTACAGATCCTGATGCGGGGCTCCAGCCCATGAACTGTGAGATCATGACCTGAGCCGAAGTCAGAGGCTTAGCCAACTGAGCCACCCACGCACCTCTGGTTTACACTTTATTAAAAAAGAGGTTTTGTTCTTTTAAGTAGCCTCTAAATAATTCAAAATGCAAAGTTAGACTTGTTATGTATTTGTTCTCCTGAATAAATGATAGAATGTGCTGTCTTCTCAGTATATAAGTTATAAAAATGTTCTGTTTTCTCAGTTTAAACTCTTATACAATTTATTATTGATGGTATTTTCCCTTTCATTTGGTTAAGCTCTTCTCTTGGAAAAGAGGATTTAGTGGTTTAATTATTATCAATAATAATGACAGTGCCAACACTTATTGAACTCTTATTCTGTGTCAGGCACCATGCATATAGCAATATCTTATTCCTGCCAACAACGCTGTTATCATCCATAAAGCCAGAGAGACTTAAGTGACTTGCTCAATGTATTTACCTAGTAAATTAGAGAGCTAGGATTCCAGTGTTGGTAGGCTGACTTGAGAGTCAATATTTGCAATCTAGAGAACTTTAGAGCAGGAAGAAAAGGCATAGAAGATATCGCAGGACTTGACTTTAAAAAAAAACCTTTTTTTTAAATGTTTATTTTTGAGAGAGAGACAGAGTGCAGGTGTGGGAGGGGCAGAAAGAGAGGATGACACAGAATCCAACGCAGGCTCCAGGCTCTGAGCTGTCGGCACAGAGTCCGACGCGGGACTCAAACTCACAAACTGTGAGATCATGACCTGAACTGAAGTCAGAAACTTAACTGACTGAGCCACCCAGGTACCTCGGGACTTGACTTTTAATGGGAGGGACTCAGCTTATTCCTGAAATAAGACACACCTGTGTGAAGATGTGGCATGGATAGGGAATAGGATACAGCAGAAGGAACAACAATTGTGGTATTCATGTGTGCTGCAGCTTTTACATTTAATCATCACACATCAACCTGTGAAGTAGTTACTATTTCCTGATTGAAAAGAAAAGAACAGTTGATTCTCCATCTGTAAGTGTCTGTTGCTTGCCCCATCCTTTTGGAAACATCTTACTCTCCTTTTATTCTCCTTTTATTCATTTTATTCTCTCATTCCACATGCTCTTTCCCTTGTGACCTCAAACTCGATGTGAGTGAGTCACATTGCCAGTGACTCTTCCATGTGTCTGTAACCCTGGTAGTTCTCTGCAGCCACAAGGCCTACTGGATACGTCCACCCAGGTACTTCAGACACACACAAGTACTTCAGACACAGGATGTTTAAAAAGTCACCTGGTCATTTCCTTCCAGATTCATTTCTCTTCCTTTATGCTCTGTCCTGGATCTCCTTCCAGATCTGTTCCTCTCCTTTTATGCTCTGGCCAGGATCATGGTTTCACCACTTCTGCCACCAGCCATGCCAGAAATCTGGGAGTACTTTTGAATTTTCTTTCACCCTTAGCTCTTACATCTGCATCAGTCACCACGTCTGTAGAGATTACTTTCATGTCTGCCTATGTTCATCACCAGTGCAGCCCTCTTAATTCAGGTTTCCATCATTTCTTGCATTACAGTGGTGTCCAAGTCTGACTGCCCACCAGAATCACCAGAGGAACATTGAGATCACAGTCCTGGCCCTATCCATGGAGATTTTGATTCAGTAGATCTAGGGTGGGGCCCAACAATCTATACTTTTAACAAGCAGATGGTTCTTATGTGGGTGGCCTGGCAACAGAGATGTTTGAGAACCACTGATCCAACTGGTTTCCTTGCCTCTTGATGTATCCTCTTCCCCTTCAGTCCATCTCCCACTGCTTCTGCCATTATTTTTTATAAGCTAAACGTGATCCCCTATTTTTAACCAATTAAGCATCTCTCCATTATCTACCAGACAGATTCTAGCCTCTTCAGCATAGCTTGTAAGACTCTCCTAGGTCTGATCTGACCCATAAGTCTCCAGTCATTTCCTGCCATCTTCCTTTGTAAATATCCTCTACCTCAGGCCTGCTTAGTTTCCAGAATAAATGTGTTATTTCTTGATTTGGGGCTTTTTATACATATGTTTCTGTCTGTAAGAAGGCCTTCGTTCTCTCTGTTTGGCAAATTCCTCTTCTTTCCTTCAAGAAACAATTCAGATGTCTATCCCTGCAGTCCATCTTGTCCCCTGTCCTACCACTGTTCTTAACTGTCTTCTCTTACATTGTGCTCATTGTCCTGCAAAGCAATAGATTTTTTATGTCTGTCTCCTTTTCTAGTAAATGAGTTTTGACAGGTCAGGAACCAGACTACCTTCCCCAAATCACTTAGTTCAGAAGGGGTGGAGAGTCTCACTTCAAAGTCTATTCTATGTATCCATCATGCTGTGTGATTTTAAGATACAGATCAGGTTAAGAATAAAAACCTGTTGGTGTAGCATGTTTGAAGGAAGCTCCACTTCAGATAGACCATTTTACCTCCCATTTGTAAAGGTATAATCTACACATAATAAAACTAACTCTTTTTATTTAACAGTGTGTGAGTTTTGACACAGACAGTTGTGTAACTATTACATGACCTTTTAATACAAATAAAATTTTATGATTACTGACTGAACGAATGTTTGTAAATAAATCATTCTCACTTGGTATGAGCTTTATGAAACAATCAAAATGTTCTAAATGGAAACTATTTCTTGAGGAAAAAAATTAACTCTTAAGGGTCTGAAAGAGTTAAGATAATGTATCTTAGTAATTCTTATTGTTAAAATAGTCTCTTGCTCCTGAACTTGATGTGCTACAATGCTTATCTCTAGGTTCGCTTAAATTTAATTTAAAACTAGGATAAGGAACTCATTGCCAAAGAAGACAGCTCTTTCTTCTTACAAAAAGAAAGACCAAGTTCTTAGAAATTTTCTGAATTTAGGTGTAATTCAGCTTCCTAAAACTTCTTTTCGTTGGTTCTAATTCTATGGAATTAGAGAATAAATCTGAGCTCTCTTTAGGTCTTTTAGTGTTTGATGAGTCCTCTTTCTTTTCTCCAGGCTGGACATCCTTAGTTTTTTCCCACCTTTCTTTGTGTTATGGCTTCCAAAGCATTCATGATCCTAGACCAGGTGTGTTAGATGTAGCACCTAAAAAAGTATGAAACTTAGTGTGACTATCTCTTGTCCTTCTTTCTACTAAGGGAACTTTTGTAGGTCTCTCTTATTTTCTTTCCCTTAAAGAAACATGATAGTCACAATTCTATCTTAGCATACCATTTGTACCCAAAATTTGGTATTGGTATCAAATTGATGGAAATCATCTCTCTTAAAATTAATGGACGTGAAAACTGAGTGGTATTCGAATACCTGCTAGGCTACATGAGGCTCTTGACTTCTCTGAATTTCATTTTTAATATAAAGAGATCATATCTAAATCTAAAATTGTACAGCCCTCCTTTAGGTAAAGGTTTACATGTAACACAAATGGCTTAAAATTGTTGATAAGCTCAAAATAAGAGCAAAATCACTAAGACATGGAGGCATAAACATGTTAATAAACTTAGATATAAAATATAAAAATAAGACAATTTGACAAGTCAACTAGAGTCAGTTTATATTTGTGCCATATTGATCCCCTCCCCCCAAACTGTACAAATAGAGAATTTCTAAGAATGTTATATAAAACCCATTTGAATCTTGGGTATTCCTTGATGACAGTTTGACTTCAGTGGTGGCAGGAGGAATAGGATTTCAGTTGAATTGTTTTCTCCCTTGTTTTTTTCCTAATAAATTCATGGTGTCAATTCCTGTCCACAACTGTGTAGAATTAGGATATTGACAGCATATTGGAAACATGTCATCATTTACTCTAATGTGTGTAATCTACACTTAGATTCAGTGTAACTCAAATGAATAGAAGATTTAATTTACCCTTAAAATATGCTGTTTATAACAAATAAACAAAACTCAGAAAAAAGGGATCAGATTTGTCCTTACCAAGGGAAGGGGGAAGGGGGTGTTAGAAGAAGGTGGTCAAAAGGCACAAACTTCCAGTTATAAAATAAATAAGCACTAGGGGTGTAATGTACAACATGATGACTGTAGCAAACACTGCTGTATGATACACATGGAAGTTGTTATGAGAGTAAATCCTAGGAGTTTTCATCACAAGGAAACCATTTTTTCCCTTTATTGTTTTCTTTCTGTTTTATCTATGAAAAGATAGATGTTAGCTGAACCTATTGTGGTAATCATTTAACAATATATGTAAATCAGACCATCATGCTGTATGCCTTATACTTACATAGTGAAGTATGTCAATTATGTCTCAATAGAACTGGAAAAAACAAAGAATCTAAGCAGATGTACACATCTTTCTTAGAAGAGAGGCAACATGTAAAAATGTTATTGAAACATTTGAGTTAATGACAGGCTGGATAATTCATTATTTTAAGATTATATAAAATAAATAAAAGCTTTAGTACTCATGATCTTCTTTTACTGTTCTAACTCTACATCTTTTTTCTTTCTTTTCTTTTCTTTTCGTTTCTTTCTCTTTTTTTTTTTCTTGCTCAAGACTTGTGTGGGGGACCTGTTAGTAATCGTGAATTTTCATATTATTGTATGACACTATTGTGACTCACTTCATCCTTTTTAGTGGAAAAGGGAACAAGTAAAAGAAGTATTGGATATACGCATCTTGTCAGAAGTACTAAAGGAAATATTTATGCAAATAAATTTAGAAAGACACAAGTAACTGCAGAGACATGGAGAGATATGCAAATATCACCATAGGATGGGGGTTGTGATGCTGTGTTCAGATTGCTGACAGTTACTACAACTTCCATAATGCTTATTGCAGGTGGAATTCTTGAGGGCTTTCTGACCCTGGTGAACTGGTGGGCTATTTTGAGAAAGATACGGTGTGAACTATGGACTTTTATAGTCTGAAGATGGTTTTGTTAAGTGGTTGCTAAATGAACACATGACTTGCAATGTTGAATATAGAAATGGGAGGCATTGCCTTTTTCCCTGGAGAAAGCAATGAAGTAAAGACACTGAGGCAGAGAGACAGAGAGCACACATTTACCCCTAAATACTGGGTTGAAGTGCTGACTTGGGTTCAAGTTATATGTCCCATAGAGGAGGATCTGGGAGGAGCTGTAGAAAGGGTTGCTGAGCACTGAAGAAACCTGGAATATCAGTATATGTACTGTTGGATTTCATTTGAAGGTATCAAGAATAAAGGACTAAAATGGAAAAACAAATCAACCACTCATAATTTATGTATCAAATAAGTGTGGTTTAGGCACCCTCATGAGCATTGAAGTACACGAATGAAAGACACAGCCCCTGCCTTCAGGGACATTGCATTTTAAAAGAAGGTATAGGACAGTGTGATGAGTGCCGCAGTGGAATAGAAATGTCGGGTACTCTGGCATGCAAAATGTGTTCCCTGACCAGTGAAAATTGCCCATTTTTTGGACCCAGTTTTCCTCACCTTAAGTTTCATTCTTCTTCCTAATTATCATTTTTTAAAAGTAACAACTTTCAGAAATTAAAATAAAAAAACCGTAAGAGATTGTGTAGCTTCTTGCTACTCAGAGGATGGGCCATGGAATATTGACATAGCATCCATTGGAGCTTCCTAGAAAATGCAGAATCTTCCTAATAAGTGGACTATATCCAAGACCTACTGAGTCAGAACCTGCATTTAAGCTATGCTTTCCCTCCCCGTGATTGTTTTTCTCATTAAAGTTGGGGAAATACTAATCTAGTTCCCTTTCTCTCCAATAGGTTTTATAGATGAACAGGATGAAGACAGATGGTGCCCTTAAATGGTAGCAGAGCTGATATTAAAACTCAGCCCATCTGTTTACTGATAGAGTCTCAAACGCCTTTTCTAGTATCTCTTTTTTCTTACCTACTCCCCTCCACCTTTTTACTCTTATGTTGGCCTCTGTTGTTTCATATTGTCAGATCTCCAGCTTCTTACTTGTGTCCCTTCCTCTCGGTGTCTTTCTTAGTTCTCTCTCTAAACTTCTCTGTTGAATAAGAGAATGGTACAGGCTACCCACACTATATATCAAAAAGAATGAACATTTTTATTCATTCTTGATTTGGGGAAAATTTTTGGACCTTTTTCTCTAATTGCTTTCTACTTGTTCAGAACTTAACTTTGCAATCAGCAGGAATTCGGTGTGTGATAAGAGTGTGATATAATCTGTGATGTTAGAAATAAGAATCTCCTTTCAGATGAATTTATCTTCCTTTCTTTGCTATGTGGATTATCTCATAACAGACACCTTTTGCTCTTTGTTTCAAACACTTGGAAAAACAATGTCTGCCCTCTAGTTTCTAGAAACGAATAGGACACCACAAGCTACTAGGATTTAGGGATTTGTATTGAGTTTTTTTCCTATAGGAAATAAATATCTAAGTGGATAAATATGCCATGTTTTAAGGGGGGACTTTGGCATAGAAAGATATGGTCATAGCAGGATAATATGACAATATTAAAGAAAAGCAGACAATCAGTGATAAGACCATTGTGGCACGATGCCTTCAACAAAAGTCAGCCACTCATCTTTTAAGCCACCCTCTTCATAAGAGGACTGTTTTCTCCTGTCTTGTGTTTTAGTTTATTTTTAACGCTGGAATATGTTTTGATTTGAGTGGCAGAACCATAATTTCCATTAGTAGATAGTAAGCCTCTCCTGTAAACTCTGAAATAAAATCAGTTTTTGTTTTTTCTTCTTTTCATATGTGTTTTTCTTTCAAGTCACTAGCCCATCTTTCTAACAACTCTTATTTCGTAGAAACCATAGTTATTATGTCACTTCCTGACTTGGGAGACTATGTTATTAAACATTGTTCTACTTCCATTTCCTTCCTTTTATCTTATTTTCTATCAATAGTGTATAGAAACAGACTAATTTTAAGTAAGTTATTTTGAAACCTAATTATCTAATCCGGAACTCTTCTGCATATATAGTCTCAGTAAAACTGACATTTTAATGGTGGGATATTGTAATGAGTAATTAAGTTAAATTTATTCAGGCTAGATTTTAGGAATGGATTGAAAGACAGGATTTTTTTGTTGTTGCTATTTTAAAAGTACATCCTATTCTTCAGCATGGAACAAGGAAATGTTTTGCATTACCAAGCATAAACTAGACATTAGATTCACAACCTGTAAAATACTGGTTAGCCTTTAGAAATATAAATTTCGGGGCGCCTGGGTGGTGCAGTCGGTTAAGTGTCCGACTTCAGCCAGGTCACGATCTCGCGGTCCGTGAGTTCGAGCCCCGCGTCAGGCTCTGGACTGATGGCTCAGAGCCTGGAGCCTGTTTCCGATTCTGTGTCTCCCTCTCTCTCTGCCCCTCCCCCGTTCATGCTCTGTCTCTCTCTGTCCCAAAAATAAATAAATGTTGAAAAAAAAATTTAGAAATATAAATTTCACTATCTTTTTATAATTTATTAGAATATTAATCTTTGTTAGCCCTGTATTTCATTATCATGCTTCTCTTAGAAATGTTACTTGTGGCAGAGCTCTATTGTAAAATTGATTCAAGGTTGCATATCTGAATATTAAGGACAATTGACTCATTTTAAATGAAATACTTGCACATATGTGAAGTAAATGCTTATAGCTTTAGAGAAAAGCTCATAAGTTGGTTACATTCAATGTCTTGAATATAATGGAAATGTCTTGGATATGGTGATTTCCATTTAAATAAATTAGAGAACTGTAGTCCCCCCCTAATTTAATCACACAAATATAACTATACTCTTGTCTTAGTGTCCAAAAATATGCCAGGCAATTGCTTGCATTGCTCCACCTCTTCAGTTTGCTATTTTTTCCTGCTTTGCTTTAGGTAGGGAGGGAGCAGCTTCCAAACTGCTCTGATAAATCTCATATGTTTGATATGAATGACAAGTTTCTCCTTAAAATATTTATTTTCTGGGACGCCTGGGTGGCTCAGTTTGTTAGGCGTCTGACTTTAGCTCAGGTCATGATTCCACGATTCGTGAGTTTGAGCCCCGCATCGTTGCTTTGTGCTGACAGCTCGGAGCCTGGAGCCTGCTTCAGAGTCTGTGTCTCCCTCTTTCTCTGTTCTTCCTCCACTCGCACTCTGTCTGTCTCTCAAAAATAATAAATAAACGTTTAAAAAAATTTATTTTCTGTCTATGAAGTCTTTCATTAACTTTTCACCCCCAGCTTGTTCTGTGGTTTTAGCAAGGTTGATTTCTTGTCTTTGTTCTCTAGGTTCTCTATAAAACTTAATGTGTGCCATAGGAGTGAAACATAATTTTCAAAAGCTACTCACAGGAATTGGTCTCATTTCTTTGGTTTTAATGCCATGTATTTTTGTTGTGACTCAGAGAAAAATGACTTGCATTTGGTCAAATTAGGAAAAAAGCTAAGTTGAAATATTATAATTCCTGAGAAATTCATTTCAAAAGAATGTATTGTTTAATGAATTTAATATCACTTTGTTCTTTCTGTAGATAAACGTGTGGAGAACTGGCCTCTGATGCAGTCTCCATGGCCTACACTTTGTATAAGTACTTTTTATCTCTTGTTCGTGTGGCTGGGTCCAAAATGGATGAAGGACCGAGAACCTTTCCAGATGCGCTTAGTACTCATTATCTATAATTTTGGGATGGTTTTGCTTAACCTTTTTATCTTCAGAGAGGTAGGTTTACTGAAGTCACCTTGTAATTCCCCAGGGTTATTGGAAATTAAGAAATTAGAATGTGTAAAAACATCATGTAATATTGTACCCCACGATAACCGTTAGCTACTCTAAAAGGTAAATTTTGTATTATTGACATTTTTCATGTTTGGATAAAAAAATATGAAATATACAGAAAGTATGGAACAGTTGTTTTAAAATGGAATTTTGAAGCAGACACACTAGATTCCAAGATAACCCTTATTAACTGTTCTGACACTAAAAGTTATTTAACTTTTCTGAGACTCATTTTCTCCATCTGCAAAATGGGAATAATACCTGCCTTCTAGGTCAGAAATAAGTGAAATGATTTTTGATAGTGTTGGCACATATTAAATAGTCAGTAAATAGTTGCTGTTGTTTATTTATAATTCTTACTCAGCAGTTTCAGATTTGGTAACATTAAAATATGCAGGTGTAAAATACTGATTTCAAGTGAAATCCTATTACATTATGTCATTATATTTTGGGTTGCAACTAAAATGAGTTAACTGTTACACACTGTTAATCATCATGTACTTTTCTGGTCACCAGCAAATGCTCCCTGACATTCTGGAAAGAAATCCTAAAGGCTAGATTGACACAGGCATTTTTTAAGTTGTAAGAGTGGAAGGATTTTGTTTCCAAAGAGACTCCTTATTAAAAGTCTGTATGAACCCAGAGAATGGGAGTGGTGAGGCTAGGAAAATAAACAGTACTCTCTTTTAAAGAAATCTTTGACAACTTAGCCTATAGAATCTCAACTTCATAACAATTTTTATTTAACTTAGTTAGATACTTTGACCTCATTTGTTAGATAAAAACCACTCTGGAGCAAGAAATCAGTGTCACGCTTAGATCTGAGTCATAGTTAATCAAAAATTCTCTTGATGTTATAAAGTAGATAGATTTGAAGCCTCAGTCAATGAGTTACTGGTGATTTTTAATTTAGATTTCAATTTGAGAGTAACTTGACACACAGCAAATTTTAGAAATTCTAATACATTAAATGTTTAATGCATTTGAATTTTTTAGACAATATTGCTTTTTAAAATAATTTGAAAGGTTGCATATTGTATTTAGAGTTTTTAAAATTCTGTATCTACTAAAACTTTACTTTAAATATTATTCCCCTTTTTTTCCAGTTATTCATGGGATCATATAATGCAGGATATAGCTATATTTGCCAGAGTGTGGATTATTCTGATAATGTTCATGAAGTTAGGGTAAGTACATTAAAAATACCATTCGTCAGTAGAAGTGGGTTTAATTTTATAATCTCCACTCTGAAAATGTACTTTTGTAGAGTGGCAAAAGTGGATAGGATTGTGGTGTGTCAGTAAAGCTGTGCGTTTCTTTAAAAGCATATAACTGAAAATATTTTCATGGCCATCATGTTCCATTTGGCTGTGGGAGAGTGCATTTGTTCTGGATTACCAGAATGCAGTACTTAGAAAATTCCATGTTTAGTGTAAAGATGACATTTTGGAGTTTTGTTGGTTCCAGTGAAGAATAGAAACTTATAAAGAGAGTCTAATTCATTTGTTAAGAGCCTGAGGGAAAACAAATGTTTTATAAACTATGTAATGTTTAGTAAATTAAGCATAGCACAATCTGTATAGGCATAAACTCAGTTTTTATTACATTTGCAGAAAAATAAAGCATTGATAATATAATGTTCCCGTATTTTACTTTCCAGTCACCTTTGACACACAAAAGATTTATAAACAGTTCAGTTATGTACCGTCTTCTTTGTTGTTGGTACATAGGATACATATCAGAGAAAATACTTAATGTAAAAAAAGTTGAGTCTAGGTTACTATTATAATAGGGTTCTTGCAAAATATTTTAAAACATTTACAGAGGTCACCTCTCACTAGATCCTTGGATCCTTAATCTCAGCATGTAACATAATCTTTCTGCACCATCTGGTGTCTTAATTAGAGCCCAGGAAGAGAAAAGACTTATTCATGTAAGTAGGATTATATTTATGACCTAGGAAATATTTGTTACTTTTGTTCGTTTGTTTGTTTCAACTCACTACTTTAAAGATTTTACTGCCTAATACTAAATGCTATGATTAGGTATTTACTTTGTTGCACATGTTAAAGTGCCAGACAGACACTAACGGAGACAGGAGCTACCCAAACATACTTGCGAGAATATCTGAAGTTTAATATAGGCTAAGCATGAACATCTGAAATAACCTTTACAAAGTAACTATCTCTGTTTCTCTACCATATTGAAAAACAGTAGTGTGAAGGTGTTTATGGCTCTGTGTTCAGCAGTTTGGTACTTCAGGTCATCTGCTATGTAGCAGACTAGAAATTTTCCCTAAACTGTTGCCACTGTGTAGATATAGCCTTGGACCCTTTCTTTCTCATCTCCCCCGCCCCCCCGCTTACGGAGAGATGCCTAGGTTTCACACCTACTTAGGCAAAAATGATTCTATGCCTCATACATTTTGTGCAATGAAGATTGTTTAGGACTAAGAATGAATAGAAAGCCATATAATACAGTGTCACTCTGGTGTTTATAACATGCTCCCCCCCCCCCCTTTTTTTTTGTACAGATAGCTGCTGCTCTGTGGTGGTACTTTGTATCTAAAGGGGTTGAGTATTTGGACACCGTATTTTTTATCCTGAGGAAGAAAAACAACCAAGTCTCTTTCCTTCATGTATATCATCACTGTACAATGTTTACACTGTGGTGGATTGGAATTAAGTGGGTCGCCGGGGGACAAGGTGAGCATTTTCAGGAACATATCTGCATATATTAAGTTATATAAATGTGTTGTGTGGAAAAGTAATTATAAGCTGGAAATTTGACTTGGTCTTTAACTTACTTTCATGGTTTATTATTTCTGTGTTAATTTCATTTTAAAGAAATTTGAACAAAGTGAAGCTTTAGCTTTTTATCTGTCGCTACTTAAATTCCTAAAGATTTGTCTCAGAGATAAGCATAAACTAATCTTAGATGTGGCAAATGATATTTTGATAAGCAATTGTAGTTGTTCTGATTCAAAGGGTACTAAGCTGTAACTCCTGAGTTTGAAGGTTCCGTCTCCAGTCCAAGCCCAGAGCCCATTCCTGCTCTAAAACAGGCCTTAAATGAACCTGTTGGATCTTACTCAAAGGAAATCATATATAGCCTTGTTAAAGACGATCTGGATTCACAGTTTGTCCAAGATCTGTCTTCAGCTTTTCAGATGTAGATTGAAGATGATTTACATCACTGAGCTGGAAACAGACTATTGCTGTGTTGGAGACCCAGGGTACAGGTTATTACAGTAGTACAGTTCACCTTCTATTTTCATTTAAAACTGTTAGGAAAGTAAGAAGTACGATTTTTTCGTAGATATATTTATGGGCACGTCTAAAGGCAATAATGAGGCTTTAAAAATCTGCTTATACAATTACATGTACCATGACTTTTTTCCCCAAGCATGAAAAATAATATAGGTAGTAGTTCCATGTTAGGGCATACTGAAGCCCCTGGGGTGCTCCATTTGGAACCTTGCCACTTTGAAAATCCTTTGCATTTGAAGAACACTCATTTTTTTAATATGCTAAAAGCCTGAGTCTAAACTTTAAAAATACCTAGCATGATCTGAAGAGAAATGTTTTCCGTTTTTTATTCCTAATCTGTACCCAAGATTAAATGTTAAAAAATAATGTGGGGGCGCCTGGGTGGCGCAGTCGGTTAAGCGTCCGACTTCAGCCAGGTCACGATCTCGCGGTCCGTGAGTTCGAGCCCCGCGTCGGGCTCTGGGCTGATGGCTCAGAGCCTGGAGCCTGCTTCCGATTCTGTGTCTCCCTCTCTCTCTGCCCCTCCCCCGTTCATGCTCTGTCTCTCTCTGTCCCAAAAATAAATAAAACGTTGAAAAAAAAATAAAAAAAAAAAAAATAATGTGGATTCATTTATTTTATGTTCAGATGGTTTATTGCCTACTAAAGTTTTCTGTATCTTATGATTCTGTTTTTCTGAAGCATTTTTTGGAGCACAGCTGAATTCCTTCATCCATGTGATTATGTACTCCTACTATGGGTTAACTGCATTTGGCCCATGGATTCAGAAATATCTTTGGTGGAAAAGATACTTGACCATGTTGCAGCTGGTGAGTGAAATGCTTCTAAAGTTTCTTGTGGTGAAACACTGAAAATGTTTGAATTTACTAATTTTAAATGCAGTTTTTTTTTAATGTTTATTTTAGAGAGACAGAGTGCGAATGGGGGAGGGGCAGAGAGAGGTTAGACACAGAATCCGAAGCAGGCTCCAAGCTCTGAGCTGTCAGCACAGAGTCCAACACGGGGCTTGAACTCATGAACTGCGAGATCATGACCTGAGCTGAAGTTGAACCTTAAATGACTGAGCCACCCAGGCACCCCTGAATTTACTAATTTTAAAGGGCTAAGTTATCCTCGACAACTTTCTGTTACAAAGTCGACTTTCTCCGTGCTCTAGATGTGGGAGTTGAGGCTGCTTAGCTCTGAGCTTCTTGTTCATAGACCTAGTTGTCACTGCCACTAACTTTTAAGATACTCTTAAAAGGCTAAACACAACTCTGGTCTCTCTAAGAGAAATGTTCGAAGTACACCATAAAGTACATAAACTCATATATGACCAGAAAAATAGTGTAACTTCTTTCTCAGGTGATTTTTTTCTAATTTAAAATGTTACTATTACCTCTCTTCATCCTGCCCTTGCTTGAATTTTGTTTTCTGTTCCATTTTTCAGTCCTTGTGAACAGAGCCCATACATTTAGAGAATGAAAGTTGAGGAGAAGGTACAGAACCAAGGAAGGGGTGGGGTAAAGGAAAGGAATAAGGACAAGAGAACTCCTCTTAATTCCCTAACACATAGTCCTTAGAGAGCAAAGCTAGGTTTTTTCAAATGCTAGCCTTTAGAGGCAACAATTTTCAGCACATATGCCTAGTGGGACTTCTTGCAGCATCTGGATATATCAGTGAAACATTCAGAGAGAGGCGCTAGCCCAGTAATCAAACTGGAAATCCAACACCAACCTGATAGCTATTCTTCAAGCCTTGGAATTTATTATAATTTGCTGTAATCATAGCATGTACACAATTTATCAGTGGAATCACATTTGGAAATATTATTCATCTCTGCTTTAAGTTGCTAAACAGTTGGCTGGCCGAACAGGAAACACAACTTTTGGGGAATGCTGGGTGTGAAAGATTCATTTGTAACTAAAATGCTGCAGGAGGCTTCCTCCAGTTTATGTTTAAGCTGTTTATATAGTTTGTGTAATTCATTTTTCTCAGTCATCAGTAAATGGTCACAAGAAAATGAAGAGATGACAGAAGTCGTCTGAACTTTGTATCTATTTTGTTGGAGTCTTCACCACAGTCTCCTTGAGTGATGCCACACTTGATCACACCTATATACATACATACTCTTTTGGTGACTTAGGTTCTAAGAACCAGTGTGAAATCAAAACTTCTGAAAATCTGGATTTTGTCCTAGAGAATTTAAAGTTCTTTAGTCTGATATAAATTTAGGGCTTACATGGAATAAATTATTTTAGTAATGTTTATATAATAATTAACTTAGATAGTGCTGTGCTTAAAAGAGAAACCACAATTGCCCATTCCAAATAGGATGTTAATTTTGTGAAGAGCACAGTATTTTCAAGCCAGAAGTTCTCATAACAGTCAATCATATCAGTTAATCTTATAAAAAGCTAACCCTTGTTAACACTATGGAATTCATAATTCTTCTACTGAGAGTCATTCATTTATTGATATATTGGAATTTAAACTGATTTGCCTTATCTGAATTAAAAAGCTTCTTAATTTTTGGCTTTTCTTTTATTTTTATTCATTTATTTTATTTTAAAAATTTCTTTTTTTTTTAACATTTATTTTTGAGAGAGAGAGACAGAACATGAGCAGGGGAGGGGGACAGAGGGAGAGGGTGACACAGAATCCAAAGCAGCCTCCAGGCTCTGAGCAGTTTGTCAGCACAGAGCCCAACACGGGGCTCAAACTCCCGAGCTGCAAGACCACGATCTGAGCCGAAGTTGGACGCTTAACCAACTGAGCCACCCAGGCGCCCCTGGCTTTTCTTCTTTTAAAAACTTTCAAAGTTGGGGGTGCCTGGGTGGCTCAGTCGGTTGAGTGTCTGACTTCAGCTCAGGTCATGATCTCGTGGTTTGTGATGTTCGAGCCTCACATCGGGCTCTGTGCTAATAGCTCAGAGCCTGGAGCCTGCTTTGGATTCTGTGTTTCCCTCTCTATCTGCCCCTCCTCCACTCACACTCTGTCTCTCTCTCTCTCACTGTCTATCAAAAATAAATAAACATTAAAAAAAATTTAAAAACTTTTAAAGTTGAAAGTGATTCTCTCTTTTTGCACTTATTCTCAAATATCTACTAAATTTTACTAAAAATCTTGGTTTGTAAATGATAGTGTTAATTCAAATGCAGTTTTACCTGTGTGCTATTTTGTAAGAAATAAAAAACCCTTTTGATAGTTTCAATTTTAAAAGGATTTGTACCAGCTTACAGTTTTGTGGAAAGAAATTAGTTAAAATGTGAGAGGAAAACAAATATCAAAAAGGGCATACGGTACCATTTACTTTATTCTGTTAGGCCATTGATATTCCCTCTCATTAATAACATTATTCAGCATTATCCAACAAATACTCATTGAATCCAGACCCTGTGCCAAGGACTCAGGAATCCTCAGGGAGCAACACATAGCCTTACCCTCTGGAGTTATATACTAGTGGAAAGATGGACAACCAAGAAGTTAAGAATTCCAGATAGGTTTAATTGTTCTAAAGAAAAAAGTGCACACAAAACAAAAACCCTGATGAATGGGATAGAGAGGGCCAGCTGGATGGAGGTACTTTGTACCAGCAGGAAAAACAACAAAAAAAGTCAGGAAAAGAAAAAGAAAAAAAAAACAAAAAGGCAGGAAGCCCTTCCTGAGGGAAGGAGAGGGAGCTGGAGTTGGGTGTGGGAGCCCGAGAGCTATTAAACTTTGAACAGTGTGGCAAGATTAGACCCTATCTTAGCCAGGCAGAGGATTCTGGTGTTGTTAAAAGTTATTTACTATTGGGGCACCTGGGTGGCTCGGTCGGTTAAGCGTCCGACTTCGGATCAGGTCATGATCTCACGGTCCGTGAGTTCGAGCCCCGCGTCGGGCTCTGTGCTGACAGCTCAGAGCCTGGAGCCTGTTTCAGATTCTGTGTCTCCCTCTCTCTCTGCCCCTCCCCTGTTCATGCTCTGTCTCTCTCTGTCTCAAAAAGAAATAAACGTTAAAAAAAAAAATTAAAAAAAAAAAGTTATTTACTATTTGCAGTAAATGTATCCTGCATCGTGGTTTTGTTTTGTTTTTCAGGTTCAGTTCCACGTGACCATCGGGCACACAGCGCTCTCTCTGTACACTGATTGCCCCTTCCCCAAATGGATGCACTGGGCTCTCATTGCCTACGCAATCAGCTTCATATTTCTCTTTCTTAACTTCTATGTTCGGACATACAAAGAGCCTAAGAAAGCAAAAGCTGGAAAAACAGCTGTGAATGGTATTTCAGCAAATGGTGTGAGCAAATCAGAGAAACAACTAGTAATAGAAAATGGAAAAAAGCAGAAAAATGGAAAAGCAAAAGGAGAGTAAATTGAACTGGGCCTTAACTGTTGTTGACAGTGAGGAAGCTCCCATTTCATATAAAATTTCAGGGAAAAAGAAGCAAATGAGGGTTTGGGGTGGGGAGAAAAAGACAAATGTGCTCTATGTATTAGTAACCTTTAGATAGAGTAAAGTGTTAAATACAATATCCGGATGTTTTATTTATGAAGTTTTATTTTAAACATTTTTTTTATTAGCCTTGATGTTGTCCAGACCAAAGCAATCATTATGTGACTTGGGAGGCTCTCCCTCTGTTCACATCTGTTGTCTAATGCATGAGATTTTTCATGTATCTTATATACAGTCATTCTTCAGTCTGATGATCACAGAAACACAGTATGAATTTTTTGGCTAAATTATTATCGCCTACTGATGAAAATCAGTTATCTAACATTTTCTGGTCCAAAGCTGGAACTGTAGATACTTTAAAATTTGCACATTTGGATTCATTTGCTGACTGGAATGGTCGAATCTCTCCACCTCTAGTCTGAATATACCCTTTTGGTTGTAATTAAATTAAAAAAACCTGATGATCTCTGTAGACTCTTAGAGGCTTGATGATGATGGTGTTGGTGAAAATAAGGAAGAATTACAGTAAAAGCCTGTCTAGCGACCCAAAGGTCACCATGACTTGCGGCACAAATCACTGTGGGAAACAATTTTTGTGATGAAAAGGCAGCCTTTTAATACTCTTGTTACTATCAGAAATATATTATGAAAATTAAGATTATTGTCTGATTGGAACATGAAACAACTCATGTCTTTATTAGTAACATCACAAAAGAGTTACACTTATGTGCTGTTAGAAGAGAGTATGTTGATTTTTATCAGGCTTTCCTTGTTTTGATTTGTGGCTGTTACCGATTTTTCATATGTGGAAATATACCTACCTCTTATGTTGGAAAGAACATTTAAAATTAAATAAATTTTAATTAAAAAATCAAGGAGTCCTCTAATGTAAATTTTAATAACTTTCGAATCCGCTAGTATTTTTTTTGCGTTTTTTACAAATAGCATACACCCAATTTTTCATGAAACGATCCTTCTCTTTCAATGTGTTTAATTTTGGAGTGATATTTTCCTTGTGACAAAGTTGCAAGATCTTATTTATTAACTAGATATGAAGTGTAGACCCATCTTGGGGCAATATTCTTGACTCCTTGGTGCTAAAGATCATTAAATTTAGTGTGTGATTGTTATAAGGTGTTAATTGTTAAGACACAAAATGAATAAAAGTAAGAGTAGTCAGAACCAGAAAATTAAATTTGCTGTTGAGAAATAAAGTGTTTTATGTAATATTAATGAGCAACTGGAAATAGACTAGGAAAGAGACTTGTACATTGTCTTATTGCATAGGTTGAATTGGTAGGGGATGTTGACCAGGGATCATTATTGAAAGAGAAAATGTGACAAAAGAAAAAAAAAAGCATGAATATTTTAACTATCTCAACATGTCAAAACTGCATGGTGCAGGATGTATGCTGTTTGTGCAGACAAACTATTTCAGAATATTTTGTAAACTGTAACATATTTATTGTGCATTAAAGTTACCCACTTTTTCCCCCAAAAGCATGCAGTCATGAGAAATACAGAATATTTGCAAAACTTATAACAGTTTGGCCTGAGAGGATTCAACACCTTTGTCTTTGCTGCTTGGTGTGGAATGACTGGAGACTTGTAAATCTTTGTGAACATTCTGTACTGCTTCCCCAGACCTATTCATTCCCCGCTACCTGATTTCAGCACAATAAATATACTACTGCTGTGGGAAAAAGTGATTTTTTTCTGTTAATCAGTTTATTACATAAATTATCTGCTAAATATTTATTTGATTCAGTTGTTAGTATTCTGAATTCTCTTCCACTGCCAATTACTAATGTAGAAAAGAAGTGAAATTAGAACTTGGGTGCCTAAAACTTCTGGTGAAAAGCTTCTTTTTTTATTGTGGCATTTTTTACTGTAAAAATTAGTTGCCTTTGGAAGAGCTTTTGGATCCAGACATAAACCATACCATTTTCTTCTAAATGATCCTTCCATTTGTTGCTTCAAATGTTAGCTTAACACTTTTTCATGCTGCGGGGTTTTTTGGTTCCAAAAATAAAGTGGAGGAGCTCTTGTGTTCTTACGTTAGATCATTCAGCTCTTTCTACACTTTATAAGATTCCTTATCTAGGATGACTTTAAGATGTGATGTGCAGCCGTTCTGGTAGCTTTCCTAATTTCTCAGTCATCACACTGAGTTGCATGCCTCATACCTAAAATCAGGGGAGGAGGATTGCATCCTCTTCTGGGTAAAACTTTGTCACTAACGAAAGAAATGTTTTCTTACGCAAAAAACAGAAGTTTTTAATGTTTGCAGTGGCTAGCAATACCTTAGGCATGTGACAGTGCATTTTCCTAGTATAATCAGTGACTGCATCTCTTCTTTTTTCTCTTTTCTGTGATACTCTTGACTCTGTTTTTCTGATGGACACTGACTGATGACTAGTTTCAGTTGTAGCACCATTAATTTAGTCATTCTCTTGTTTCTCCCCACACGCTTCCTAGGTATTCAAAAATATTTTCATATGGATTTTTACACTCACATCTTAGAACATGGAATGTAGTGTTTGTAGTTTATTAGGAACATTTTAACTCACAGATTTATTCCATGTATGCAATTCATATGTGAAATGAAAGAGAACATAGAGGTGGAAGTGATTTTTGCTGCCCGGTCCATCTGATAATACAACAATCCAGGCATTACATATTGACAGTTGGGACCCGACTTTTGAATCTCACCTTGATGAGAATGTGACAGCATGCCGAACTGTTCCGCTCTCTCAGCTCTTGCCTCGTTGTAGCCTGAAGTTCGGCCAGCTGAATTCCTGGCACTGTCCTTATCGAGAAAAAGATGGCTACAGACTGTGTAGGAGGGCAAGTGCTTACTACAGACCTGCGTGACAGACTGGGATCCTGCTGGATGGTGGCTAAGGCTGCAGAGCTGAGGTACTGAGCTACTCCCCCAGGAACATAACACCCGCCTAATAGATGGTTCACCTGCCCCTCAGCATGCAAGCAGTTTTGGCAAATCACCTTGGAAAGCAAGTTCTTAATAGTGTGTTTTAGAACCCATGCTTAAGCTATGGTATTTTAGGCTGATGCTATCTGAACCAGAAAAATAGTTATGAAAAGGCAGAGAAGTGTAAGCAAATTCATTGTTTTAAAACACTACAGATCATGTAAGTATTAGAAGTTAGTTTTCCTAATTCTCTCTGGAATTTCCTAATTTCCCTCCTAAATTATAGAGGGAAGGCACACCTGTTAAGTTTAAAAATAGGAGGCTATAACACAACTATGTTCCTGAAGGGGATTCAAAGGGATATGTTAAAAATTATAATTGACATATAGAACTATTACCAGATGAAGACTAAGATTCTAAGATTCTAGAATATATCACTAAAAGAGTATGTGAGTTATGAAGAAGGTGGTCAACAGCTGTCTTTAGATGGCGATTCGTTAATAGGAGTTTTAGGTTTGTAAAGGATGATATGAGATACAACTTGGTATTCTTTTGCACTTATAACTCTAGGTTTTCCTTTGAGAAAATAAGCTTTTTTCTACCTGTTAAAAAAAAAAAAAGGCCTAGAACTTAGGTCTTTTCTCTTTGTCTTTTTCATTTTACCACATGAAAGCATGTTTACATGTCCACACGTGAACAAATTTCCTTCATGCTTTTATTCCTTCAAGATCCATCTGGTCTTAAATAGAAATCCAACAGAAGCTTTTTCTCTTTTTCTCCTTCTCACAGGTGAGGTTCTCCAAAGGATTGTGTCCTTAAAGTAGTATCTCCTTTGAGAATAAATACATGCTGAAACACATCACTTGATAACTATCTACCTAATTATAATAATCTCATGCAGCTATCAGAAGGTCACATTGTAATCAAACATCTACACAGGACATACACAGAGAATATGTCCAAATTAAAAGCCATTCTAAAACTAAAAAATCTTGGAAGGTTTAAATAATCTAGCCATTTCTAAAAAGATAGGGTCTGGATATTATTGGTTATTTCCCAATTTAAATACAAGACTATGAGTTGTAAAGAGAATTTGTCAGTCCTCATGCATATTCTGTATACTCTGTCAGTCTCCAGGAACCCCTGGATCCCTTTTCTGCAATTTTAGAGAAGCCAGTTAGGTTACTCCTTTCCTCAGTTTTAAAATTTTTCTTTGAATTTGCCTTTGGGAAAAAGCATCCAATTGAAATTCTTTCTTTGTCATCCCTGATGCATCATATTTAAACTGAGTTTCTCCTCCCTGTGAGGAAGCTATCCTAAGAACCAGTCTTTCAAGAATAATGATTAGTTAGCTATTTGGTAATGAGAGGGTGGTAGGTTATGAGTCTTGCACAGGAGGTAGCATTATGTTAGTGACACTCATACCTCACCTTTGAAAGTGGCTTGTGTTCTAATTTTTTAATAAATCTGGGAATCAAATACAACATTTACATTTTTATAAGCATATTATATAGTTAGGGTATATCAGTTGTACATATACGGTTAGATTTTAAATATTTTTTGAGGTCAGTCCTCACAGTGAAAATGTAATAAAGATGTCATATGGTCACAAAAGAACAAATAGCTGTGCTTCAAAGCTATTTTTATTCACCAACATTTAAGTGTTTTCGTTATGTTTGAATTATTACTGTCAGCCCTTATGAAAGTGGGGTCTGGTCTTTTTTTTCAGAAAGAAAAGGAGTATGGGAACACATTTCTAATTTCTAATTGTATTTGAGATTTTGAGTTTATATCTTAGAATCTACCCTAAATACTACCTGAGAAATCCAGCAACCATCTTTAGATTAGTGTGCTAGATATTTATTGGTTCTATGAATCCATTTCTATCCCCTCAATACATCTCCCTCTTTCCCTCCCCCGGTCTAAAGAACTAAAAATTACACTTCTCAGATTCCCTCACAAATTTAGGTTTTATCAACATGCAGCACTTGTGAAATTTTTGGAAGGTAGAAGGGAGGTGGATGTCATCCTTCTGGAGAACATAATTATATAAATGGGCTCCTTACAGATACAAGTGTTGGCAACAGCTGAATTACATGTTCCACTATCTTGACACCATTTTTGTAAATGCAGGCAGTGGTAATAGTGATAATGATCATGGCAGATGTGGTCTTACAAATTTGAAGTTAAAGACTAGGGGTGGCCTCCTGACTCATTCATCCAAGTTACCAATAATCTTATAAGCATCTAATCCTTTGAATTAAAGCACTCTGCTTGAAATACCTAGTGGTATCTATTTCATGCAGTGAACCTTGCCTAATTTAGTATTCAGCACCAAAATTTGATCAGGAAATAGACTGCCAAAGATAATAATATGAAATTGGTTATCTGACCTGTTTGAGTTTACAGGCAGTGATAACTTAATGACCACTAGAAAATGCAATACAGTTTTCCATGTAGTGAATAGCTGAATTTTCACCTATGGCCACCTACAATGAAATAGTTATTGCAAGACAAGATATTGGCCGAATAAGTGGTAGCTACATTGTAGTATTGTGATGGAAATGAGAAATATAAATAAAGATTTAAGTGAGATAGTTGCCTCTGATTGCCCTGCAGAGTTTATAGGAAAAAAAAATTAGCTTGTGTCTTAAATTCTTGGCTGCCCTACAAGGACCTGTTATATCTTATAGGTACAGATCTGAAACATCTTAAAATAAGATCCAAAGGTTGATCCAAAGTGGGCTGCAAAATTACAACTTCAGTTCACAGCCGCAATAGTTTTCTAAGTGAAAATTGTGGCATTAATTGAAAACAGGGCCAGGAGGGGGAGGGACCCAAAGAATTGAAATGGGGACACATAGATAGATTTGGATGAAACTGCAAACCTGAATCTCTCAATCCTATTAAATATCCCTGGCCAAGAAAACCAGTCCCTCCTCCATTGTCAGATGACCTTAGTTTTTCATTGCTTGAGATCCTGTAATGACTTGAACCAAGGTAGTTACCTTCCAAGAGGATGCTGATCTTCCTTAGGGCTGCCTCTTATTCTCTCAGTGCCATCAGATCTGTAAAGATAATTTTAACACAGGATGCCTCAGGGGGAAAGTTCACAATCTACCCTGGGAGGAGATAGTTTAGAATGATAAGATTTGGCTAATTCCCACCTGCAGAAATGTGTAGGAATAGAAAGAGTGCCAAGTAAAGTAGAAAGAAACATACTTTTAGATTGGACTGAAATTATTCATACAGGTGCATTTACCAGACATTGTTAATTTAAGGATATAGCTCAACAGTGAGAAGCAGCTTTTAACTAAAGCCTGAAATCACTGGTGGCCTACACTAAAATGAGATAGATGTTAGAAATTCACTGGAATAATGTGAAGGAATGAATCCAAAGGCTTAAGGCATAAGGAATGTTGCAGGTGATTTATCATGTGCAACCCACTTGACCACCCCCCCCCACACTATGTATGAGAAATACGTAGGTAAATGTACATTGGTAATAGGTCTTTGAAAAAATCCTGTAGTGGCTGTTTTCCATAAGCTGAGGACTATAGAGAGGAAAACTTTTCCCCCACCTTCTTAGGTTAGTGACTGAGACTTGTGAATTATTGACAAAAGACAAATTAATAAGGGGAAACGTTTGTAACTTCTATTGATACTAGTATTTTTTTTAATGTTTATTTATTCTTGAGTGAGATAGAGACAGAGCATGAGTGGGGGAAGGACAGAGAGAGAGGGGGAGACACAGAATCCGAAGCAGGCTCCAGGCTCTGAGCTGTCAGCACAGAGTGCAATGCAGGGCTCGAACCTCATGAACCATGAGATCTTGACCTGAGCTGAAGTCAGAAGCTTAACCGATGGAGCCATCCAGGTGCCCCGATACTAGTGTTTTTAATTTTATGTGCATGGAGCTTCATGGAAAAGAAGTGAAAAACTCAAAGAAGTGGTTAGTTAGCCTTATAGACTTGTATACCATTTTAACAAAAGGCAGTAAATTGTGGAAAAGTGACTAGACAAGGAAAGGGAGTCTGATAAATTGTGGGAAAGTGAGTAGGGAACATATGCGGGAAACTAATGGTAGATAAGGGTTATTCCAAAAACATTGTTTATGCAGACTCATCTCAGTGCCATCACTGTTTGCAGTGATAAGGGTTGTTCTCCATCTCTTGATACGGTTTCACACATTTATGCCCTGCTGTTAGGCAGGTAGAGGGAGGACAAAGAGCTGTTCTGGTGCTTGCTTTTTCTCAATTGCCTTCAGCTCAAAAGAATCTTTATGTCACGGTTGTATATTTTCAAGTGACATATTCTGATCTCCTTCAGAATAACAAGGAAGGGGGATGCTGTCTCTGAAATGGGCTCCCTGACTTCAGTAGGAATGAAGGCATTATTCATTGCTAGAGGCCAAATGGCAGTACCTAAATGCCAGAGATGAAGTGGACTTGGTTACAGTACTGGGCAGAAAAGTCAGAGTGGTTATTAGAATGGCTTAGTAGCATGAGAATCTATGATGGTGGCTAATTTATTATGATGCCTTTAGGACTGAAATAGGCAACCTACTAAAGTCCTACTTGAACTGTATACCTGACTCTAAAGTTACTGAACACAGTTGGAGTCAACACAATAGCACAGCCCCTCCTGAGTCACTTCCTAGACCCAAAGGTCCTTAAGTGAAGGAAATGTTGGGTTCCTTTGAGGAAATTTTCTGTGATGATATCACAAGGATGTACTATAAATCCTCATCCTAGCTTTCACCAAAAGGGAAGGGAAATAGTCAGACTTTGGGAGCATTACTGGTACATTGAGCTGATGCTGATTATTAGGTGTCCAAATTTCTGCTGTGGTCACCAATCAAAATGGAGGCTTATGGAGGCCAGGTGATAAGTGCAGTTTGGGCCAGAGTCCTTGTCACAATAGACCCAGTGGGTCCCTAAACTTACTCTCTCCAGTTCCTGAATGTATTTTTAGATTATACATACTTAGCTTCTAGCTAAATATCCACATTATTTCCCTGTCTCATAGATAGGGCTAGTATGATGTGAAGACCCAAGTCAAAGCTCAAAAAATGTAACCACCTTATTAAAACAGTGGACCAAAAGTAGTGTCACATTTCTGGGTGAAAGTCAGAGGTTCATGCCAACATCAAAGTCATGGAAGATTCAAGGGTGACGATTACTTATCAGACACCCATTTAACTTTCCTGTTTGACTTGAGTAGAAATTGGAGAGTCTTGGAGAATAACAGTGGATTATCATCAACTTAATCATGTAATTCCAAGTTCAATAGCTGTTCTAGATATACTCAAATAACTGAAGCAAATCAATGTAATTTTGGCATTTGATATTCTGCAACCAAGCTATTAAATGTTTTCTTCTCCTTTCCAATAAAGATATTACATAAGAAGCTTCTTTCACCTGTATTCCCTCATGGTCCTGCCTCAGGGCAATATTAACTATTCAGTATTCTTTAATAATCTAGGAACCTTGTTTGTCTCATCATGTGATAAGACACTGCTTTGGCCCATCATGTGACTGCATTTGGTGAGTAGGAGGTAGCAAGTGGCATAGATTCTTTGGTAAGGAACATGTACGCCAGAGGGTGGGAGGGGAAAATAACCATAAACTCAAGGGCCATGACATCAGTAAACTCTTCAGTGGTCCTGTGGTCTATAACAGATTGAGACGTTTCCTCCTCAGGGAAAGACAATTGCTACATCCATCACTGTTAAAGAAGTGAATTTCTTAGGCTGGTAAATCTCACTGGGCTTTGGAAACAACATATACACATTTCAGGGTACTGCTTTGACTCTCTTATCAAGTAACCCATAAGGCTGCCAGTTCTGAATAAGGCCAGAGTAAGAGAAGGCTTTGTTACTACTATGGACTACAGTGCAAGTTATTTTGCTATTTGAGCCTTAAGATCCAATAGATCAAATGGTGCTTGAAGTGCCTGGCAGAAAGCAATCCTCTAGAGGCCTCTGCCAAGACTTGATTTAGAATTACAGTTTAGAGCAAAGCCATGGCCTATTCTCCATATAACTACTCTTTTAAGAAACATATCCTGGGTTGCTTCTGGACCACAGTAGAAGTTTGTGTATCTGACCATGGAATATCAAATTATCATGTAAGCTAAGCTGCTTACATGGATTGGGTGTTATCTGATCCACCATGTAATAAACTAGGGCATGAACAGCAGCACTCTTTCATCAAGTAGAAGGTTATGAAGACACAGGTAAATGGCAAGATCAGTGCCCAAGACTACCATTGCATCACTCCTGAAGCATTGTCACTTCTCCCTCAACCCACATGTTTGACCTCTTGAAAGTTGCTATGAAATGTTGGCTGATTGTATTTGCACACCTCTGATTCATTTTGCCTTGTTTTGTGTCCTAGGATATTGATCCATATAGGCACTGAATTACCTTGTCTTCCTTGCCAGCTGACTTCCAGTTGGGTGCAATGAGTAGAAGATCAACAGGTAGATGTATAGAGTGGCTAGGACATCCATTCTGTGCTCTCTCCCTACTTAGGTGTTGTATCTCTAGCTATAGCTACTTCCTTCCATAATCATAGCCCCTACCATAGTTTTAGTTCTTGTTGAGCTCCAGGATCATCGTTTCTTCTCTTGTTTCTTCAGTTCTGAGGATGATAATAACATCACACTCTTGCTAGCATCTAAGTACCTCACTATCCTTTGTTCCTTTAACCTTGCCTATACGTCTGCAAGCAATTCTTTATTAAAGGATATTTATTTAAACCACATGGGATAAATTTTAATTTATGCTGAAACCCTGATTGAGACACTGGAAAAGAAAATAATTGATCCTGGTTTACAAACTATTCCATATAATATGCAAACACAAGCTGGAAATGGACCATGGCAGCATCACAGCTTTACTTAGGAGGGGCCCTGAGGGATATATTGAGGGAAAATATTACCAATTAAAGGACTTTGGGCAGTACATCTGGTCGCCCACTTTTCCTAGAAGGAAAAATAACCAGTGTTATAAACATAAATTGGCTTTTGGATAATTGATAATGGTTTGGCCAGACTTTCAAAAGCTTGGAAGGGATAAAATTGAGGATTGGTGACAAGAAGTTCTGAGAAGCTCTGGGTATGACATTATTTGTGTGTCATATAAATGCTTACCAAAGGCACCCACCATAGAAGAGTTTCTCAACAGAGGGACAGAGTGACTGGTTCTATGGTTATTTGTTAGTGTCTTTTCCTAACAACCTCACGTTTGCTCAACGGGTTCATAAACAAAATGAGCAAGGTGCAATGTAATGGGCTGAACGGTGGCCCCCAAAATATCAAGGCCTATCCCTAAAATCTATAAAGGTTTGGGGCAAAAAAGTCTTTTTAGGTGTGATTAAGTTGAAGATCTTGAGGTGAGGCAATAACCTTAGATTATCTAGGTGGTCCCTAAATGCCATTGTCAGTGTTCTTATAATAGATACGATACACAAAACAGAGAAGTGATGTGAAGATGGAGGCAGAGATCAGAGTGATGCAGGTCAGGAATGTTGGCAGCTACTAGGAACTGGAAGAGACAAGGAACAGTTGCTCCTCTAGAGCCTCCAGAAGAGATATGGCCCTGCTGACACCTTGATTTCAGACTTATGTCCTCTAGAACTGTGAGAAAATAAATTTCTGTTGCTTAACCAATTGTAATGCAATAATTTGTTGCAGAAGCCACAGGAAGCTAATGCATACAGGGAAGGAGGTTATATCAGAGCTTGAACAGCATGGGCTTCTTAGCAAGGCTGATGTGACTAGGACCACTGCTGAGTGCCCAACCTGCCAACAGCAGAGACCAATGCAACCCTTGGGATATGGAGCCGTACTTAGAATAGCCAGCCACTTGGTGGCTTCCCATTATGCACATGGCATCAGTTAATTCCTACTAGAATAACACTCATTCTGAAATGTACTTTCCAGGAACACCATCCATCTGTGGATTTATTAAATGCTTTATTCAACACAATGGTATACCACATAACATTGCTTCTTATCTGGAAAATCATTTTATAATAAAAGAAATATGACAATAGGCTTAACCCATGGGATTCCAATTATATTTCCATTTATTATTCAGGATAGGCTAACTACTGAAATAAGCAAACTCCTATGAAGGGGTATTAAATAAATACAATAAATTGATAATTAAACAAATTCTATTTCACAAGCCTGTAGAACTCATCAGAGTGGGGCTGTAGAGGTGGAAGGCTCTGCTCTGTGCAGTCATTCAGGGATCCCGAGCCTCCTTCTCTCAACTGGCCTTCTTCATTCAGTCACAGAGATGGGGTTAGAGCGAGATCGCTCAGAGGATTTTATGAAAGGAGTGGCCAAGTTTGGCGGTGACAGTCATCAAATACAACTTAGACTCCATTGGCAAGAGCTTACTCAATTACAGCACTTAAGCGCAAGGGATACTGAGAAATGTCATCGAAATGTGTTTCCAGGAGGAACTGTGTTTGTGAGAGTCTACCCATTATCTCCAACATACCATATACTCAGACTCATTTCCCCAGAGCATGTGACCTTTAAAACAGTAAAGTGTTCTATTGAAGACTATTATGACTATAGCGTGAAGACAAGAGTTTGAGAAGCTGGAGTGCTTTCCTACCAGTATATGCTCTGAACTGGTCACAAATGTATGGCACTATTTCCCCCTTAGCCAGAATACTTGGGTTTGGGAAACAAGGGATAAATTTGAAAATGAATCTTTTCACTATTACACTTACATGCAACATTAAATGTTTTTTGTTTTGTTTTTTTTTTTTTTTTGCTTTTTCAACTTCGTGCTGTGTTAGTTTAAAGAGCTGAGTTTCTAAAGAAGGAAAGTCTTTACTAACGGATACTAAGTTGTGATTTCACTTAACCTGAAGTTGAAACCACCACCTGGAATTTAGGGATTCTTATGCCATTGGGCAGATAGGCAAAGAAGGGAAGACAGTACCAGCTGGGGTCATTGCTGCTGCAAAATGGAGGAAAAGAGGAATATTTTTGCAACCCAGACCTTCTTTGGTGCTTCCAAGTATTCATGTGACCAGTGATAAAATTGACTGAATGCCTTTAGTGATCCCAAGAGACAGGAATATCAACTTTTCAGCTATAAAGGCACAGGTTACTCTACCATGTGAAGAACCCTGTACAAATCAAGTTATGACTGAGGCAAAACATAACTGGAATGAACCATGGAAAAATTAAATTAACTGTACTGTTTATGGTTTTATGACCAGTTCTTGCAGAAACACGACCTCGGATAGTTTTGCATATTTTTCTTGCTTTATGTATATGTTTGTATATCTTAGCCAAAAATTTCCCCCTCTCTCTCTTTCTCTTCATACTTGATATAAGGCATATTAATGGTGATAAAATTTACAATTTACTCTTTAATATAAAGGATATCAAGGGGCGCCTTGGTGGCTAAGGCATCCAACTCTTGATTTCAGTTCAGGTCATGATCTCATGGTTCATGGGTTTGAGCCCCACGACCGGGTCTGTGCTGGCAGTGCAGAGCCTGCTTGGGATTTTCTCTCTCTCACTCCCTTCCTGCCCCTCCTTTGCTATCTCTCTGTCTCTGTCTCTCTCTCTCTCTCTCTCTCTCAAAATAAGTAAATAAACTTAAAAAAAAATAGAGGATATCAACATGGTTTATAACTGACCAAGAAGAGAAATGAACAAGATTACATTGTTGGGTACAGTGACTAGCCTTTGGATCTTTTCTTTTAGGAGACAGTGAGCAAATTTTTGTTTTATATGCAGGCCAATTGTACTTTGCAAGATTGGGAACATGTTGGTTTCGCTCTTGTGCTTGTTTGGAAGTTAAACGTGGGTAAAAGATTGTGGATGCTGGGTAGCTACACAGTGGATTGTGCCCAATACTGCCTGTTGGTACATGGCATTCATTCCCTTCCCCCATATCATACACTGCAAGGGCTGGAGCACTAAAATCCACATTTGCAGACATCCCTGATGTTAGAGCTCTGGAGCTAGTTTATAATATGCTGATGAAATGCACTTGAGTGACTGAATTTTTTGGAGAGAGAAGACGGTCCAAACAGCTCAGATGGACTTAACATTAATAGCAGCTGGATCCCATGTTCCAACGTTATCATCAGCTTCATTAGTGTGGAAGAGCTGTGAAGTCATCAGTGGTGGTAGCAATGGCAGAAGCAGTTTCCTGACTCTGAATCCCAGTCAAAGGAATGGTTCCTTGGGTTACAAAATATAATGGTGGTCTCTTGATTTCTCTTCTCTGGATTCACATCATTACGTAAGCACATAATTTCCTCTGTTAAAACCCTTTCTTCTTCGGGGCACCTGGGTGGCTCAGTCAGTTGAGTGTCTGACTCTTGATTTTGGCTCAGGCCATGATCCCAGGGTCGTGGAATTGAGCCTACATCATGGAGCATGCACACTGCTTAAGATTCTCTCTTTCCTTCTGCCCCCCTCCCCTGCTCATGTTCTCTCTCTCTATAAAACAAACAAACAAACATATAAACAAACAAAAACAGAAACAAATACTTTTTGCTTGAAAACACGAGTTTCTGTTTCCTGCACAGAACCCTAAATAGCACAGATGATTGTTAAGAAATCTCACAGGCACTTAAATTTTTAAGTATGATATGATAATGAAATATTTTAAGAATGCAATGGCAATACAATTACATATGGCTTTAGCATTCCAAAATGGTCATTCTTATCTTTGGCACGTCTTTTTCTCTTGCTGTGCCCAGGCTTTCTGGTAAATAAGCATTGAAATGTTTTTCTACATTTGAAGAGGTACCAAATAATTGGCCTAACTTGGGCACCCACATGTCTCAGCACAGCCTTGATTCCTAGACCTCTTGTGTCTTTTTGAGAAGGTTTCCTGAAGAGCCTAAGGCAAGGTCTTTGATACAGATAATTTGAGAGTTGATTCTGGGAAGCTGGAGTGAGTGTGTAAAGAAAGTAAGATCGGCACAGAGGAAAAGCCAATAAAGGGTATGTGTTAGCTTAGTTAGCACTGTGGGTAGCTGGGATACAGCTCTGCTGGTAACTCTCTGACAAACCATAAAGAAATCTTAGAATTCTGTATCTGGAGGATGGGAGACTGAGGCATCTAACTCTGCATTTCTGTCTCTCATTGGTTACACTGGGGAGTATTCTCTGTACCTGCACCTTCCCCCTTAATTCTGGAATATACTAGTTAGCCTAAGCAGCCCTGAGGCAGAAAACAAAGAATAGCAGCAAAAATGAGGTTGAAATGGGACACTGCCCGTTTTCATGGAACTATTATAGCACTGAAATGAGAGAGAGATTTGAGGAAATGTGGTTCTAGAAACAAATGTTTCTTCTACATCTATCTGACTTGATCCTTAAGAAGTCTTTCTTTTTTTAAAAGATTACTCTCACTCTGTTTATAGTATAATTTCTAATATGTACAGTTGTTTACAATATTGTTTATGGTTGTTTACAAAATTGTCTATTACAATCTTGTCTAGGCACAAAATTCATTGCGTAGCACATAGTGCTTTTTAGGAGTCATACAGGTGGTGTGACGGTTAGCTAATCACTTAAAGAATTTGTATAACTCTGCTTAAAAATTTTTAAGATATAAATGTACACATATAAAAAGTAAAAAGTATACACAGTCATGTAATTTTAGATCAACAGTTTCTCACTTCATTCCTCTCCATCCTCAGTTCTGTTCCCCAGAAGCAACTTTTTTTTTAACTTTTCAGTTTGATTTCTTCTGGTGGTGTTTTATTTGTGTTTCTAAACATCCCCTATCTTCTGGTGGTTTCATAGTCATATTTCTAAATAATAAACATGTGTTTCTTGCTATTCCTAGATTTGCCAACTTGAGGAGATTATATACCGAGCTCTGCTATCATAGACAAGGGTTCAGCTCTGTTACACCCCCACCCACCTTGTTTAAGTCTAAATGATATACTTGCACCTCTACTTCTCTTCCCATGAGCTATAGAAAGTGTCCTCGATCTCACATTTTGTAAGATGTAAGTATAAATGCCCCTAGGTCCTTTCTCTCCACTCTTCCCCAATTTGTACTCTGCATCTGTATTTTTTAGCTTATATTGTCAATAGTGATAATATTTACATTCTGTTCTATTATCGAAATTAAGTCTCTTCATTATGTGTTTTGTCTTCAAGATTATTCTAAAAGTTGAAAAATCAATAAAATCCATTTACATTATTTAGACCATGTAAATTCTGTGATCTTCAGAACTGAGTACTGTGTCCTGATCACATTTCCTTTCTTATATAGCTTTATGTTTTTCTTCGACTTTTGCATTACCTTTCTGTTTTCTTGAATTTTCTCTTCATTTTCCAATGTCTCATAGAATCTCCTTTTGTTCCTAGCGGACTATCTCACACTGTGAGGTATGCAGAATGTGTCTTCTGTAGGTCTTTTGTACAGCCATCATTCCAGTAATTCCCTTCATTGTTTACACGTGTTGAAACTGCTGCTTCTTGGGCCACTATCTTCCTCTACCTTGGTTTATTCTCTCATTTTTCTGGATTATATCCTTTCCTAAGACAAGCTATGTGGGTGATATATTTTCTGAGTGCTTACATCAGTCACATTGTCTATTTATATACTTACTAATTCATCTGGGTGCAGAATTCTCAGGTTGAATACCAATAGCTTTTCCTCAGAAATTTGGGGGGAATATATCCATTGTCTTCATGTGACTAATATTGTTTGGGAAAAATCGAATGCCAGTCTGAATTTTATTCCTTTGTTAGTGACATGTTTTCCCTTGCCTCACAGCATTTCTTTACCCTTAATTTTCTGAAATTTCACAGTGATTTGTCTAGGTGCATTTTTTTTTTTCATGTATTCTGCTACATACTTGGATGTCTCTTTTAATTTGGCAAATATATATTTTTCCAATAAAGGAAAATTTTCTTCCATTATTTCTACAACTCCTTCCTCTTTCATCTTTTTTCTGGTCCTTCTGAAAATACTATTATTTGGGTGTTATAGCACCTGAATTGATCCTCTGAATGCCTTATGTTTTCACAAATATTTTTTGTGTTTTATTTCTTCTCCATTCTGAGAGACTTCCTTAACTGTATATTTCAATCCCTCTATTGCACTATTGTTTGATAAATCACATTTAAAATTTCTAAAACCATTCATATTCTCTCATTATTTATTTTCCCCATAGCATTTATTTTTGCTTTATGGGTGCAGCATATTCTTTTTAAAAAAAAGATATTTATTTATTTATTTTTGAGAGATATCAAGAGAGAGTGAGTCATGGAGGGGCAGAGAGAGAGGGAGACAGAGAATTTCAAGCAGGCTCTGCACTGTCAGCTCAGAGCCCAAGGTGGGTCTCGAACCCGTGAACCATGAGAACATGACCGAAGCTGAAATCAAGAGTCGGACGCTTAACCAACCGAGTCACACCAGTAGTCCTGGGCACAGCACATTCTTGAAGATTTCTAACATTCATGAAGAATTTTTCAAAATTATCCTTGTTCCTTGAATCACCTCTGTTTCTTCTAGGGGCAAATTTTCAGTGTGTCTTCTATCTCAGAGCTATGTAATCCACACTTGCCATTCGTATTTGAGCCTGACCCAAAGGCTGATTCAGAGTTGTGTGCTCATGGCAGGGTGTGTTGTCTGTTAGGCTATACTTCACTGTGAGCTGGCAAGGACCTAACCTTACACTGGGGGTCTCTCAATGCCAAAATGAGGAGGACTGTAATTTAAATCACCAACGCCTGTACTACCTGCCTTAGTTCTCCCCATAATTTTTTAAGACAAGAACTTTGGTGTGTTTTTTTCCTGTGAGGGAGAAAGAAGTGAAGATTGATAGTGTAATGCTACACATTTTGTGGATGAGAGTGCTAGAAGGGAATGAGAGTTTTGACTATTCCATATATAGGCTTTCCAACCCCCTTTTCTCAACTCAAATTCTCATGCCCAATCTCCATCAGGGTGGCATTTTCCAGACGTTAGGGAGGGAATGTTGGCTCTCTTCTTCATTATAGCCACCTCCGCGTGGGATTCCTAAACAGTCTCCTCTACTCTACCTCGTGTTTCAATAATTTAAACACCTGCTTTCCATCTTCCAGAAAATTACTAAGATCTCTCACCTGCTGTGGCCCCTTCAACTTCTCCCCATTGTGGGTTTAGACATTTTACTACTCTTTTATTATCTTTAAAATGTTTTTAATCTTCATTTATTTTTGAGAGACAGAGTACAAGCAGGTGGGGGGGGGGGAACAGAGAGAGAGGGAGACACAGAATCTGAAGCAGGCTCCAGGCTCTGAGCTGTCAGCACAGTGCCTGATGCGGGGCTTGAACTCACAAACAGGGAGATCATGACCTGAGCCGAAGTCAGAGGCCCAATCAACTGAGCCAGCCAGGTGCCCCTCTTTTATTATCTTTTAAATAGATCTTTGAGAGGGATAGGAAATAGGTATTAATAATAAAATAGATACACAGGTAAAAAATATAGGTAAATTAAAGATGCAAGCTTTTTCTACTGTCTTGAGTCAGAGGACTCTTTACTATTTCTGAAGGAGAAAACATTCTTTTTTATTTAGTTTTTTAAATGTTTTTATTTATTTTTGAAAGAGAGAGAGAGAGAGCAAGCAGGGGACGGGCAGAGAGAGAGGGAGACACAGAAACGGAAGTAGGGTGCAGGCTCCCAGCTGTCAGCACAGAGCCTGAGGCAGGGCTCCAACCCACGAACTGTGAGATCATGACCTGAGTTGAAGTCGGATGCTTAACCGACTGAGCCACCCAGGTGCCCCTGAAGGAGAAAACATTCTTAAAGACATTCTTTGTAAAAAAAAAAAAAATTAACACCTATTTACTTTTGAGAGACAGAGTGAGAGTGGGGAGGGGGCAGAGGAGAGGGAGACACAGAATCCAAGGCAGGCTCCAGGCTCTGAGCTGTCAGCACAGAGCCTGATGAGGGGCTTGAACCCATGAGATCATGGCCTGAGCCTAAGTCAGACACTTAACCTACTGAGCCACCCAGGTACTCCACCCCACCCTGCCCCTTAAAGACGCTCTTAAAGCAAATGAGAATTTCAGCTCTGAGCTTGGTCACTGATATAACCTGAACAAGGTATTTAATCTTCCTGGAAGATAATAATATCTAATTCAAATAGGTAATATATAAGAATTAAATGGAAAGATGTATATAAAGTATTTAGTACAGTGTGCTGCTCATAGAACTTGCTTAATGTGAATTCCTTGCATATTTTTGGCATCTCCTTGAAAGTTCATTCATCCTCCGATTTGGTAGAATTGTTTTATTTTTATGTTTTGATTTATTCTGTGGCAACAATTCTTTCCACAGTCATAAAAAGAGAAAGAACTACTGCCCTAGGCTTTTTTCTAATTGGAAGTGATCCACATCTATTTTTATATTCACCTCTAAAAGAGGTTATTTTTCCCTTCAAAGAAACAAACTAGGCACTTTTTAAGACAACTTACTAGTTTCTTCTCGTGTTCTATTTACAGCTTAAAACCTACTTCTAAAATGGCTTTGCTATAGTTGGAAAATTATAGAGCCTTTCTTATGGGTTGATTGTATTAAACCTTTTTAAGATAACATAATACACTGTATGTATTAACTGCTTAGTAAAGGATTCAGTGCACTGTTATTTGCATAGCATAGCTAGTGTATTATGATTTATCACAAACTAGCTACAGTGATGCTCTGAATTTAGGGCCCCCTAGGAAAATATTTGTAATGAGATGCAAATAATAAAATCTCTAGTGCAGAGGGAGACCTTCCAATTAAAGAGGGATTGGGGTATTAATTGTACCTCTGCTGTCTTGATATTATTGATAGTGGATTAATACACTATAATTTGAATTCAGGCAAAGAAAATCACTAAAGGAAATAACATGATTTATTAATCAAGTACTGAAGCATTTCGAAGTTTATTTAGCAGTGCAATAAATTTAAAGGAATTTCTATATTAGCTCTTATTGTTTTATATTAGGAATTAATTTTCACTTGTTATAAGACAGTGCTGGAATAGATATGGTTAGAATAGCAGGAGAGATAATCAGATTAAGGGCTCATGGCCGGGCACTGTGACAATAATAGAAATTAATGACTTTAAATCCAGAGGGACCTGCCATGGATCCCTGGATTAAGAAACATTGCTAATACCATGCCCATCCCTGTGTACATCTATAAATCTCAGTTTGAATTATAAGTGTAATTATGAATAAAGCTCCTCTAAAATCTACGTGTAGGCTTTTGTGTGGATGTAAGTTTCCAAGTCCTTGGTAAATACCCAGGAGCAAACTGCTGAATCATGTGGCAGGAGTATTTTTGCTTTTGTAAGAAACTAACAAACTGTCTTGCAAAGAGGCTGGACTATATTGTGCTCTCACGGCGGTGAATGAGAGTTCCTGTTGTTGCTCCACATCCTTGCCAGCATTTCGTGCTGCCAGGCCATTCGAATAAGTGTATAGCGGTAATTCATTGTTGTTTTAATTTGCAATTCCCTAATGACATATGATGTGGAGCATCTTTTCATACCCTTATTTGCTATCTATACATCTTCTTGGGTGAGGGGGCTGTGCAGGTCTTTTGCCATTTAAAAAATCAGGTAGTTTATTTTCTTATTATAGAGTTTTGAGAGTGCTTTGTATATTTTGGACAGCAGTTCTTTATCTGATGTGTCTTTTGCAAATATTTTCTCTCCGTCTGTGGCTTGTCTTCTTGCTATCTTGATAGGTCATATTTTCTGGATTAAGTAGTTTATCATTCCTAAGGGGATATAAACTGGAGCAAATATATCCCAAAATTGTGATTCTTGCTTATTAGAGATAAATTGTGATTTTAGAAATATATCGTCAAAGCAACCTTAGACTATTATTAAAGCAGTACTACTTGCAGCTCTGAATAATCAGTCACAGACACTTAAAGTTAATCACTTATGTTCCCCATTTATTCATTTTGTTTTACGGAGACATTATTGATTGAATCATCATGTTATGCCATCAATGTGCTATAAACTGGGTAGGGAAAGGGGATGGAGGAATTCTTTTTTCCAATGAGAAATTGAGGTAGCTTAGTTCACCTCAAATTTCATTTTTTTTAAAGTATGTTTTACATCCAGTGCAGAGCCCACTGTGGGGCTTGAACTCACAACCCTGAGATCAAGACCTGAACTGATATCAAGAGTTGGACCCTTAACCGACTGAGCCACCTGGGTGCCCCTCATATTTCGTTTTTGTATTTAAAATTCATGTCAGTTTTCCCACTTCTCTATCATAACTGAGTGGCTATAGTTTTGATGAGAATTCAATGAGATATTGTTTGAAAAGCATTTTGCCTAGGGCTTGACACATCTTAAATGCTCAAGAGTCAATATTATCATAGGGTTTCCATAATATTATTGCTATAATAGTAATCCTTATTGTCACTGTCATTTAATTGTAAAAGTACATAATAATTATTTTGAATTATAACTTGTCTCATTTTGATTTATACCTATCAACATAATTATAGTTGAAACAAACATAAATAAATTCAACATAAATAAACTTGGGGAGCAGTGCTCATCTGCTATAGAGCTCACAGCACTATGTGGCCAGCAAGTTTCAGGAAAGGGATTGCCTTCAACATACACTGGACTGGGAGCCTATTGTAGGCGATACGATAGCCTCAGGGTTACTTAATAAGTATATCATATGCAACTGAAAAAAAGTTCTGATTTTCCTATTCATGGAATTATATAAAGTCAGCCACCATGACATAATGGGACTTCTAACTATTGTGGATGTACAGTGTTAACTATTTTCTAGTAAGGGAAAGGGATAATAGTAACATTGGAGAAGAGTAAAAAAATAAAGCAGATATGCATGTTATTTAATACTTTTCTCATAGATTTGCTAAATAGCATAAATTAATATATAGTTTTAATCTTTGAAAGTTGTATTTACATATAAAAATTTTATTCTGAAAGGTTCATTTTATATATAAATTATATATATATATATATATATGTATATATATATATATATATATATGTGCTTCTTAAGATACCTAGACATGGCTATGGAGTTAACTAACTTTCAAATTAACTATCTTTCAAAGACTTAATTTTAAACATCTTCAGGGATGATTAAAATTACAACTTGTAAAGGTTGTTTAAAGGTTAAAATTGCAACAATTTATGCAAAATTTACCCTTTCATATTCAGATTTAAGTCAGAGATTTCCTAATTATAACCATAATTTATGTAAACATTTGGGGAGGGGCAGCTACGTAATTCTGGAAACAAGACATTTCCTTGTTCAAGAAGTAGTATGCTTATGTCAGAAGCTGTAATATGAAGAGAGCTTTGCCTACCATTTGTATGGTAATTTTACTTTATGCTCTCAGATTATTGTTGAATATATTCATTTGACAAATACTTAACAAATTCTTTCTATGTCCCAATTACTGTGCTAGCCTGAGGGAGATAGTAATATACATCCCAAGCTTATGAAGAAGCCAGTGACTTATGGAAAAGATGGGCAAAGAACCAATTAATTATATTACAAAAGGTGCTAAAATAGAGGCCTAGACAAAGATGAGAGTTCTAACCACTTCAGAAAAGTTTGTTTCTAATTTGTAAAGAGCTTTTTGGAGTAATATTTTCATGCCTAGACATGAATAGATTTGCATGTAACATTTATGGTTGCCAAGGCAGACTTACATGTGACACTATAATGGAAACTGGACACCATGTTAATGAAACATGCTACTTTTCTATAAGTTAATTGAAGAATTCATTGACTGAAACACGTGTTAATGGAAACATGAATCTGGGAAGATACTTAATTTAAATACCCCCTTATTTTGGCTATGTACAAAAAAATTAATCAGAGTACAAACCAGAAAAATTGACCAAGTTCTTCAGCCAGCCAGAATCTAAGGACCCTCTTTCCTAGTCTGTGTTGGCCCCCTTAACAATTAGAAGCCATTAGTATATGTGAAAGAGTTAAATAAAATACACTCCAAGAAGTAGGTAATTGGTCAGCGTGTTTCATATCTACTGGAAATGAGATTATGGTTTAACATAAGAACATGGTACAATTTAAAAGAACCGTTAAAATCAGTACAGTGGATTTTTTCAATTAGTTACAAATTTCTAGAGTTAATGTTGCAGAAATAAGGATTGTTGATATGGTGCTGGAGAGCATGCTATATTTTAATTCATTCCTTTAATATGTAGCTGTGGAAATCGCCAAATGCCAACATATGCCTAGAAGAGAGTACATAGTAAATGCTCATGAACACAAAGGGAAATGTTAAACTTGTTGAAAATAAGAGCTAGTTGAGATCAAGTTGATCCAGGTCATTTTGTAATTATTAATTTAAGCAATAATAACTAACTACATGTTTATTACCCATAAAGAATGATGATGGAGTTTGCCTTGCTAAGCAAGTTGGGATTCATTACCACTAGTTTAAGTTGGTGCTATGGGGATGTTCTCCAGACATGGTGATATTACACAATGCGCTAAACATCTATATCAGTAGTCTCCCAGTCAATATTGAATTGTGTTTCAAAAATTTGTTGGTTATTCATTTGTTTAGTCCTCCAGCTAAAAGTGTCACACGTAGGTATACGGGCCTAAACACGGACTACAGCATTTAAAAGTCATGCGGAATGACAAGATGTACTTGAAACTTACCATCAAGTAAATCAGCAGTATTTATCTGGGGAAAAGATTTCAGAGCTCTGAGGTGCCTTTCCATAGCTGACATCCCTATCACACTTGGAGCAGGAATACATTGAGCTATATGGCGTTGCTGGCAGCTCTAATGGCTCAGAGCAGGACCACCGAAGGTCAAGGTCTGGGTAGAGGGGGGGATAGTGGGACAGAGAGGAAACAGGCCAATGGGGAGCTTCCTATCAAGTGATGAGTTGTTTGAGGGCCAAGGCAATATCTTATTTGCCTTTGAATAGATGTTTCAGGCCTTAGGGTTTGGCAAAATAGCTTTTTAAAAATGGCTACTGTGATTTGTCTAGTACTGGCTAATGTCAGTATTAATACATAATATATCTCAGGAGTAAAGTGATAACTTGGACAACATCCATGAACTGAATGAAGATAAGTATCACATTTTTAGAAAGCTTTAGATTTTAAGAATAAAATCGACATTTCCTAAACCATAATACATAGTAAATATCACTATTATTACTTCTATTGATTAAATGCCTGCTATGACCCTCTCGACACTGCCTCTTTACTCTGTCTATCCCAGCAATTTCAAATCACCCCCCTAACCTGTTATCATTTTATTTTATAAATATGCTCAATTAAATACAAATTTATCTCAGGTCAATAGATACCTGTTGTGCATCTCCTTGGTATAAGATGCTGTCCTAGAGAAGGGGTGTGTGTTCGGCCAATGAAGACTCAAAACTACTGATTTAGTGGGGTGCTCAGGTGGCTCAGTCAGTTAAGCGTCAGACTTCAGCTCAGGTCATGATCTTGCAGTTCATGAGTTCAAGCCCCACGTTGGGCTCTGTGCTGACAGCTCAGAGCCTGGAGCCTGCTTCGGATTCTGTGTCTCCCTCTCTCTCTGCCCCTCCCTGGCTCACACTCTGTCTCTGTCTCTCTCTTTCTCTCAAAAATGAATAAACATTGAAAACATTTAAAAAAACAACTACTGATTTAGTTAGGAATATATTTGACTTCAAATAATTTTTATCTTTTTTCTTTACTGATCCCAACTTTTAAGATGTTGATATTTTACCATGTATTTTTTGCATTGATTCTGATTTTTTAAAAATATTGCATTACAACCTTAATGTGGATTATTGACTTTTTATATCCTCTTAAATTTTGTGACTAAAGCAAAGGTCTGTCTTGATGTACCCTAATCTTGTTCCTGCCTGTTTCAATTACTATAACAATCCTTGTTCAACACATTTACATTGATTAGTTTGTGAAACTATCTCTTGAATTACTTTTGAATTTTCTGAAGCTTAAGTTGAGGGAAGATGTTTCAGGAACAAAAACACGAATGAATTGGCGTTTGTGTTTTCAACTATTGGAAATGAGACTAGAAGGATCCAACCTTGATGTTGTTATGTACAGACACGTCATGAGATGTAGCTACAGGGAATAGGGGACTGATTACTTCTCCTGGCTTCACTCTTTAGAGTCCACGAGCTATTGAGCCTGTCACAAATCCTCTGTTGGCCTCAGTTTCCTCACCCCTAAATGAAGGTAATAAAGTCTGCTTTGCCTATTCCCCAGAGTTGCTATAAAGATCTAATGAGATCAGGTGTGTGAAAGGCTGTATAAACTGTAAAGATATGAAGACGCTTTTTAAACTGTAAAGCACTTTTTGAGGAGGTCAGCTGGGGACAGTGTAAAAGGGAATCACTAAAGAACCGGAATCACAGAATTTAGGCCATACTCCAGGCCAGCCCTCTCATCCTGATGGCAAGGGAAGTGAGGACAGGGGAGTTTGTGCCTCTCACACACTTCAGACAGAAATACTGGCAGTGATGGAACAGGACACAGGCCTCCTGGGTGTGAGCCAGGTCCTGGACTCTTTCTCTTATTTAATTATGATCTCAATGACATCAGATTCAGAATAGAATCAGGATAGGTCCTTCTAGAAAAAGAGAGGCAGATTCATGTGCTTAGTGAGAGGGAAATAATAGGTGCATAGGGAGAGAGGGAAGAGACGGGAAATTGAAAGGATCAGTTTCTGAGGTGTGGATAATTTTTGACTGGGACAAGCAAAGCTGGTGTTTCCAGGCTCCTATCCTGAGGTGTGGCCACACAGACAAACCACAATGAGTTACAGCAACCAGGTTTTTTAGTTCTGGTTGGTTTTGCCTGTGGTACACAGACACCAGCTTAACAAAGAGGCAAAGATGAAAACAGGAAAACCATGATGTAAGAATTAGTCATTTGTGTTTGCAAATAAACTATCTTTGAAAAAACGTGTACGTTAAAATGATATGGCTCTTATATACTAGTCATCTACCTTATAAACCAAAGAAGAACACCTGGAAAAGGATCTTTTTTGGTAATAAACAAAATTTCTTCCCATGAAATTAAAAATTTTGTTAAGCTCCACCCAATTCTTCATTGCTGTACCTGACTCATCAACTTAATCATTAGCTTTTACATAGTACAGTATGTGGTCTAATGGCATACCAAGCGAGAGACTTTTTATTGTCATTAGTCTCAAATGGAAAAAAAAAATTATGAAGGGTAAGAGTAAGAGAATCTAAATTTGGTTTAATTATCATGACTCACAGCACACAAGTAACTGGCTCAAAACGAAAGATAAATGGCATCATAACTCTATTGAGAGCAATGATTTTTGAGGGAACAAAATTATCCGCATCTTCTCAAAGTCATTCCCAAAATCTCATTGTCTCTTGGAAATCGGACATTTATAACATGATGAAAAGCACTGAAACTGTTTTTTGGTTAGTGTAAACACTTAGCTTGCTTCTGCTGGACTCCACCCAAAAGACAAATTCTAGTGACCTGTTTGAAATAATTATGCTAAGCCTCCAGCAAAATTACTACATCACATTAGCAATGTCAAATTTCCTAAAGCCTAGCTACTCCTTGTGAAAATATTAGGAATCCTACGTGGATTGTTTTGTTACAGATTAGTAGCCACTACTCTTCATTCCTGGAGAGGGTGGGTCCACCCCATTTGAAGGGAAGTGTTAGGATCTATACTCCTGTGCCGAATGGCTCGTATTTTCTCCAAAATTTAAAAGAAGAGATGTGTGTCTCTTTTGCAGTCTTAACATGGGTGTTTTTTTTAAGATGATAATATTGCAGGAAACACACATAAGACTATTTTAATAGTATCTGCTGTCTTCTTCCATTCTTCTTTTAACTACCTTGGCACCAATGATACACATTTATTGAATATATATGCGTAGATTTATTACTGGATTCTTTATTTTATTCTAAGAATCTAAATGTTTTTACACCAACACCACATTGCCTTGATTACTTTATTTTTTTTTTAATGTTTATTTATTTATTTTTGAGAAAGAGAAAGAGAGAGTGCGGGGGAGCAGAGAGAGAGAGAGGGAGACAGAGAATCCCAAGCAGGCTTTGCACCATCAGCGCAGAGCACAATGCGGAGCTTGAATCTGCAAACTGTGAAATCATGACCTGAGCCAAAATCAAGAATCAGAGGCTTAACCGAGTGAGCCACTCAGGTGCCCCAATTACTGTATCTTTATAGCAAGTCTTGAAATCAGGTAGTATAAACCTCCAACTCTGTTCTTTTTCAAAATTCTCTTGGCTATTCTAGGTCCTTTGATTTGCCGATATAAACTTTAGAATCAGTTACTATGAACAATCCTGCTATGGTTTTCATTGGGATTGTGTTGACTCTATAGATCAAATTTATGAAACTGTCAATTGACACCTTAACAATATTGAATCATCTGATCCACAAACATTCTATATCTTTCCATACAAATCATTAAATATTTCTTAGTTCAAGTTCCAAACTTTTCTGATTTCAGATTGTTTTTACAAGATCAAGATTTTTTTCAACAATCTTCAAGATTGTTCACCTTAATTTCATACATACAATTTTGTCTCAAATTAGAAATGTTCTAACTTGTCTTTTTTCTTGAGTAAATCCACCTAGAAGAAAGGCATTTCAACTTCATCCAAAGGCATTCTCTCCTTTAGTAAGTCTAGTAGTTTTTCTCTATTTTCTCATTCAGAGATAAGCCCCACTATGATGGCTTCCTGCTGGTTACAGCCACGTGCTCTGGGAGGGAAGGGGAAGTCCCTCCTTGCTATTGGGTTTTTGCTTGTTGTGTTCATCTACTCCAGAAGGAGGCCTACCACACCAAATTTCTGTTTTTTTTCACTTCCTGCCCTTATACCTTTCAATCTCAAAGTATTTAAGATTGAAATATGGTGTTCGGTGCTCTCTTTGCAATAATCCAGTATGTGTGTCTGAGAGTGGGTGGAGGTGTAGACAACAAAGTTGATAAAGTTGATAGGGCTTCAAACTGGGCGCTGCGCGTCTGGGAGTTCATTATACTTCTTTCTCTACTTTTGCATGTTTAAAATTTTCCATAGTTAGAAGTTTAAAAAAGAATTAACCTGTGTGAGAAACAACAACAAAAAAAGTTAAATCTCTGTTTTCCACCTATCAGTGAGCTCATGATATGTTCACATTCTAAAAATGTGTGTATGTAGAGACTCTTCTACCCAGGCTGCATCACCATATCCCAGATGTCAGGGTTTGGGGTTATTGTATTGTTGCTCTTCCCAAAGCATGACTGAAAGAGTGAATTTGTATCCTATTTGACCTCCCAGACCATTAGATGTCACTTTTCTGCCCACTTTTCTGTCTATAAGAAAACACTCGTTTCTCTGTCAGCCTCTCGGACTCCCTCTGTTTTCTCTGGTGGGTAGTTCTTGTTTTCGTCCTTGGTCTCCTCTCTCTTAACACACCTTTAGCTGTTGATCTTCCTAATTCCATTGTTTCAACTATCGTTTTCTTTATCCATTTGCTATTTTACCCTATTCTAGCCATTTGATATCGAATCTACTTCTTTAGATTTGTAGCATATTAATTTCTTCACTTATTTTCCAAACATTTCAAAGCTTCTACCCTGGACCAGACACTAGGTTGAACACAGAAGATAAAGAGCTGAATAAGACATGATCATTTTCTTAAAACATTCATGTGCTAAAATAAAATAATAATTTTAATGTGTTTAAGAATGTGCTAGGGGCACCCAGTTGGCTCAGTTGGTTCAGCGTCCAACTTCCGCTCAGGTCATGATCTCGCGGTTCATGGGTTCAAGCCCTGAGTTGAGCTCTGTGCTGACAGCTCAGAGCCTGAAGCCTGTTCAGATTCTGTGTGTGTGTCTCTCTCTCTGCCCCTCCCCTGCTCGTGTTCTCTCTCTCTCTCTTTCTCAAAAATAAGCATTAAAATTGTTTTAGTAAAAAAAATAATGTGCTAAAGATTCCCCAGTTTTTCAAGCTCTGATCACTTTTCTAAGATCAGAGAGATGAAACTCGGTGGTTTGTTGGCCTCAAAACTGGCACTCTATAAAAAAGTCTAACTTTGCCCCTCTACCACTCTGGGTTTTTTTTTTTTTTTTTCATCATTTCTGCCGGTGGTCTCAGCATGCCAGCACTGAATTATCTTCCTTCTTTTGTCCACCTTCCCCTGATCAATTCCTACTCCTTTCTGACACTTACCTGATGCTTTAGTTAATAGCTATGTCCTGAACACACGCCAACCTCCTCCCAGCCATCTACTGTCAAAAAGCTTCACCCCTAAGAAATGCTTCCTGGCGTTTATTCTGGTAAAAGATAGCATGCACACTGTAACAATATTAACTTTTATTTGGCAACTTCTATTCCTCCCTTACATGCATTTTCATAATGAATCTTCTATCTATGGCTATCTGAGGAGGATGTGTTATCATTTCATTTGATATGTGGAGAAATCAAGATTATGCTACCGGTAAGGGTCGAGGTCAGAAAAAGAATTTCCCTGTTTCCCAAGTATATATCTTTTTCATCGCTTGATGACTGTGAGGTAAATTCATTTCAGCTTCTTTTAGCAACATTTCCCAAAGTATGTTTCTTGAGATGTTAATTGATGCTATTTAAAAAAAAGAATTCTATACAGATATGAATTTGGAAAATGATAGAAACCTTAAAGTTTTTTTCTGCTAGTATTTGAATCTTTAAAACACTAATGTGCCTTCCCAATATACAAGGCACAATATATGTTATATAGCATTTTCCAAAGGTGTTTGACCAGAGAACCAGTGCTTGACAGCCTCTCCCAGGATTTGTTTTCTCTGGAATAAATCTGAGGAAACGTCATGTTGGATGGAGGGAACTCTAGACCACAGCTCTAGTTCTTGTTCTATTAATTTCACTTGCCAGGAGAAATCTGAACTTGAACATTCCCCTGGTTCACTATTCAACCACAGGCCATTTATGAAATGAGTCACACATCATTTTCATCCCTTATTGAAATCTTTTCTTAAGCTTAGTCCAGCTTATGGTTCCAGGAGGCCCTCACCTTCTGACAGAAAACCAGTCGAGTCTGTGTATACATGCCTGGGAAAATCATATTATGAAGTGATAAGAGCTTCCTCTTATTGTGTGCTTGCGTAATTTAAAGCACTGGAACAAGTACTTTTATAAGTAGTATCTCATCTAGTCCTCACACCTACCCTGGGGAGAAGGCACTGATGTGATCTCTGTTTTGCAAATGGGAATATGAAGGCTCAGTAGTACATGCATGTCCGTGAACACACAGGTAGCAATGACGAGGTTAAGTCTCATATTCAAGTCTCTCTGACTAGCGCCCATGATTTTAGCCTCATACTATTATAGTTTGACTCATTATCAAAATATCTAGAGATAGGGGCGCCTGGGTGGCCCAGTCTGTTAAGTGTTTGACTCTTGATTTCGGCTCAGGTGATGATCTCGCAGTTTGTGAGTTCGAGCCCCGTGTCAGGCTCCGTGCTGACAGTGTAGAACCTGCTTGAGATTCTCTCTCTCTCTCTGCCCCTCCCCTGCTCTCTCTCCCTCTGTCTCAAAATAAATGAACTTAAAAAAATAAATATTAAAAAATATTTAAAGATAGATGAACCTGATTAAGTGAATAGAAGAATGTAACAGAAGAGACAAGTGTCTGTGTCCACTTGATGATACCTATGGCTGCATTCCCAGCTCTGAGCTCAGTGTCTAGCATGTGAAAGAGGCTTAAGAAATCTTTGTTGAGCAGAGATCGAATTGAATGAGAGTGAAGAGCCTTATAAGCAACTATAGAAACAATGGAATAAATGTGAAGAAAAGCATCAAACAACATAGTCTCTTCATTGCAAGCATGAGAAGAAAAATCCCATCACCCCCTGGAATTTCTGGAATGATTTTGGGAGCTGTTTGTTTCACCAGGCCATAATTTCCCTGTTGGCTTATGGAGCTAGAAAACCAGTTGCCATGGCTGGGCTGGCATCATCACCGCTCTTTGTTGTTGCTCTATTATTACACACTGCAGTTGCAGAGGTATGAATCAGGTGTACTTACACAACCTTGAGTTTCCTGAAAGAGAATTGCCTGTTAATCATATATCAACTACTTGCCTGCCCACCCAGTAGATTTAATCTTAGATATTTGAACAGGTGACATGTCAGCAATGTAGACAGAGGTTTTACAAGGAAACAAGTAGAAATAAGGTATAGAAATCATTTTCTAAGTAACTTATTCAATTAAAAGAGAGACAAATTATTACTGTTATGATATTATCTTCAAAGGGAAGTCCATAGGTATGTTTAGGTGTGTTTCTTACACCAAGATAAGATAATGATAATGAAATGTATGGACTGTGGGTGATGACTTAAAGAAGGAAATAGTAATTATCTAAGAGTATGAACAGTGCAAATAGCCAAGGAGGGAGCCATTGAGTAGCCCAAGAATTAAGTTATTTGGAAAAACAAAAAGTGGTAAGAAGAAAGAGGGGGACATTTAGCTAAAGGACTTAAAACTGTTCCTTTCTGGTTCCAATCGTAAGCCTAACCAGGTGACTAAGCTTGTTCTCTCTCCTGGTCCAGGAGAAAGACCCTCACCAAGGACCCAACCATGATGGCACCCTGACCTCAGACTTCCGGCTTCCAGAACTATGAGAAATAAATGTCCACTGTTTAAGCCACCAGTCCATGATGTTTTGTTGTAGCAGCCTGTGCTAACACACCATGAAGATCACATAAGGTAACAAGAGATGGTACCTGCCACACATTAGATGCATATTATTATTTCCTGCTTTATGAGTAATTTAAAAATGGGTGAGTACCTGATGTCTCAATTTCCTGTGCAAATACCTACCACCCTAGTGTGTGAGATGACAGATCAGGGCTAAGACAGGTGTACAAGGGGATGGAGGGCCAGCATATCTGTGTAGTAGGTGTTAAGAGACAATCTGGTTAAAAGGGGCAACTTCTTGGCAATTTGCCTTGAAAATGCAAAGCAAGATGTTTGCTTTTGCTTAGATTCTCGCCCTCTGTGCTTGAGGGAGACTGAGGGAGACTAAAGTCCACCCTTGCCCCTAATCATCCTTAGTACTGCCCCTGATGGGGGGGGGGGTAGCTCCTAACACCAAAGTTGGTCATTAAAGTCTCTATTTGCCTTGCCTTAATCCCAATAATGTCAGTGAGTATGTTTCATGATAGGTAAATTTTGGTGTGGAGACAGCTGTGATAGTTTCATTCATTCATTCATTCAACAAGCAACCATGGAACACCTCTACTGAAGGAACTGTCTGTCCTTCAAGGAACTCAAAATGTGAATCTGGGAGTCACCTCTGGATTCTAGAACCCATGCTCAGGCTCCATTCCACTATCATAGACGTTTCACTTACATTGTGAGTCGTGTACTGTATAACAATCTCACACTTCTTTCTCAACCCCTCACTTCAGCCAATGGTAAGTGAGATAAGTCCACTATGGTAAGAGCGGGAGCGGAAGTGGAATTCCGAGACCCAATTCCACAGTCATTGCTGAGAGTTAAGTACTTCAGCTACCATCCCCTCTCATCATGAAGTAGTCATTATCTGAGGATAAGAATGGGTTTCTTCTTTACTTTTAATTCAAAGCCACTAGTGTGCTACAATGTGAAACATATTTCAATGAAACATATTTACTGGGTGTTAGGCACATTACAGAAGACCGGTTAAGTGTCTCCACCTTCTTGGAGCTTGCTGTCTCCATAAATACTCCTGATAAAGCATTTGGGGTCAGTGGGGAGAAGGGCTTAGACTTCCCTTCAGGACGCAGTGACAGCTATCAGTCGGTCATTAGTGATGGAGTGCAGCGCTGGGTTAGACATTAACCAACAGCTTAGGTTGTTCTAGAGAGATTTTTCTATTGCACTTTGAATGGAAACAAAAGAAACTCCATTTTTGCTAATGGGAACAGGGCTACTTTCCTGTAGCCCGGGTGGTAGGGGGCGGTGTGTAATGGATCTAAGTTTAGCCCGCTTTGAACTCGTCGGGCGCTTTCCCCACTGCTTGGAGAACGCCCCTGAGGGTGTGGTGTCTGAGCGTCTTCTCCCAGGCCCCGGCGCCCGGTAGCCGCTGCTCAGAGGGCACCTCCTCGGCGGGTGAGAGGTCCCTGACGGCCGCTAGAGGGAGCCAGCGCCCGACACAGCGGCGGCGGTGACCTGGGCCTCCTTCCCCTTCTGGCTTAGTAGTAGCTCAGGGGGGATTTAGAATGCTCTGGAAAACAAAGCAGTGACATCAAAGACGGGTTGCCACATGAAATGCTGGACTCCAGTTAAATTTGAATTTCAGATAAACAATAAATGTAAATGATAAATTATTGTCTTAAATGGAGATTTAACTGAGTGTCCTGTACTTTTTCTTCGCTAAATCTGGCAACCATAATTAAAGAACAAAGGGACCCTGGGGGCGGGGGGAGGGAGACAATTTTTCCTACTTACCTGTTACTTGAATCTAGAACAAAATTTTACATCCTTTGGACTGGAAAATGTTGCTTTCTTCACAGTTGCAGAAAAGCAGTGATGTGGCCCATGGCCTCTGCTGGGAGAGGCATGAGGAGCTGCCCTCTACTCCAAACACCTCCTCCATTGTCTTCTCCAAGGGTGGATGCGCCATTGAAGTCCTTTCTAAGTTCAGGACTTTCTCCTAAAGATGTGTTTCTTTGAGAGAATGTCTTAGCTAAGGCCGCCATAACAAAATAGTGGGGGGGGGGGGCGGCTCAAACCATAGTCAATTATTTCTCACAGTTCAGGAGGCTGGAAATCCAAGATCAGAGTAGCAGAATGGTTGGGTTCTTGGTGAGGACCTTCTCCCTGATTTGCAGAAGGCCACCCTACTGTATCCTAAAATGGTGGAGGGAAAGTTTTCTGTTCTCCATGTGCCCTCATAAAGGCGTCAATCACATCATGTGATCTCCCTTCTCATGATCTTATCTAAACCTAATTAAACTTCCAAAGGCCTCACCTCCAAATACCATAGCAGTGGGGTTAGGGCTTCATCCTATGGATTTGGGGAGGTCATAAACATTCAGTTCATTGCAGAGAAGAGTATAAGCTCTGTCAATGAAAACTTCCTGAAGGATTGCTTGGCCACTTTTGGAAATTAGTACCAGACCAGAAAAGGAAATAGATCGAAAGTTCAGGTTGAAAGATAATAGGCAAGGAAGGGCCCAAGACATCAAGACAAATATGAGGATCCCAGCAGAGGGGAGGGTTGCGCTGCAGTTGCTACGTCTATAGTTCACTATTTTGTCCAGGGCTGGAGCCCTTTCAGAGGACACATTTAGAATCTGAAGAGGTCGTTCATACCAAATTAAAAAAATGACTTCCAGTCGCCTTGAATGTATGACCATGATTGCTATTCATGGCAATAATAGTATTCTCAGACTGAATAAACTCAATCAATCACAAGGAGCATTTTTATTTCTCCTGATAGTTGGAACGGAGTTCTAGCGTCCTTTGTGTCCTAATAAAAGTGAAAGTAATCACAAGGGGCTGTGCTCACCATCAGCCCACACGTCTCTCTAAGCTTTTTGTCTTGCCTGCTTCTCCCATTCAGAGGCGACAAAGGTATGAGGAATACTGAGAAGGTTCTTATATGGCTCACAAAAGGAAGTATTCCTCTTTTGATTCCTTTTTCTCCAAGGTCGATATCAAGCAAAGAGCTCTTAATTGCTGGCAGAGGCTGCCTTAGAATCCGAGAGGACACTAAAATTACTGACCTTGAAGATATAAGCATTCTCCTGCAGTCCTGGAGGTTTCAAAAAAAATTTTTTTAAGCTGATGACATTGATATCAAATTAAATCAGCAGGGGGCACAATTTCTTCACCATGTGTTAGGCTTTGTTTTTTGATTAGAAAGAAAACCTGAAATGTTTCTTTGTACTGTTTTGAATCGGTGTTATCTGATATATCTGATAATTCAAATAGCAAAATGTCATGTACGTATTCATTTTCCACAGAAGAAGGCAAACTGAGCCATCCAAAAGGGACTGACAAATGATCTGACAGTGCCCAGCTAATTCTATCATTTTGGCATTAGCAATTCTTATTTTTAAAAATAGACAATCAGAGGGTGGGCATGTTCAGCACTGTAAACACAAGCATTACAGCTGAACCTGTTGCCTGTAGTTAAAGTTTCTCCTTAGAAACTCCCAGCCTCATGGTAACCCCTGTTTTCTGGGCAACTAGAAAATTAGTAGGAAGATTTCATCAAGAATTGTAGCAGTTACTTTCAGGGGCTGTGTTTTGCAGATGTCTTGCTCATCTTGAAACGGTTTGCACATTCCTAATACCTCAAAATCAGATGTATTATATTCTCTGACTTGGTAGAAAGGAATAGAAATCAATGTGCTGGTCTCATAGTGTTCCCGTATGTGTGACGTAGAACGAGATGGCAGTACTCAGGTGTCAGCTCCTGCATTGGTACTTGGCTCTGACTCAGTGCCCTCTTGGATTAATCACTTTATTTCTCCTGGCATTCATTTTATTATCTTTGAAAAGAGAAACAGAGTATACCTATCACACGGGAATATTTTTTTTATTATATGAAATTAATTGTCAAATTGGTTTCCATACCACACCCAGTGCTCATCCCAAAAGATGCCCTCTTCGATACCCATCACCCACCCTCCCCTCCCTCCCATCCCCCATCAGCCATCAGTTTGTTCTCAATTTTTAAGAGTCTCTTATGCTTTGGCTGTCTCCCACTCTAACCTCTTTTTTTTTTTTTTCTTTCCCCTCCCCCATGGGTTTCTGTTAAGTTTCTCAGGATCCACATAAGAGTGAAAACATACGGTATCTGTCTTTCTCTGTATGGCTTATTTCACTTAGCATCACACTCTCCAGTTCCATCCATGTTGCTACAAAGGGCCATATTTCATTCTTTCTCATGGCCACGTAGTACTCCATTGTCACAAGGGAATATTAGGAAGATTCCGGAAATCTTATCACAAAAGCATTACCCAGAGTTCTTCAACATTATTATTATTAAATACAGTATTAATAACAGCCAAAACTTACACAAAACTTACTCTGTTTTAGGCTTTGTTTCTTTGCATTTATCAACTCCTCAAAATCTTCTTCAGAGAGGTTAAGAAGCTTACCCAAATTCACTGATGTAGTAAGAGGTGAGGCAGAGATAAAAAGACATAGAATTTGGCTCCAAAACCTGTGTGCAAAATGTAAGATTTTAAAATTATGAATTAATTTTTGGAATAAGTAATAATTCACAGGTTTTAAAAATGAGAATGGCATGTGATGAGAAGTTCTGCTTCCACTCTACCCGCCCTGTTCTCTGATCTCTTCCCTCCCCTCGAAGTATACACCTTCAGTACTTTATGCAATTATAAACAAAAATAAAACAGGGTGCCTAAGTGGCTCACTCATTTGAGTGTCTGACTCTTGATTTCAGCTCTGGTCATGATCTCACAGCTTGTAGGATCGAGCCCCACGTTGGGCTCTGTGCTGATAGTGCAGAACTGAACCTGCTTGGGATTCTCTCTCTCTCTCTCTCTCTCTCTCTCATTTTCTGTGCCCCTCCCCCATTCATGTGCATACGCACTCTCTCTTTCTGTCTCAAAAGTAAACATTTAAAAAAATAAACAAAAATAAATTTACCCTCCCTTTTATGACACCACAGGCATCCCAGTGTGTTCACTATTGTGAATTTTGCCTTTCCACTCAACCATCTGTCCTGGATGCCTTCCTCTAGCACAACAGAGAAGGGAACCTCACTCTTTCCCAGCTGTATGGATTCTGTTGTGAGACGTTCCATGGTTGACATCACCAATCCTCCATTTATGGAAACGGGCTGCTTCTCTTCTTATTCTGTTACAGTCAATACCACAACATAGCACTTGTGCATATGCCACCTTGTAGCTGTGCAGGCACTTCTGTAGGATCAGTTTCCAGAAGTACGAGATCTGGGTTAGAGTGAGAAAACATTTCTAATGTTGCATAGTTACCACCACATGGCCCTTCTAGGGACCGTGCCATTTGCATTCTACCAGAAATGCCTATTTCCCTACAGCTTTACCAACAGAGAGGGTATTGTTGAACTTCTGAATGTTTGCCAGTATGATGGGTGAGGATGGCATCCCAGTATAGTTTTCATTAGCATTTAAAAAGCTATGAATAAGATTGAACATCTTTACATTGGTTTAAGGTTTCCTTTATTATTTTTTTAAAATTTATTTATTTTGAGAGAGGGAGAGAGGGTGCACGTGCAGGTGCTCATGTTGGGAGCAGGGGAGGGGCAGAGAGAGAGGGAGAGAGAGAATCCCATGCAGGGACTCTCCTTGTGGGCTCCATCTCACGACGTGAACAGTGACATCATGACCTGAGCCCAAATCAAGAGTTGAATGCTTGACCGACTGGGCCCCCCAAGCTCCCCTAAGGTTTCCTTTATACTTCTTTTTACGTGATCTGTCTGTCCATGTCCTTGCCTGGTTATGTTTTGTCTTGTTGATCTTTTTCATCTCAATTTTTTTAGGAGTTTTTAATGTTAGAAAAATAAACCATTTTTACATGATAGGAGTTGCAAATATTTTTCTTGGTTTGCATTTGCTTTTTACTTTGCTAATCTCTTTTTGGAGACCATGAATGCATTTTTAATTTCTTGAGAGTTTCAATGAAGATATGGGGCTTCAGTGTCGTAGGTTGTTAATTATTCAAGTTTGTAATTTTATTCGGTAAAAATATATTGAGAACTTACTACTGTGCTTCCCAATTTGTCCGAAGTGTTTGGAAGAAAACTACTCCCCTGGATAAGTTCCTAACCTAGTTGGTGAGTCAGGGCTAAGTAAATAATTCCAGCATGTCAGTGGTAAGAGTTAAATCAGAAATATGAAAAAGGGCTGTAAGACTACAGATGGTTTGGCTAGGTTTGAGAATTCTATGAAAGATTTTGTAAAGAAAGTTATTGGTAAGCAGGGTCTTGAGGGATCTGTAGGGGTTTGACAGGTGAAAGAGAATGCAAGGCTTATATACCTGTACCCTAGCTCCTGAGGGAGTAGGTCCAATGTTAGCATTTGGAAAACTCTTTCCCCTCCAGACCAGATGGGTTGCCTTTCCTTGTACCAATTTGCCAAAATACAAGTAATAATCCCAACTATTTCTTAAGAGAGGGTATAGCACTCTTACTTGAAGGAAACTTATTATGTTTGATTTTCTGCAAAGTTAAGTTTGTGGTGGCTTCAGACTCTAGATGTCCACCTAATGTCATTCTCTTCTAAACATTTGATGTTAAGTCTGGTATTTCACCTCTAGAATAAAGAAAAGAGAAGGATTTCAGAAACTGGTTTATCTTAAGTTCTTGACTGTGACAACTCTAATAGTTTTTTCTTTTAGGTTAGTCTTACGGTTTCTGCAGAACTGGAAGTTGTTTTTGTAATACCCCCAATCATCTCTTCATTTGCCAGTTCAAGTATGAAATACAACTGACACGCAAGCAAGGGAAGAATGGGGTCAGCTACTGACTGGTCTTTGGGAGCTGGGAAGCTAGGACTCGCTACATTAGTTCAAGTGGCAGGCACAATTGTTGTCCACCCAAACTATCCTCCCTTTGTGTCTCCCCAGTCGAACTCCTGTCCAGTGCAGAGAGGCAGGGAGACAGCTCAGGAGTGTATTGTGACTAATCTGGTCTAGTCTGGACCAATCATACCAATCTAGTTCTTTTCTTTCAAAACTGGATATCTGGTCTCCCTTAAGCCCAGGGTGGTGTGACCCTGTTAGGGTCAATAATACACAGAGGAAAGGGGGGGGCAGGTTTTGAGAAAGCTTTGCTTTCCTGAAAAAATAAAACCAGGCAGATAGTTGATCTGCTTTCACTGCTTCAACCTGCCTTGAAATCAGATGTGATGCCTAGAACCACAGCAGCCATCCTTTGGCCAAGAAGACTGAAGAATTTTTGCACAGACATGTTGCTGACTTAACATGGCAGTTGCCTATGTCCCGTGGAGGAGAATAAACTTTTCTTTTCTTTTCTTTTCTTTTCTTTTATTTTCTTTTCTATTCTTTTCTTTTCTTTCTTTTGAAAGAGAGAGAAAGACAGAGAGAATAGGAGGGGCAGAGAGAGAGGGAGAGAAAGAGAATCCCAGGCAGGCTCTGCACTCAGTGAAGACCCGAACTCAGGGCTTGAACTCAACAAACTGTGAGATCACGACCAGAGACGAAATCAAGAGTCAGATGCTCAAGTGACTGAGCCACCCAGGCGCCCTGAACATTCTCGTTTTCTTCATCTATTGTTGGTCAGGCTTTCCTTGAAGCAAACAGTCACTAAGGGGCAGCGCGGCCACTTACAACACTACCAGGTTGGCTTGCCACACTTCTACAGATTCAGCCGAGAAGGAGACCACAGACCCAGTCTATTGAACAAAGAGCATAAACAAGAGCAGCGTGGCGTCAGCCACCTGCACCCCCTGTCCCACGGGCCCACGCCAAACCAGAAAAGCCAAGTGATGCGCAGCACAGGCAGTGGGTGCTGTTGCAGTCCACAATCACCCCACCAGAAAGAGTTGCTGTGGCTTCCTGGGAATATTTATTTCCTCTCACAAATTGGATTCTGGGGATGACATAATTCTCACCCACTTCAAATATGTGATACATGTCTCTCTCTGCTTCTTTTTAAGGTGTTAATGGTTTTTCACTGTGTGGCTGTTTCTATGCTCATATTTATACTCCATATTTGCTTTTTTTAATAGTTGTTATTAAACATCACATCTGTGGGACCCTAGGAAAATAGTATAGGCATAGTCTAAAACAGATCAAGCAAAGTTTGCCTTTACTTTGGCCTCTATGTTTCAACTTTCAGGGTTCTCATGATGCTTACCAGTATCTAAATTTTATGTGTATCATTGGTAATAAAATTGCAGGACTAAAGTGCCCAACCTCTCCTCGGTCCGACAGTGCTTTCTGCAATTAGGAGAATCTTAGAACACACTGTAAGGGCAAGTGTGGTGGAAGGCCTTTTCTGGAAATGGGGTTAGCACGGCTGTGGAAGCTAGCATCCCCATGTAAACTTATCTCTTCGCTGTTAAATGCCATAAATTTTCATTAGGTGATCAACAGAAATGGCATGATTGCTCAGGAGCTCAACCCTGGTATTTAAATTTCTTCTCCTCAACTTTAATGAGGGCATATATCAGAGCAGTAGAGTGGGGTGACATTTACAACACTGCCACTCCATTCTGTGATTAGACACACATCATTCAGAGGTTGGGCTTCAGACTAGTGGTAATTGCAACGTGTTCTAAACAGCAGTCGTGGTAATTACAAAACTTACAATGAGAAATAACAAATAATATCTTGTTTTTCAACCTGCACTTCGACTAGCAGTAGCATCACATAGCTGGAAGCGTGGCAGGGGGTTCTGCTATATGTCGCTCCCTGAACACAGGAGTGGGAGGGAGAGGAGGGCCTTGTGGCAGATGAAGAAATAGAGAAGAAATGCAGGACTTGGGAGGACACCACAGGAAAAGATAAAAACCAAAGAACATAAGTATATTAATCAGGGTTCTCCTCAAAGCATTAAATAAAGTCTTGTTAAAAGATCAATCTGTGACCTTCATTTGTAAGTTTTGGTAAATTCATAAAGCTTGAGCCTCACTCAGCCTTTAGGTCAAGATATGTCCATGTGTCTTGATCCAAATTCCAGAAACAGGAGAAACTTCAGAATCTCAAGTGGGCTGTATGTTTTACCATGGGGCTATCAATGTTTCTTAGAACTCTAAGAAAACTGACCTATCCAAAGAAATTTTGTGATAACAGAGTTCTTTTTTTTAAGTTTTTTTAAATCTTTATTTATTTTTGAGAGGGAGAGAGACAGAGTGCAAACGGGGGAGGAACAGAGACAGAGGGAGACACAAAATCCAAAGCAGGTTCCAGGCTCTGAGCTGTTAGCACAGAGCCAGACACGGAGCTTGAACTCATGAACCACAGATGTGGTTCACAGAGTTCATGACCTGAGCTGAAGTCAGACGCTTAACCGGCTGAGCCATCCAGGTGCCACTGTGATAACTGAGTTCTAACACTGTTTCATTCTATTGCTGGACATTTAGATCTAGACACATTTCATCATAGTTGAGACAAAATTCTTTAAATTTGACAAATGTTTCAACTGGTGATCTGTCAGGCAAAAGCCATGGCCAATCTTTGGACTGCCAGACAGGACCCTGTATGACAAATGGTACAACCTGGTGCCCCCAACTCTTGAGGCATGTGCTTAAGGGGCTGGCTGCTTAAGGGTCCACTTAAGTGAACTGCTACTCTATAAGGAACTCAGCACTCTGGCTGCATCTGCTCTTTTCTACTCGGAACCATAGTTTCATTTTCTCATTGGCAGCCTTGTTTTCCTTTTCACCTGATGTGACAAATTCAGAGACTGTAGAAGGTCTTTTGCATTAAGCATGGCGTTTAAAGAGGTAGTAGGTGCTTAACTTATGATCACGGGTGCTAAAGATTCTTTTGTCTCGTTTGGTGGAAGCCTGATTTGAGAAACCGTCTCAGAACTGGCTGTGTTCAGGAGTCTGGGTCTTATGGGCAGATGCGTCATCCTCCGTTACAGATTTCAGTGGCCTTCCCTGGTAGGTACCATAACATCATTTTGGAAGACTTCCATTTCCTCTTTTCCTTTGAACGTCTCCTGGTCATATCTGTCATAGGCAGCTGGGACAGGCTATTTGGTATACAACACGGGATCTACAGATACTATATTTGGGATCAGGTATATTTCATTCTTCTCTAGCCTTTCCAGATTGAAGAATTGCAAAAGTATTCTTGGAAACAGTTTACTGTATTTCTGATCCTACCCCCAATTCTGCTGATGATATATCTTGGGCCATAGTTACCTCAACATCCCCCAAAGCCTCTATTTCGGGGCAGTCGTATCATCATCTACATCAATCTCGATTGCAGATCTTTTCTTAGCCTTAACTTCGCAGCAATTTTTTTTCCCACTGACACAGCTTCAGACAAAGACTGATCTGTTCAGCTTGTACAATCCCTCCTTTTGGCCCCTCCAAACCAGCAGCCAATCTCTCTTTATCAAGGTCCACACATTCTTCATCTTCAGTTCATGGTTTCTTTGCTCCTCCTACAACATCCCCTCATTTTAACATGAGCACATCCCTGAGGACCTACTTCTAGGGGTGCCCTTCTGTCCATCCTTGCTGAAGTTAACGTTTCACCGTGAGTCATCCGAGAACATCTCCTCAGTCAGGGCCTCTAACCACAGCAACGGTTTCAGTAGCCTCAGTACGGCATCAACAGTAGGATGCGAAAAGCACACATTGTTCAGTACGAATAAGGTAGAATCCAGCGTGCGATGTTCTCTGGTTTGCCTTCCTTTCCGGTCTCCCAGACTACATAACTGATCTAGATGTTCTGGGGTTACTAGAATGCCTGACAGTCACTTTGTCTTCCTTCACAACAGTCTCCTTTTCTGGGTGCTGTGCTGTTGTACGATGGTGGGTACATGTGTCCCCCACCTCTCTGCCATCTCTGATAGCAAATGTGGCATCGGCCCCTCAAATCTCTGAGGACCCCACACTATAAGTCCTCATAAGGGCATATGAGATCATCTTAACCAGGCCTTTCCACCCTTAATGTCTTTTTTTGGTAATAGCTGGGTCCAGCGTGCACATCTACAGTACGCATCCCCATCAAGAGGGATTTTCTTACAGTTTCACACTTATGTTCAAAATTGGCCCCCTGTTGTTTTTTTTTTTTTTTCTTTACTGATAGTACTACTCAGTTGGTGAGGCTTTTAACCAGTCATTCTGCATTTTTCTCTTTCATTTCCACTCCATATCTAACCCAACCAGAAATCCTGTCTCTGGAAGATTTCTGTAATAATCCCCTAACTGGTTTTCCTATTTCTAGGTTCAGCCTCCTCCTCCTCTTTGCACCCCACACCTCCATCTAGTCTCCAAACTGCACCCAGAGCAGTCTTTTAAAAGGCACATTGGATCGTGTCACTGTCTTGCAATAACCCTCCAGTCACATCACTGGCGTTTAGAACCAACCCAGAGTTTTCTCTGGGACCTCCAAGCCCTGCATGATTGTGTCCCTGGCTATCTCTCTGAACCTAGTTCACAGACCTGACCCCTGGCTCACTCTGCTTATCACACTGCTTCTTTGCTGGTTCTTATATGCCAACTGAGGACCTGCCTCAGGTCCTTTGTTCTTGCTGTTCCCTTAGCCTGGAACGCTTCCTCTAGGCAGCTACTTCCTCAGTTTATCTGCTTTCCCGCTCAGAGTCACCTCTCCCCTTGAGAACCCTATCTGAATATCACTCTCATCCCCTCATCCTCCTTTATTTTTCATTGTAGCATTTATGGTTATTCAGTATCATAGTATGTATTTCTTATTGATTTGTTTATGGTACCTGCCTAACAAACAAAGACCCCTGAGCACAGGCAGTCTGCTTTGTGGTCTGCAGGGTCCCCCTCACCTAAAAGGATACATATTTGTTGAATGAATGCTAGATGGGGAAACTGGAACTTAAGACAAACTATCCTTATTTTCCTGTTTTTTCCAGGACAATTTTGCCAGGGGTAAGGACAATCCACTGTGCAAGTAATGTGGGCATACATGGTCAGAAATGGACCATAATTTGAACTCAAGTCCTGTTGTATCCCTTTGTGGCTCCCTGTTGAGGGCTGCAATAAAATTTTATAATGGTCTGCCCAAAGAATCTTAAAATTAAATTCTAAATGATTTCCTCCTAGTGTTTCTGCCCTGACCACACAGAGGGTCTGCAGGAGACGATGGACTAGAATAGCGTGTGCCCAAGCTGGAATTGTACAGCAGCATCAATATCGTATTTGCTAACTCATGTTGCTAATGAGGACAGTTTTGGGGAGTTTCAATGACAGGCTCCTCATTTACTTCCTGAGCTGCATGTATAATGCTATCAGCCCCTGAAACAAGGTTGCTAACATCAGTGCATAAATCACTCTTCAAGTGAACAAAGTAAATATGCTATGACTTCCGTTTACCCCATGTAACAGCAAATGAAGGAGAACATTTATTATTTACTTACTCTGGTTACATCAGCTTTTGAAATGGTTCTAGTTGAACTATAAAGCTCTACCAAATGTCTTGACTGACCTACCTAGTGGAGTGGGGAAACTTATAGTGGCAGCCAGAAAACTTAGATTTGTCTCTATCACATGTGTAAGCTTGTGGGAGCAGTTTACATTCCTTCTGTTCCTTATAATAGTAGAGGATGGTACAGTTGAAATTTTCCAGAAAGCCCAGCATTTTCAGAAAACAACAACTATAATAGGATTCCCCTTTATTGAAAAAAGAAATAAGACAATTTAAAATATATGGAGAAAAAAATGTTTGTGGGGGCACCTGGGTGGCTCAGTCGGTTGAGTGACCAGCTCTGGCTCTGGTCACGATCTCACAGTTTGTGAGTTCAAGCCCTACATCAGTCTCTCGCTGCTGTCAGCACAGAACCTGCTTCTGATCCTCTGTCCCTGCCCTCTCTCTGCCCCTCCTTCACTCATGCTCTCTTTCTTCAAAGACAAGTAAAAACATGAAAAAAACCCCACATATTTGTGGAACAAGAATTGACTGTCTACAAATAAATGTATAGAATAAGGAGTTTCTCTAAAGTTCTGTTTCTATGCTTTTTGTAAGTTTTCTGCATTTCTCAGGCATATGCCACACATATTTACTGAGCGCCTACTATGATCTGCGTACCTTGTTAAACAGAGCTAGGGATTGCACTGTAGAGGACAGGCATGCATGTAAACATGTACTGTTTTTATAATTAAGTTAAAAGAATATATTCTCGGGGCGCCTGGGTGGCGCAGTCGGTTAAGCGTCCGACTTCAGCCAGGTCACGATTTCGCGATCCGTGAGTTCGAGCCCCGCGTCGGGCTCTGGGCTGATGGCTCAGAGCCTGGAGCCTGCTTCCGATTCTGTGTCTCCCTCTCTCTCTGCCCCTCCCCCGTTCATGCTCTGTCTCTCTGTCCCAAAATAAATAAACGTTGAAAAAAAAAAAAGAATATATTCTCTCTGATCAAAATAATCTCTGTTTTCATAAAAGTTTGAGGAAAAAAATGGAAGAAAGAATTGTCAAAATTTCAAGGAAAATCTTATTGTTTATTCATTTTTTTATTTTTTAAATTTTTTTTCAATATATGAAATTTATTGTCAAATTGGTTTCCATACAACACCCAGTGCTCATCCCAAAAGGTGCCCTCCTCAATACCCATCACTCACCCTCCCCTCCCTCCCACCCCCCATCAACCCTCAGTTTGTTCTCAGTTTTTAAGAGTCTCTTATGCTTTGGCTCTCTCCTACTCTAACCTCTTTTTTTTTTTTTTTTTTTTTTTTCTCAAGGAAAATCTTATAAGCCAACAACTCAGATGACTAGATTGGTCGGGTTGCATCTACAGGGCTATTGTAGAATTGGATTGCACGAGTTCAGAAATGTTTGCAGCTTTGGAAACTGGTCTCTGATGCTCCTAGTAGTATTTATTTTAGCTGTTTGTTTGTTTGTTTAAAACCTCTTTCAAAGGGTTATATGAACTTAATAACCTCTGTGTTGCTAAGGACCAGATAAGGGTCTAGCACACCACGGGTGTGGTGAGGCCAGAGCCCTCATGCCTTCTGGAGGAAATTCTCATTGTATATTTCTGGAAAGCAACTTGGAACAATGCATTCTTCATCTCACATGTAGAAAAACTTTCTTAAGGTCTGGCCATACAAAAATTGAAGAAGACATTGATCTTGAAGTCTCCAGATTCTGTTTCTTAAAGATAATCTCCTCACACTTTCCTAGTGTTTAATATTCTCTGTTCACAGACAAATCTACTCCTCGGAAATCATTTTGAAACTGTGACTCACACCAAAGTTCAGGTGATTTAGGTATGTTTCTCCTTTCCCTAAGGCATTTGCCCTATCATGGCTCAACTCTTTAAACAAGGGGAATCACTTCTGAACTTCTTACTTTATCATGTTAATTGGAGATGTAGAGTACCTTTCAATTCTGACATTCTTTGCTTCTAAATGCACAGCTTAGTATTTGTGTGGATATTATGGGGCAGAAGGGAGGAAAAGCAGGGGGTGAAATTTTTTTGTGTGGAAGACCCTATTATCAGTTAGGGTGATTTTCCTTACAAGTAACAAAACACCTAACAGCATTTTATCCAATAAAGTCATTTAATTACCCATGTAACAAGAAGTCCTGAGATGTGAGTTTCCGGAGTGGGTCAGCAGCTCAACATGGCTAAGCCACTGAGTCAGTGTCTCTGATGGACTTGTCTTCCCATCATACCTTCCCAAAGGTCTGCAGCAGCTCCAAGCATCTTATCTTCACCTAAGTGTTCAAAGACAGAAGGGTTGTCCTCATGGGCCTTTCCCCCTTTGTCTGATGGGAGACTGTCTCAAAGCTCCCCAGCAGACTTCTCTTATAGCACATTGGCCGGAACTGGGTCATTTCCACCACCTGTAGTAGCAAGGAGTTGACAGACCAATCACAAGTTTTCCCTAGGGCTAGGCATATGGAGAACTGGAACAAATTGAGATTTTGTTAGCAAGGAAGCAAAGGAAAGTGTTGCTGGAAGGCAGTCAATAGTGTCTGCCACAACCTTGAACCACATCACCTAGGAGCTACTCTGAGCAGATCTGTGACCATGCTTGAAAATGGCTGAGTCAGAAACCTGGGCTTTCTCTAGTCCCTTCCACCTTAGAGTTCCTTCCTTGCAAATGTTCAGGTTAAGAGGGGAGAGGTGTGTGATGGAAACAGATGGTGATGTTCTAAATTAAAAGAGAAATGGGATGTTGTAGTGCTGTGTTCAACTTGTCTATTCTCAAAATTTTTTGTCACACAATTTTATTCTTTAACTTGAATTTATTCTGCTGAACATCTTCTGCAAACTTGCTATAAAAGCAATAGATTTTTTTTTTTTTTTTTTTTTGGTCAGGCTGCTCTTTCACTGAAACAGTCCAGAGATGATTGTATTCACTTTTATTTTTTAAATCTCCACTTATCAAATACCAGTGTGCAAAAAACAACAACAACAACAACAAAAAGATGGTATGATTTGAAGCTTCTTTTGTTGTATGCAGGCTAATGTTTTACACATCATGTCAAAATTTGACTTGTAATTTTAAAATTGCTATTTTCCCAGGCTGAGCTTGGAATATCTTCAAATTTCTCCAACAGTGTCTCATGAAGGGAAAGCAAGATTTTTGCATGTGGGCAAATTCAAGAAAAGGACAAATGTTTAAAGGACACTTTTTTTTCAAATGAAAATTAAAATAGTTTTATTGAGGGGTACCTGGGTGGCTCAGTCAGTTAAGTGTCTGACTCTTGATTTCAGGTCAGGTCATGATCTCACAGTCCTGAGATCAAGCCCCCTGTTGGGCTCTGCTTTGGGCTCTGGCAGTGGGAGTGGAGCCCGCTTGGGATTCTCTCTCTCCCTCTCTCTCTCTGCCCCTTCCTCGCTGGCTCCCTCTCTCCCTCTCTAAATAAATAAATAAACAAACATTAAAAAAATAGTTTTATTGATTCTAATGTAGCAAAAACTTTCTATTTTTAGAACATATAGTACCTATTGCATCTAAAATGAATGTTAGTTTTCAAAATCTCACTTCTTTTTTAGTTATTAAAATACTGGTATCTTAACATCTTTGAAAAGAAGCAAAAGATTCATCTTTCTAATCATTCATCTTTTATAGTTGGGTAGAGTTTAGTGTTTATAAAATTTGTTCATACACACTATTTCATGTTATCTTTCAATTAACCTGCAAACAAATATTATTTTTCCCATTTATATATGAGGAGATTGGGGGTCAAAAAAATACCTTACCTAAGGTCAAAGAATGTTAGCTGTGGAGTTAGGGTTAAAATGAGGTTTTCTATCCATTGCAACTCTTACTAGAGCCTATCCTATGTCAAGAACCATTCTGACACTGGAAATAATAAAAGAATAACAATCATATCTAACATTTATCGAGTGCCAGGCACAATCCCAAATACTTACACGTGTTGTTACCTTTAATCTTGTCAACAAATCTATGAAATAGAAACTATTAAAATTCCCTTTTTACAGATGTAGAAACAGAGGTCTCAAGACTTACATAAGGTCATCCAGATAGAAATAAGGAATTGTCACTTCTTAATCATTTAACAAGCACACACCTCTCTGTGTCTAGGTTGTAGTTACCTCCTCCATGGCTGGTCAGAGACTGATCTCTGCAAGACGGAGCCACCTTTGGAAGCATCGGCTGCCATGATATATGGCTGCTCTTTGCAGTACTGTTGCATTTTTTTCATGACCCTTAAGTTGCCATGATGCAAACCCAGCTCAAAGAAGTTAAGCAAAAGGGTTGTCTATTGACTCATAGAATCCAAGGGAGGGCTGAACAACCAAACCACCCTCCCATGATAAGGGCAGGATGCTGCTGTTCACGGGCGTTTCTGGAAACAGTAACTTCAGGGCTGGTTGAATGCTTGCCCTCGTTTTCTCTTATTTCTTTGTGCATGTTGGCATCATTCTTTCCTACTACCAATAGCTTTTTTTCAAATGGTAGAAATCCCAGTCACTGATACCTCATGAAATTCATCTTTTGACTTTTACCAACAGAGTCTGACTCTATTCAGTCTAGTTGGAAAAAATTCCACAGAAGGGCTCTGATTGGTCTGGCATATATAAGAAGCCACATGTGGACCATTCATGTCATATATGAACCTGTAAGAGTTGACACGTGCAGCTGGGCAGTGTGTGTGCTTTACAAAGGTGCCTACCCAAGGGGCATGTAGGGATTGAAATGAAGCCCATTCTCTGCTCACCAAGACAGTAGCCTGGGATAGGCATCATCCTAGAAGAAAAAATGCCCTTTGCTTCCTTCAGACAATGGGTTTTTCCAAGCTGGGTACCCACTGGGCTCAGCACTTTTATAAATGGAGGTATAATTGACATATAACATTATACTAGTTTCAGATGTTGTAATGATATTATATTTGTAATACTGTGAAATGATCACCCCAATAATTCTGTCACTATACATAGTTATGACAATAATTCTTTCTTGTGATAAGAACTTTTAAGATCTACTCTCTTAGCAACTTTCAAATATACAATACAGTATTATTAACTATAGTCACCATGCTGTATATTATATCCTCATCACTTATTTACTTATTTATTTATTTACTTATTTATTTTTTTATCTTAGAGAGCACACAAGTGGGGGAGAGGGGCAGAGGGAGAGAGAAAGAGAAAGAGAGAGAGAGAGAGAGAGAGAGAGAGAGAGAGAGATGGGGAAAGAATCTTAAGCAGGCTCCATACTCAGTGTAGAGCCCAACATGGGGCTTGACCCCACCACCCTGGAATCACGACCTGGGTCGACATCAAGAGTCAGATGCTCAACCGGATGAGCCACCCAGGTGCTCCACAACTTATTTATTTTATAATTAGAAATTTGTGCCTTTGACACCCTTCACTCATTTCACCTCCCAACACTCCATTTCTGGCAATCGCCAATCTGTTCTTTGTATCTATGAATGAACACCCACACACACAACTTTTTTTCCACATGGAGGCACTGATTAGGTTTGCGGTTACCCTGTGTAAAATATGACAGCTTCCGAGGAATGTAGATGGAGGAAGAAAAGGGAAGTGATAATTTCAGAGAAAGAGGAGATGAGCAACAGAACACTGAAAGGGAATTTGAGCCACTTGCAGCGCTCAAAGTTTTCTTGCTTAGTAACACACAGTGAGTGGATTCTCTGTAGAAAACTGTTTCTACTTCACGTAAATTAAAAAAAAAACAAAAACAGTTCCACAATCAAGGCATGAAAAAATGATAAATAGAGGCTGTGAGGGGAACAAAACCCACTGCCATTTCAAGGTTTAATAGCACGTTGGGAAGCAGCTTGCTCCTCCCGGGCATTACACATCTTCTCTTTGAGGATGCAGAAGCTCTCTCACGGTGGATTCGACTAAACGATTTCATGGTTTTTATTGAAAAGACAGTCTGACATTTAATCGAGACGCCTGATGGTCTGATCGTCTAGAAGCAAAGCACTACTGAAAGCAGCTTTGGTTACATGGAAGTGATATTTTTAGCACCAGGTTTGTGGAGCTGCAAAAATTTTAAACTTTAAGAAAGAAAAAAAACTAATTCTCATGGGTCAGAACAAGCAAGGTTTGCTCTGGAATGCAGTCATACCACCTTTACCGAGTAGGCTCAACTTCTCTGAAACCGCAGCTGTGTGGAAGTGGGAGGACAGAGCGTGTTTAAAGATGGGCAGGAAAAGGCTGGACCTAGGAGTGTGACCAGCCAGGCCCTATTTCAGCGCAGGCCAGCCCTCAAGCCATGACACAAAGGGCCCAGTGTATTTCTTCTGAGATAACCAATTCCCAGCCGGCAATCGTCTTCCCGGGGTCACACACACTATCTCAAGAGTGCAAGCTTTGCAAACATGATCAGGAGGAATGCAGCAAGGGAAATATCTGGTATTTCAAGGGCCGCAATAACAAATTGTATCATTTCATCGTGCGCAGCATCTCTCCCAGCTTAAGTAGACTCTACATGGGTGGCCACCATGTTTTTTTAGCTCCTTTTTTGCCCTGGCTTCCCCCCCTCGGTTTATCCTTCTTTGGTAGCCCACACTCATCGTGTGTCTTGGATTTGCCCACACCCTCCTGCTCTTCCTTGCTGCTTCCTTTTTCTTAGGGGTTTTTCTTCGTCAGATGAACTAGTTAGGACCTCAAAAAGTGAACCACAGTGGAGAACTGGAGAAATAGAAGGTTGTAGCAAAGCCAGTCAGGGGAAGAACGGGGGGTGCTCACTGTCTTGATGCGCCATCTCGCCTTCATTTCTCTTATTGCTCCTCTTCTTATACGTCACTCATCATCTACTCCTCACTACACTTTTGTCTCTCCTTTTTTCATCTTCTCTATGAACCTAGCCCTCCTTACACAATTTCTCTTGTCAGCAAAGATAACAGCCTACTCAGTACATTTAAAATCTGATTGTTGTTTGCTGAATTAAAACAACACACTCTTCAGCAAGGTGCTCCAGGGATTTCCTGAGAAAGGTGCGGAGTATGTGGGAACCATCAGGCTCTAACTCCGTGTTCTGACCCTGCTGCCTTTCCCTGGGTGTGGGACTTGTGTTGGGTAAGCAGAAGTAACATGTGTCACTTCCAGGGGACATATGTCACTTCAGGGTGGAAGCTTTAAGGCCAGTGCCCACTTTTCTGTGCTCTCTTTCCCTCTGCCACAATGACCGGCCATGTTTTAGAAGGTGGATACCCCCTCAGCCTGAGTCCTGGAAAGCACATGACTTTGAGCAGAGGCTACAAGCTGACCTGCTTTCAGCACCTAGGTAAACAAGGAACAAATCTTTCTTATTTTATGCCATTGAGATTCTTGGGCTGTTTGTTACTGCAGCATAAATACAGCACAGGAGCTGATAACAAGGAAGACAGAATGACATGTTTCCTACCGAGTAACCCTCGTGGAAAATTTCCATTTGCACCATGAAATTGCCTCTTGCAATTCACTGAGATCGGGAAGGTAGGCCAGTGACAGAGACTATTTTTGGTACTTACCACCTTAGTTTTACTTGTGCTTCAGACAGGAAAGGACCATATGAAATGAATTACTGCTCTGTGTGTGTTCTCTTCGACTTACTCCCTGCTCTCTGGTCCTCAGCTGGGCAGTGGTTCTTTGCCTGCAACTTCCGGGGATAAGAGCACTGTTTCCTCCTATGTTGGTGTGTTGGAAACAAGGCACATCCTTTCCTAAATGCCCATAGCATAGCTGAAACCAAGCTGTTACTCAAAGCAAGGGTTTATTGATGGTTTAAGGAAAATGGAAGGGAAATGCAACACCAAGAAAGCCTACATTGCTGACCAGGCACAAGCCTGTTGATAGGATCTCCTGGCTTTCCCAATCTCTCCTGACAAGATGGAAGCTTCTGTGCCTGTTACACTCACCACCCCTTACATGACTTCCAGCATCAGAAATGCCCCTGGAATCTCCCTGCCTTAGACCAAAGACCCCAGTGGAAAGGAACATTTTCCCTCTCCCAACTTGCTTACAAAATCCTTCTTTCTTATCTCTGGCCCAATCACTGAGATCATCTGCTCTTTTCAAGGAAACTGTATCCCCACCTCTGTGTACCATGATCTGACCCTATGGCCCCAACAAGACAATCACACGATTGTATTAGAAAGGATAAAACTGGCTCTACTGTAGCAACAAACAACCCAGGACCTCAGAAAGTGGCTCACAGTGCAGGAAGGTCTTATGTGGTCAGTGTACTGGTATTCAGGAAAACTTTTGATCATGTTTCTATAGTGTTGATTTTTTAGAACTATTGGAATGTGTTAATTTCAGACTTATCCGCACCTTGACTTGCAAAATCCTATTACTTTAAGTGCCAGTTTTTCTGTGAAGCCTTCCCTGAGTCTAGGCAAAGTGAATTCCTCCATTCCGGGTAATTCTTCAGCACTTCCCTCCATGCCTTTATGACAAAATTATTTACCTTATTATATTCTGATTTGTCTTTCTCTTTCTTTTTCTTCTTCTTCTTTTTTTTTTTTTTTTTTGCCTCTCTTCATTTCCTAGAGGATACCTTCTTGAGGACAGCAAGTAGGTATTTTTTCTGTGTCTATTACACTGCCTAGCACAGTACTTGAGAGCAATAACCAAGCAATATAAATCAACTCTGTGGAGAAGTGAAATTCAAGTTGTCATCATGTCCCTGTTCTTGGATCATGTGTATATGTTTGTGTGTTGTGGGCTGTGGGATATAGTTATATCTGTGTAGTATCATGTCTAAAGGGATGTGTTCAAAATGGTGCACGTCAAACCTCTCAATACAGTTCATGGATTGATGTATATATGAGTTTGAAAACTACTTATGGTGCTCACTTCGGCAGCACATATACTAAAATTGAAAACTACTTATGTAGACAACCACATCCTACAAAGGAAGCTTAAAGTTCTTATTTACCAAATAAGGCTTCCCATATCCCATAGTAGTTACCCCATATTTACCCCTGAGCCACTCCCTTTTAGTTTAAATTAGAACTTTTTAAAACACATTTGTTTTATCCCTTAAAGGCACATGACACAGTCTTGTATACTTAAGCTGGTAGCCTGAGACATTTTTAGTATGAAATAAAGGAAATAGATGGCCAATTTTTTTTGACAGGGATTTTTAAGTCCACATGATTAATCAGCATTTAAAACATATTTCTTCATCTAAGTTCTCCTTTTCTGGTTTCACCTCTTATTTATTTATTTTTTTTTTTGAGATGAGCATGGTAAACTTTGCTGAAAAAACAAAAAAGAGTGAGAGATTTTAGCTATTATTGTAGAATTGCATTACTACATTTTCCTCTCTTTTATTAGCAAAGGTATTTTGTCATTTGTCAACCCCCTGCAAATATCCTTTTTACCCCCTATAAGTAAAAAATGACTTCTTTTAGGGCATACAGGATAAGTTGTAATAACACATTTGGTAGCTTTAAATAATTCTCTTCTACCAGTATACACAGTGAATGTTATTAATGGAAAAGTCTTTGCATGGGCCCTGAAAATAACCAATAACTCAACTTGTCAGCATTTTGATAACTACAGGCTTCAATTTAACATGAAGAAATATAGGATTCAGTTTAGCAGTTTCAAAAGCAATGAATACAGATGATGAAATCTCTTCTTTCAGGCAAAGAGACTGAAAATTATTATACATAGACACTTACTTCTAATAATGTCATTTCAATTTACTTCTCAGTTGCTTGATATTAGAAGTATTTGTTCAGGAATTGGATGAGAATTTAATCATTATTTTAGAGCTTCAGGCCCAATCTCAGGGACCAACTGAAAATCTTATCAGCACTTGAGTGGCAATGCTTCTCATCCCTTTCCTGCACTCTTACCTCCTCTCTCTTTTTACCTTCCAAGTCTATTTTTAACTATCCTAGAAATAGCCCTCTTTCAGATGGGAATTAACCATGATGCCAGGGTAGTTATCACCTGATATGGCTTTATGTCTAGTCCCTCCTTCCATCCTTATTCCCTTCAATGGGGCACCTGGGTGGCCCAGGTAATTGGTTGTCCATCTCTTGATTTCAGCTCAGGTCATGATCCCAGGGTTGTGGGATCAAGGCCCATGTCAGGCTCTGTGCTGAACGTGGAGCCTGCTTGAGATTCTCTCTCTCTCTCTCTCTCTCTCTCTCTCTCTTTCTCTCTCTCCTTCCCCTGCTTGCTTTCTCTCTCTCTCTCTAAAATTAAAAATAAAATATTAATATTTTAAATACATAAAAAATTTAAGTAAAATTAATTAAAATTAAAATAATTTAAATAAAAATTAAATTAAAATTTAAAAAGATTCAGATCAGGCCTCCTTTTTCTAAAAATTCCCTCCCTCTTCTCTCAAATACCGTCAGTCTGGGTGAATGAAAAGAAACAAATGTTCTCATATAGCCAAGCTGCATGGAGCTGTAAGTAGGAATGTATGCAAGACTATCACCTGGAATGGGCAAACTTCCGTTACCAGGCTGCTCTTCTCATTAACAAGGCCATTGCTCAGCTGGAAAGCCTTCCAGTTCCACTGTTATGCCTTTGGTGGGTACTACCTGCTCCCTTCCAACTTCACCCAGCCTCTCTTCCAAAGGACACCCATGCTTCTCGGAGCCATGGTAAGACTGTGTGCACTGTAATGCTCTCTTCCTGTAAGATTCCCCAAGAACCTACTTTAGTCAGCACCAAGTGTTGCTTTGTTTAGTGTTAGTCCCACACATGCACTAACAGGTTTCCCTTTTCTGCAGTTCCATGAACTTTGTGTTTCCCTCCCATACCGACCTCTGTCATAATCATCTGTATGCTCCTTTGGTGGCATATTAGGCCATGGGCTCCCTGAGGGAAGGTATCACATCTTCTGCTTCATTATAGCCAGAAAGCCTAGTATAGTGACAGAAGGTGCTCAATGAATACCATTCCATGAATGGCTGAATGGTCAAAAGTTACAGACAGCAAGATCAGAGGAAATGTTGGCTTGGGTACTTCTTTTCCACATTTATAGATTTCTTGCATCTACTTTCTTTTTTTTTAATTTTTTAAAACATTTATTCATTTTTGAGAGACAGTGAGTGGGGGAGGGGCAGAGAGAGAGAGAGAGAGAGAGAGAGAGAGACAGAATCTGAAGCAGACTCCAAGCTCTGAGCTGTCAGCACAGAGCCCAATGCGGGGCTTGAACGCACCAACGGCGAGATCATGACCTGAGCCAAAGTCGGAGTCTTAACCGACCGAACCACCTGAGCGCCCCAATTTCTTGTGTTTACTTGCTAATGGGATTCTATTTTGCCTCTAAAATCAGTTCTGATATAAAGAGCAGGCCCACTCTTGGAGACGGTATGCTATAGTGAGGACCGGTGAATGTCCTGGTAAATGTTTTCCAGGGTAGCAGATTTCAAGTTACTCAGTGTTATCACTGAGTGCAGCATTAGGGAGAGGTGTCCAGCAGCACATCTTCTGGAGTATTTCCGTCCTATAGCTACAATGTAACAAAATTACTTCAAAAGCACAGATAAGAGTAAGATGTAAAATAATCAGGAAGCAGAGGGGTTTGAGTGTTTATCATCTTTGTCTTTAATATAACCTATTTAATTGTAAGTTTAATATAATTTTTAATAATTTCCATATGTAACAACAGGCTTGCAAAATTCCTGATAATTTAATCATTTTCTTTTTTTTTTAAGTTTTATTTATTTATTTTGAGAGAGAGAGAGAGAGAATGGGGGAGGGGCAGAGAGAGAAGGAGAGACAGAATCCCAAACAGGCTCCACCTGTCAGCGCAGAGCCTTATGTGAGGCTCAAACTCACGAATACACAAGACCATGACCTGAGCCAAAATAGAGTCGGATGCTTAACCAGCTGAGCCCCCCCAGGCACACCAATTTAATACTTAACTTTCATGATACTGTAGGAGCTGGTTTCAGAAGCCACTGCGTAGGACTCTTCTCAACCTGCGTCCAGTACCCAGACCTTCCCTATCCAGCCCTGAACCCACTTAGGATCACTTCACCTACTTCCTTGCTAGCATTTTCAACCAAAACTATCTGTTGTTTGATTGAAACTACTAGTTGCTTTGGTTAGTGGCAGAGAAGTACAAAGATTTGTAAAAAAGAAAAGATAGACTGGGAAGAAGATTGGGACATTCTTTAACTTTTCAAAACCTAGAGCTTTTTACTAAATACCTTAAGTTGTAAGTAAATAGCCTGCTTCAGCTTAATATTTTTGTATTTGGCAACACATGGCATTTCTATGCCTCACCACCTCCCAAGTTCTACTTGATAGAACTTCATAGCTGCAGGAATGGCGGTATTCATGATGAACCGATTGATAGGTGTAGAATCATGCTTGTGCACGGCAATATATGAAACAATGAATCCTAGAGCACCGTTCCTCATTAAAGAGAAGTAATGATGATGATAACAATGCTTTCAAGCTTCTGGCATTGTCCCCATGTCCTAGCACATTATGCATGCACCATAGCCTACACAGAGATTGTGCCAAGACACCTCAAAAATCCACAATCACTGTGTCTTTTTAAATATATTTTCTAAGTTATGAATACATGACACATAAACAAATTCTAGTTATTGTATGCATTATGAGTAATGAAACAATATTTCAGTTGCCTTAGCCTTGAAAACAGTAACAACCATTAGGGCTTATTTCTAAATGTTTAATTCATCACCATAATCATCATCATCTGGACCACAGATGGCAGACATACTTCCTAGAACTCTATTTCTAAGTAAACAGCATTTCCCTGAACAATTCTGTAGAGAGAACATACAGTATTTACATTCCTCTCAGTTCTTTGCATTTTGCCCAAGTTCGCAAGCATATTTGGGATGAGAATGATGTCACTAAAGAACAAGTGTATTCTCTCAAATGGTTAAGGAGAAAAACTAAACCAGACTAGAGGCAAAACCCTTCTAGAGAGACTCTTTTGGTTGGGTTGCTTCTTCTTCTTTTTTTTTTTTTTTAATTTACATATAGCTTACTCACTCTTTTTGTAAGGGCACACTTATCATTTCCATTCGGATTTTCTTCGCTCATAAATACCTGACCAAACATAATTCACTTAATTAACAGCTCTCTAAATAGATTGAGTTTGCTGCCTTAGGGGTTAGACACTGGAGGCCAGAAACTCCTGAGTTGTCTGGCAAAGCTCCAGAGGGCCTAATCACATGCATGCTTGGACTGAAGAAATAAAACAGGCTGAAATGCAAATGACAACAGCAATGACCGAGGCCACTGGGCACAGGAGAGAGGGGATGGAAAGGAGGTGAGCCTCGCTCTGTCTCCCATGTCTAAAAGGCCAGATTTAGGCATGATATTTATGAATTCCAGTGATGTGCACAGTTAGAGCCACAGGGCTCAAAAATCAGAACAGGCAGATGTTAGTAAAGCCAACTTACTGGAATTTCTGGAAATAACAATTTCAATCATTCAACACGAGCCTTTGATCAAGGGGAGTATGAAACATATAAACAACAATTTAAAAGAAAAATAAAATAGGTAAAATGAAGTTGATGGAAACCAACAAATGAAAGAGTTTACTGGGCTTACAGGAATTTATATTGTCTATAGCATGAGTACTATAGTTACATTTCTGAGGTTTCCCACTAACAGTGCGGATTTGGGGGCTGCAAGATAACTGGGGCAAAAGTTGTTGAATTAGCTGACTATGCTTTTAGAGAGAAGTTGCAAATTTCATACAGCTGAGATCGAAGTGGGACACGTGCATGGGGAGATTGAAATGTTTGTGACAATTAATGTACAGATTTTGATCATCATTTTATGTCTGTCTCTATATTTCCTTACTCGTAGGTTAATCTGATACTTGACCAACAAAGAATAACCAGAGAGAAAATTAATATACTTTTAAAGCTAGATTACCCCACCTAAATTATCATCTGCATTAAACAGTTCAATTTTGCTATATGGCTACCTTTTCTCATGCCAGCCCCCCAAAGCATCCTGATTATAGAGCTCAAGGTTTGCTTCTAACTCAGGAACTATTACAAACCTGACTTCATGGATTCAGATATTTACTAAGCAGCTCCTCTGGGACCAGCATAATGCTAGGCAATGTGCTATCAGCTAGAGCAGCAAATTACCAAAACTTTGAATGAACATGGGAAAGAGAGTATAGAAATACAACTTATATGCTGAGATTTTGAAAAGAACATTGTGGCTAAACAGTCCTGGCCATAAAGCAGGGCTACTGGCCATTTGTGGCAACGTGGATGGAACTGGAGAGTATCATGCTAAATGAAAAAAGTCAGGCAGAGAAAGACAGATACCATATGTTTTCACTCATATGTGGATCCTGAGAAATGTAACAGAAGACCATGGGGGAAGGGAAGGGGTGAAAAAGTTACAGAGAGGGAAGGAGGCAAACCATAAGAGACTCTAAAATACTGAGAACAAACTGAGGGTTGATGGGGGGTGGGGGAGAGGGGAATGTGGGTGATGGGCATTGAGGAGGGTACCTGTTGGGAGAGCACTGGGTGTTGTATGTAAGCCAATTTGACAATAAATTATTTTTAATATTAAAAAACAGCAGGGCTAGAACCACAAATTCTTTTGCTGTTCTTTTAAAAAATAAACTCAGTATCTTAAAATTAGGAGATCATACACACGCACACACACACACACACACACAGACACACTTCATATTTCTATTTCTCTTTAAAAAAAATCAGAAAATCTGGGCCAGTATTTTTGCAGGGCCACAAGCCCCTGGATCTGAATAGTGATGCTTATATGGCATTTGAGCTGTCCAATTCAAGCCTCCCCAGTCTCTAGAGAGTAAATAAATGCCTGGTGCCATTACACCCACAGCTTCCCCCATTCATCCTACTTGTCTGGCCACAAAGAGACATGTGGATCTCTGTCTTGGAATTCTGCATAAAGGTTGTCTTAGATCCTCTAACACAATAGTACTTCATAGTGTCGGAGTGGAGATCAAACAACCCTGGAAAAGTACCTGCTACAGAATAAGTGCTATATGAGTATGAGCTACTGTTGTAATTTTATAATTAACTAAGTAAATCCTATATAATTAATTGTTAATATATTATATATTATATATGATAGTATATAACCATTGAATTATTTAATAGTTTATTAATTCTACCTGATTTTTCTTTGTTGTATATTATTAGCAATATGTTGAGTAATCAATATGCTATAATTTACTGTTATGTATCTTGTTGGTAGTGATCAGAAGCAGATTCACTATAAAATTAATGAAATGTCAAAATCCCAAAATGGTTCCTGGACCATGTATAAGGCATAGGAGAGACATTAGAAACACGTCCACATAGTCCTATGTTTTTGTAAAATTTGCCAAAGTAAGATATTTTCACCAGTTAAGACAATTGTCTCTTTCCACTCCATGTTTTTCCTTGTTAGACTTGCCCTAGGGTATCAGGGTTTTAGAATGGCATGGGTTGGGATGACAAGGGGCTCAGTTGGCTAAACGTCCAAATTTGGCTCAGGTCATGATTTCGTGGTTCGTGACTTTGAGCCCTGCCTTGGGCTCTCTGCTGTCAGCATGGAGTGCGCTTTGGATCCTCTGTCCTCCTCTCTCTCTGCCCCTTCCCTGCTTGTACACACTCTCTCTCAAAAATAAGTGAAAATTAAAAAAAAAAAGAATGGTATGGGTGTTGAGAGACAAATAAAGGGAGTTGAGCTAAGGAAGTGTTTATTTTGGAGGCATATTTCTATAACTCAACAGAACTACGTATTGTTATTTATTGCTAGGTGTCCAGGTATAGGAATGACTTCCAGGGATACCACTATCTTCCCCAGTGCTGACTCATCCACATGTAACAGAAGTGTAGGGCCACAGACTGTGCTACAATATGAACATGCCCCAGATACGAGGGCGGTGCAGGAGAAGCAAGGTCTGGAATGTATAGGCCTGGAGCTAGTCTGCTGACATTTCTTCCAACCATCAGACATGCAAAATTGTTAGTGGAAAAAGCTGGTTCTCTACAATACCTATATAAAATGGAATTTTTATTAGGAATAATCTAAATAATTCAAAATATACCATTTTAAATACTTTACAGGTTTTTGATGGGAATCATGCCAGAAAGAGTCTATAAGAATTCCTGTGTTTATAGAGCAAAACTGTAAGAGTGCCATGTGCATCCAGAATATCTGTGTGTGAGGCTGCGTGTTTTTTGCATCCCAATGTATGCGATCACATATTAGACTGTCCAATGCATCTTGTCCTGACAGTAGTTCCAGATGAAAAAACATATAACATTGACACTGATATAGTGAGACCACATACAAAATTGCCCCAAATGTAGTAAAATGACCTGAAGAAAATAGTGTTCCAGTGATAAAAATTCCTGCACATGTCCATCAACAAGTCAATGTTCAGAGTAAGAGTAATTTGCCTACCAATTTATATAGCCTATATAATGTAGGAGCAATTTTAAATATGCATTTTATTGTACTTTTGCATATCTTAAATTCAGATTAATTTTGGACATTTTTTCTGAATTATTGAATATATCAAAACTTAAATAAAGTGGAAAGAATTATCCTACTAGGAGCCAAAAGCCTATTCTGGGAAAAGAAGACTGCAGTAGCTTTAAAATGTCCAATTTCTCTTAATACATCACAGAGCAACTGAAATCTCTCATGAACAAAATCATGAAGATAAGGAAAAGGGCCAAAATAGCCCAAACAAGCCAACAAATGTAATAAAAAATGATAACAGAAAAGATGAATATGTTTATGAGAACTAGACTTTTAGAAGAAGAAGAAAAGGATGACAGAAAATAAAAGAAGAGAAACTGTAAGCTCAACACAACACTCCAGATGGTCAACAGCAGATGCATTTTTTTTTTAATTTTTTTTTTCAACGTTTATTGGGACAGAGAGAGACAGAGCATGAACGGGGGAGGGGCAGAGAGAGAGGGAGACACAGAATCGGAAACAGGCTCCAGGCTCTGAGCCATCAGCCCAGAGCCCGACGCGGGGCTCGAACTCACGGACCGCGAGATCGTGACCTGGCTGAAGTCGGACGCCTAACCGACTGCGCCACCCAGGCGCCCCAACAGCAGATGCATTTTGATGAAGAAGTTGGTTGCATGAAGAATCATGTCTTCTTTCTTCATGTTGTTACAAAAGGCAAGACAAATTTCACATTGTTAATGACTGCTTTTCAAAACTGTGTTCCTAATAGGTATTGAGAACTGAACAGAGTATAAAATAAACAAAAAGAGTCTCAAACAAGAATATTTTGAGAAGAAAGGAAGTAAATGGCTAACTTATTTTGAGATCCTGGCTAGCCTAGACCAACACTGAAGGTTGCATTAATAGTTTGTAGACTGTTTTCAATCAGACAGACACAACTTATATAAAACAAGTGCTCAAGCTGAATGACCATATTGAGAACGCTCAAGTTGTGAAGACTGCATAGAGTATAAGGAAGCCGTGTTTATTCATTTGACATGCAAATCAAACAAAACACACAGCACCAGTGTCTGTAAGAACAAAGACACGTCAATATTATTTCTAGAGTGCTAACAAGTGGTTACAGTTGTTAAATTTTAAGTGAAAAAGTTTTGTCACACAGAGGTCACAATGAAAAATGAAGTTCTCAAATAACGGAAACTTGATGGAAAGCACCTAATTATTTTTTAAAAAAAATTTTTAATGTTTATGTATTTTTGAGAGAGAGAACGAGAGAGAGAGAGAGACAGACAGAGACAGAGACAGAGCACGAGTAGGGGAGGGGCAGAGAGAGAGGGAGACACAGACTCCGAAGCAGGCTCCAGGTTCTGAGCTGTCAGCACAGAGCCGGGTACGGGGCTCAAACTCACAAACTGCAAGATCATGACCTGAGCCGAAGTCAGACGCTTAACCAGCTAAGCCACTCAGGCACCCTGGAAATTACCTAATTATTAAGTTTAATTCATTGTTGCACAAGGACTTGAAAAAACGTCAAAATGAAATAAGTGTGACTTTTTTATCCAAACATTTTACCAAAATAATAATAATAGTAATAATAATTGAAATGATGAAAGAACATGTACAAAATGAATTATTCAGTAAACCAGACACTACATACTACTCCACTAACATAGAATCTACACTGGATGCAACACATTCTGATCGTTTGGTAATAATGATGCAAAAGGGATACAAAAAGAAATTTTATGAGCAGTTTTAAGCTCCCTGCCCATGGAAATCTTCTATTTGTGAGTTTCTTCTACCAAGAAAATATGTTCTGGACAATTGCAACCTGTCATTGAAAAACAGTTGCCATCAGCTGTATGACAACACAGCGGTCAGAGTTGAGGACCAAGAGCTGTGTGAACTCTTGAAAAAAATGAGTATGTAGTATGTGTTGCTCCTTCTCTTCAACTCATTAGATAAAAAGTTGCCTCTCAGGACCAGAAGTTATTAATTACTTTGGTATTTTAGCAACAGTTGTTTTCTTTTCAGGTTCATCTAGCTGATGGAATAAATTAAACACACACTGTCTTAGATAATTTTTGAAGAGTAAGTGTAACAAGATGGCCCATCCCTAATAGCACTGGGCCTAGGGGTACAGATGGGGCAAGACTGGCCTGTTTATGTTTGCTAGGGTTGGGCAATGGATTCATTATATTGGTTTATCTACTTTTATGTATATTTAAAAATTCTCCATTAAAAAATTTCTTTTTTTTTTTTTTTTTTTTTGCTTGGTGGTAGAAGGGAAAAAAACCGATTTTCTGTTCATTCAAATTATGTACAAACACAGATTTACCTATTAACTTAGTTCCTCTAGCGACATCAAAATTTGGGGGGAAAACTCTAAGTAATTTCCCATTTTCTTATATTGACATTAGGCTCAAAAGTTGATGGCCATAAGAAAAGTAATGAAGAAGAACAGTGAAATAAATAGATATTTTTTAGGCACTAAGAGGCGAATTGTAACAAAAACTTTTCAGAGCACAGTAATTCACTAAGAGATGAATTTTGATAGAAGTAATATATAGGATATTCAATTATTTGCTCATCTAATTAATGAAGAAGGAAGAATTATATGAACAAAGAAGAAAGATACATATATATACATATATATGTATATATATGTTGATTTCACATGAAATACTAAAATCAATGAAAATAAACTCAAATTTATAGCACATTTGAGTCACTACAGAAAGCTTCCCTGTCCCAGTTTTGAATCAACCCTCACACCCTTACCCCCATGACCAGATGCAACTGGTATTTTGATTTCTGCCCCATAGCTTAAATTTCCCTCTTCTGGAATTTTATATAAATGGAATTATATACCATTTACTCTTTTCTGAATGTCTTCTTTCAGTCAAAGAATTGTTTTTGAGATTAATCCATGTCGTATGTATTGTGATGTTATATTGGTAAAGATAGCCTGTCAAAGAATCACCTTTTTCTGTTACATTGACTCTTTGCAAAGTAACATTGCTACTCTTCCCATCAAGAGATAGGGTCTATTTCCAACCCCATGAAACTGGGCTGCTTTTGTGACTTGATTGGAAGTGATATCTCTTGACTTCTGACTTTTGACTTCAGACCTCTGACTCCAAGCCTTAAGAAAGATGGTAGCTTCCATTTTAAATTTTGGAACGCAGCATCCATATAAAGAAGTCCAGGCTGTCCTAATGAGACAGAGAGAGAGTCTACATAAAGAGAGAGAGAAAGCCTAGAGGATGAGAAGACCATCTAGATAAAGTGGCCTTATGGAATAGGTCTAAAGTGGCTTTAGCCCACAGCCAGCATCAAGGCCTCAGACAATGTGGGTAAGATCATCTTGGATCTTTTCAGCCCAGTTTAGGCAATAGTTGAATACAGACGCAAGAGTGAGCCTCGGCAAACCTACAAACCTATGAGAAACAATAAATTTTTGTTGTTTTAAATCACTACATTGTTTTCCTTCAAATTTTTATTTAAAATCTAGTTAGTTAACCTGAAGTGCAATATTGATTTCAGGAGTAGAATTCAGTGGTTCATCGCTTACGTACAACATAAGTCACTACTACATTTCAAAGTGATTTGTTACACGGCACCAGATAACTGACACACAGTGGTTTGTTCATATTTATTGTTGAGTAGAATTTCATCGTATGGATATACCACAATATAATTTAGCCATTAACTTCCTTAATTGTTTTTTGTTTGTTTGTTTGTTTTTGTTTTGGCTTTGGTTTTGACTATTCTGGAAGAGTTGCTTTGAGAATTCTTGAACAGATTTTTTTATGAATATATTTTCATTTCCCTAGAGCAAATACCTAGGAGTTGAATTGCTAAGTTACACCCTATAAGTATATGTTTAAACTACCAAATTTTCTCCAAAGAAGTTTTATCTTTATGTATTCCCAGCAGCAAAGTGGAAGAGTGACATTTGTCACAATGTTGTCCATCTTTTTAATTTTAGCTATTCCAGTTAGTGTAAATTGGTATCTCGCTTTGGTTTTAATTTGCATTTCCCTGATGACTAACAATGTTTAGCATCTTTTCATGTGTGTATTGGCCACTTGTATGATTACAATCATATAATTCGTTTTGTAAAGCATCTTTTTCAATTTTTGCAGTTAAAAAATGACTTGCTTTTCTGTTACTGAGTAGTAGTAGGAATTCTTCATATATTTTGGATATGAATCTTTAGTGAGATATTTGTACGCAAATATTTTCTCCCAGTTGTGGCTTGCCTTTACATCATATTAGTGATCTTTTGATGCAGAAGCTTTGAATTTTGATGGAATATATTTTATGATTATTACTTTTTGTCTGTCTATTAAATATTTGTCATCTCTAAGATCACAAGGATTGTCTATGTTTTTTTTTTCTGGAAACTTTAGAGTTTTACCCCTGAAGTGTATATATAAATTTATATTGAAAAATATATACATGTATGTATGTATGTGAATATTAGTATTCTGCTTCTCTGATTGAACCCTGACCAGGGTAGCTTATACAGCATATTAGATCTGTAGCAAAACCTATTCCTTTCTCAACTCCACTAAAAATTTCTAATTTTTTAAGTTAATTGGGTGATATTGGTACACCCAAATGATGCATATTTTGTTTCCAAAACCCAAAGAAACCCACTGAGCACTGTGTCACTTTCTTAGGAGGCCCAGATGCAGCAACTTTCCTTCACTTTGGAAAAGATGTGTCAACATGTCCTAGACTAGTGGACCTCTAGAAATCTCACAGAGGTGGCAAGCCCCTATGTTTTCAGGGATTTATTTTACACTCCTGGGCATGCATGTGTATTAACAATTTTCCTAGGATAGTTGCTACTTCCTGCTCACCAACTGACATGGTATCTTGAATGTAATGAAACTATGTGATAAGACGTTCTATGAAGTGACTGGGGTCCCTGAAGACTAGATTATGACATACCACTAGAGACCTGACAGAGCTCTGAGCTAGGACTTTGAAGTTGTGCTATTGGCCCTGCCATCCAAAAGTAAAGAGTCCCTGTTGATATTTATTAAAAGTTACAGATTTTTTTAAAAAATGCAGTAACAAGTTCAATAGCTGCATACCATATGCCAGGGGATGTGTTGATTTGCTCCAACAATGAAACATACTAAACAACCAGGTGCAATTGGAGTCACCACCTGATTACAATAATCTACTATCACTTCCTGAATTTCATCTGCTTTCTGCAAAGGCAAAATAGATGAATGCAATGGGAATATTCTGGAAATCACCATCTTTCAAGGGAAGCTTTCAAGTCTTTGGTGATAACACTCTGAATTTTTACTCTTCCAGTAATGCAGAATTACTTCAAGTTTACAGTTTGGTAGTGGGGGCAATTCTAGTGGCTTCCTCTTGGCTAACTTTACTCCTCAAAGAGCTAGAGAAAGAAGAACAAACCAAGCCCAAAGTTGGCAGAAGAAAGGAAACAACAAAGATTAGAGCAGAAATAAAGTTGAAAGTAGAGAAAAATCAATAAAACTAAGAGTTGTTTTTTTAAAGATAAACAAAACTGACAAACTCTTAATTTCTTAATAAAAAGAGAAAAAAAGATTCAAATAAATAAAATGAGAAATGAAAGAAGAGTCATTATGACTAACGATACAGAAATAAATACTATCATAAGAGACTACTATGAACAATTACACACCGACAAATTGGATGACCAAGAAGAAATGAATAAATTCTTAGAAACATATAACCTACCAAAACTGAATCATGAAGAAATGGGAAGCCTAAACAGACTCATAACTAGTATGGAGATTGAGTAGGTAATCAAAAAATCTTCCAGCAAAGAGAAGTTTAAGACCAGATGGCTTCATTGATGCATTCTACCAAATATTTAGAAGTATAAACACCTATCCTTCTCAAACTCTTCCAAAAAATTGAAGAAGAAACACTTCCAAATTCATCATACAATGCCAGCATTACCAAAGTCAGACAAAAAAACCAAAAGAATGGAAAACTACAGGCCAATATCCTTGATGAATACTGACACAAAGATCTCTAATAATATATTAGCAAATGAACCACAGTTTATTTATCCAATTCACCTACTGAAGAACACATTGGTTGCTCTCAAGTTTTGGCAATTATGAATAAAAGTGTCTGTACACATCTGTGTGCAGGCTTTTGTGTGAATGTAAGTTTTTAACTCATTTATAAAAAATGACCAAACTCTCTTCTAAAGAGGCTGTATCATTTTGCATTCCCACTACCAACGAATGAGGGTTCCTGTTGTTCCACATCTTGGACAATATTTAGTGTTGTAAGTGTTAGAGATTTTGGCCATTCTAAAAGGTATGTAGTGATATCTCATTGGTGTTTTTTATTACTTAAATTTTACTTAGTTAACATACAGTGCAATACTGCTTTTAGGAGTAGAATTCAGTGATTCATCACTTACATATAATACCCAGTGCTCATCACAAGTACCCTCCTTTGTACCTATCACCCATCTAGCCCATCTCCCATCCACCTTCCTCCATCAAACCATAGTTCGTCCTCTATCGTTAGGAGGCTCTTGTGGCCTGTTTCCTTCTCTTCTCTTCTGCCTCCCTTCCTATATTTTCATCTTTTTCTTTTCTTAAATTCCACGTATTAGTGAAATGATATGGTATTTATCTTTCTCTGATTGATTTATTTCACTTAGCACAATATATTCTAGGGCTCCATCCACAACATAGCAAATGGCAAGATTTCATTCTCTTTTTTTATGTTTACTTATTTTTGAGAGAGAGAGAGTGTGTGAACAGGGGCAGAACAGACAAAGAGGGGGACAGAGGATCAGAAGCAGGCTCTGTGCTGAGAGCAGAGAGCCCAATATGGGGCTTGAACTCACGAACCATGAGATCATGACCTGAGCCAAGTCAGACAGTTAACCAACAGAGCCACCCAGGCACCCCAACAGAGTTCATTCTTTTTGATGGCTGAGTAGTATTCCATTGTATATACATACCATATCTTCTTTATTCATTCATCACTAGATGGACATTTGGACTCTCACCATAGTTTAGCTATTGCTGATAATGCTGCTAAAACATTGGGGTGCATGTACCCCTTCAAACCTGTATTTTTGTATCCTTTGGATAAATACTTAATAGTGTAATTGCTGGATCATAGGGTAGTTCTATTTTTAGTTTCTTGAGGAACCTCCAATAGTTCTCCAGAGTGGCTGCACCAGTTTGCATTCCCATTAGCAGTGCAAGAGGGTTCCCCTTTCTCTGCATCCTTGCCAACACCTGTTGTTTCTTATGTTGTTAATTTTAGCCATTTCTGACAGGTGTGAGGTGGTATCTCCTCATGACTGATTTATATTTCCCTGATGATGAATGATGTTGAGCATCTTTTCTTGTGTCTGTTAGCCATCTGGATGTCTTCTTTGGAAAAGTGTCTACTCATGTCTTCTGCCTCTTTCTTTCTTTCTTTCTTTCTTTCTTTCTTTCTTTCTTTCTTCTTTTTTATTTCTCTGCCCATTTCTTAACTGGGTTATTTGTTTTCTTGGGTGTTGAGTTTGATAAGTTCTTTATAGATTTTGGATACTAACCTTTTATCAGATATGTCATTTGAAAATATCTTCTCCCATTCTGTAGGCTGTCTTTTAGTTTTGTTGTTTCCTGGTATCTCATTGTTTTCATGGGCAATTCTTTAATGACATATGAGTATCTTTTCATTATTTATTTGCCATCTGTGTACCTTCCTTGGTGATATCTATCAGTTCTTTTGCTCATTTTAAAAATTGGGTTGCTCATTTTCTTATTAAGTTTTAAGAATTAATTTTATATTTATTTTTTTAAAATCTTTATTTTCGAGAGAGAGACAGCATGTGAGCAGGGGAGGAGCAGAGAGAGAAGGAGACACAGAACGTGAAGCAGGCTCCAGGCTCTGAGCTGTCAACACAGGCCTGATGTGGGGCTCAAACCCACGAATTGTGAGATCATGACCCGAGCCGAAGTCAGACACTCAACCGACTGAGCCACCCAGGTGCCCCTTAATTTTATATTTTAGATAGCAGTCCTTTATCAAATATGTCTTTTGCAAATATTTTCTCCTAGTCTGTAGCTTGTCTTCTCATTCTTTTGTAGAGAAGAAGAGTCTTTTACAGAGAAGTTTTAAATTTTAGTGAAGTCCAGCTTATCAATGATTTCTTTCATGGTAATGTACTTAAAAAGTCGTCAAGAAATCCAGGGTCATCTAGATTTTCTTCTATGTTATCTTCTAGGATTTTTATACTTTTGTGTTTTACATTTAGGTCTATTACCCATTATGAGTTTATATCTGTGAAGGCTAGAAGTCTGTACATAGATTCGATTTTTCAGATGTGCATATCCAGTGGTTCCAGAACCATTTGTTGAAATGACTATTTTTCTCTATTGTATTGCCTTTGCTCCTTTGTCAAAGATCAGTTGACAATATTTATATGGGTTTATTTCTGGTCCCTCTATTGTGTTTCACGGTATATTTGTCTATTCTTTTGCTAATACCACATTTGATTATGGTAGCTTTATATTCAATTTTGGAGTTGGACGGTGTCAATCCTTCAGCTTTGTTCTTCTTCAATATTGCATTGGCTATTCTGGGTCTTATGCCTCTTCATATAAACCTTAAAGTCAGTTTGTATATATCCACAAAATAATTTGCTGGGATTTCAATTGGGACTGTATTGAATCTACAGATCAAATCGGGAAGAAGTGATATTTTGACAAATTTGAATGTTCCTATCTATGAACATGAAATATCTCTCCATGTATTTAGTTCTTTTATTTCTTTCATCAGTTTCGTAGTTTTCCTCATATAGATCTTGTGTATATTTTGTTAGATTTATATCTAAATATTTCATTTTGAGGGGGGTAGTGTAAATGGCATTGTGTTTTTAATTTCATATTCTGTCTATTCATTGCTGATACATAGGACAGTGATTTATTTTGTATATTGACCTTGTATCTTGCAGCCTTGCTGTAATCTCTTATTAGCTCAAGGACTTCTTGTTGAGTCTTTTGGATTTTTTAAATAAACAATCTTTTTTTTAAAGGAAATTTAGTTTCTTTTCTCCAAACTATGGATCTTTTCTTTCCTTTTCTTGTCTTCTTGCATTATCAAGGACTTCCAATATAATGTTGAAAAGGAGTGGTGAGAGGTGACATCCTTATCTTGTTCTTTTTTTTTTTAAAGCTTTTATTGAAATTCTAGTTAGTTCACTTACAGTATTAGTTTCAAGTGTACAATATAGTGATTCAACACTTGCATACAACACCTGGTGCTTATCACAAGTGCACTTATTTCCCATCATCTATTTTAATCCATCTGCCCACCTCCCTGCTGGTAACCATCAGTTTGTTCTCTATAGTTAAGGGTCTGTTTCTCTCTCTCTTTTTCCCCTTTGCTAATTTGTTTTGTTTCTAAAATTCCACATATAAGTAATAGACTTCCTGAGGTGTATGATAATTATGTAAAAAGCATTCACATTCTATAATTGTACTCACTGGCTTAACTTATTTTGTATACTTTTTCTGATTATTAAATAAAAGACAAAACTTTGAAAATAGTGAAAAGAAGAAAAAATTTAAAATTATTCAGAACCTCACCACCCAGAGATCATCAAGTTTAACACTTTGGTCTAATTCCTCTGATTTAAAAAAAAAAATACATAATATTTGCAAATATATTACAAATATATTAAAATTCACATATAGGTAATTTTGTTACACATGGCTTTACACTATGGATTTTTACAGTTAAAGGAGCCAAATTTTTTCTAAATAGCTTCTAAAACAAAATTTTTTGTAAGGGTTTAATATTCTATCATATAGTTTTCTTTTTTATTTTATTTTATTTTATTTTTTTCTATCATATAGTTTTAAAAAATCATATTTAAAATTGATTTGAAAAATCTAAAAATTTCTCTATTATTGTATTTTAGTTTGTGTGTGTGTAATATATAATGCTGTGATAAACATCTTGAGATGCACACATACACACACACACACACACACACACACAAACTTATTCAAACTTATGTTTGTTTATTTTTTTAGTACAGATCACTAGAAGTGGAATTACTGACCAAGAGTTACAAAAATAGTTAAGATTGTTTATAGATTTTGCCAAATTTAATGATTCTTGAAACAATTTGGTTATTAGAAATTCCTTATACCACAAGAAGCAGTTCCTAGGGTAAAGGGATGAAATTAAAATTTTAGAGAGTAAAACTATGTAACACGATGGCAACACACTACAATGTTTGATTCAGCCAAGAAATATAAAGATTACGAAGAGTCTTTTTCACTAACCAGAGTGAGATTCCCCATGTGCCCTATGTTAGGTTGTTCTATTCTATCATCTATCTTCACATGATTATAAATGAAAACACTGGCTTCCTCTACAGTTTCTCTGAGTGCAGTTCTCTGAGAGTAGCTGTCTTATTAATCTGTTCAGGCATTTATAACAAAATACCATAGATTGGCTGGCTTATGAACAAAAAACCTTATTTCTCAGAGTTCTGGAGGCTGAAGTCTCAGATCAAGGTGACAGCACGGTTGAGTGAGAGCCTTTCTTTTGCTGGGATGCAGACTTCTCCTTGTTTCCTCACATGGTAGAAGGAAGCAAGAAAACTCTCTGGAGCCCCTTTTATAAGGGCACCAACCCCATTCCTGAGAGCAGAGCTCTTATGACCTAATGATGACCTAATCACCCAAAGGTCTCACCTCCTAATATGACCACTTTAGGGGTTAGGATTTCTATGTATGAATTTAGGGGAAAGGGGACACAAACATTCAGTTCATGGGTGTGCCCTTTTGTATATCAGTAGCTATTTGAATAACAATCAGGTGTTATTAGCTTAAGAAACTGAAGGTTTTAAAATAGAAATTTGTTATGTGTTTTCAGCAGCAAGCTTTGGAGAAATAAAGGAAACAAAAGACCATCTTTCTTTTCCGCACCCCAATCACAAATCAATCCTCCCTCACTGTTAACGGGGAACTTTTTTTCTAGCATATTAAGCCTTGGGGTTTAGAATAATGGCTTAGTTTGATTAATGAATCGGATTAGCCTGGGAAAAAAATCAAGGTGGAAGGCATTATTTATTGCCAGATGTATTTTGTTTTGTAAACGGAAATGCAAGTGAACTTCTTGTTCCATATACCTGGGGTGCTAGGAATCATTAATCACAGCCGTCTTCCCTACAGCTCTGGGTTCCCAGCAAGTGCTGGCATCTGAGGTCTGCATAGTCCACAAGACCACCTCTCAGATAATAACACCATTCTCAGCTCATGTTGATTACAAAGCCCAACATATTTTCATTTAGCTAGTCTCCTGGGAAAATTTTTTGTCCCAATTGTTTAGTACAATTTTCTTTATTGCTAGCCACCAGGCTGTTGTAGCTTAATGAAAGACAGAGTAAGGAGTTAGAAGATAAGTAATTTTTCACATAAGAAACGGTCTAGAAACATTTACAAATGGGAGCAATTTAGACCATATCCCTTCCTATGATTTCCAGCCAAGACCTGGAAGACCCGGGTTACTGCCTCTACAACTGCCCCCTGTTTCTTCTTGATTGTTTATTTCCCAGATGAAGGAATCAATAAAGTCAAATGGAATTCAAATGGAATAAATATTAATGCCTGAATCACTCAATTTTGGGTAAGCTCCTGAGGATTCTGCATTAAATGGTAGCCTTTGTCCCAGAAAAGAAAGTTAATCAAACTGGCCTGCAGCTTTCTCACAAAATGTCTATCTTTTTCCCAGAGCATGTTTTAGGAAGAAGTAAACATGGTTTGCCAGTTCCGAAGCTCCTGGCGTTCAACAAAACCCTGCAGTAACCCCACATTTTAAAATATATTTCTTTCCTTGAGCAGTCTTTTACACCATTACTTCATTCCTTCAAAAGTAACCATGACTTTTTCCCTTTTCCCTTTTGCTAGGACCTGTGTGATCAATGGCTCTTCAAATATAAAAAGGTATCATTTGTCACCTCAGCAGAGACTGCATGTCGTTGTAGTAAACGCAGTGGTTTTCTACCAGATTTGCTGTGAGGTTAAAATGCCCAAGACTTAATGAAGCAAGTGGCATTATTGTGCCAGTATTTGAAATCTGAACAGATTTTATTTTAAGGGTATTTCTAAAGACTCATAATTAAATGCGAAGAACATAGAAAGCACCAGAAAATTTAAAAATAAAATGAAAAGAAAGAAAAAAAAAACTTTAGAGGTCAACCTTTAACTTAGAAGAAACTTAGGTCCATGTGGACATTTATGTAAGTTTGTAAAAGTTTTTCCAAGCAAAGCTGAACATTTAGCCCATACAGTACCTTACTGACCAGTTGTCTTCTGCCTCGCTGATATTGTAAGAACTCTCAGTTCCCCAAGGAAATCACTCACCTTATCTCCAGATTGTTTAGTTTACTTAAGGATTTTATTTTCAAGTAACCTCTGTACCCAATGTGGGGCTCGAACTCACAACCCTGAGATCAAGTCAGATATCCTACTGACTGAGCCAGCCAGGTGCCCCATTCCAGATTATTTAGCAGTCAAAGGCTGGATACAGGGAGGAACTGGGCTGGTTAAAGAATGCATGAGTCTCCTCTCCTCTGTCTAGCACCCTAGACATCAGGACACAGGCTGATGTTTGTCACCCAACCAATAGATCCCACATGGTCAGCCCTGGAACTGCCAACTGGGAGACTCATTTCTATGGCTATTCACTCACGGAAAGAGTTCTAGCAGACAATCACCTTTTCCAAAAAAGGTAGAAAATGAATAAGGGGAAAGAATTGATCGAGTCCAGTAATACCTAGTCTTTTGCCCTTGATCCTTGATCTTAGATAAAGCCTGCAACTGTGGAAGAAAGAAAAGAGCCATGTTAGAGGTAGTTTAGGTATCTGGTCACAGCCTGAAGTTGCGTGACCAGTTCTGTGTTCTCTGCCCTGATGATCCCACTTCCAGTTGATGCTGGCTACTGCCAAGGTTCACCTTAAAGTTTCACAATACACTTGTCTTCAGAGGCTATGAGGGTAGCCAATCATATACCTTCTGTAACCCCATAGAGTAGGAGAGGCTTGTTGAGTCAGTTTTCTCTGGGATGTCCCTCAGGCTTAACTAGCCCTGAGGGGGAAAACCAGTACAACACCTGGAGACCACCAACTCGAACAAAAACAGAGAGCACATATAGGAACAAACGGTAGCGGAAAAATAAAAGTAAATAGCCAACAATTGATGGGTTTACAACTCGTACATGAGTTGTGTTTTATATATATATATATATATATATATATATATATAAAGAGCAAGAGAAAATTAGCCCAGTTTTTAAAAATTTTTACTCTAAAAACTTCAAAATGAACCCAGAGCATCTTACATTATATAGTTAAAGAGATTAATACTAAATATCCATTACAAATTAATGGATTTAATGATTAATATAAAAACAAGAGCTTAGTATTCACAATGAATTCTTTTGAGTGCTCTACATGAGGCTCACCTCTGAGTTCCAAACAGATGACAAAATATACACCATTAAAAATAACATTGTTTAGCCTATTTACATCAGTCATACAACTGCTGAAGGCAGTTTGCTGCTGGGTGTGCTCTGGGTACTGAGATATTATGTAACTGGATGCATGTATTTTTCTTCACACCAATGGGTCTAGACCGTTTTCTCTAAAGATATTTGCTTATTCTTCATTCCTCTCAATGTATAGCATGATTTATGATATATGCTAAGAAGGTTATCTACTTTGCAAGTTATTCCCAGCATTCCCGTGTCACTTGGAAACCAGATAGCCTCTTCCCACTGCCAGAGGGAAGGTACACCAGGAAGACAGGCTCATTTGACATTCAGCATTGGAAAGATATATTTTCTGCATGAAAACTGCATTGTATTTCCAAGCCAAAAAAAGCTTCTGTATTATCTGCACAGGCTTGTTCACGTTGCTGTTCATTATTGGAAGAATGGAGACCTGACTATAACTTGTTGCATTTCACTCAGGCTTTGGGAAACTTAAAGAAATGTTAGTTATTTGAGATGTTAAATGATAAAAATGTAGCTTAAAATTTTTTTTTGAACATTTATTTATTGTTGAGAGAGAGAGGCAGAGCACGAGTGGGGGAGGGACAGAGAGAGGGAGACACAGAATCTGAAGCAGGCTCCAGACTCTGGGCTGTCAGCACAGAGCCCAACACGGGGCTTGAACCCATGAACCACGAGATCATGAGATCATGACCTGAGCTGAAGTCGGACACTTAACTGACGAAACCACTCAGGCGCCCCAAGAGGGACTCTTGAAGGGGAACTCACTGTACGGTCTCCTGGATGGGTAATCTATGTTCAATATAGAAATTCCAGTTTGGCATGGAAGAGGGTCGATTTTGAAGAGGAGTTGAAAATGGCTCCTTCTTATCTAGCCACCCAAGTATTGGGGAATCCTTTGGGAGCAAAAAACATGTGAATATAACAATAGAGTCCTAACTGTGGCACCCAAGATTAGGGCATCCTCCCACACTACCTGGAGTAGAGCATTTAAGGAATGGGATTGTTCTCCCTAAATTACATATTATAAAATTTTTGGACTTTTTAAAGCAGCAGAATTCATTAAATTTTCCTTCTTTCCTTCCTGAATCACTGGCCAAGATTTCCTGCTTCTGCCCAATCAGGAATTTTGAAGTGTCCCTGCAGCTTAATTCTGGGAATATGCATTGCAATTGCTGCAGATTTCTTTTGTCTTTTGGGGGGATGTGGGAGTTCGTTTTGCAGCAAAATCCATTGCCTTTTTCAGGCTTTCTCTAGATCTTGCTCTTTCCCCTTCTGCTCAAATTTTAATTGCTTGAGTGCTAGAACATTGTCTTGGGTCCCCTTCCTGGCAAACTCTTTCACCCCCATGCTTTATATCTTTGACTCTCAAAATTAGGTCTCTAGGGCCTCCTGTCTGAGCTTCTGACTGCATATAAAACTGCTTACTTTACAACTCAGCTTGAGTATCTAAGAGGCATTATAAATCAGAACTATCCAAAACAAAACTTTATTTCTACATTCTCAAGTCACACTTGTTTCTCTTCTCTGACTTTCCTATCTTAGTGAAAGGCATCACCATTTATCCAATTGTTAAAAAAATAAATAAATAAATAAACAACCAACTAGGAGTTGTCCTTCATTTCTTTCTTTATCTCATCTATCATATGTAAACCAACAGCAAGTTCTGTCAGCCTCCATAAAATGCCCAGTGTGTCTATTTCTTTCTGCTTTCTTAATGGCCAGTGTTATACTATCTTAATCCCACCCAAATGATAGCTCGCTGGAATGATCCCAGTTGCCTCCCATTGGCCCTCTTGTTACTCTCTCTTGCCTCCTTTCACCAAACACACACAAAAAAACTTTTTAAAAATTAGATCATATCAAACCTCTGTTTAAAATCTTCTAATGGCTCAAATGTATCACTCAAATATCACTTTCTCAGTAAGGTGTGTCCTCACCGCCTTTTGGAATGATGCCTGACCCCTTTGGTGGCCCTTTATCATACTACCACTTTATTCTCTTTATTATACTCAATTCTGCTAGTATTATTTTTAGTCTGTTGTGTATTTGTGTATTGTCTGTTCTCCACTAGAACATAAAGGTAGGGTAGTTTGACTTTCTTGTTTGGGGAATATCACAATACCTTAGCATAATGCTTGAAAGATAGTTGGGTTTTCAAGAGACAGTGGTTACATGAGTGAAAGAAAATCAAGAAGTCCCAATACATAAACAAAACAAAACAAAAAACAAACAACAACAACAACAAACCTCAGAGCAAAGTTGCTCTGGTTGAATAGAGCTGAGGGTGGGAATGAGTGGTGGTGACGTAGATTGACCCCTACTTGACTTTCTCTTCTAGTTGTTCTTGAAACTCCTTAGAGAAGAGTGTGAAAACCAGGGAAGGTGTGGGGAGGGAAGGAGCCTGCAATCTGGAGCTGTCTTGGTCAACTATTTTAAAAAGAGTTTTAAAATAACACTAAAATGACTCAGTAAAAATAGTAGCACTTAACTCCAGTGTTTATTCATAGCTCCGTATATGACTTGCAAAATGTATATCTCCCATTGATACAGTGGCCTCAATTAGTAAAGAGCAAAACACAAAAACTCCCTTTGCTGCAGCCAAAACATATTCGTTGGATAGTTCCGTGGTAAGCGTTTAAACATTGCTTAGGGCAGCCATCAGCCAGGCCACCAGCCTTCAAACTAATCAGCAAACAGTCCCCAAAATTGACACTCAGTAACATTGGGAAAACAAATTATACACACGGTATTGTCATTTGGGATCAAGTTGTTTACCACTGAAATTGTAAACAATTCACCTCCCAAGAAGTTCTCTGATTTAGAAAATTACATGTAATACACTTCTTATCTGAACATTAATAAAGAGATTATAATTATTAAGAATGGGATATGTGATTTTAATAAATGAGATGTATAATTATAAGAAAAGGAGTTAATTTCTCCTATCATCCAAACATAAATTGCCAACATTTAAAAAAATATTGACTTGTAGGGCTACTTTTCCCAAGGCATTTATACGTCTTGACCTTACCTGAAATAAATGAATGATATTCTCATGGGAATATGTTTTTTCTGACAAAAACCCTACACTTCTTTAAGCCATCATGACACAGAAATCCTGCACAGATGGTGAGACTCCCTCACAAGCCCCAAAGCTCTATTCAGCTCCTGCTTTAATGAAAGAACTAATTACTTTAGATCGTAGAGTTCCTGGTTGCTCTTGAGAAGCTAATATTTAGGATGAAAAATAAAAGATTTCCAAGGAATTTTGTACTTTAAATTTTTGGGAAACATTTAAAAATTATGCTTAACTAATTCCAAATTATACTTATTTAAGTACTGTACCAGCAAGAGTAGAGTGACAAGTATTGGGAAACAGACCCATGCCTTGTAAGCATAGGGACAATACAAATATTGATTTGTTGACTGTTGAAAGTAGGAAAAGAGAAGAAACTGAGAAAGAACAAACCCAGACTTTTCAGCACAAGATACCAAAAACCAACCTCAGACTGACTTAATCCTTACCGAGGCATTTATTGGCTCTCAGCACTGAAATCCCAGCTGTAGAGCATTTTAAACACAGCTGGAATTAGGGGCATAAGGGATGTCACGGGGTTCAGTTTCTCCTTATCTCTTAGTTTTTCCTGCACTGCGGTGACTTGATTCTCAGCTCCACCTGGCAGAGAGCATGGGCAGCTAGTTTCCAGCTTCCCACTGGTTTTAATACTAGCCTGTGTGAGTGGAAAATGGCATTTGCTTCTCCCTCTCCTGTTCCACCAACAGTGTCAGTGGGTCTTATTGGCTCTCCCTGAACCAATCACTGCAGTCCAGGAAATAATAGCACAGGTCAAAGAGTACTGCTAAGAGCTAAGAGAAGCCAGCCTTGCGCGGGTCAAAGTTACAGGAGGGAAGTTACAGCCCCAAGGAAGAATAATGTGATGAAGCTCTTGGGAGCAAGGCTTTATGAACTTGTGTAAATTTCTTGATCTGAGCCTCGTTTCTTCATGGATAAAAATGCCTATTTCATAGTATTAAAACCGTTAACTAAGATAACGTAAATAAAACATAAATAACAGAACAGTCGATTCAATAAATTTTAAAGGGGAATTAATTCTTACTCTATCTCCTTCCTGGCTTTTGAGTCTATAAGCATAAGCAGCAATGACCATTATCACCACTAGGTGGCAGTCGTGTGCTGGAAGGTAATGGGCCGGCTTTTTGGTTAGTGGAAAATTAAGAATTGGCTGAAATGAGGATTGGCAGTTGGAGGAAAGCGTGCGTCCAATTCCTGCTGCACGGAAAGCCGACTGTGTGACCTTGATCAAGGACTGAATTGATCTCTGGCCTGAATTTCCTCAAGTAAAACTCAGAGACCAATTCTCCATTTGGCTTTTACCTTTTTTTTTTTAAATTCTATAAAAAGTAAATCTTGTGTTTCATAGTAAAAACTGTGACTATAATCTCGGAAGCCAGAAAAAAAAAATGCTCCAACAGTCTTGGTTGTTAATATACGCTTGTTTTAAAATATGACTGTATGAAGCATAATCCATTCATTTATTGCTAAATCGTTGCTACCCCAAGAGGGCTGGAAGAGTTCATGTAATTTTGTAAGGTGATTAATGGGCTCAGGGAGATGCTCTGGAGTTATACACAGCTCAGAAAATTGTCCTCTGAGGCATGCAATTCGGAAACCTCACTGTTAAAAAAAAAGTCTCACTGAGCAGGCTTCAAAAGTATTTTCAGTCATGTAATTATGTTTTAATGCTAGGTTCTTAAAGTGACTTGGAAAAGAAGAAGCAGTTCAGAAAATTTCAGGTCTGAAATGTGTTGGAAGTATCTGGGGCAGCCTGAGGATGAATCAGGAAATAGTGATTTAATTGGGCTTACGAATGAGAATGACTCTCTACTTTCAATCAAACCTTATAACAAAGTTGAAATAAGATGATGTGATAAAAGTTACCATTTGTCTGGTATAAAATATTGGGGTAGGGTATTGTATTCTTTAATATGGAATTCTTTACTACAGGAAGTTATATGCTGGCCCCACCTTGGTTAGTATAAAAATCCTTGCAAAGGAGACCCAATTGAAATTCTGAGGCTGTTCACACGTTTCTACATTCCATGGAGATGTGGAACAGCCTAGTCTGAACACTTGACCTTTATTTCTCAGCATGCTCTTTTTTTTTTTTTTTTTCCTCAGGATAAAGCCTCCTGAATTTTTAAACCTGGAAGGTGTGGTGAGGATTTGTTGGAGAGGTGTGGATCCAATAAGTTTTCAGGTTTCCTTCATTCTTTGTAAATCCAGACTGTGCTTTACACAGTGCCTTATAAAAGGGGTATTGTTGTTTTTGTTATTTTATTGTTGTAGAAGCATGGAAAGAATAAGAGCTGTTTTGGTTTTACCTCTCTTTTTTTCCTCCCTATTTGAAGGAGGTAGCCAAGACCTGAAGATCTTTTGCTTCTGGGTGATTGCTGGGAGTCTAAGCAGAAAGCCCAAGCTGCTTTAAGTCCCCAGTAATACTTACTATACAGCATGCTGAGCCCTGCTCCCAGGGTTTCTAATGCAGCAAGTCTGGGGCAGAGTTCAGGGACTGGCATTTCAAATCCTAAGTCTATCTTTAATATTGATGCTGCAGGCCAGGGCCACACATTTGAGAACTACTGCGTTAAGGTAATCTTTCTTCCTGGCAGCCCGGCTATGTCCCTTCTGTTTCAGAAGCCTGAGCTTATTGAGAAGGTCATGCCAGGGAGTGTGTCAAATTGTGGGGAAGGGATGGCAAATGTGTCTGTTGAGGGAACAAGGAAGCTCTTGAAATGGAGGGAAAGGACATTCCCAAAGCCCAGGAAAAACATGGAAGTCTGTAGATCTTGAACTTCTTGAGGATCAGGGCCAGTCTTTACCCATGCCCCAGGGCTGGGCTGAGCTCAGGTGACAATGGGGCTTGAAGGAAAGCTGCTTGGCCAAGAACCATGCAAGTTCACTCCTCAGATGGACCTTGGACAGTGACGATATGAACCACGTGGAACACAGAGAGACTCACTAATTTTCTGGGCATCAAATAGACCTTCCAGATTTTTATGTTAACCCTGAGAGGAGAGGACACAAATAACTGAATTTCTTGCCAATGCTTTGGCACAGATTGAATTTGATTTGAAGAGAATAGATATTTCTTGCCTTCCCAACTTTGAGAAAATGCCACACCCACCACACGGATTTCTGACTTGTAACAAGATAATCCACATGTAAGTATTTGAGGCTTCAAACCAAGTTCAGACCCTGCTATGGTTTGAACTCTATGGTCACTTGGGGGTGGGGTGGGGGAGGGACCTTCTTGGCACAGCTGTGTGATTCTTGCCCTGCCTAACACCTGGTGGCTGAAATCCAGCCAGGCTGTGAGCAAAGAATAACTTTGTCTAGTTTTCAAGTGGACATGCACAGGTCCTGTATAACATTATTACACCCTGGGAGTATACTACCCCTTGGGCATTTTCTTGTCGACTTTCATGTGGTTTCTGCTTTTCACTGTCCTAATAAATAGCCTTGCACATTTCTCCTGCCCATGGAGATACTTTTAAATTAGATATTTAGCAAGGGAAGTACTCAGCTACCTGAAATATTCATTTTCACTTTCCTCACGGAAAGTCTGCCAATTAGAGATACAGGGAGTATTAGAAGCCATTTGTTTTCGCTAAAAAAATTTTTTTTTAAATTTTTATTTATTTTTGAAGGAGAGACAGAGCATGAATGGGGGAGGGGCAGAGACACACACACACACACACACACACACACACACAGAATCTGAAGCAGGTTCCAGGCCCTGAGCTGTCAGCACAGAGCCCAGCACAGGGCTCCAACCCACAAGCTGCAAGATCATGACCTGAGCCAAAGTCAGACGCTTAACCCACTGAGCCACCCAGGTGCTGCTATTTTCTTTTTTTAACAAAGACTTGTTAGTGTTCGGGCCTTCACGCAGGGGTATAAATTAGCCCACACATATGGCTCTCCTCTAACTTCCAGTTGCGATATACTGTCCTCAGCAAATGGAAGAAAAAGCAGAGGAGGATTATGCTTAAAATAGGTACATTTGGAGTGGAGATTGGGGTAATATGCCTGGTGGCTTATGTTACAGAAAGGCACTGATTTCTTGAGGGGGTGAGCACAGAGAAGGGATGTTAGAAGATAGAAAATTGTCAAGGATTAGCCTGTATCTCAAAATTATAGCTCAGCCCAATCCCATTTCCTGCTAAGAAAGAGGGAAAAACACCCACTTTCTTCTCCCTGCGACCCAGGGCACAGGTGATGTGTGTTAAGCCTCCTTCTGGGTTAAATAGACTTTGCAGGGGATGACATGGGAATTTAAATATCATCGCAGCATTATTTCTATAGGAAATGGATTTCTTTTTCCAAACGATTGATTTAAGTATATGCTTTCGGTCCCTGACCGCTTATCAGGAAGATGCCGTCTATGGTTACAAAGCTCAAACTTGAAGGACCCTGGCTATCTGACTTCAGTAAGCACAATTAAAATGGCTTAGCTGAGAGGAAACCCTGTTTGAAAATTTCTGAGAGATGCTGCAATATGTGTTTACTGCAATTCTTGTGTTGGGGTGGTTTGTTGTCATTTTCAAAGCGAGGCTGTTAACATTATTATGTGCCCTGTCTTTTTTCTCTGGGGCAGCTCTGCGGAAAACACAGCCGGCAATCTCTGGCCACCCTGGCTGTCGCAAGGCGGTGGGAGGGGGTCGCACTGCCAGCTGCAGGAACTGTTAAATTCCTGACCTGGTTTTTGAGAATATTCAAGGACAAAGCAGGGACACGCAGTCTCGCCCTGTAGCCTAGCTAAATAAGACTGTGTTCCTTTTATCATTTCATTTTAGCAGCATTTGTTTGAGCAGCAGGTGAAGCGCCTTTCAAAAGACTGTCATCTCCGAGGGAAGTCATCTGTTTTACATTAATTGTCCATTAGTCTCCAAGCCTCCATCCATTAAAATCCTCAGCCGCTCATTATGTATATTGTGCCCGAGTCCTGCTGTCAGCTTGCAATGCAGGGCTGTTTTTCCACATCTGACTTAATTGCTCTAAGTGCCTGTTCCTTTGAGAGAGCGTTGAGGGTACCAATTAATGCTAACTTTCTTTCCTTGGTAGGTTGAACAGATAAGCCACGGTGAGGACAGTTCAGCTGCTATTTGCGCTAATTTATTAGAGACCATTTTGCTTTACACTCACACAGTGGGTATTTTACATCTATCCTGCTCTGTTTGCCTGAAGACTGCTAAGTATGTTTTCTATGGTGAAAATGCTCCATAAATTTACAAGCCATCCACGTTATTGTGATGAGGGGTTTAAATTCCATTTTCTTCTGATTAATTTAAACATGTAATTTTTAAATGCATATGGCACTCCGAAGAGCAGCTTGGATGAACCTGACTTTGTTGATGGAAAAATTAAGCTTTCATCCTTTTAAATCACAGCTCTAGGGGTGGCGGCAGAATAATTTAATTTCTGCAGCTGCCTTATTATAACTAATTCACCTAACTTTAGCCCCGTAGCTGCTGTTTTGAAAAAACACATTTAAGTGGAGAGAGGGAAAAATCACTAAGGTAACCAACCTTAGAGTAGTTGTTAGAAATTTTTGATAGGCATGGATGCAAATAAAAGTATGTGGGACTGAGAAAGAAACAGATTAACAGATTATCTTCAACTCATCATTCTATTTATTCTTTTATTTTATTCTTTTTTAAAATTTATTTATTTTGAGAGAGACAGAGACAGCCCGAGTGGTGGAGTGGCAGAGAGAGGGAGAGAAAGAATCCCAATTAGTGTCTGCACTGTCAGTGCAGAGCCCGATGTGGGGCTCAAACTCACGAACTGTGAGATCATGACCTGAGCTGAAACCAAGAGTCCAACACTTAACTGACTGAACCACTTGGGCTCCCCATCTTTTGTTTTATTCTTAAGTTTTGATTTGTTCTTTTACAAAATTGTACCATATTCCCACTTACTATTGCATTTTTTACATTTTCTTAATTTTAAAAATAACTAATTACCGTAAATTTCTTTCAAGGTATCGTGATATTGTGCCTATGAATTCAGATTCTAAACAATGACTATTGTCATTAATAGATTTTATTACAGGCTTTAAAATCTTTGCCAGAGTTTGGTTTCATCTTATAACTGAGCTTGTTAATAAATGGCTCTGTTAATATCTGGTAAGTACCTATGTACTGATTTGCTTGATTACATTTAAGCCATACCAGAAAAAGTGGAGGAGAAAGAGAATACAAATGCATCCAGACTGATTTAAAGTACAGGATATATTGGAAATCAGACAGAATTTTGTGCTTTCTATTTCTTGAACACTGTTGAGAAAATATCCACTTTGCCATCAGCGAATTATTTAGAACAAAAATGAACAACCACTCTGGGAAACATTTAAATTGGGTACGGTCTGCCTCAGAAGCTCTCTGCCTTCCTTCCAAGGAGGCTGGCCCAGCAGTACCCTCCCCAGCACTCTCTCCTCTCCTTCCCCTTCTGGGGGCCAGTCCTGCATAACATCTCAGATGGCCCTGGTTAGTAACAAGATATTAGCTAAGACAATGATAAGGTTTAGGATTTTGATGCTTTCAGAAGGTTCGCCTCTTCATCTTCACCATCATCTTCAGTCAAGATTTTTGAGCAGACTGTACAGAGCATGGGGAGGCTTGAGAAGTTACATCATCACAAATGGTGACCTTCCCCTTCTTGATGGACTAGCTCCCCGAATTCTACAGGTTTTGTTTCTGCATCACAGGCATAAAGGGTAGCCTCATCCTTTTGTCTGTATCACCCCTCAAGTCACAGGCGAGTCTATTTCTAGAAAATTTCTTTAGGGGCACCTGGGTGGCTCAGTCGGTTAAGTGTCTGACTTCGGCTCAGGTCATGATCTCACGGTCCATGAGTTCGAGCCCCGCATCGGGCTCTGTGCTGACAGCTCAGAGCCTGGACCTGTTTCCGATTCTGTGTCTCCCTCTCTCTCTGACCCTCCCCCGTTCATGCTCTGTCTCTCTCTGTCTCAAAACTAAATAAACATTAAAAAAAATAAAATTTCTTTAATAGTTCATCCCATCTGTAGGCTATTCCTTTAAAAATCATGTCAGCTTTTTCTCTCAACAATTTCCAGGAAGAGAGTTTTGGAAAATAACGAAATTGTCTAATGAATTCAAAAATATATTAGGGATTGAAAAACACATACACATACACATCTCCTTGCCCTTCAAAGGCTCCTTGATTCTAGTTAGCTTTCACAGTGTGGTTTGTATTAGCCAATGATGATTAGACTAGAGGAGCAGAATTGTAGGATGCTGGTACAGCTTTATTTTGATTCTGAGTCATCATCTTTTATATCATCTTCTTTGTTACTGTTTCATTCACCTGGGGAAGAGATGCTTCTTTTTTTAATGTTTATTTATTTATTTACTTATTTTGAGAGAGAGCATGCAAGGGAGGGGCAGAGAGAGAATCCCAAGCAGGCTCCATGTTGTCAGTGCGGAGCCCAATGTGGGGCTCAATCTCACAACTGTGAGATCACCACTTGAGCCAAAATCAAGAGTTGGACACTTTACCAACTGAGTAACCCAGGTGCCCCTGGGTGTGCTGCTTCTATATTATTGTGATTCTGAATTTTCATCCCAGTGTTTTGCTTCAAAGTCTGCTCATATATGTGGGATCTTGCTGGAAAAGATATTTTTCCCAAGGTCTTTGCTCAAGGGTCAGACTTTGACTAACCCTTGAGTAACTCCCAGGTATCCGATTATTAAAACACGTCTGATCTGTTCCTCACCCATGGCGGACACACCATAGGATAACCACTCATGAGTGGTTAACTCCCTTATCATGAGTATAGGTGAAACCTGTGATCTGCTTCTACCCAATAGGATATGGCAAAAGTGTTGGATATCACTCTCGTGATTATACTATTTTATATGGCAAAGGTAAAGGGATTTTGCAGATATAATTAAGGTTGACTTAAGATCATCAGTTGACTTTATTTTTTATTTATTTTTGTTTTTATTTTTTATTTTAATTCCAGTATAACTAACATGTAGTGTTATTAGTGGACTTTAAAAGTTAAACAAAAGTGAAGTTCTCCTGGGTGGGCCTGGCTTAATCAAGCAAACCCTTTGGGTCTTCCCTCAAGTTAGAGACTTGAAGTAGCATCTCTCCATTGTTTGCTTTGATGAGGCAAGAAGCTATGAATTCTACAGCCATCAGGAAGTGAATTCCGCCAACACCCTGCAGGAGCTTAGAAGCACATCCTTTCCTAACTGGGTCTCCAGATGAGAATACAGCCTAGCCGACACTGATTCCAGCCTTTGTGAGGCTCCAAGCAGAAACCTCGTTAGGCCACGCCCCGATCCCTGACTCACAGAAGGTGTGAGATAATAAATGGGTGTTGTTTGAGGCTGCTAAGAGTGAGGTAATTTGTTATGCAGCAATAGAAAACTAATACACCCTTGTAATAAAAATATTTCATTGTTTTTATTACCCGGTATTCCTCCTATCACTATTTACATACGTTTATCTTTGTACATGGACTATATACAAAATCTTCTTGCACTTTGTTGCTAGAAAATGTATCCTAGTCACACCCCAGGCTCGAGAGATGACTTATATGTAACTCTTGTCTCCTACAGGCTTTGCCGCCAGAGAACCTGAGAGCATATTTGGTGATTAACCTTAGGAATAGTTCCTTTCAAGTACCCGGACACACATGGTCCCTTTGCTACCTCTACTTCAGCAATTCTCGAACATTTCATTTTTAGGACCTCTTTCATCCCAAATTACTAAAGGCCTCAAAGCGATTTTTTTTATGTGAGTAATGTTTATCATCTACTATAATTGAAATTAAAATGGAGCAATATTTAAACATGAGAATACACAAGCACACATTCCATGAAGCTGCCAGAGCAATGCATCATTGCTCATTAGGAAGCCTCTGGAAAACACCACTGTTCACTTGTGAGAGACTGAGAACAAAAAGCTAAATAACATCAGAGTATTATTATAACTTGACCTTGTGGAACTAAAAGGGTCTTGGGGATCCCCAGAGATCCCCAAGCTGCAATTTAAGAACCCCTGCTTTATATTTTCAGTTTTACTTTTGTCCTGGTTTACATTGCATTAAATTGTCCCCACTTCCATTGAGATATAACTGACATATCCTATTGCATTAAATTGTATTAAGCAAACTCAACTAAGTTTATGAAATATATGAGGTTAACATTTTTAAAAATGAAAACAATGAAAAACCTAGCTGTGTGATTGTGTTGGTTATTCCTCTCATGTCACGTAGATATATCATCGGCTCTTCTCTGCTCAGCTCTGTGCCTGGAGGCTGACTTCTACAGACTGCATAAAGGCTCCTGGCCCTCTGGCTTCCAGACGGGCTTGGCCAGTGGGAGGGTAGGAGGAGAGCGAGGTTGAGGACATGCATTTATGTCTCATCCCTGCTACATGGCCGTTTTGACAGGCAACCCCTCTGCGGTGGCCTCAGCTTTTAGGGATTCCTTCCTAAAATTCCTTCCCTTCCCCTTCAGAGTTGGGGTGGCAATGGTTTCTTGCTGCTCTTAGTCCCTGGATGTCTCACCACATCTGTTGGCTTCCCTAATTCTGCCCACATTCAATCCATTACTTTATGTTTTTTATTTTAAACTCTTTTGATTATTCTGTTTCCTGAGGGGTCTGGCTAATAGGGTGACTTTAGACAAGTGCCCACAGCTGGCAGGTCCTCTGTTGATTTATCTGCAAAATAAAAAGCCTGCGCAGCATTTCCCACAGGGGTTTCCGCACATAAGTGTCATATATTCCAGTTTGTATTCTGTGACCAAGTATGTTTGGGAAACACTGAATATAATGTCCCTTTTGGATAGCCACTATACACACACACACACACACACACACACACACACGCACACACACATATAATTTTAATTAAACTTTAAGCTACATGTAACTTGAACTCATGACCCCAAGATAAAGAGTCGCATGCTCTACTGACTGAGCCAGCCAGGTTTCCCTCCATAATGCAATTAACTGTGAACCACTGCTTTTACAGAACATCTAATAGCATCTAGTAAAATGGGACCAGGTCATCTCCAGGTCTGCCAGGACTGCCATTGTCTCATTATATGGAAAGGTCTCTGTATGCACAATATTAATGGTAGGAATATTTTCTGGTTGTCCCTCTATTTTGAAACCTAAAACACTCTTACCCACTGGGCTTAGCTTGCTTCAACCACAGTAATGGTGAACACCTAGCTCCAGCCTCACTCTAGAATGTTCAAGAAATCTGTGAGAGGATGAAATCACTTCAGCAGGTCCACCTCGGGACTCCTTCCACTTCCATTCATCCCCATCCTCCCAGCTGGCACCTGGATAAGGAGGTATAAGTGGAAAATGCACCAAAGCCAACTTGTGGAGGTTACTGAAGATGGACTTCTACCTCTGTGACCTCTGTACCTTGTTGAGCTTCTCTTCTGACGGCGACTTTATTGTGGTAAATAGGTATTCCTCTCATTACAATCAGGATTGAAAGTGGAATTCCTGAAATAGCTGAATGCAAATGTATATGAAGTACAATGGAATCCAAGTACAGTTGAATGTGGAGGTGCAAAACAAGGTTTGAGTCCTACAGAAACTCCTCAGAGGTCTGTAGTTGTCATGAACAACATGGACTCCTGGCCAATCTTAGGGTTTCTCCTGGCTTCCTTTTGCAATAACTGGTTACCCTCTTGACTCCTTTCTGGAAACGGCAACTTATTTCTTATTGCCAAAGACCCAGTATCAGGGTGACACCAATGTGACACAAAGGTGGGGACCTATCCCCAGGCCGAGGGTTAAATCTGGATTGAACTAAGCCAGTTTGTCTGGTCCAATTCTCTTTCCAATGATAGGTTTCAGAGTGGGCTTGTGACCCACCTGTGGCTAGAGGGACATGTAAGAGGAATGGTGTATTGAATGGACTTTGGGGAAAGTTGTCCTTGTTCCTAAGAAAACATACACCAGAAGCCTGCTCCCTTTTTGCCACCCAATGATGCTTCATTTCTAGATGTCTCATGTGGGAAGGCTTCAGCCATCTTACTTCCACGAGGAAGATATCCTGAAAATGGATGCTGAGAAGAGCAGAGCAGGCTGTGGGAGGAACTTGGGTGGGTTCATTACCACCTCTGTGCATACATTCCATTCCTGGTAGTTTTAGCCAGCCTCTTGTCTCTTCAAGCTCAGAAGTTTCTGACAGATGCCCTTTTTATGGAACTATTCATGGCCATTATTTTCACCCTCAAATTCTTCCCAAGAGCCCCTTGCGAATGTGCAGGAAGCAGCAGAAACTTAAACACCGCATTTCTGTGTTCACAGGCTGCCCCCCCCCCCCCGGTGCCCCAGGCACACAGTGACAGTGTGCCGTGGCACTGCCCTTGGCAGAATGGTCTGTCACAGCTGCTCAGGAATGAGGTCAGGGAGGATAGCACTTGTCTGGGAAGGACATCCACTGAGCATTTCTGGCAGAAGATTTTGGAAAGAAAGACAAACTCACATAATTTCCATGCTTTCAACAGATTCCCTGACCAAATCTTCCCTTGGCACACACTTTTAGTTATTGTGCTTACACACACATTTTCGTGTATGCATGAAAGGCCATCACTATATCCCTCTTTTATCTGGAACTATTGGAAGGTGAAGACTTCATCTTTGATATGTGTCCTCAGTATTTAAGACACTGAGATGTACGTGATGGGCATTCAAGAAATACTTGAATTCCCACATGTTTGTATTATAAGGACAGATCTTCATGAGAAAATGAACCCTTGGCCTCTGTATCAGTCAGGGTTCAATCAGGAAAACAGAAACCACACTAGGTTTTTCACTGAGACATGAGAAAGGAGTTAAGGCTTACACACCATTAGAAGGGCTAGGTAGGTAAGGGTAGGTAGGTAGGCAAGGGGCAGGAGGCTCTGGGGACATCTGGGAGTGCAGGGATCTCAAGGGAAATTCGGTCTGCTGAAGTGATTAAGCTGCCCCTGGCGAATATTTCTCAGGAGCCCCCCCACATACACACACACACATTCCCCAGACACCAAGGATCTGAGGCACTTCCTGCCTGTAGCTGGCACCAAAGGAAACTGGCTTCTCCATCTTTACTGCCTTGGTTGTCTCATGGGGGTGCCTCTCACCGGCCAAATCCAAACTGGAGGAACACAGGGAGAGAACTTCTGGGGAATGAGATTCCTGGTTTTCCGCGGAGACACAGAGGAGAGTTGGGAAAGAGGCCATATGTATCACAATGAAGCTAAGTTGTCAACAGACCACCCAGCCATCCCCACCCATACATTAATAGGAAGTAAAATCAAAACAAAAGCAAAGAGCAACTGATGAACAACTGTCTTTAAATTATACCAAGGACATGAGAACTCTGGCAAAAAGCGTTTGATATTCAGTTAATTGGGGTATCAGGCGCCTGGGGTATGACGCTAGAGCCAGATATAGCGGCATCCATCTCACTGGCACTTTCTTTAGAAGCTTGAGATCTGGAGCAGCTTTCTGAAATCTGCAGCGCTAAAAGCTGATACAATTCAGTGAAAAGGCTACACATTTGCTTGCAGCAGCCTTAAGTACATAGTAAAATGACAGAAGCAATTTCAACTAAGAAATTAGCAAACTTTCTCCTCTTGATTTAAGAAGGAAGAAATAGCTTTGGGGGAAAGTGGCAATGCTTCTAAATTTACACAGGCGTTCACACCTACACACTTTCCTCCTCATGATCATCACATTTAGAGCTAACCTGCTTTTCTAAGATGAGCCTGGGATGTGGGAGAAAGAACAGCTAATTGACCAGAAACTACATGCAGGAAGACAAAAGCCTTTGTATTATGCACCAAAGACTGTGGTGTTTCTGGAGGAAGCCTGATGCTTTGGTCAAGAGAAAGGCTCAGTTAGGGTCCCAGCCTCCAGGAAGCCTCCAGAGAGAAATCCGCAATCCCTTCAGTGCAGGAAGGAACGTCCTAGGTTCTTGCATTTCCTGCCAACACAAAAAAGCATCGGGAAGTGAGAGGCCCGGAAAAGCTGATATGGATATATCCACAAGGTCATGACTGTGCTGGAAGTCTGGTAAAATGATTGAGTGTGGAGATGACAGGGAGAGGGTTAAAAGAAATGAAGTGGGGGGGTCAATTACTCATTATTTTCCCCATTCCTCTCACACATTAGCATAGGTCACTGAAAAAGGACCATCCGTGTATGTGTGTGTGGATTGTAGTAGGCTAGGCTCAAAGGTTGCTTATGATATTCTACTTAGTAAATGACGCCAAAAACATGCTCCCGCAAGCAACAACTTTGACTGCCCCTCAGCCAGTTCTTAGACTGGAGCCCTGGTTCTCAGGGCTTGGCCTTTGTAACACATACCTCACTGTGCCTTTGAGCAAGAGCTTCTGCTCAGGGGGAGCCTGGGTGGCTCAGTCAGTTAAGTGTCTGACTTCGGCTCAGGTCATGATCTCACAGCTCATAAGTTTGAGCCCCGCGTCGGGCTCTCTGCTGTCAACACAGAGCACGCTTCGGATTCTCTGTCCCGCTCTCTCTCTAACTCAAAATAAATAAACTTAAAAAAAATCTGCTTGAATCAGTACCTTCTACCCAGGTCTGGATTGCTGCAGCCAGCATGATTTCTCTGCTTCTCTGTCCCAGGACTGGGGGCAAACTACCTCCTGCCTTTCTGCCTGTTCTCTTGAGAGGTGCCATGCTGCTAATATTGCTCACACGGTGATTCGGCATTGCTTACACCGGTGTCCATGTACCCGGCCAAGTGGAGCTGAGCACACAGCCTGCGCGGCCAATGCCACCCCCCTCAGCAAAGCCCATTTGTTTACATCAGCATGTTGGTGCTCACGGTGACAGCAAGGTGATGCAGAGTGAGGTGGGTTCTACATGGTTTCAGGTTAACTGCTTTCTGCTCATGAGATTATTTTCTATCTTTTACATGAAGAAAACAGGAGTACATGGAAACATATACTGCAGTGCTTAATGAGTGGAAAGCCTGAATTAGGTAAGCGGATTCCCTGTACAGAAAAATTAGTGTATTGACAAGCAGGACTACACAGTATATTTGAAATTTTGATATGTGGTAGACTGTGTGTGTCATTCTTTGAACCACAAATGTTAGGGCTTCTTACCTTAAAAGAGAGCATGCTATCTAAATAATGCTCTAGGCTCTCGGGCACTGACTAACATGTTCCTTTGGGGGGAATTAAGAGATCAGCCAAAAGAAAAAAAAAAAAGATTTGCTTTTGAGCAAAAGAGCAGCAAAACAATAACTGCTATATTGTAGAGTTTTCAAAGCAAATATTTGCATAGGGATTATCTATGCTTTGCGTTGCCATTATTAGTTTAATTTTTAAAGATACTGTTATAAAAAATAAAGATACTGCTATGAAAATGGTCATAAATATGTATCTTTGCATAATATTTTATTTTCTGTTTTCACATCTGGCAATTGGTTTATGTTGCCATGCCCTGCTGTGCTAAGTCCAGGGTTATTAAGAGGCCAAATGAGCAATGAATCTTACAGCATAAAGATTGTTTAGTGAGCATGGGACACCCTCACAACTCTATCCCAGCCATCAGATACAGGCCACCATCCAAGAGAAGAATAATGGACGGTGAATAGCACGGTGCAAAGACAACTGACTATTTGTAAAGCAACTCTGCATGCCTGGTCTGTGAGCATCACCTCTGTGGGCTCAGAACAATGCAAAAGGCATTGGCTGAGATAAAATGATCGTGAGAAAAGCCAGGCTGTATGTCCGCTCTGCCCATCAGCGACCACTTGGGAATCAGCCCCACCCTCTGGGACTGTGGCTGCCACTTACAGAATGCTCACGATGCTGCGGGCCAGGTGCTATGCTGAGTGATTTTCATGAGGTGCCTAAAGGTCCCTCACAACAAGCTGGGTAGTGAGGCAGCCAGGCTTGAATCCTGGCCCCAGCAAGTACTACTTGTGTGTGTTACTTTAAACTAGTTGTTCACTCTCTCTGTTCTTCAGTTCTCCCCACTTGTGAAAGGGGTACCTCATGGGTTAATACAAGTAAAACGCTTGACACAATGCCTTACTCATGGTAAACATTCAGTACACTAAATACCATTATGATTTTATTTGCAAATGGTCCCTGCCTGCAAGCAGCTTACAATCTAACCGAAGTGGAAAAAAACAAAACAAAAACAAACCCATGAATCAGTCCGAAAACAAGTGAGGCTTGCTGTAGAACACAAAACCAGAAAAACTAAAGAAAAGGAGAGAAAAATGAGGACATGAGCTGGTTAGGGTTGTCTTTGTGGAAAGTGGCATATGATACGAGCTTTAGAGAATGGGAGGAAGGTGAAGAGATGGGAAAGAGAAGGAAAGGTGTTCTGACAGGGGCAGGAGGAAGCTGAGGCCTAGAGATAATAATGACTGTGTTGAGGACAGCAGGTGGTGAGAGAGCCAGCCAGTGCAGGGTGAGAATTAGAATACGTGATACCCAAGGGGGTGGAGAAACCGACACCAGGGTGCTATACCCAGCTAACCATCAGCCTCCTCCGAAGAGGTTCTGAAAGGATGCTGTATGGCTGTGGTTATCCAAGGGTGGTCCCAGACCAGCAGCATCAGCATCTTCTGGAAGTCTGTTAGACATGAAAATTCTCACCTCCCCACCGCCCCCACCTAGAGACCCACTGAATCAGAACTGGGACCTCCAGGTGATTCTGATACACAATAAAATCTGAGGACCACTGCCTTCTTGCCACTGTTCCCATCCCCCCCCCCCTTTCCTCTCAAGCAGGTGTCCCTCCCATGGACAGCCCCAGCACAGACTTGTTGGGGTCCACACTTTAAACACATTTTCTTCAGCCTAAAAGAAAAAAACACAAGGGATGGACAATGAAAATAGAGAATAGGTCCCTCACATCTCAGGTGACTTTCAAACATCTTGTCCCAGAACCTGACACTGACATCTGGGAGGGACTAGACTCTTCAGCATCTTGTAAAGTGGATCTTGGGCAGTGAACTGCCAGGTGAAGAATTTTGGCTGATGCCTGGTGCATTGCAGTGAATAAGTGCTTCATTTCCTTTCAAGGGTCTATATAGAAAACTTTATCGTAGAAGATATTGTAATGATTCAGATTTTTCCCGAATAGGAGGAGCCTCTAATACAGCCTTCAACCTCATCTAATCCACTTAAGAAATTGACACTCTGGTGATGGTTTTTCTGAGACAATCCAAATCCATCAGCCTCATGAAGGCCTTTGCATTTTCACTGGCTACTATAGCTTTTTAGTCTTTATTAAACACTAGACTTGAGCAGGTGGCCATTTGGAGGATGGAGTGTGCTATTTGCTGTTAAGAGCAAACAAATGGCTGTTGGATATAAAAAGGAGCATTTGTGGGAGGTAGAGAAGATCATGTGACTTCCTTCAGGAAGGAGCTCTAACATCTACTCTAAGCACTTCTGCACACTTAATTTCAAAACGTATAAAACACATCAATTACATTACTGATTCCTTAATTTACCTTATTGAATTATTGGGTTGATGCTAAAAACACAGAGACAAGTCTAAATTCATTCAAGGGACTTCTGCTTCTGAAATAATTCCAGATATTTTAAATTACAATTTTTTTTTTGGTCTGGCACATAAAATAGTTTTTACCTTAGACATAGTTGCCTTTCAGAGAAGTATACAGAGTATACAGTCAGGGGTGAGGCGGGGGGAGCCGGAGGACAGAGGATGGGGCAGCAACACTCAGAATCTTAATTTCTCATTTCCATCTATTGTGTAGGTAAAGAAAAGCAGTTTATTATGTGCCACTGAAAACATTCGTTTAAAGGCCTAGAGGGAATCACAGGCGTCCCTGTGTTCCTTTGCCCAATTGCCCTCCCTTTCTGTAGCATTGGAAATCTATACAATTTGACAAACAAGAAATGAAAGCAGTGATGTGAAACTGGCCTCTGAAACTCTTCTCTTTCAATTTAAAATTCATTGCTTAATGGGTAGGATAGAATTGGAAGTTGTTTGTTGGTTAATAAAAATTCCAACGAAGTCATGTAAACTGAAGTTCATGAGCCAGGACATGCTATTCTTTTCAAAGCTGAGATAATGGGGAAGAGGAAGACAAAGCTTTCTGAATGGAGTGTTCTTCACTCCCACTCATCAGGTGATCCAACCAATCACCTGACCCCGTCATGTCTACTGTGGCACTGACATTCTCAGAAGCTACAGGTCTGACATACAAGGGACAAAACAGATTTCTGCTTAAAAGTCACTTCCTCTGAGAAACATTCTTCTCTGGGCTGTCTAAAATGTTAGTCCCTCCCTGTCTCTTAAGCCCCTTACCTTGCTTTGTCTTAATCTTTCTCATCACTAGCTTATAGATTATTATACACCCATCTATTTATTGTATGGTCCTTACTCTAATGTCAGATCCACAAGGGTGAAAACTTTGTTGGATTCACAGACTCTCTAAAAGCATCAGGTACATGGTAGGCCCTCAATAAATATTTGGCAATCAATAATTTTTCCCCCTGGGAATTAATGAATCCTGTTGTTGCTTATTCCAGGTATTATGATTAGTGATTTAATAAGCTTAGCTTTCTGAGAGTTTAAGCTGAGAGTAAGACATAAGACAAGTCAAAGCACCCAGAAAGGTTCAGGAAACCTGGGTGACAAAGGAAGAGGTCATCCTGAAGGCCTATCCATCCTCAGCTAGTCCCCTGTTGTCCATGACCCTAAATCATGACACAGTTTGTGTTCATTTTTCATTTATCATTCACTCATGCATTTATTGAACTACTCCACTAACCTATCTTTTGTAACTATCATATGTCAGACAATGCTGGATGTACTCAGCACACAAATATTTAGTTCACCATTGCATCCTCTTTTAGGCCACACATGTATGATTTCACAAAGAGGTAACATTCAAACAGAGACCTCAAAGATAAGCAGAAATTCTCCAATAAATGCCGCTGTTTTCCAACTCTATCTCTCCCTTACTCCCTTGAGTCTTGATGGTGCCGCCTAATGACCCCTCCCATCATTAACCTCATGACCCCTGCAACCCTGCTTCTTGCATCATGGTGGATGAAGCTATAACCTACTTGATGAAGGCTGGTAATGCCCCTCCTACTTCAATTTGCTCCAGACAGGACACTGTGGGACCTTGGGCATATTTCTTAACCTTACTATGTCTTAGCTTCCTCACTTGAAAAATAAGAACTTTAAACAGGATCATCTTTATTCTACTTTCTGGTTCTAGAGTCCCTTGAATGATGACACTTAGAAAAAAAAATATTAGCAAAGATATTTAAAATTAAATCACCTCAATTATCTTGAAAGCTCTGTTATCCCAGAAATGTATTCACAGAGAAAACCTTGTTCTGCCCAGTAATGCTGGATAAGTGAGATGTTGCTGTGATGATGGTCCTCATTCTCATAAGTGTAGCTGGCAAAATGAATTTAACCTTTGGAATGCCCTCTTCCCATGGAGTGCACCAAGTGAATATTTGTAAAATCCCAGGCATACATTGAGCTCTGAATTTCAGGATTATGACTGAAGAATGCCCTCTTGCTTCTCAAAATGGAAAGTCTTGGACAATTTCTGGTTACCTGACGAAATCTAAGAAATAATACAAAACTTAAGCTATCATTGTTTTGTTTTGTTTTTTTCTTAAGGCTCTGTTAACTAAATATAAGTGGCATAATTTTTTAGGATATATTATGTTTCATTTCTAGAGGTTGTTAAAATTCACATGTCTACCTCCACTGCACACTGAAAGAGGAAAATAGTGGCCTAGTAATTGCATCAGCCTGCTCTGATCTGGCCATGGGCCATCTAAAGGGAAATGTAAATAGATATTTTAGTGCTGCTTACTGGGTAAGTGCAAATGGAATACAATTCCCATTAGGTGCCTTGTGTACGAAGGGCTTTATTGTGAACAATGGTGCTTCTAATGAACTGTCAATGCACGATAAAGACCACTGCCAATTAGAAGGAAATGTGGGCTGGGAGCTCCTGTGAGATCAAGGTCATGCTGTGGCACTCTGACTTTCTCCAAAACCTTGACACAAATCAAATGACCTGGGCCTTCCATTATTATCATATGATGAGGCCTTTTTCCTTTCTAAATTCATTTTTTTCCCCAGATAAAGTGACATAAGTACAATTAGTCATTGATTTGACAACTCTTCTAGTCAAAACAGACTGTTGATGTGCTATTTTTCTTGTCCCATTAGACATTAAAATTTGCTATTCCTTTCAATTAAATCTTTACCAACATGTTTCTGGATCTCAATTTAGTTATTAAACAGAGGAAAATATGCTATTACATAACTGAGGAAATTTCAGTCTTTTACAAAGTTTGATGTTTACTATTAAAGATTAAGAATGCTAATGGAGGGGCACGTGGGTGGCTCAGTCAGTTGAGTGGCACACTTCGGCTCAGGTCAGTGTTTGAGCCCCACTTGGGGCTCAGCGCTGACAGCTCAGAGCCTGGAGCCTGCTTCAGATTCTGTGTCTCCATCTCTCTCTGCCCCTCCCCCACTCTCTCTCTCTCTCTCTCTCTCTCTCTCTCTCTCAAAAATAAATAAACATTAAAAAAAATTTTAAAGGAATGCTAATGGAATCATAATTTTGAGTTTTAGTGAGAATATGAGTTTTAATTCTTTTGTAGAAGTACTTTTTTTTTTAATGTTTATTTATATTTGGGAGAGACAAAGCATGAGCAGGGGAAGGGCGGAGAGAGAGGGAGTCCACAGAATCTGAAGCAGGATCCAGGCTCCGAGACGTCAGCACAGAGCCCGATGTGAGGCCCAAACCCACGATGTGTGGTCATGAGATCATGACCCGAGCTGAAGCTGGATGCCCAGCAAACTGAGCCACCCAGGGGCCCTGTTTTTCTTTAAATACAGGTTAAGTTACAATAAGATACATAAATCTGGTGGCTAGATTTTCATTTGTAAATACTTGTCTGTATGAAAAAAATCCAAATGTCCTTGGGTAAATGGATGATACCAGGGCTGGGGCCAGAGAAGGCACAGGCTGAGCCCGAACATCTTGCTATGCAAGAAAACAAGGAGGTGATCAAAGAATGATGTATGAAATACAATGCCTGCTTGGGGGTGGGGTGCGTTCCCACTGATCAAGTCTGAAATAATTTTAATATCAAAATAAGTAGTGACACAGATGGATTATAACCCATTGAATAACTAGAAATCTGTGAGTTCATGATCATATAGATGCGTGAATGAATGAATTGAAAGTTTGAAGAGGAATGGGATAAATACATGCTTTCAAAACAGCTTCCCACAAAACACTTATTAATTATAAGGACAAAGAGTCACTTTAGAGGGCTGGTCAACATCTCCTTAATGAAGGAAAATTCACAACACCAGGCATAGCACAAACTGACATGATGCAGCACCTGGTAGCATGAAAAGGTAACGCTGCAGCAAAACTTCCATGAGGCCATAAAGGTGCACACCTGAATCTAATCTTAAGGGAACAGCAGACTAAACTCAACTGACAGACATTCTGCTAATAATTGACCCATAACAGGGGTGCCTGCGTGGCTCAGTCGGTTAAGCCTCAGACATCGGCCCAGGTCATGATCTCATGGTTTGTGAGTTTGAGCCCCGAATTGGACTCTGTGCTGACAGCCCAGAGCCTGGAGCCTAGTTCAGCTTCGATGTCTCTTTCTCTCTGCCCCTTCTCCACTTGTGCTTTGTCTCTCTTTGTGTCTCAAAAATAAACATTAAAAAAAATTTTTTAGGGGCGCCTGGGTGGCTCAGTCGGTTGAGCGTCCGACTTCGGCTCAGGTCATGATCTCACAGCTCGTGAGTTCGAGCCCCGCATCGGGCTCTGTGCTGACAGCCCAGAGCCTGGAGCCTGCTTCTGCTTCTGTGTCTCCCTCTCTCTCTGCCCCTAACCCACTCACATTCTGTCTCTGTCTCTCTCAAAAATAAATAAACATTAAAAAAAATTTAAAAAAAATAACCAACCTGTAATATTCAAAAGCACTAAGGTCATGAGGGTCAAGGAAAGTTTGAGGAACTCTTCCAGAGGAAAGAAAACTGAGAAAACTAAATGCAACCTATGATTCTAGACTGAATCATTTTGCTATGAAGGACATTTGGGAAAATTGGTGAAATTTGAATGGAACCTAGGATGAATAATGTATCAGTGCTAAGTTCCTGATTTTGATGGTTATATTGCAGTCACATAAGAGAATGTCCTTGTTTGTAGAAAATACATAATAAAGTATTTGGGAGCAGAGGAGTGATGTCAGCAACTTCCCTATGGCTCAGGAAAAAATTCCTTGCACTGTTCTTGCAACTTTTCTGAGCTTGTTTCCAAATAAAAAGTGAAAGAATGTACATGTGAATTCCACTTTTATAAGGAAGTTACATATGTAGGTTTTTGTCTTATGGACATATACTTTCATATGTACAAAATGTTGTCTATGTACAATAATAGTCATTGATGTATTGTAGCAAAGGATAGTATATAGTAAAGACTCGATAAAAGGAAGCTTGTTTTTGTTACTGCTGTGGTCCTTTGTTACACAGCCTGTAGCCAAGATTACAGAGCCCAGTGGGCTGAGGAGGTCATCCTCATTGGGTGGGGGGGGGATAGCTTGGCCTGAGCAGGCTGTCAGTGTTGGGGGCTGGGGGTTTGGGTGGCCCAGGGCCCGATGTCAAAACTGAGTATAGTTCTCAAAATCAAATGGCTAAAAACTGAATTTACTCTCCCTCATCTATTAGCTAAGCTGTATACTTAGAATGTAGGTTTCAAAAGTTCATCTTGGAAATCATCGTGAAGAGAAGGGAGGAGATCTTGTATAAGTGGTCCCTAATTCTAGCTACGTAGTACAAAGGGAGCTTTAAACAATACTCATTCTTGGGACCCACACCCAGAAATTACAACTTAATTGGTCTGAGGGAGTGTCTAGGCATATCACCATTTTTTAGAAGTTCCCTGGGTAGTTCTAATGTGCAGCCAGGATGCAGAACCACTTTCTGTCACCTTGACAGTGAAAGGTATACATCCAGCTTCCAAGACCCGAAAGATGGGCTCTATGGTGGTGACTAAATCACTTCTTCTCAGACATCATTCATTCAAACTACAACCTCACAAATTTTGATGACATCTATGTGCCATCTACACTTATTATTAAATATTTTTCTTCCAATTGACCCTGTTTTACTTAATTTTATTTTAAAAAGAATTGTTTAAAAGAATGCATTACTGCTTTGTGTGGAAAATCAAGATGGCTTGCCATAAAGAGGGCCCCTGGGTGGCTCAGTTGGTTAAGCGTCCAACTCTTGATATAGGCTCAGGTCATGATCTCATGGGTTCATGAGACGAAGCCCCACATCGGGCTGCATGCTGATAGTGCACAGCCTGCTTAGGATTCCCTCTCTTTCCCTCTCTCTCTGCTCTTCCTCCTCCACTATTTCTCTCAAAATAAATAAATAAACTGGAAAAAAAAGATAGCTTGCCATAAAGAGAATGCAAAGATAAAAATAAATACTCAAGTTGCCCCCAAATATTATTACATACTTTTTTTAACCTGAAAATTAAATAAAACAATAAAAAATTGGAATAATAAATCTAATCCATGTTTACAAAAAAAATGTACATCTGAAATGCAGTTTCCCCTTGGGATTAAAAGTATAAGCAGTCATTCATAAAAGGCACCATTTGGTTAGATTTCATTTAGGTTAGAATGAAAATGAGTTTCTAGGTCAGTGAAATGATTGGAGTTTTTAGTTACTGCTAGCAAGTTCAGAAAGACCCTACCAATGCTTACAGAACTAGAAAGGACATAAGGGACTATTTGAGCATTAATTTCCAATCCAATTGTTGTAAGAGGCTTTGTTTGATGAAATATGGTTTCAGGAAGTATTTGTAAAAGAGTTCCAGGTGCCACTCACTAATGGATGAAGGGCCAGAAGCATTCAACTTCCTCTTTGCTGCATTCCTACCTCAACCCCAAATCTCAGCTACCTCTCCTTAAAGTCAGCAGGCATGCCAACAGTCTGGGAAACTGTAGCCAGACAGTCATTTGTTAACCAGGTTTTACGTGAGGGGGTACATTTCAAATACACCTCTACCTCTTTCTTCTTTCTCACTGGCTTGTAAGGAAATGCTATCTTCTGGAATTCAAAACATTCCCTGAACCCAGTTTGTAAGGACACAGTTGTCCCCAGGCAATATTTTAAAATAAGGTAGGCTTTCTCCTCCTGTCTCTATTGCTCATTTATTTCCTTTGATCCAGTTCCCAAACCTGACTCTCTACCTGGGGACAGGGGTCTCTCTCTCTAACCAAGGCTACCCTCACCTCACTGATGCACGTAGGGAAGGAACCTACTAGCTCAGGGAGAAGCTTCTAGTTATTGCATGATACATACTGAACTCAGAGTCAGAAAACTGGCTTTAGATCTTACTATGGGACCAGAGAGAAGTCCCTTAGGTGCTCAATTCAGTGTTCTCAGGCCAGAGTAGTGCTAACCAAAGATTATTTTCTCTGGTCCACCTTTATGACATTGGTAAGTAGAAAAATGAGACACAGTGTATGAAAGCCCCTTATAAACTGAAAAGTACCATAAAAATATTAAGGATTAACACTATGAGGAGGTATAAAATACACATATGATACTAAAGTTTGCATATTCATTTAGGACACGTTTGTAACTTAAAACCAGTTTCTCAACCTCAGCCATACTGACATTTTAAGCTGGGGAATTATTCATCATGAAGGTTGTCCTGCACATTGTAGCGTGTTTAGCAACATCTCTGGCCTCTTCTCACTAGATGTCAGGAGTGCCTACCCCCCAACCTATCCCAAGTTGTGACAATAAAAATGTTTCCATCCATTACCAAATATCCCTTGGGGGATGGGGAGGAAAGGATGGCGAAATCTTCCCGGGTTGACAATCACTCCTGCAAAAGTCAAGAGGCCTCCTTTGGAAAGGTAATTTACTTCCAGAAAATTATCCTGAAGTAACCAGAAATGTGCATAAGCTGTTGGGGTTCTTCTTTCCCCTTCAGCATTATTTGCAACATATAAAAACTGAAAATTGCCATAATGTCCAACAATAAAGAATTCGTTAAAAATACGTATGGCACAGCCATATGATGGAGTACTTTGGGAAATTACACGGCAAAGGCACATTCACTCTCAGAATGTTCAGCACTGATGGCCTACATTTCCAGCCTCCCTGACAGTTAGGTGGAGGCCAGGTGGCCAAGAAGGCCATGGATAACGGAGCAGGGGGAAGTGTGTGATATCTAGGCCAAGGCAGTTAAAAGTCAGTCTTCCTCCTCCGTCTTTCTCTTCTCCTTTGACAGTAAACATGGAAGCCATGTGCTGAAGTGACAGGGCCACAGAAAAGAAGCATCCTGGGTCCCTGAGCCACTGGTTGGAGGACAACGTCCTGGAGAGTCACCCAGCCTACAGCAGCATTTTCCTTTATCAAGAAAGAAAAGTTTGAGCCACTAAGATGCCAGAGTTCGTTTGTCAGTCTTGAATAAACTCTCTCCAAAAGTACAAACAAATATTTGTTTATAAAAGACTGGAAAGATAGAAAGCAAAATGTAAACAGTGGCTACATTTCAGTGGTGGACTTACCAGTGATATATTCATTCATTTCAACAAAGTTTACTGAAACCTGTGCAACAGCCCTGTGAGAGGTGCTGGGGTTCAGTGACAAACACGGAATTGTCTTTAGTTGAGCAAGCTCACAGTGCTGCCATGTGTCAGAAGGAAGTACAGCTAAGACAGTCTTTGTACAAAGGGTGAAAAAATTAAATTAAATTAAATTAAATTAAATTAAATTAAATTAGGGGCGCCTGGGTGGCGCAGTCGGTTAAGCGTCCGACTTCAGCCAGGTCACGATCTCGCGGTCTGTGAGTTCGAGCCCCGCGTCAGGCTCTGGGCTGATTGCTCAGAGCCTGGAGCCTGTTTCCGATTCTGTGTCTCCCTCTCTCTCTGCCCCTCCCCCGTTCATGCTCTGTCTCTCTCTGTCCCAAAAATAAATAAACGTTGAAAAAAAAAATTTAAAAAAAAAAATTAAATTAAATTAAATTAGGTCCTAAACAACTAAAGGAGAAAATTCTACATCCAAAACCTGAAGGGATAGAAATGACTGGACACAACTTTTGTGTACCTTGAACAGAGCATATTTTGTACAATTTTGTTGGTACAAACGGAGATTAAAAATACAGAGCTCCAGGATGTTCCGTCATGGTTGAACAAACCCAGTTGTGAACATGGTTTTGTTGAAGGAGATTTCATTAGATTGCGTAAAAGTGCCACCCCTGTTTAGGACGAGATGTTTGTAATCTTTCTGCTCTATTTGCTACATGAACGTTCATTATTTTAGATCAAAGAAAACAGAGGAAACCACTCACACTCCCCCAGTGTCTCTCTCATTAAATTTAATTATTTTCCCAGTTCAGTCCTCTTTGTTCACAATTGTGTCCAGTGAGAGAAACAGGTCTTAGGAAACCCAATTATGTCTGAGGCAGTTTCAGAATCAGATAAAAGGGTTGGGGGCTGGAGCTTAAGAAAGGCCTGGTAGGAAATAACTCACATTTCTAACGATTTGCCATATTAAGAATTCTCCTCCTTGGGATTAGTTCTGAAAGCACTTTCCCTTAAATATAGGCATTTTCCAGTTTTAATTTCTAAAACTGAAAGGAATGTATTTCATTCAAAAAGGAATGGAATAGTTTTCTGTATTGCTTTATAGCACATGAATTTAATTACAACATCAGGCAATAAAGGAATCAAAATGCATTCTGCAAACTATTTTGGTAATATTGTGCAGCTATGGGTGTCACTTGTTTTACTTAATGAACCTGTAACATACATATAAACGATTCCTTCAAACAGAGGGAGTTGATTCCCAGTTCACTGGGGAATGAATATACTGGTTATTGTCAATGCATAAACCATGCCCAATTAAATGTTTCAGTAGAAATAATCTCGTCAAAATGAAGACTTGACAGCACAGCTTAATGTAATTTCTTTTACCTCTCATTTGTTAATGGAAAATAAGAGCTTTGTGCTCCAAAGACACAAATGATGTGTTTTAAATTTCAAAGGAGTGTTAAAAAGTGAAAAATTACTGCTATCTCTCTTTCACAGACAAGAAAGTGTCAACATCACACAAAAATCTGAGGAGTCCAAGGAAGGATCTGGAGTATGGCAGTCCATGTCTCCAACTATGGCCTTCCATGGTTGTTAGCAACATGCGTCATGGTGCCATTCATCTATACCTGGAAAACAGTGACAACCTCCCTCCCCAAGGATGTGGGGTGGGGCAGCCACGGCTGTGAGGAAGGCTCTGGAAGAGGTTTGTGCAGAACCTTTCCCAGAGAAAGGAAGAATGATCTGGGTCTGATTCTTGGAGTTTCCTGCTATGTTCAGATGTCCGGGTAGGGCCTCAGGATAGTGGGGGCTGACAGTCAGGGAGCGGGGATTGTCTAGTGTGCTGAGAGCATGAGCAGGACTGAATCGCGAATGGTTGAGTCCCCCCGAAATTCATATGTTGAAACCTAATCCCCAATGCAATAGTGTTAGTAGAAGGGACCTTTGGAAGGTAATTAGGTCGTGAGGGTGAAGCTCTCATGAATGGGATTAGGAAAAGAGACCCCAGAGAGCTCCCCTGCTCTGTTCTACCAAGTGAGGACACAGGGTGAAGCTATTGTCTCTGAACCAAAGAGCAAGTTCTGATCTGACACCAAATCTGCCAGCACCTTGATCTTGGACTTCACATGCTCCAGAACTTCAAGAAATACATGTGTGTTGTTTAAGTCACCCAGTCTATGGTATTTTTGTTATGGAAGCCCAAATGGACTAAGACAGAGTCTAAGTGTACAGTAGGACAGTTAGCAAGCAAAGTTGGTTTCATTACTTATTATAAGTATTGGCTCATTTTTGCTATAAAATACTATATCTTCACTGGAGAAAATGTAAATCATTTGAGTTAAGCAGACTAAAGAAAAAATTCTAAAGTGTATTCCTATCATTTCAAAGAAATAATAACTGTCAAATGTTAGAGTCTGTCTTTCCAGATTTTTTTCCTGTGTATATATTTAACATTTTATAAAAAGTCTGCATTTTAAAGGTTATTTCCAATTTGATTTTTAAACTCAGTAATAGTTCAACAACTTCTTTCCATGTTACTATGCATGCATCTACATAACTTTTAACTGCTGCATGCTATTCTGTCGTGTAGCTATAACATAACTTATTTAAACAGTTGTTCCCATTTTATTCTATTAAATGCTATTCCATAAAAAACATTCTTGCATTCATATCTTTGTGCACTCATTTGATTATTTCCTTAAGATAAATCTGAGAATTAGAACTGATGTGCCAACAAAATACATATTTTTTTAATGCTTTTGAATGCATACTGCTAAATTGTGTCCTGGGGTGAGCAGTCTCTAAAATGGACCCAGTAATCCTCACTTCTGTTTTTATGCCCTCAAATGTGTAAGCTTGATTGTGTGCTAGACTGATGTCCCCGATCAACAATCAGAGAGGACTGGAGACCTGTTTCCAGCAGGGAGTGAATTTTCCCCTGATTGAGCCTTGAAATCTGTGCCCCAACTCAACCCCTTAATTGTAGTCTTTGGAGAGATCCTGAGCTAGAAGACCCAATTAAGCTGCACCCAGATTCCTAACTCACAGAACTGGTGAGATAACAGATGTTTATTGCTTTAACCCATGAAATTTTGGGCAGCTAAAATATATCCCCCCACCATTCTAAAGATTATTCTAATTGGGAGTACACTAGTTTCCAGTAGCATTCCCCCAATGTGATAACCAAAATGTCTCCAGGCATCACTAAATGTCCCCTGTTAGGAAAATTATCCCTAGTTAAGAACCGTGGCTGTGTACACAAAGCGACTGGCTGAAGACATGTATATACAAAGCATATTCTAGGCATTCTTTTTTTTTTAAGTTTATTTATTTATTTTGAGAGAGAGAGAGAGAGAGAGAGAGAGAGAGAGAGAGAGAATTCAAAGCAGGCTCCATGCTGTCAGCACAGAGCCCAACGTAGGGCTCCTACTCATGAACCATGAGATCATGACCTGAGCAGAAACCAAGAGTCAGACACTTAACTGACTGAGCCACCCAGGTGCCCCCTAAGCATTCTTAAAAAAATAAATAAATAAAAATTAAGAAAGGAAGAAACAAAGGAAGGGAAGGGAGGGATGAAGGAAAGAAGTAAGGAAGATAGGAAGGAAGAAAGGAAGGGAGGGAGGAAGGAAAGAAGGAAGGAAGGGAAGAAACATCCTTCCCAAACCCCATCCTTCATCATCATCATCAGTGAATATCCTTCACTTCACTTGAAATTGTCCCTCTCTCTGTTGCCCAGTGGTAAGCATTCCTATCTCTGAAGTTCTTACCTGAACACTGCTAGTAATAAATATAGGTACACCTTCTGGGCATTTGGCATGTATCAGGCACTAGGTACTTTCTCCCCATTATATATGTTCATATTTACAGCATCTCAATAAGAGTTCTATTCTATCATGTCCATTTTACAGATGTGGGAATAGTTAAGAAATGTGCCCAGGGTCACATAATCTATTACGTGGGGAAGCCAGCATTCAATTGCCTGCCATTTGCTTCCATAGCATTTGCTCCTGTCCATACTGTGCTGTCTCCACTAACAGCTCTGCGGAGACCTAAATGTGTAAAATGCATATTTCAGACACCATGTTGTCTACCATTTAAATATGGCAAGTGCAGGACAACTTCGTGGGCCAAAGATATTGGTCATTCTTGACTCCTTTTTTTCTCCTTCTCATACCTCACACTCAGTTTATCAACATCTATGAGTTCTAGGTTTTAAATTCCAGAGTTTGGTGTCTCACGGCCTTCCCCAGTATCCAGTACCTGGTCCAAGCCGTTGCCATTCCTTTCCTGGATAACATGTGTTTCTGTGGAATATCAGAGCACATTTAAAATGCGAATGAGATCACATTGCCCCTATGTCCAGTGGGCAGTTCTGCCGCAGAACAAAATCCTTCCTGTGTGTGGCCTGTGTGGCTCTAAGTACTGGGGTTTCATCTCCCACCACTGTCTTCCTTGCTTATTCTGCTCCAGCCTCACTGGACTCGAAGTTGTTCCTCAGAACCAAACAAAACTACCAAAACTTTCCTGCCCCAGGTCTCCACATGGCACACTCAATCACTTACTTCTCGCATGTCTCTGCACAGATGCCCCCTTACCACAAAGGTCTTCTCTGACAACTTGTCTAGAATATAATCCTTCCCCTGTGACACTGTGTCTCCTTACCTTGCCCTATTTTTCTCCTTAGCACATACATTTATAAGTGAGCGAAATAGGGGCGCCTGGGTGGCGCAGTCGGTTAAGCGTCCGACTTCAGCCAGGTCACGATCTCGCGGTCCGTGAGTTCGAGCCCCGCGTCAGGCTCTGGGCTGATGGCTCAGAGCCTGGAGCCTGTTTCCGATTCTGTGTCTCCCTCTCTCTCTGCCCCTCCCCCGTTCATGCTCTGTCTCTCTCTGTCCCAAAAATAAATAAACGTTGAAAAAAAAAATTAAAAAGATAAATAAATAAGTGAGCGAAAGATGTTCTCTGTGTGTTAGCCTCTACGTTGTCTACACAGTATCTTCACTGCAGGCTGAGTCCCATTAGCTCAAAAACCTGCATGAACCAAACTCAAATTTGTATACATCCAATTATTGAAAAAATAGCCCAGTCATGCAGATTTCCATTCATTTAGAGCATGCTTGCTTTGTATACCCCTTAAAACTGTACCTAAAATTTGTTGCTCATCGATAAGATAGGGGACTGTAGTTAGAAGGCCCTTCAGAGCTCTCTGACCCAGAGACTTTTCACCATGCTGCTGAACGATATCACCCAGACACATAAACCCCCTTTCAAACTTCTGTTCCCTCCGCCCCGCCCACCTCCCAACCCCCACTCCATCCCTGGAGCTTCCCTGGACCTCCTTTCCATCTGGGTACTACTCCCCTCACCACAAATCTCTGGATGGTCTCACACTGTGAGGAACCTCCTTCTCATGCAAACCCATCTAAGTGCCACCCAATAGAGCTTGTTGTATGTTACTGCCTTGCTCACAGCCATCTTTTTCCTTGATCAGCCCCCAGATTCCTCTAATTCAACCCCTACAGCCTACTACCTTTATGTATTTTCTATCTTCTTTTAATAGAACATAAGTCTCGAAAAGCAGGACCTTTGTTTTGTTCAGTGATGTGTTCCCCCCACCCCATCTGCAACATGTCTCCACATTACTAGCAGTCATTTAATACATATTTGTTGAAGTAGCAAATGAATGCATGAGTCATCACTGTTCTGCACTTCCCTTCCACCCAGCCACATTCTTTTATACTCATGTATCATCAGCCTCCAAAGATCAACTTTTTTCACAAGATAGCAGAGGACGTGCCAGCATATTTAGTGGTGAAAGATAAGGGAATAGCAATAGGGAAACCATTCCCAGGTAAAGAAAACTAGACCCAGGCCTCCCTATACACAGTTCTGGATTGAGATTTCTCTACTCCACCTTGCCCCTCCCAGCAATACTTCCTTCCTTAGAGTCAGGAGTTGGCAAAAGAGAAATGGAAGTTGCTAGCTCACAAAGCTTCTGCTACACTTCTCTGTGACTTCAACACCCCCACACAGCCTCTCACCAAAATTTACATAAACATAGACAGGCATCATCCTTTTAGGAGAGAACAAAATAATCCACCTATTATAAGAGAAATGGATAGATTGGTGGTGAATTTAAGGTCCCTACCATTTGTGAGTATAATTTCATTTATTCTATAATATTTGTCGTCAGGCATTCACGCATTCCCAACTGCTTTAGGGAGCATGATAAATTCTATTGTGCATTTGTTGGTAAAGCTTGAGAGAAATTTCCTGTACTATTCAATATAATCTGAAACTCCTTTCAGAAGAATGCAGTGGTAGTTGTGATTTGCTTGGGCATGCACCATGTGTCAGCCCACATCAGGCCATTTTTAGAAATTCACTCCCAAGGGCACACTCTTTTTTTTTTTAAGTTTATTTATTTATTTTGAAAGAGAGAGAGAGAGCAGGGGAGGGTCAGAGAGAGAGGGAGAGAGAAAGAATCCCAAGTAGACTCCGTGCTGTCAGCTCAGAGCCCAATGTGGGGCTCGAACTCACAAACAGTGAGATCATGACCTGCGTGGAAACCAAGAGTCCCAGATGTTTAACTGACTAAACCACCCAGGTGCCCCCAAGGGCACACTCTTGACTTTGTCGTCACTTTGAACTATTCCACTAATGGCATCTCAAACTCTAACCCAGGTACCTATTGCATATCCACTGAATCCTCTCCCCTTTCCCACTCTGACAACTTCTACTAAGCTTCCTTTCCTTCTTGTCAAGACCTCCTGGTTCCTTCTGCCCTCGTGTACTTGGAACACAGGATCACTCCCTATCATCAGTTCCTTGACTCACACATCAATTTCCTTCAATTTCTTCCCACATTACCCCTCTTCACCCCTGCACTATACTACCCTGCCCAACCATCTCATCTTTTCTCTCTTTTCTTACTGAAGCATCCCATATTCCCTAGGAGTGACAGTAACATGCCGGGCAGTTAACTGGCTGCTCTCTCTGCTGGACTGCTTGCCACCCATGCTCCAGCACCACCCCCAACCCGCACCCCATCCCAAGCAGCAATATGGCAAACTCCATCACCTCCTTCAGGTCTGTGAAAACAATGAGGACTTCCTGAACACCTGATTTTGAATCTTAAGTCATAACTCCCCCACCACCTCCCCAACATCTGATGTCCCTTACCTTGAACTACTATTTTCATAACACACATCACCTTTCCTTTCCACTTATTAATGAATTATGTTCACTCTTTATTTTTAGTACCCCTCCCCAACTAAGAATATTCCCCAAGGACAGAGAGTATTTTCTACTTTGTTCACTAATATATCCCCCCTTCTTGAAACAGTATCACAATAGATGTTCAATAAGTAGTTCTTATATATGTAAATGAGTGAACAAATTGGTTTCCAAGATCACATGGGCCCTTGTGCAAGACTCAGCCTACTGGCCTCTCCCTCTGCAGTTTTCCTTTTCTGCAAATGTGCCTCATTCTTACTATTCTCCTCCTCATTTTTGGACATGACATCTATGTCCATTTCATAATGAAAATATGGAGGGAAACTGGTCCCAGGTCTCCTCAATTCCCTTTCTTTTGCCCACCTAACTTCCTTATCTCTTTTCTCAGAAGGAGAGCTATGTGTCCTTCCTTCTTTCAAAGTTTGACCCTTCTATCCAGACTCTCTTCTGCCCTCCAAATTTTTTAGGGAAGGGCTTGCGCAGTCAACGTTCTGACAAACTGGAGTTTGCACCCTGAAAAAACACCTTCCCTCTGTGAGAAGAACTGAAAAAAAAAAAAAAAAAAAGGTGGGGGGAGGATTTCCTGTACTCTGGGGTTAGGAAGTAAAGCTCTAAATAAGAAGGGGGCAGCGCTATGGGGCTCAGAGTTTATGCGACTGAGATAGGCTCCCTGAACCCCGCTAGGATTGGGAAGTGCTCCTGGGGGCAAGTACAAGCCTGGAGGTTTCATAGTAGGATTACTGAGAGCAGGCTGCTCAACCACAATGGTGCAAGTCTCAGAGAGAGACTCCCTGAATGCAGCGAGTCAGGAGAGCCTCCAGAGAAAAGAAGAAGCAGGACCCAGATCTTCAGACATCCTTTCTTCCTACGGTGGCAGCTGCACAAGAGTGGTGGCAGAGGTGGAACCTACCAGCAGCCTCCCAGGAGTGTGCTGCTCCTACCCAGCCCCACCTCCGCCCCATCCCCCAAGGTCAGGGATAGCGTTGGCCGCCGGAGAATCAGTGCCACCTTGTGGCCACAACAGCAACAGCCACAGAGCCCAGGATGGCCCTGCAGACAGCTGGCTGCTCCTTTGTTCCCTTTGCTTGCTGCCACTGTACCCAGGCTTGGTAACCCCAAGTTTGAGTAACCCCTGGAGAGTTTAGTTTGATCACTGGAGGTGGAGGAGGAAAGGGGAGAACCTGGAAAGGAAGAATGGCAGTAGCCAAATGGAGACTTCAGCCATTTTGAATATTGAAGGAGCAGTGACATTTTGTACCAGTCGCTCTGGTAACAAATGGAATAATTTATAGTTCCATCTTTCTCTCAATCTGCAGTTTCTCCTTTCCACCAATTCCTCCCATCCCGCCTACCAGGAACATAAGCCAATTCCCTCCACTCTAAAAAAAGAGGGAAAAAACCAGACTCAGATGGCTACCACTTAAAACTGTCTGGTCTTCTTCAAAAAAAAAAATATGGTGAAATATACATAACATAAAATTTACTATCTAACCATGTTTAAGTAGGGTTCCATGGCATTAAGTACGTTCACACTGTTGTGCAACCATCACCACCATCCAGCTCCAAAACTTTTTATCCTCCCAAACTGAAACTCAGTACCCATTAGATACTAACTCCCAGTCCTTCCTCCTCCCAGGCCCTGGCAACCTCCGTTCTACATTCTGTCTCTATGAACTTGACTACTCTAGGTACCTCGTGTGAATGGAATCATGCAGTTTTTTCTTTTATGACTGGATTATTTCACTTAGCATAATGTCTTCAAGATTGATTCATGTGTAGCATGTTTTTAAATTTCATCCCTTTTTAAGGCTGAACAAAACCTCCGTTTTATGTAGATACCACATTTGATCATCCATTGCTGGACATTTGGATTGTTTCTACCTTTTGATTATTATGAAAAATGCTGCTATGAACATGGGTGTACAAATATCTGTTCAAGGCACCAAGGTCAATTCTTTAAGGTATATAGTCAAAAATGGAAATCATAGAGTTAGAAACATGATAAATCTACATTTAATTTTTTAGGGACCTGTCATACTCTTTTCTGCAGTGGCTGCGCTGTTCAGCATTCCCACCAGGAGCTCACAAGGGCTTCCATTTGTCCACATCCATGTCAACACTTGCTATTTTCTTTTCTTTTCTTTTTTTTTTCAATAATAGCCACCCTACAGGTATGAAGTAGTACTGCCCTCTTTTATACTTTAAAGCTGAAACTTCAAAATGCAATCTACATGAATTATCTACACCCCCTCCTTGCCATTCACTTACTGTAGTCTGGACTCTGCCCTTACTACTGTGCCCCATCCTCCTGTCCCTAAAACCATCTAGCACTTGGATAACATCAGTCTCTGGTTTCTTTTCAGTTCTCTCTTACCTGACCTCTACTGATTTGGCAGTTTTGATCACTCTCTCCATTAAAATTCTTCCCTTGGCTCCTGCAATACCTAATACAGTACCATTTTTCAGTTTATTCCTCACTCCCACCCCTGTAAACTTCTTTCTCTAGATTCCCTTACTCATTAGCTTTGGCTTCCCTATCCAACTACCCTTCCAAACTAGAAACTGCCATCCATATTCGATTGCTCATCAAGACGACTGGCTTCTATCCACAAAATGCTTTTGAAATCAGAACCTTTCTCCCTATTTGCAAAGTAAGTGGGCTCATCCAAATTTCCTTGAGTCCATCTTGATTGCGCTCAAACCTCTCGAATCATCTCCACGTGTCCAATCTTATTTCACTATGTTTATCTACCTGCTGCAAGAGGTATCTATATAGAAGAATCCCACAATTTCATTGCTTAAAAATCCTTCTTCAATTCCTTCCTGGCAGAAGGTGGCAAGGCACCCACAACTATTGACAATCTGGCTCTACTTTCTCACCTCATTTCTAGTTACTCCACTCCCTGCAGCCCACATCTCAGCTGTACCAACCTACCATGTTCCCCCCAGCTTGCCATGGTTACTGTGACTCTGCCCCTTTGCTCCTGTTCATCACTATGTCTAGAATATTTATCTTCCCTTCTCCATCTCATGAGCTCTTATTCATCAATATTGCCTAATCTTCGAAGGTTTCCTGGGGTGTCTGAGAGTTATTAAAAGTTTCCCCTGTGGTAGTCAAAATTATCCTTGATACAGAAATGGATTTATTAATTTAACAAGCTTATGAGTGATACTATATGTTAAGCATGTTCTAGGTCCTGCCATTAGGAGACAGGTGAAGCATTTGTCCTCAGCTGGCTTGCACTATAATAGGGGTGGAGGGACAGCTAGAAAATAAACAAATAAACACAGAGTGCAACAGATGCTGAGAAGTGCTATGGAGGAAAAAGAAAAAGCAGGGTGCCAGTGTGGGAGTGTTGCTATTTTGTAGAGGGAGAGAGGCTCCCTGATAAGGCTGAAGGAGAAGCAGGAACAATGCACACAGATTCTGGGGCCAGAGTGTTCCAGGCAGAGGGAACAGCAAGAGCCAAGGTCTGTGTGGCACAAGGATGCTTGTCATGTTCATCAGGGCCAGGGTGGCTGGAGTAGAGCTTTTGAAGGTAGAAAGGTAAAGCTGAGGTCAAGGAAGGAAGTGATGCACCGAGAAGTGCCCAAGGTCACTTATAACAAAGAGCTGAAAGTCAACCTCAAGTTGGCCTGATTCCAAAGCTTATACGCTGCATGACATGGTGGCCATTTGGCCTTTGATCATTCAAATATTGAAACAACTATTGGGTGCCAGCTGCATGGCAGGTTGTATTTTAAATGTTGAAGACACACTGATGAAAAAAATATATAGTGTTTTCTTTCAAGAAGCCTAGCATAGGAAGGCAGATATACATACACATTCATGTGGCATAGTTTTAGTTACAAAGGCCACACTGTGTCCAGTGGACCCATAGAAGTAAATTCTACCTAGTATGTTCAGGAAATGTTTCCTGGAGGGGTCAGTACCTAGGCTGATCTTGAACAAGATTCAGGGAACTTCTTGAAATAGTTGTCACACTGTCAATGTGGTTATTCCTTGAGGCCTATGTATTCATTTCCAGGGCTGCCTTAACAGCATACTATAAACTGGGTGGCTTCCACCAATGGGTGATTTAAAATTTATCATCTTACAGTTCTGGAGGTTAGAAGTCTGAAATCAAGAAGAGCCAAGCTCAGTCTTCAGGCTCTCGGGGAGGTTCCTTTCTTGACTTCTGGGGGTTGCTGGCAATCCTCAGCATTCCTTGGCTTATAGGTGCATCATTTCAGTATCTACCACGGTCTTCACTTGGCCTTCTGCCCTGTTTGTGTCTGTGTCTGTAGATCATTCTCTCTTTGTAAAGACACCAGCCTCTGGATTTAGGGCCCATCCTACTCTATTATGACTTCATATTAACTGATTGTTTCTGCAAAGATCCCCTATCTTCAAATAATATCACGTTCACAGATTCCAGTAGTTAGGATTTTAATGTAGATTTTAGAGGGACAACACAATTCAACTGATAACAGCCTGTATGGTTTGGTGTTTTTTACAGTAACGAGTATGCATTACTTTTATAATCTTAAAACATATTTCCATTAAAAAGAACATGAGAGATCTTTTTTTAACCTATTGGATTAGTGAAGATTAAAAAGAATGTTGATACCAACTGATGATAAGCTAGGATAAAATAAGAACTCTCATACACTGAGGAGAGAATAAAGATTGCTTTGATCATTGTGAAGGACAGTGTGGAAACAAATTAAAAATTTTTTAATTTTAAATGAGCACATATCTGCCCTTCAACCAGAAATGTCACTTCTGAAAATTTAAATTAATTAAATAAACAAATGTTCAAAAGAATGTGTACAAGTCTATCCACTACAGTGGAGTTTTATGAAGCAAGTGAAAAATTGGAACCTACTTAAAATGGTTATTTTTTTAATTTTATTTTTAATTTTTTTTTAATTTACATCCAAATTAGTTATCATATAGTGCAACAATGATTTCAGGAGTAGATTCCTTAATGCCCCTTACCCATTTAGCCCATCCCCTCTCCCACAACCCTTCCAGTAACCCTCAGTTTGTTCTCCATACTTATGAGTCCCTTAAGTTTTGTCCCCCTCCCTGTTTTTATATTATTTTTGTTTCCTTCCATTAGGTTCATCTGTTTTGTCTCTTAACGTCCTCATATGAGTGAAGTCATATGATTTTTGTCTTTCTCTGACTGACTAATTTCACTTAGCATAATACCCTCCAGTTCCATCCATGTAGTTGCAAATGGCAAGATTTCATTCTTTTTGATTGCTGAGTAGTACTCCATTGTATATATATACCACATCTTCTTTAAAATTTTTTTTT
>NW_024412394.1:40293862-40407603 GCF_014898765.1 Herpailurus yagouaroundi | reverse complement strand
GTACTCCATTGTATATATATACCACATCTTCTTTAAAATTTTTTTTTTTCAAAGTTTATTTATTTTTGGGACAGAGAGAGACAGAGCATGAACGGGGGAGGGGCAGAGAGAGAGAGGGAGACACAGAATCGGAAACAGGCTCCAGGCTCTGAGCCATCAGCCCAGAGCCTGACGCGGGGCTCGAACTCACGGACCGCGAGATCGTGACCTGGCTGAAGTCGGACGCTTAACCGACTGCGCCACCCAGGCGCCCCATACCACATCTTCTTTATTCATTCATCCATCGATGGACATTTGGGCTCTTTCCATACTTTGGCTATTGTTCATAGTGCTGCTATAAATATGGGGGTGCACTTGTCCCTTCGAAACAGCACACCTGTATCCCTTGGATAAATGCCTAGTAGTACAAATGCTGGGTCGTATGGTAGTTCTATTTTTAGTTTTTTGAGGAACCTCCATACTGTTTTCCAGAGTGGCTGCACCAGCTTGCATTCCCACCAAAAATGCAAAAGAGATCCTCTTTCTCTGCATCCTCGCCAACATCTGTTGTTGCCTGGGTTGTTAATGTTAGCCATTCTGACAAGTGTCAGGTGTATCTCATTGTGGTTTTGATTTGTATTTCCCTGATGATGAGTGATGTTGAGCATTTCTTCATGTGTTGGTTGGCCATCCAGATGTCTTCCTTGGAGAAGTGTCTATTCATGTATTTTGCCCATTTCTTCACTGGATGATTTGTTTTTTGGGTGTTGAGTTGGATAAGTTCTTTACAGATTTTGGATACTAACCCTTTGATATGTCATTTGCAAATATCTTCTCCCATTCTGTCGGTTGCCTTTTAGTTTTGCTGATTGTTTCCTTCGCTGTGCAGAAACTTTTTATTTTGATGAGGTCCCAGTAGTTCATTTTGGCTTTTGTTTCCCTTGCCTCCAGAGACTGTTAAGAAGTTGCTGCGGTCAAGATCAAAGAGGTTTTTGCCTGCTTTCTCCTCAAGGATTTTGATGGCTTCCTGTCTTACAATGAGCTCTTTCATCATTTTGAGTTTATATTTGTGTACGGTGTATGAAAGTAGTCCAGGTTCCTTCTTCTGCATGGTCACTGTCCAGTTTTCCCAGCACCACTGGCTGAAGAGACTGTCTTTATTCCATCGGATATTCTTTCCTGTTTTGTCAAAGATTAGTTGGCCATTCATTTGTGGGTCCATTTCTGGGTTGTCTATTCTGTTCCATTGATCTGAGTGTCTGTTCTTGTGCCAGTACCATACTGTCTTGATGATTACAGCTTTGTAATATAGCTTGAAGTCTGGGATTGTGATGCCTCCTGCTTTGGTTTTCTTTTTCAAGATTGCTTTGGCTATTCGGGGTCTTTTCTGGTTCCATACAAATTTTAGGATTATTTGTTCTAGCTCTGTGAAGAATGCTGGTGTTACTTTGATAGGGATTGCATTGAATATGTAGATTGCTTTGGGTAGTATCGACATTTTAACAATATTTGCTCCTCCTATACAGGAGCATGGAATCTTTTTCGATTCTTTTGTGTCTTCTTCAATTTCTTTCATAAGCTTTCTATAGTTTTCAGTGTATAGATTTTTCACCTGTTTGGTTAGATTTATTCCTAGGTATTTTATGGTTTTTGGTGCAACTGTAAGTGGGATCAATTCCTTGATTTCTCTGTCACTTCATTGTTGGTGTATAGGAATGCAACCGATTTCTGTGTGTTGATTTTATGTCCTGCAACTTTGCTGAATTCATGAATCAATTCTAGCAGTTTTTTGGTGGAATCTTTTGGGTTTTCCATATACAGTATCATGTCATCTGCGAAGAGTGAAAGTTTGACATCCTCCTGGCTGATTTGGATGCCTTGTATTTCTTTGTGCTGTCTGATTGCAGAGGCTAAAGCTTCCAATACTATGTTGAATAACAGTGGCAAGAATGGACATCCCTGTCTTGTTCCTGACCTTAGTGGGAAAGCTCTCAATTTTTCCCCATTGAGGATGATATTAGTGTTGGGTTGTTCATATATGGCTTTTATGATCTTGAGGTATGTTCCTTCTATCCCTACTTTCTTGAGGGTTTTTATCAAGAAAGGATGCTGTATTCTGTCAAATGCTTTATCTGCATCTATTGAGAGGATTATATGGTTCTTGTCCTTTCTTTTATTGATGTGATGAATCACGTTAATTGTTTTGCAGAGAGTGAACCAGCCCTGCATCCCAGGTATAAATCCCACTTGGTCGTGGTGAATAATTTTTTTTAATGTATTGTTGGATCTGGTTGGCTAATATCTTTTTGAGGATTTTTGCATCCATGTTCATCAGGGAAATTGGTCTATAGTTCTCCTTTTTAGTGTGGTCTCTGTCTGGTTTTGGAGTCAAGGTAATGCTGGCTTTATAGAAAGAGTTTGGAAGTTTTCCTTTCATTTTTATTTTTTGGAACAGTTTCAAGAGAATAGGTGTTAACTCTTCCTTAAATGTTTGGTAGAATTCTCCTGGAAAGCCATCTGGCCCTGGACTCTTGTTTTTTGGCAGAATTTTGATTACTAATTTGATTTTCTTACTGGTTATGGGTCTGTTCAAATTTTCTATTTCTTCCTGTTTCAGTTTTGGTAGTGTATATGTTTCTAGGAATTTGTCCATTTCCTCCAGATTACCCATTTTATTGGAAGATAATTGCTTATAATATTCTCTTATTATTGTTTTTGTTTCTGTTGTGTTGGTTGTGATCTCTCCTCTTTCATTCTTGATTTTATTTATTTGGGTGCTTTCCTTTTTCTTCTTGGTCAAACTGGCTCGTGGTTTATCAATTTTGTTAATTCTTTCAAAGAACCAGCTTCTGGTTTCATTGATCTGTTCTACTGTTTTTGTTTGTTTGTTTGTTTTTTGTTATTTTTGGTTTCCATAGCATTAATTTCTGCTCTAATCTTTATTATTTCCTGCCTTCTGCTGGTTTTGGGTTTTATTTGCTGTTCTTTTTCCAGTTCCTTAAGGTGTAAGGTTAGGTTGTGTATCTGAGATCTTTCTTCCTTCTTTAGGAAGGCCTGGATTCCTATATACTTTCCTCTTATGACTGCCTTTGCTGTGTCCCAGAGGTGTTGGGTTGTGGTGTTATCATTTTCATTTGACTTCCATATACTTTTTAATTTCCTCTTTAACTGCTTGGTTAGCCCATTCATTCTTTAGTAGGATGTTCTTCAGTCTCCAAGTATTTGTTACCTTTCCAAATTTTTTCTTGTGGTTGATTTCGAGTTTCATAGTGTTGTGGTCTGAAAATATGCACGGTATGATCTTGATCTTTTTGTACTTACTTAGGGTTGATTTGTGTCCCAGTACATGGTCTGTTCTGGAGAATGTTCCATGTGTAGTGGAGAAGAATGTGTATTGGTCTGCTTTAGGATGAAATGTTCTGAATATGTCTGTTAAGTCCATCTGGTCCAGTGTGTCCTTCAAAGCCATTGTTTCCTTGTTGATTTTTTGATTAGATGATCTGTCCATTGTTGTGAGTGGGGTGTTGAAGTCTCCTACTATTATGGTATTTCTATTGATGAGTTTATGTTTGTGATTAATTGATTGATATATTTGGGTTCTCCCACATTTGGTGCATAAATGTTTACAATTGTTAGGTCTTCTTGGTGGATAGACCCCTTGATTATGACATAATGCCCTAGATTGTCTGATGTAAGTATGGCTACTCTGGCTTTCTTCTGTTGACCATTAGCATGATAGATGGTTCTCCATCCCCTTATTTTCAATCTGAAGGTGTCTTTAGGTCTAAAGTGTGTCTCTTCTAAACAGCATACAGATGGATCTTATTTTCCTATCCATTCTGTTACCCTATGTCTTTTGATTGGAGCATTGAGTCCATTGACGTTTGGAGTACTAAAAGATATGATTTTATTGCCATCATGATGCTTGTAGAGTTGGAGTTTCTGGTGGTGTTCTCTGGTCCTTTCTAATCTTTGTTGCTTTTGGTATATATATATATATATATATATATATATATATCTATATATATATATATAATTTTTTTTTTTTCCATCTTTCTCCCCTCAGAAAGTCCCCCTTAAAATTTCTTGGCAGGGCTGGTTTAGTGGTCACAAACTCCTTTAATTTTTGTTTGTCTGCGAAACTTTTTTACTTCTATTTTGAATGACAGCCTTGCTGGATAGAGAATTCTTGGCTGCATATTTTTCTTTTTTTTGTTTAACGTTTATTTATTTTTGAGACAGAGAGAGACAGAGCATGAACGGGGGAGGGTCAGACAGAGGGAGACACAGAATCTGAAACAGGCTCCAGTCTCCGAGCTGTCAGCACAGAGCCCGATGTGGGGCTCAAACTCATGGACCATGAGATCATGACCTGAGCCGAAGTCGGACGCCCAACTGACTGAGCCACGCAGGCACCCTGGCTGCATATTTTTCTGATTCAGCACACTGAATGTATCCTTTCTGGTCTGCCAAGTTTCTGCAGATAGTTTCTGCAAACCTGATCTGTCTTCCCTTGTAGATTAGGGACTTTTTTCCCTTGCTCCTTTCATGATTCTCTCCTTGCCTGAGTATTTTGTGAATTTGTTTATGATATGCCTCGTTGATGGTCGGTTTTTGTGAATCTACTGGGGGTCCTCTGTGCTTCCTGGATTTTGATGTGTCTTTCCCCAGGTTAGGAAAGTTTTCCACTATGATTTGCTCACATAACCCTTCTACCCCTATTTCTCTCTCTTCCTCTTCTGGGACCCCTATGATTTTGATGTTGTTCCTTTTTAATGAGTCACTGATTTCTCTAATTCTTAAGTCATACTCTTTTGCCTTCATCTCCCTCTTTTTTTCTGCTTCATTATTCTCTGTAAGTTTGTCCTCTATATTGCTGATTCTCTGTTCTGCCTCGTCCATTCTTGCCGCTGCTGCAAGGATGGACGCCTCTGCATCCGTCCGTGATTGCAGTTCAGTTATAGCATTTTTTATTTCATCCTGGCTATTTTTTTACTGCTTTTATCTCTGTAGAAAGGACTCTAATCTATTTTCGACTCCAGCTAGTATTCTTATTATCGTGATTCAAAATTGTGGTTCAGACATCTTGGTTGTAACTGTGTTGGTTAAATCCCTGGCTGTCCTTTCTTTGTGCTCTTTCTTTTGGGGTGAATTTCTTCATTTTGTCATTTTGAAGGGAAAAAAGGAATTAATTAGGTAGAAAAATTGAAATAAAAAATTAAAATTAAAAAGATATTAAAATAAAAAATTAAAAACACAAATTAAATAGATGATGCTAGATCCTAGGTGTGTTTTGGTCTGGGTGTTGAAAGTGGTTTGACAGATTAGAGAAAAAATAGGGGGGGAGGAAGAATAAAAAAAGAAAGAAAATCATTTGAGAATTTGAAAAATATGAATACACTGAAGTAGACTAAAGTGAGATGATGGGGGTAAAATACAATTTGAAAAAATATACACAAAAGTAAAGAATATAGTAGAAAAAATTAAAGATAAATATTTTTATTAAAAATTAGAAATAAATATGAATTTTTTCTTTTTCTGTATTTAAGAAAAAAGAAAAGAAACAAAAAATATTTAAAAAAGATAAAAAAGAAAAAAGAGAAAAAAAAGATAATTTGAAAATTTGAAAAAGTGAATACACTGTAGTAGACTAAAATAAAATGATGGAAGTAAAATAGATTTTGAAAAAGTTTCCAAAAAGCAAAAAATATAGTAATAAAAATTAAAAATATTTTTAATAGAAATTGAAAGTAAAAATGAAGTTTTTCTCTTTCGGCATTCAAGAAAAAGAAAAGAAAACAGAAAAAAGGAAAAAGAAAGAAAAAAGGAAATTGAAAATTTGAAAAGGTGAATACACTGAAGTAGACTAAAATAAAATGATGGAAGTAAAATAGAATTTGAAAAAATTTACACAAAAGTAAAAAATATAGTAATGAAAATTAAAGAAAATATTTTTAAGAAAAATTGAAAATAAAAATGAATTTTTTCCCTTTCTGTATTCAAGAAAAAGAATTGTAAAAGAGAAAAAGAAAAAAAAAAGAAAGAAAATTAAATAGATGAACCTGCTAACAGATTGAAGTAAGGCTGAAATTATTTCGTTTTCCCCTAGAAGTCAGTCTATGTAGTTCTTTATAGTCCATAAACTAAGCAGGTGGTGAGACTTGTGGAAGAGCAAGGTTGGCCCAGCTAGGCGGGGCTCAGTGTAACGGCTCCGTTCTCCACTAGATGGCACCGCAAGCCTACTGGGGTGGATTGTTGCAGCGCTTGTAGGTGCGTAAGCGCATGTGCGGGAGCGGTAAAAAAATGGCGCCACCTACCCAGTCTGTTCTCCCAGATCAGCAATCGCGCACCTGTCCTCTGTCTTCACTCTCGTTCACTCCCCGTGACCAGGCCCCAGGCAGTACCTCTCTCCTGAGTTTTGTCTTAGATGCGGCTGTTTTCCCTGGCCTCTTCCTTCTGAAGGACTGCAGCTTTGACCCGTTCCGCCCCCCTGCAGGAGGGTCTCGCTGAGCAATGGCCGAATGCCGGCTGCACCCAGGAATGCCTGCTGGACCCTGCTACTGCCGGTGCCCGGAGACTGTGGCCAAGTGCCAGCCTGCTCCCGAAAAAGTTCGTGAGATAGTGTAGCAGCAGCGTTTCAGGGACCATGGAAAATCACAACACACATCTGGCACCAGGCTTCACCCTCAAGGACCTTGCCACAGCACCAGAGAATGTGGCCGCCTTCCGGGGTCTGCTGGGACCAGGTGGCTTCAACAGTCTCTACCAAAGCCCCTCCAGCAGTGAAACCGCTTTTCCCTGTGTGGCCCGAGAACGTCCCGGACCCCAATCTGTTCCTGGGGATTCACCTTTCCCACCAGAGCACCACCAGGTATGGAGCTGCGGAGTTGCAGCCTTTGCACTTCCCTTGTTTACAGTCTTCATGGAATTTAAACCCTCTCTTTTCTCCTTTCTCCCTTTTTAGTTTAGTCCCTGCGGCTGTTTCCAATTTTCCACTTTCTCTCCAGCTGCTTTTGGGGAGAGGTGCTTTTCCTGTATTCTCTCCTCCTCCCCAGTCTCCACCCTCTCTCTGCCCACAAAAGCGGTTCCCTACCTTTTGCGGCTTCTTGCTCCTCAAGTTCAGTTGTCCGCGCCACGTACCTGCTGAATTCTGTGGTTCAGGTTGTGCAGATTGTTGTGTTAATCCTCCAGTTTTCTAGGTGTGTAGGATGGTTTAGTGTTGGTCTGGCTGTATTTCATGGATGCAAGACACACAAAAACCTTCCATGCTGTTCTGCCATCTTGGCTCCTCCCCTACACCTTAAAATGGTTATTTTTTGAAACAGGTTATCAAACAGCATTTTGTTAAGAGAGGGAATATGTGGCATGAGTGTGTTTACAGAGAAAATGGTAGAGAAGGATATCGATTAGAATATAAATACTCACAGGTGTGCAGTAGCTAAAGGTTAAAAGTGGGGTGAGAGGAGCGAGGGTCCAGATTACCTGATCCTTACCTGAAGTCATTCTGTGACTCACTTTCCCTGCCCCCTCCCATGCAGGTCCTGCTCCGGAAGGCTGGTCCCTGTCCCTCTCCCAGGGCAGTCTACTCACCTGCCATGGCTTTGCTGCAAAGCTAGGATGGGAGAATTTGCTCACCCGGTTCTAGGTTTGTTTCTGGGTGGTGGGTTTAGGTGATCTTTATTTCTTTATTACACTTCTCTGTACATTTTGAATTTTTTTGCAACAACTTTTTTTGCTATTTTTGTAATAGGAAAAGCATGATGGTCTTTGGAAAAAAGAGATGGGTAGGTGTTTACCAGGCAGATGGCTGGGGACAGGTGGGGGAGGGCACTCCAGGCAAAGGGATTGGCAGAAGCACAGATGGACTGGAGGAACAGGGAGAGTAGGGTGACATTTTAAGTAAAGTGCAATTCGATCCAGGAGATTAAAGTCTAGGGGATTACAGTGGGGAAAGAGGGATGGGGTAATCAGGCGGAGGTAAGATCTGGGAGGCTTTGTTTGCCATGCAGAGTCTCCTTTTTACCTAGGCCATAGGGAAGAAGGATTTTAAACAGGAGAGAGAACTGATCAGATATTGCTTTAGGAATAAGTCTCAGGTGTATGGGTTGGCACAAGTGGATAGGGAGGGAGAGGAATGTGAGAATGGGGGAAAGTGGGGAGGCTACCGTAGTGGACCACGCTGTGAGCGGGCTGGAGGCAGGGAGAAGTAAATGCACAAAAGAGGTAGTAAGAGGGGAAATCAACAGAATCAGGCAAATGCTAGTCTGGTGAGGACGGGGGAGAGGAGGAGGTGGGGTTTGAGTGACTGAGTGATGGTGTCAATCACTGAAGTAGAGAGTAGAGGAGGGGAGGGAGTAGATTAGGGGAGAAAGTCTCCAAGTTCACTTGGGATGTGTTGGGTTCTGGGTTCCTGGGAGCCATCCAAGAGAAGCAGTTAGGTAATCATCCATGCAGGTGGGGAGTTCATGAGGGAGCTCCAGGCTGAAGACACACAGGAGGCATACAGGACATACAGGAGCGGCTGAGGCCATGGGAATTGACGGGTTGTCTGCGTGCAATGAGGAAAGACCTCAGGGCAAAATCCTAAAGTATCAATTAGAGTTCTTCAGCCGTAAGGAATAGAAAACCCAATCTAAGAAATGTAAGCAACAGAAAACAGAAGAGCTCATTGGATGCATGCTGAGTAGGTCATGGAACAAATAACTGAATAAGTAGCCCTCGAGAAGGACAAGAAAGAAGTGCATTTTTGGGTCCCAGGGTAGAATCTGAGGCCTGCTGGCTTTGTTAGGTCGGGCTGCTATACAGGAATATCAGAGATTGGTGGCTGAAATAAGAAACTTTTATTTCTCACAGTTCTGAAGGCTGAGAAGCCCAGGATCAGGGTTCTAGTGAGAGCTCTCTCCCTGCTTGCTCACACAGAGGAGAGAAAAAGAGGAAATAAGCGCTCTCCCTCTCTTGTATAAGGGAGATGTCTCTTCTTCTAAAAGTGCTCACCCACAGGGCAGCCTGGAACTCCCCTGCACAGGCTGAAACTGCTGTCCATATGCAGGATTTCTTCTTGTTGCAGGGGAGTCTCCGCCCAGAGTTTAAGGCTTTTCAATGGACTGAATCAGGCCCATTCAGATGCTGTAGGATTTTCTCTCTTCTTTAGAGTCAACTGATTGTAGCTTTAATCACATACAGAATACCTTCATTATAACACCTAGATGAGTGTTTGGTTGAATAACGGGCCGTAGCCTAACCAAGTTACTGCATCAAAAAGATCATCACACGCATGTTCTAAATATTTAATATTTAATATTTAAAAATGTTTATTTATTTTCGAGAGAAAGAGAGAGAGCATGAGCAGGGGAGGGGAAAGGAGAGAGGGAGAGACACAGAATCCAAAGCAGGCCGTGAGCTGTCAGCACTGAGCCCTGACACAGGCCTTGAACCCACGAACTGTGAGATCATGACCTGAGCTGAGGGCAGGTGCTCAGCCAACTGAGCCACCCAGGTGCCCCACGTGTTTTGAATATTTAACATACTCTAAACATTGTTCTAAATATTTTAGCTAGAAAGTTCTTTTGAAGTTCTATGGTGACCCCACTTTTGCAGATGAGAGAATTAAAACCGTGAAGGGATTAACAGCTTGCCTAACATTTTGCACTAGTAAAAGGTGGAACTGAAGTTGGACCCAGGTAATCAGACTGTACAACCAAACAGGTGAACCCCTTGCCCTGTTGCCTCCTTGGAACAGAAGAGAATTTAAGGCCTTGAGAGCAGAGACCAGCTGTACTCTCACTGTTGTATGCTTAGCGCCTCGCCTGGAAAATAATAGGGACCTAACTGCTAGATTAACTAGTTAAGGTATAAGATTTAAAATAGCCTGTGTATACTCAAGAGAATGTCAATAAAATCTATTTAATGCGTTCCTCAAACTGCAAACTCCTAAGACCAATTTTCTTAATTTATATTTAAGTGTTCTTTGGTTATCTAAAGAAATTAAGCAGTTATTTAGCTCAGAGCTGAAGATTTTAAGTAAAATACTTCAAGCGAGATTTTGTTTCTAAATTGCTCCTTTAATTTTCTACAATGTGCTTTTATTCCTTTATGCATGATATGAAGCCAAACTCTATATTTAATTAAAATTCAACACCTTTATGAGAATACAGGAGGTATTTTCTTCATGACTTCTTTCTTTGGAAACTAAATAGAACATGTTTAAATTTACTTAGTGACAAAAATTAAATTTCTGTGTTCAATATTTAACTATTTTACTGACATTAGATCCAAGCATAATTAAATTGCAAAACAGAATCTGTGTAGCCCATAAGATTTTTTTTTTGATCAAGAAAAGTTAAAAAAAAAAAAACTACAATATTTCAAAATTTTGGGTAATCCAAGTAGAAAAACACTTCACAAAAGAAGTTAAGAAATGGAGCATGTAAATTATATTGTATTCGTGAGGCTTCTCTTAAAAATCAACAATAGCTGATGTTCTATGATAATATGAATCTGAAAGAAATGAAGTGGATTAGAGAGAATCCAAAACTTTAGCACTTTCAAACCAGAAAGGGACCTTAAGTCTGTTTGGTCCTTTCTAGGGCATTTGGCACATAAGACATAGAGACCCAGGAAGGTAAATTAAGTGCATTCCCCAGAGGCATGGAGCGAGAGCTATTTGAGGGGTATCAATGTATACCTTCCAGTCCTGCCCTGCGAGCCCTCTGGTCCACCTAGGATGGCTCCTTTGGGAGACAATGTTGTAGGCAGGTGTCCACAACTTCCCCACCAACCAGCCATTGGCTCTTAACTCATCTGTAGCTCCTCTTTCCTCCCTCCTTCAGATTCCTGGGCCTACCCCAGCCTTACAGAGACTCCCACACCTCCTCACTGTAGGACTCAGCTTACCTGTTTATGTTTTAGCTCTGTTTTCTCCCTTGGCATTTAGGGTTCCTAGATGCTTTGGATGTGAGTTCTCTGCTTCCTCCTCTGAACTTACAGACAGAATCAGACCTTACAGGGCATGGGGAATTAGAAGTTCAAACACAGTGCTGTAGTTCATATTTGAGATTAAACTTGGTGAGGAAATCTATTTGTGAGCTAATGCCCGAGGTAGTTTCCAAAGGGAATGGCTATATTTTCAGTGTCTTGTGCTTTACAGTTATCACAGAAACCCAGATTTAAATGGGCCTTTCAGTCTGTCTACACCTTGTGACACATGATTTATAGCATACAGGTTGAGGGGTCAGTCAGTAGTTGTTTGAACAAACCCAGTGTCCAGGAACGTCAACCGATTCACCTTCAGAAAATTCTGGCTCTTAGCAACTTAACCTTGAGCTAAAAACCTGTCCCTCTGAGGGACAGATGATGTTGAATTTTACCTGAGGCCTGTGCCCCTAGAAATCAGTTCCTTTCTCCCCTTTGCAACAATTCTTAGGAATAACCTCTGCTTTCTAAGTCTGGATTTGCTTTTACTTGAGAGAGTGACTCTAATCACCTCAGCCTATCCCTACCTCTCAGTGGGGGTCATATGGCCTCCAAGGAGAGGAAAAGTAGTTCTTAGGGAGAGACAGCAAAAGAAGTCTTGTTCTTTTTATGTATCAAGCACAGAAATACATAGAGTACATAAACACATGCATCGTGTATATGTGGTACAAAGATTTCATGGTGAGGGTGAAGTAGTTAGTATAAAAATCTTTAAAAAGGCGGTTATGAAAAAAAGGGAGGTGGTTATGAAAAAAAGTTTGAAAAACACTGATCTGCTCTGACTCTTCCACATGAGAACCCTTCAAATGTTTTGGGACAGCTGTCCTATTCTCATAGAGGGAGGCTGGGAAAGTGTGTACCGGGTCAGTCTGCTTTGTCAGTTCCACTTTTATCCATACTGATTTCTCTCTATTGGCTTTGAGTGTTTCATTCTTTCAAGAACTTACATTTGTTGGAATCCTGCATCGCTTAATGATTAGTTCTATCAACAATAACTATATATGTCCTTTAAGTCTTGCATATTTGAAAACACAGACTGTGGCATAGAAAATATCTAAAAAAGAAAGCAAGAAAAATGTTTTTCAATGAAACTACTAAACGAACGTGGAACTCCACTCTCTTAAGTAAGGACTATGCATTTCTTGTTGCTGTTCTAATTCATAGGCTATGAACCAACCTTATATGTTGTATATGTGAAGACTAACTCTTTTTTTTTTTTTTTTGGTCGAAATGGCACCCAAAGATTTAGAGACAAAGTCAGTGCCATCTCGGTTCAGAATGTAAAATTTCTTTTCTTAAATATCTTGACTTCAAAGGTGATCAATTCCTATTCTATCCCAGCGCTGCTAGACTTGCTACCTACTGATCCAAATCATTTGAAGGTGGAAAAACAAGTCTCTTCTGTAGCCACTCAGTGAAGAAGCCTCCATCTCCTCATCCTTGGCCACAGCATTTAATCTCCATCCGACACGATAATATGTGTTGGGATGCATTATTCTCTGAGAGAATAGACGCTGAGCTTTTCTCTATTCATAAACACCATCACACCACCACTGAATTATCTCTATTTTCTTGACTTCCTCTACATTCCCCGGGAAGGGACTTACTATTTGTTAATGTTTGGCACAATTCAATACATATGGTGCTTTTGATGATAAGAAACAGGACAGAGTTATAATTTACCTCAAGATGGAATGTAATTAAAATTACTACATCATTTTTTTACATGTCTAATCTATGCCATGTGGGGTTTTGAAACAATCGATAATTCCAAGAAAATCTGAGATAGAAGTCTGAATTACCACAGCATTCATTTTCAGGGCTGCCAGAAATTACAATTTCAGGTCTTGGGTCCAGGGGTGCAACACATTTATGAATAGAGAAACTTATTTAAGGTCCATCAGTCTACTTCCCAAAACATGATCCCGTATCTCTCTTTGGACTGGTCCTGTCTACATGTCACTGTAGAGAAAAGCAAACCTCTCTGCGTGCAAACCTCTGAGGAGAGAAATGCCTTCCAGGGATTCCTATGCTTTACCTCAAGGGGCGCTGAGGAGCCAGTCATCCAGGTAGCGGATCAAGAGGGAACCAGAAGACGTGGTTGAAGACTGACTTACCTCACGTAAAATTTGCCAAGTAATTCTGCAAATAGCCAGAAATGTATGGCGCTCTTAAAGCAAAACCCTGACAACTTAATTTTTCCAGAATGAAGTGCTTTTCTCATGGTTTTTGTTTGTTTGTTTGTTTTTGTTTTTGTTTTTTGCACAGAGCCCATGCACATGAAGGCTTAATACCTTTCTGGCATTTTAACAGACTTCCAAACATTTATCTATTTAAACGTCTATATCCTTTAAAGTAGCAAAAGAAAGAGTCACTAATTAGGTACGCTGAAGGAAAATTCAATTCATTACAAATTATCTAGTTGCTGTATGCGCCATTCCGGCTATGGAGAATCAATCCTTCTCAGGGAACTAATGAGCCCTGGCTTCTGCATTAAATTGGTGCCTGTCATTTAAAATTATGCACGGATGTATACATACCTGCATGCAGGGTGAGTTATCTACATGCAAATAGCACATAGATCCAGTTTTTCTAAAAAGCAGTTCTTCGCTGCAGACTTTAAAATTTGTCTTCTTGTACTTTGAAAAATATTTTATCAGAGCCTGAATTTAAAGCTATTTTTTCGATAGCCTAGTGACAGTAGCATGCAAATCCTTGAAGTGACGTGTGATGCAAAAATAACACGACTTTCACATAATTGAATCATATCTGTGTTTTTGATCTCAAGCTTACATCTACCTCCAAATAGCAAGAGAACGCCACCCCACCCCTCCACCGAAGAGTATTAACGTGTTCTATTCTTTTTCCATTTTCCTTCATCAGCGCTGACACACAGCTTCCATCACGACTATTAGGGCCACTGAGCACAGCCACATGACAGAATTTGTAGACTCCCAATGACTCAGACGAAAACAAAAGCATAAGTTTAACAAGTAGACTGCAATTTCTTTGGTCGGGACGGGAAGGCTGGGTCCCTTCACGGGAAAATTGGAACAATTCGGCACGCTGACGTTAAGATCAGAGTCCCCCAAATCGAGATTGAAGCCTCTCAGAAATGGATGTTTTTGTTTATTTGTTTGTCGGTTGGTTTCCATTCCCCTCTGCTTAAAAATGCATACAACTCCCTCTCCTCACCATATTTTTAAAACAATTTTAAAATGACTATAAATGGGAGTGGGGGGAAATGCTGGTCAGTGCTTCTTCCTCCAGGGAGGGAGCTAGCTAGCTATCATCTATCTATCTATAGAGAGAGAAATCTGTGCAGTTGCAATATCAATCATGTGCTTCCTTTATGGGCATTGCCACATGATTGGCCACATGATTGGATATAATGTGTATCCACCCAGATGTCCAGGCAAATATTTATTCCCATAATTTACAATATCTTTGAAATATGAAAGCCTAAAAGTGAGAGTGAATAGAAATATTTAATGTAATGCCTCTAATGAGAAAGCCTGGGTGGGGGTAGGGGATGGAAATTAGAACAAAAATGTATAGGGCAATTTTAGGAATAACCTGAATTCTCAAAGATCTATATTCAGCTGACTCAGACTTCACAGTCTTCACTGTTATCATTTAAAAATATCCTTTGATAGTGGAGTGACAGGTTGGTGTCAATATACTAAACACTTCCGAAATATTTGGGTCTGCATTACACAAAATTTTGTAGGAGTTAAGTTTACCTTTGGGGGCCCCAGCTTCTTCTTTTGAGGGTTTTTTCTCTGTAGGTCTATAATGTCTTCTGTTTTCAAGTTTATTTATTAATAAATCTTAGAAAAGGAGCTGATAAATTCCATCACGGTAAGGTATAAACAACTGGAGATTTACCCCAACACTAAAAATAATAATAATTCTGATAGTGGAATTTTAACCAAAATCATGATAACAACCAGAATTTAAATTTAAAAATATTAAAGACTGACAGTTTTGCCCCAAAGTATAAATAATGTACATGAATGAAATACCTTGGCTAAATTCTGTAATGATAAATGAATGTCATCTAAAATTCATATTAGCTAGGACTGGTCATTTAAAATTCATATCAAAATTCCATAGTGAGCCAAAGCCATTTTAGAAAATTATCTCTATCCTCAGTCAGATGCATGTGGTAACATATAAACGTATGTTTAGATTCATTACAGCAGTATTTGCAACAGCAAAAAAAAAAAAAAAAAAAAAACAAAAAACCTGCTAACAACATAAATGTCCATCCATAGAAGAATGGTAAAATGATCAAAATATAAAGAAATACCATGCAGAGCACCTGGGTGGGTCAGTTGGTTAAATGTCCAACTTTGGCTCAGGTCATGATCTCATGGTTTGTGGGTTTGAGCCCTGTGTCAGGCTCTGTGCTGACAGCTCAAAACCTAGAGCCTGCTTCAGATTCTGTGTCTCCCTCTCTCTCTCTTCCCCTCCCCCACTTGTGCATGTGCTCTCTCTCTCTCTCTCTCTCTCTCAAAATTAAATAAATATTAAAAAAAGAAAGAAATGCCATGAAACCATTTTTTTGTGATTTAAAAAATTGAGGTAAAATATACATAACATAAATTTCCCATTTTAATCATTCTATTTTTTTTTTTTTTTTTTTTTTTTTGAGAGAGACAGAGAGACAGAGACAGAGCACAAGTCAGGGAGGGGCAGAGAGAGAGGGAGACACAGAACCCAAAGCAGTCCCCAGTTCTATCAGCATAGAACCCACCACAGGGCTCCAATCCACAAATTGCAAGATCATGACCTGAGCAGAAGTCAGATGCTTAACCAACTGAGTCACCCAGGCACTCCCTACTTTAATCATTCTTAAGTATATGGTCCAATGATATGCATACACTTAAAACTCAGGTTGATTTATATATGCTAAAATGATTAAAACTCTCCAAGATATATGGTTAAATGGGGGGAAAAAGTACAGTGCAGAGCAGAATGTATAGAATGAATCTACTTTGCTTTAAAATCTTTTTTTAAATGTATTTAAAAATAAGTAATGGCACCTGGGTGGCTCAGTTAAATGTCTGACTCTTGATTTTGGCTCAGGTTATGATCTCACAGTTCATAAGATCAAGTCCCCATTAGACTCTGAGCAGAGAGTGTGGAGCTTGCTTGGGCTTCTCTCTCATTCTCCCTCTCTGTCTACCCCACCTGTGCTTGTGTGCTTTCTCTCTCAAAATAAATAAACATTAAAAAAATAAGTAATGTACAAAGAATAAATTTCACCCATGAACATATCCCTGAAACTGGTAATTCGTAACATTGGTCATATTTTCTTCAATGTGTCTGTACGTAAAAAAATTCCAAATTCCCTTTGTCTTTCATCCTTTATCCCTTGAACCTTATTCATCTCTTGGGAATTACATGAATTTAGTGTGTATCTGATTAATTTATTTTTATACTTTTTCATGCATACATAGGTAACATGAATTCAGTATTATTATTTTTTGTGACCTTTTAAATTTGCCTAAATGTTATGACCTCATCAACTTGCTTTCTTATTCCTCTATCACTCTGAAGATTGTTCTCTTCACTTTTGAGTGTGAATTCCCCTTGTTTCTCTTGTTGAAAGGGTACCTGCCTATGCTTGTTTTTGCAAGATAGCTTCCTAGAGATACACATGAGACAAAGAAAGGAACACTGGGAATCAATGGAGGGAAGTAGGATTTTTACTTTTCATTTTATACCCTTTCAAAAGTGTTTGAAATTTTACTAAAGTTGTTATTTTGTAATGAATAAATAGTTTAGAGATGTAAAATTTATCCTGTTCATGTGGCAAGGGATACAAACATACCATGGCAGCTTGTGTGGGTTAAACGATTTTTCCCGTTTGACACACTATATTGCCCAGGTGAAATGGGACTGTACTGATGTCATGCATTATGATGAACTTTTATAAAAGTTACAGGTTTTAGGGGATAGGAGGCTGAGAGGTTACACAGAAGAAGACGTGTAGCTCAATGGGTTTAGGAAAAGTGAAGGAAATATGCCATCTGGAAATGCACTGAATAGGAACAGAGAAGATGACCTTAAGGACCACCAACACAATGGAATGAGAAGTCAGAGGAAACACATTGGAATCAAAATAAAGAAACCAGATTTCAAGTCCTGGTTCATTCACTAACAACCACATGTTTTAACAATTCACTCAAGACTCATTGTAATAGTTTCCCTCCATAAAATGAGAACATACAGATTTCTCATTCATTCATTCAGTAAATACTGACAGAACTTCTAGTAGGTGCCAGGCACTGCTAGAAATTTCACTACTAGAAATACAAAGGTAAACAAGATGGAATTCTTAGCCTCACAAAAAAGGCTGCCTGACATTTTAAGAGTCTAGCCACTGAAGGCTAGAAATAGGCAGAGTGACAACCTACAGAGGCTGTCAGTTCTGGGTATTTCCCTGGACAGACTCACAGGTGCTAAGTCAGAGACCAGATGACCTATAAGAGAATAGTTACCCCAACGGCCTTAGCGGGAGCCCTAATGCCAAAACAGAAAAGGTCCCCATTTTTCTTGGGACTTGGGGAACTTGACCTCAGCTGAGGATCAGTATGATGAGTCAGAAGAATCACAATCTGGACTATACAGGGCATCTGGAAGAAGAATATAACCATGAGTGAGTAGAAGAGGATATTGGCTTCTTTTAACTGGGATCAAGTTGAAAGAAGATGTGAAGCTTACTCTACCTCTTAATGGTTTATACTTTGAACTTTTTTAAGTTTATCAACTTTAAAATGGTTGACTACCTAAATGTCACAATGGATCATATGGGAGATCGTGGAACTTTTGGGGACAAAATCTCCCTTTTCATATGCCAATATGGTCACTGTAGCAATACCATCAGCCATGCTGAGGTTTCTGTGTGCTGGGGCTGAGGAGTATTCCAGGAGGTTGTCCTAAAGCTTCTCAGGGAGAGATCTATCCACCAGAAGTAAAGCCAAAGTTGTGGATGATCAGAAAAGCACTGACTGACCTAGGATAAGATTTTGAGGGATACCATATTAGGAAAGTAAATGAGTATCTCATAAAGTAAGGATAATAATACCTACTTCAAAGGATTACTGTGAAGAGGAATAAATGTTAAGACATGAAAATATGATGTAAACTATAAGGGACTTTACAAGCACGAGACAATCATCATTATTTTATTTGCAGATCTAGAAGATATAGCTAATATATTTCCTAGAAATTGTGTCATTCCCTAAACTTATGAAAAGTTGCCAAAAGCTCAATTGGCCCAATCTATCTTAAGTCTTATCCTGTAGACAGTCACCTTGTCTCTTATTTGTGAGAGGAGTCTCATTCCTAAAGAGCGTATTTTGTGATCTAGTTTTACAGAGGTCTGACCATTAGGGAAATATGATCCTTGACGGAATCCAGGAGGGGAACTCAGATGGGCATTTCAATTGAGAAATACATACACACCCAAGCCTTAAAAGCCCTTATGCCAAATGAGGAATGACAAACTCTGCCTTCCTTGGATCCTCCTCTATCATTCCTAGTTGGAGCAAATACATTGTCATAAGTATCTAAAAAATAATTTTCAAAGTCTTCCAAACTAATAATGGCTGTGGTAAAATTTGCCTAACATCTCTTTTAGAATAGCCTTACAATCTTTGCCACAAAAGATACAGTGCTCAACAGCTACACATTTAGAGAGAAATAAGCCCAAAGATAAAACACTTTGAAATAGCATAGTTCTTTTCTTTTTCTGTAAACACATACAAGAAAAACAACTTCTTAGCCCAATACAATCAATAGCCTCAAAAGATTTTCCAGTGTTCCAATGATGGAATACTTTATGCATACATAACTCAAATTTAACAATTTCTAGCCATTATTCAAATGAGAAACTTGAGTATGTTAACAATTTAGGAGATGTTCACATGAAAAGAACTCATTTAGACTTTATAATTGTCCAGTTCACAAGAAAATTATGGGGCACTCCTCTGGGAAATACAGAGCAGAACAAATAAGAAAAAGAAACAGAATATAACAGAAATTTGGAAAACAAAAAGGGGAAATCATGTTATTTGAAGAAGGATGAATTGCCATGATTCATGCAATAGCTTTTGGCTACTTTTTGAGAGATTTTTGTGCCTGTTGGACCCATGCACATATCTTTGGAAACAGCTCCTGAACTAAATGGTTCTCCACTGGGATTCTTGAAACCTTAGGTGATGTGGGGATAAACTCAAAGCTTGAAAGTTAATGTCAAAGGGAGCAGAGCAAATCTCTGAAAGAGAGTCATGGGCCATGTCCTAGAAACAAAAGACAGTTAGAACAGGAACCCAGTCAGGAAAACATTCTCTAGGTTCGCACCAAGCAGTGGCAAAGGGACAGAAGTGTGTCAGCACAACAGAATATAATTGTTGTTAAATGGCCCAGTGAGGAATCTTATCCAAGTACAAAAATTTTTTTCCCAAAAACTTCTACTAATTCAGCTCTATTGACATCTGGCTTGCATATACTTTTCCCAGTAGGTAATAGACTCCCTCAAAGACATCTTAGACTGATTCCATAACTTGTCAAGCATTCTTGGTTATTAAGACAGGGTCATTTTCTTTGTTAAAAGTTAATCCTTCCCCACTTAAAATTTCAATCTTCTGTTCAATTTAAAAGTCTCTTTCCACCCCTCCCCCTTCTCACCCCCATTACCTAGCATAGACCAGCTTGAGGCTCCAAAGGCTTAGATGGGAGGGCATGGGAAAGCTGTTCCATCCTTATGATGCTACATGAGCTAGTTGGTTTCCTTTTTTTGCTACAAGAGGGCAGCCCTTTGTCCATGGTAGTGAGGTTGCTCTTCCTATTCTTTTGCTAATATAGTTGCATTATCTAGGCTTATTCCAAACAACTTCCCTTGACACCATAACCCAACTCTGAGGCCTCAGTCACAGGCACACACCTGAAAGTATGGGGACAGTCCTGTCCTTTTTCCAGCAGGCATGCCACTATGGCAACTTTCTTTCTCGCATTTGGAAACATCAAAGCATGTTGGTCAAGCCAACACGCAAACAGGAAACAACAAACCAGTTCTGCCTTTTTAAGTAAGACTATAGGACTTTAAAATGATTCTCTTGGCTGGAGAATCATTAGAGACCAATGCTGTTCCAAGAATAAAATCGTGGGAGGGGTCACCTCCAGTGCAGGAAATAAAGAATACATTAACCATAGAGAATTTGAAAGCAATAATAAAACCAACTGTAAGTCAGTATGCTTTTTATCATCACCTCACACTGGCAATTCTAAATAATATCAATGATAAAATATTTCTCCTTGTAAATATCTCTTGTTTGTATAAATTCTAAACAATTACTGGTGTGTGTGTGTGTGTGTGTGTGTGTGTGTGTGTGTGTGTGTGCATGAACATGCATACTTCAAATTGATACATTTTTATTGCTTATACTTTAATAAATATTTATTCTGTATGGAAGTTAATTGGGAGAACTCTCCACTGGTCAGCTAGCTGCCAACACACAGGGATTTTGTAACGTGCATTCCTTTTGGGAATAAGGTTGTAATGGTTCAATTTAGAGACAACCACTATGGTACTCCACATTCCTACTTTTAACCAGTGACTCAAAGTTGAATAATGATAGCACAGAGACTGTAAAGGGAAGGAAATAGAATTGGAGAACTTCAACTCTGTTACTCCATGCTGCCACTTGGAGTTTTTGTTTGCTTAAAATGTAAAACAGTGAAACTGCAAAGTGTGAGGTGTGATGTAGCTGTTGGTATGTGCACATCTTAGTGGGTACGTGCAATAATTTACTGAGTTTGAATACTATCTTTACAGAATTGAAATAAATTCCCTTTTAAATTGCTAAGTAAAGAATGAATCAGGAAAACAAAGCATTCAATCAGTTGTACCTTTCAGTAGAAGCAGATATGCAAAAACCATAATACTTAGGAATTAATTTTGCTAGCAGTCCCCATGTTTCACACACTGATCAAATGTGTAAAGTGGTCAGATACATCCATACTGAAGATGATAAAGTTTAAATAAAGGAATAATTCTTGGGCTTCTTTGCTATTTCTGGAACACTGTTGCTGAGCCCACAGAAGCGTTGCTGAAACAACTAAATGGTGACAGATGGGCATCATCATGGTCAATCTGTCATAGTCGATGATAGGACAAAGCTGAAACTATGACACATACTCATAGTGATGTCAGGCACCAATCAAAGAAATTACTCCCGATCCTTATGTAGGTCTTGTGCAAAGCACTCCTTGAAACTCTTCAGAGTTCACTTCTTTTGGAATGAGTGCTTTATGTGTGAATCTTTTGGAGCTTTGAAAAAAAAAAAGTATTCATTCATTAAATTCTCACCTCACTGATGGAAAACAGAGCAGAATGTGTGTATAACAGTGAAAAGATATTCCAGATTAGATGGCATATTCATCATGGAGCTACACAATCAAAAGGAGTTTGAAAGTTCATTTCAATCCTCAAAGTACTATGTAATCCAAAAGAAAATGTGGACCCAAGAGGATTAGTTTAAAATATATTTGTGTTGCATGCCATTTTTCTTCCTTGAGTTATCTTTTTTCTGGTTGTGAAGTTTTACATGAGGTTAATCGGACTCCAAAATATTTGTAAGCAGCCAAAATCAGCCTTGAACAATGTATAGGGAAATAGCAGGCTTTAAAATTGTTGCTTGAAGGTCAGCACACAGAAATTCTGAAGAAGGCTGTGTTATGCCACATAACACTGAAAGGACCAAAGACCTACCCAAATGTTACTGAAGTGAAAACATCTGAGCTACAGAGATGCAGAAAGAAATCTCATCTGAATTTCCCTTATCTGACTAAAGCAGAGCTTTATGAGAATCATTTGTCACAGAGGCAACTCTCGTTTGGCACAGTTGCTTTTGGAATTGTCCTTTGGAATAGTCCAAAACATTGTGTAAACAGCCCTCATCAGAACCTTCCACTCTTTGAAGCTCTCAGTCCCCCTCCCCTTATTAAGCTGGTAGGTAAATCTTTATCCCTAGATGTCTCTGTAGAGCACAATACATTTTTATCCTATTCATCTGTCTATTGTCAATTAATTTGCAAACCCCTGACCATTCAGACCTAAGCTGGTAGAGAAAAAGCTTTTTCTCCCAATAACAAACACAAAAATATATGGCTATTTACCTAGAAAAAAGTCAAATTTTAAAGAATATCAGGAGAAATAACAAAAGATGTTGATCTTACATTGCCAGGAGATAGAAAGAGGCTGGGATTGAACCACTTCATTATTCTTTCCAAGACCCGGACATTTGCTGTAAAGCAAGGGATAAAATAATGTCCCTGATTTTTGCAGATGGAAAACTTTGTAAGTTTTTATGGAATATGATATAAATTCTTGTTGAATTTACCAGTAAAGACAAGTGAAATTTTTTTGATTGGAGACATTTAAAAGCTGCTAGAATAAATCCCAAAGAAACAATGACATGTTTATTTAGTATTGCAATTGCTGGAATTTATTGTGAAATGGGATTTTTATGAATCTCTCCTGAACTTATCCTTATGCTTAAGACCTTTCACTGCTATTTGTATATGTATTGTTTCATGTGAAAAAAGCTTTTGAAATTAAAATCAACCAAAAAGTAGTTCTTCATCCAACCATGAGGGAAGATAGGTCAACAATCATGAATATGTGAAGATCTGTTTCGACAAAATTAAGGTTTGAAAACAGAAACTGTAATGTTATTCTTTACTGTGCCAGATCAACATGAAGGAATAAATTTTTCCCTTTTTAAAAAAAATGCATTATTATAATTAAAAATATATTAACCCATTACTTTTCCCTTTTTTTGCAATATTTTTGTTAATTTTTTTATTATTTTTTACTGGCATGATTATATTTACAAAAATCAATAAAGCGTCTTTCATTGTTTACATCTCTTTTCTGTTATTATTACTAATTCCAGTTTATGATGATTACTGAAATAATTTTGTGATAGCAAGGAGGGGGGCGTGAACTATTCATTCTGGGTGTCAAATACTCTAGGTGGGCCTCCAGGTACACCACTGCTTGAGCCCCCTCCTCCTCAGCCTCTCCTCACAAACTTGCCTTCCGCCCAGCCTCTCCCACTTCCCTCTGGGCCAACTCATCTCACCTCAATCCGGAGGCCAAGGTTGAAATGGAGATTTTGTATCAGTAAAGTCAATCAGTGAACCCTTAGATACACCTCTAATTATTCCTTGAACTAGAATGTGGAGGTACTTAATACCGTTTGTTCTCAGAATTGGCCTTTGTCCTCCATTCTGAAAAAGAAAAAGGATTTTGATCACCCCCTCACAATGGCCACACATTTTAGAACCAGTTCTTGAATCACTTCTATTAAACATGATCATACCAGATTGGCATTGCTTACTGTGAATACAAAATGACTTTTCCTAATAACATTTTTTAAAGTTTTCAGCTTTAACTTTAAATATTCTACATCCCTTAAACTTGTAGCTTCAAAATAGACTAGTAGAGAAATTTAAAATATGTGATAATATAACTTTATTGCACAGGAGAAAAAAATAAGATGGGGATTAACTTCTATGCAGCTGCTGTAATACTGACAGGATTTGCCAGTAATGGGAAACTTTGTTTCCGTTTCCAGTTGGAAAAGATAAAAACGGTTCTGATATGCACAGTGTTATTTTGCAAAGAAGACATATACTTATTAAATTAGGTTTAAAAACTTGAGAGTACATGACATAAATCCTCTCTGAAATTGTTCAGAGTTGCTCTCAGGCAAGTCATATTCCAATTTCTTCATCTGCTTCTGCTTCCCCAGGCTGGGAAGTATGAGAGTTTGAGGGTGAATGATTCTCTTTGTGGTTCCCTCCTGGGAAGAAGTCATCAATGCAAGACCGCAAATGAGCAGGCGAGGCTGTGTTTCTTGGTCGATGAGCCAGAAGGCTGGGCAAATGGAAGCCAGCTTTTATTTTTCTTTCCCTCCTGATAAGGTTGCTAATTTAGGCACTTGCGATCAGCGTGTTTGTGGTCTACTCTGTGCAAGCTAACCCCTTCAGGTGGAACCCTTGCAGTAATATTGCAGAATGGGAAAGAGAAAGATGAGATAACGAAGCTTATGTGTCTTACTTTGGAAGAGGATTTATACCTTGTTTTATGATTTCTTTATAACATTCACTGCAAGAAAATAGAAAAATTAACACTTTTGAATATCTGTCTTCTATTTAAAGAGAATGGTTCTAATTCATTGACACAGGGGAAGGAAAATTAGTAAACTGAGTTCAATCATCATTAATTAATGATAAAGCTGATTAATGGCTTCCTGGGAAAATCTTTAAAATTAAACATCTTTTATCTTCTAACAAGAGAGGCTATCTAGATTTGATTTTTTAAAAAGAATTCCAAAATGTTTAAAGATTGGTACTTCAAAGGAAAAAAGCTTGATTACAAAGGTGATTCTATAGGGCTTGATTTACATAATAAGGTCTTTTAATTTGAGCTACACAAACAGCATTAGGCTATTTCCCTTTTATCGTTTTTTTGAAATATCAATACTTCAGTGAAATCCACTGGGACCTGAAATAAATATTTTCACACATAATTAAGATAGGCTACCAGTCCTACAGACCTCATGGGTGAAGTGCCTCAAAACCTTGTTTTAATGCCTTTGACCTGCCTTTCAAATCCAAGTTTGCCTTGTGTAAGGAAACAGTTATGAAAAGACATGTTTGCTAGATATTGTGTTAATTTTATTAATAATCTTAATAATTTAATTAATGATTTTTAATTTATAGTTAAGCCTGCAACTGGATTTTGCCTGCCCAAAGAGCTTTCCAATCCCATTCTTCTCCAAACAGACCCTAGTCCTTTGACCACAGAGCTGGGGTTAGCTATCCTTGTGCTTCTTCCTTCTTGGCTACAGTGATTGATCAAGGTGTGAGCCTATGGCCACAAAGGTCATCATCTTTCCCTGCAGTTGATAAATAAACACTTAGAGGGGGGAAAAAGTTCTCTCATTCTCTGAGTTACTAAATTGGGACTGCCAAGGGACAGGTTTCCTGCCACAAGGAGATCGATAGGAGAGAGAAACCAAGAATGTAAGACCCGAGAGCAAGGCAAGAGAAAGAATCCTGGCTCCAATGATCTGTGGGTCTCATCTCTCAGCTCTGGTTTCTGAAGGCCAGCCTCTGGGTTTGTCATTCACCAAAGTAGCTCTTCCAGCTGAGCAATGAATCATCTCTTTCCTTTTCTACTTAAAAATCATTTGAGTTCCTGCAACTTGTAGCCAAAAAATCCAGACTAATATATGTGCCATTTTTACAGCACTTATTTTTGCCTCTTTTTTTTTAAATTTAGTTTTTAGTTTACATACAGGAAAACTCGCTTTTTTTCTTTTTTTGGATGTGCAGTTATATCAGTTACGTTAACTTTAGCAAATGCAGACAGTTGTGTAACAACTACCATAATAAGATACAGAATAGTTCCATCACATCCAAAAATGCTGACTTATTATATAGTCAATCCCTGTAACTGGGCCCAACCCCTGGGAATCAGTGATCTGTTCTCCAACCCAAAAATTTTGACTTTTCCAGAACTTTGTATAAATGGAACCATATCACATGTAACCTTTTGGGTCTATCTTCCTTCACTTAGCACACGGATTGGTAAGCATTTTCTGTAAGGGCCAGATAGTAAATATTTTTTGCTTTGTGGGCCATATGGTCTTTGTTGCAACTATTCAAATCTGCCATAGTCACACAGAGAAACAATACACAAATGAATAAATGTGGCTGAATTTGACCTAGAGACCAAATAGTTTGTTGACTCTTAACTTAGCATAATATATTTGAGGTTCATCCATCTTACTGACTGTATTAATCGTATTAATAGTATCAACAGTTATCCATTCAACTGAAAGATATGTGTGTTGTTTCCAGTTGTTGGTGATTATGAATAAAACTATCAATGTTTGTGTACAGGTGTTTGTATGAACTTGTTTCATTTTCTTAGGTAAAAAATACTCAGCTGGGCTGAATGGCTCTTGCATGTGTAGTTTTATAAGAAATTGCCAAATTATTTTACAGAGTGGCCGTACCATTTTGCATGCCCACCACCAATATATGACAATTCCACTCTCTCCTTTTCTTTGCTAGTACTTGATACTGTTAGGGGTTCTTTTTGGTTTTGTTTTTTTGCCACCTTAATAGAAGTATAATGGTATCTCTTTCAATTTGAATTCCCTAAAGAATAATGATGTTAAAGTATCTTTTCAGGTGCCTTTCTATCCTTTGGTGAAGTGTCTACTCAAATCTTTTGCGAATTTTTTACTGGGTTATTTGTTTTCTTTTTGTCAAATTTTAAGATTTTTTTTATATATTCTGGATACAAGTTATTTGTCATATGTGCACTTAATGAACATTTTCTATCAGTCTGTGGCTTGTATTTTCAGTTTCTTAACATTGTCTTTCAGAGGGCAAAAGTTTTTTAAGTTTTGATGAGATCTGATTAAAGATTTTTTTCTTTTGTAGTCATGTTCTTGGGGGTATATCTAAGATATCTTTCCCTGATTCAAGGTCACAAAGATTTTCTCCTATGATTTCTTCTAAAAGTTTCATAGTGTCATATTTTACATTAGGTTTATAATCTATTTGGGGTTACTTTTTGTATTATGTGTATAATGTCCTGGTTCTTTTTTTTTTTGCATATGTCTGAATGACTATTCTTTCTTTGTTGAATTGCCTTTGCATCATTGCCAAAAATCAGTTGACTATATTTCAGTGGGTCTATACCTGGCATCTCGATTCTGTTCCACGGATCTACAGTTCTATCCTCTTGCCAATATCATATTGTGTTGATTATTGAAGCTTTATAGGAACCTTGAAATCAGGTAGTATGCATCCTCCAACTTTGTTCTTCTTTGACAAAATTGTTTTGGCTTTTCTAGTTTCTTTGCCATTCTATATAAATTTTAGAAATTTTTTTCTATCTTAAAAAACTCCTGTCAGAGTTTTGTTTAGGATTTTGTTAAATCTATATATCAGTTTGGAGAGAATTAACTTCTTTTTTAAAAAAATTTTTTTCTAATGTTTATTTATTTTTATTTTATTTTTGGGACAGAGAGAGACAGAGCATGAACAGGGGAGGGGCAGAGAGAGAGGGAGACACAGAATCGGAAACAGGCTCCAGGCTCTGAGCCATCAGCCCAGAGCCTGACGCGGGGCTCAACTCACTGACTGCGAGATCATGACCTGGCTGAAGTCGGACGCTTAACCGACTGCGCCACCCAGGCGTCCCAATGTTTATTTTTGAGAGACAGAGTGGGAGTGGGAGAGAGGCAGAGAGAGAGAGCACAGAATCCGAAGCAGGCTCCAGGCTCAGAGCTGACAGCACAGAGCCCAACATAGGGCTTGAAATCTCGAAACGCGAGATCATGACTTCAGCCAAAGTCGGACGCATAACTGACTAAACCACCCAGGAGCCCCATTAACTTCTTAACAATACTGAGTCTTCCATGAACATGACACCTCTCTCTATTTACTTAGGTCTACTCTAATTTTATTTATTAGTGTCTTATAGTTTTCAGCATAGAGAATCTGTGTATATTTTGTTCGATTTATACCTAGTGTTTTATTTTTTGGTAAAGGACAGTTTTCTGTAATTTCGATTTTCTATTGTTCATTACTAGTATATAGAAATACAATTGATTTTTCTATATTAACTTTGCATCCTATGACATTGTTAAACTTACTTGTTCATTCTAAAATCTCTTTTGTAGATTCCTTGAAGTTTTCCACAAAACAATTGTTATCTTTGTATAGAGAGAGTTTTATTATTGCCTTTCCAATCTATATGTCTTTTATGTTTCTTGCTTTATTACACTGTTTAAAACTTACAGGATGATACTAAGAGTAAATATGGTGAGAAAAAACATCCTTGCATTGTTCCTGATCTTAGGGAGGAAGCATCCAGTCTCATGTCATTAAGTATAATGTTGCTGTAGGGTTTTTTGTAGATGCTCTTTACCATGTTGAAGTTCCCCCTTTACTCCCAGTTTTATGAGAATTTTTTTTTATGAATCATTTGTTAATACAGTTAATTACATTGATTGATTTTCTTTTTTTTTTTTTCAACGTTTATTTATTTTTGGGACAGAGAGAGACAGAGCATGAACAGGGGAGGGGCAGAGAGCGAGGGAGACACAGAATCGGAAACAGGCTCCAGGCTCTGAGCCATCAGCCCAGAGCCCGACGTGGGGCTCGAACTCACGGACCGCGAGATTGTGACCTGGCTGAAGTCGGACGCTTAACCGACTGAGCCACCCAGGCGCCCCTACATTGATTGATTTTCTGATGTTGAAACAGCTTTGTGTCATAATGAGTCATCCTTTTTATATAATGCTGGATCTTATTTGCTAATACTTTGTTGAAGATTTTTTACATCTTGGTTATGAGAGATATCATTCTGTAGTCTTATGTTCTTATAATGTCTTTGTCTGGTTTGGTATCAGGATAACACTGGCCTTGTAAAATGTGCTGGGAACTGTATCTTCTTCTATTTTCTGGAAGCAAATTGTAGAATTGGTATAATTTCCTCTTTAATACTTGGTAGAATTTTCCAGTGAAACAATTTGGACCTGGAATTTTCTTTGTTGGAAACTTTGCAAGACAAATCCAACTGTTCAAAAGATATGGTGCCATTCCAGCTATTTATTCTTCTTCAATAAGTTTGTGTAGCTTGTGTCTTTTGAGCCATTGGTCTGCTTCATCGAAGTTATAGAATTTATGGGAATAAAGTTGTTGACATAACTTTTATTATTTTGTTAATGTCTCCAGGGTCTGCAGAGATATATCCTTCTCTTATCTTTATACTGGCAATCTTTATATTAGAGGCTTATCAATTTTATTCATTTTTTCTAAAAACCTAGCTTTTCACTGCATTGATCTTTTTTCTTTGTTTTATCTCTTTTCAATATCACAGATTTCTGCTCTTTATTATCCCTTCCTTATATATGCTTTGCATTTGTTCTTTTTAGTTTCTTCAGGAGAAATTATAGAGCATTGATTTGAAATTTCTCTTCTGATATAAGATTCAATGCTATAAATTTCTCTGTGTTACTTTTGTTGCAGTCAAAAAGTTTGACATGGTATCTTTGCATTCAGTTCAAAATATTATCTAACTTCCTTTGAGATTTCTTTTTTGATCCATGTATTATTGAGAAGTGTTTTTTTCTTAATTTCCAAATATTTGGAGATTATCTGTGTCTTCTTATTAGTGATTTCTAGTTTAATTCCATTATGGTCAGAGTACATATTTAGTATGATTTCAATTATTTTCAGTTTGTTATTTTTATGTATTTACTTATTTTTGGCCAAAGATATGGTCTGTCTTGGTGAAGGTTTCACATGCACTTGAGAATAAAGTGTATCCTATTGTTGAGTATAAAAATATTTCACAGGGTATAGAATTCTGGTTTGATAGTTGCATTTTTTTTTGGCATTTTTCAATGAAAAATCTATAGTTCATTTGGATGATTCAAATAGTCCAAATGAACTATAAATGTTTCTCTATAAATGTGTCATTTTTTTCTGGCTCCTTTCAAGATTATTTTTCTTCATCTTTGGTTTTTGGCAATTTGATTATGATGTGGTTAGGTGCAGTTTTCTGTGGTTTTATTTGGTTTGGAGTTCACTGACCTTCTTAAATATGTAAATTTATGTCTTTCACCAGATTTGGGAAGTTTCCAGTCAATTTTTTTTCACATATATTTTCTGTACCCATCTCTTTTTCCTTTCCTTCTGTCACTCCATTGGCAATAAATTAGACCATTTGATATTGTCTCACACATTTCGTGAGGATTTGTTAAGTGTTTTAAAATCTTTGTTTTTTCTCTCAGTTCTGTCCTTTAATAACTTTTTTTACTTCAGATATTGTATTTTTTAGTTCTAAAATTTTCATCTTTTTTATTGTTTCTATTTCTCTGCTGATAATTTACATTTTTCTATTTATTTCAAAAATGCTCACCTTTACTTCACAGTACACATTGGCTATAGTAGCTGTTTTTAACTCTCTAATAATTCCCACCTTTTTATCTTTTTGGGGTTAGTGTCTGTTGATTATTATTTCCCTTAAGAATTATTCTGGTTTTCTTGGCTTTTTACATGTTGAATAATTTTCTAGGACATCTGTGTATTCTGGACATTTTGAATATTATGAGACTCTATCTAGGTCATGTTAAAATCCTTTGGATAGTGTCGTTTGTTTGTTTTAGCAGGTAAACAACCCAGATAGGACCTGATAGCAAGTTTTGTCTCAGTCTGTGGATAGTAGGCCCAATATTTGTTTTTCAAAGCCTATGTGCATGAACACTGAAGAGTCAGTCTGAGACTAGGGCAGCAATTATAGATCATAGTTTAGCTCTCAAATATTCTGCTAAGCTTCTCTGAGTCTGGTCTACATGTGCACAGCTTGTGGAGGCAGCCTGTGACTTGTACACACAGAGAATTAAGGGGTCTCCTTCTCTCAGGGCCCAACTCTTGGTGTATTTCAGATATATATCTTAGCATGCTTTAGCTATTCATTGGACAACTCCTTTCTCCTATTATTTTTATCTGACTTGCATTTTTAATTTTTTCAACAAAAATTAGTAGATGCTGTCTATTGAATAACTATTTCAGAATTATCTTAATGCATTTGTATGGTAAATTTTCTTTCTTGTAACTCAGGCCTTATGGATTCATTTCTTTTTTGCATAGTATATCCTTTAATAATTCCCTAGTGAGGGTTTATGGGCTGTACACGTTCTTAGTTTGGGTCTAAAAATATCTTGACTTTTTATCTCAATGTTATTAATTTACCTAGGCTTAATAAAATTCTAGGTTGATACTTATTACCTCTTTAGCATTTTAAGGATATTAGTATATTATTCTCTGTCACTCATTGCTGCCAGTGGCAAAAAAGCTGTCAACTAGTTGCCATTCCTTGTTAATAATAGCTACCATTTTTTGCTGTGTGCCAGTGGGCTAAATACAAATATGAACTCACTTGTACTTCACAACAAATTTACGAAGAAAATATTGTTAATATTTTGTGGTATATATAAGGAAACCAGAGCACCTAGAGTTGAAGTATCACTGTCCGTGTCCACAGCCAATTAGTGATACAGCTGGAAGTGTGTATTTTTATCTTTATCATGCTCAGTACTCTGAGTGTGCTCTTGGGTCAGTAAATCATGTTTTTCAACTCTGGAAAATGCTTGACTCAAACCTCTTCAAATAATGATTTTCCACTATTTTCTAATCCTTATCAAACCCCTGTGTTGGCAAAGGCACTAGTGTATGGTTGTATGGGTAACACACAGCACAAATCTAGCACCATTCACACCAAAGGCTTTGAGCTGTTTATTTTCAACTTACTTTCAGTCAATTCACCTAGAGAGATTTTTGTCAATTTTCAGTCAAAGAATTGATGTTTAAATACAGACAATTCTACCATATGTTTGTAAATTAGCTATTACTATCTGGTGCTCTAGGAAAGAAGATTGTTTCTGAACTAGTTGCCAAGTATTTAAGGTTTAGCTCAGCTTTTAAATGATAATCATAATCATAATGTTAATGATAATACTTTTATGTGTCATGCTCCACTGTCTTAAAAATGATTTATATAACATTATTTAACCTAATTCTTACCACAGTTCCATAAGATGGTTTGGGAGTATAGTATCATTACCACATGGTAATGGACCCACGACTGGACCCATGACTAAAGTGTGAAGCAGAGGCACCACAGATAGACTTTCACATCTTGGCTCCTCCTCCCATTTCTCAAGTCACTTTTCTTATCTGCTCCAGGCACTATAATTTTTCAACATTCCTAAATACCTCAAGCCATTTCAGAGCTGACATTTCTCTTCTCTCTGGTTTCTACCTCCTCTGCCCATCTGTGGAGCCCTGGGGGAGACTACCCATGAGGCTACCAGAGAGAACCTCATCTATGACTTCTTTACCAAATCTGTCCTCTTCTGTGCCTGCTTCTTTCCCACTAAACTGTGGACTCCTGAAAGGGTGGTGGGGGCTGGGGGTGTTCTTATTTGTCTGTGAATTCACACTTCTTACCACAGGGCTTGGGCTGTACACAGTGAATGCCTAACATTTTGCGAATGAATGAATAAATCGAAACACAAAAAGGACTTTCAGGTATAATATTTCTATGAAGATTTATAGTTTGGAAACACTTTTATATGTCAATGCTTAACTTTTTACTTTCAAGCACTCTGAAAAATACCAAATGCTGCATTAACATGTATCAAATGAATAATGAACAAATTATTTAATGAGTGAGTTAGTGTATCATCATAATAAAATAATATAATACCCCCATATGTGTTTAATAATAACCACTCTCACTTTAAAATTTAATGCAGTCAGTTTCATGTGCAATTAACTCTTAACCTTTACTGACATTTAAATCTATAAACATTTGTGCAATGTAAAATGTTTTAAAATTTGTCAGGGAACCCAAATGAAAAGTATGAGCAAATATAAACTTGCCATGTTAGATATTGATTTCATCATTCCTGACCTGGGAAAATAAAATCAATATTTAATATAGCAGCTGATGACAAATGTGGGGGGGGGTGTTAAATGAGCTTCCTGTGTGCATTCGTTCAGATGATAAGTGAAACAAAAGGGATCCACTGTGAATTACGTGTGTGGCGAAGTTGATTAAACCTGCCTGTGCAGTCGCAGTGTGACTGAAATATCACTGGATCTGTGATGAGTTGCTCCTGCGGATGCTGTGTGCCTTGCGGGAGAAACAGGCAGGCAGATCTTCCTCAGTTCAGTGATTTTACTGCATATATACAATTTCAGCCAAGTGCAACAGAAAATAGTTAGAATAAGGGTAGCACCAGAAAGACAGCCAAGCCGTAAATGATAGAATGGCTGTTCCAGAGAGCCCTGATGCAAGGAACAAGGCAGCCTGATAAGCGTTAAGAAAGGAGCAATGGGCGTCAGGCATTTTATTACACTGTCAAAGCCAGACTAAGAAGATCACGTCTCTGCTGGTTTCGTAAGCATGCAAGGAAGGAAAACTACAAGCAAATATTCAAGCAGAGGAAAATGTAAAGGCACTCGTTCCACACCTGACCCACGTACATCATGCTAGATTAGAAGAGGAATCTAAGAGTAGTCGGGGGAGGCACTACTGCAGAGATAGAAAATTCCATCGTGTAGCTGTTTGTGCCGGTCTACTTCCCTTCTCCATTCAGCAGTTATTAATAAGGATCTGCTGAGATATGTAAAGAATGCAAAGGGAATAGGTCACATCTGTGCTCAGGTAACCTTGTTCAGTTAAAAATACCCTTTGCCATGATTATGTTGACTGTAGTTGAAGATTATGATGAAGAGCGTCTGGTTCTTGCACGAACACATTTCCCAACAGAATCAGAGAATTTTATATGACACTGCATTTCATTATTATTATGTTGTCATAAAAATATTTACTTTGGGAGGCATTTAGCATATTTTGGGCCATAGGAATGTTGTTTAAGAAATGATTGCTTCAAATGCCTGAGCATGAGTAGCTATTTCAGCAGAAGGTAAGAGTTAGGGGTGTTTTATTTATTTATACTGTGTGTTCAAATTCAGCAATTATTTCCTAAGGTAATCTGGTATTCTCCCAGGCTATTTTAGAAATATTTTTTAGACATGTCCTTTAAAACTGAATTATACTTCTTCAGCAGGCAGATAAGTGACCAGGTGTCACTTATTTATAAAGCTTTTTCAGCTTTGATTCTATCATAAGCATGAAAAGAAACATGGGTCCAGAAGATCATAGGCTAAAATATCTACCAAAAGGAAATGGGGGGGGCAGTTGCCTCTTGTGGGGCTCTGTATTTGTCAAAGGTTTTCAGAGCAACTAGCTGCAAGCAGGTTAATATAATCACTTCACAAGTTGAACATGAGAACTGGGGGAGTTGTGGGGAGCATTAGCACATGTAAGTATGATGCATTTTGGATAGCTTATGCTGTTTTAAATAATTCTCTGAAATGTTATTCTAAGCTTAATAATGACAAGCAGCCTCTGTCTTGACAATATTTGCTCAATTATTTGGCATTTGGAACAAATGCTCCATTTTACATTACATTTCACTTGTTTAATTCAATTCAATAAATATTTTAAAGCTTCTACTTAATACTCTTTTCAACTGAGAAAAGTGTATCCCAAGGGCCATGTGCTAGAAAGTCTAACTGGATAAAGCATAAACTGTGAGGTGGTTTCTGGAGTCTAAATTTTATGCGGGAGTCAATTTAAACATTTTTATATTAAAATTACCAATACTACATGATAGATTTGAATGTAACATTCACATGAATTTTTAAGAGAAATCACAGCTTCAAAGAAATTCCATCTTAAAGCAGTCTGAAGACATATACTCTTCTGCTATAAGTGGTACCTAGGGGGAAAAATGTGAAAACATTCTAGGCAGGACAAGTTATTAGGCACGTAGCAGTGGGATGTACACAGAGTCTAACCCTAGTCCTTATACTCGGGGCTTATTGTTAGGAAGCAGAAAATGTGTTCACAATGAACACAAACAGAAGATGTAGAAAGACATGAAGGAAAGATCAATTCTAACTAGTAAAAGTGCCGTGTGAGTGTTAATTCTTGGAAAGGGCCTAGAAATCCAAGTAGAATTCCAACAGGTGGGATGTGTGTGAGAACTTTTCAGGTGAAGGGATCAGCCTGTGCAAAGGCACAGAGGCATGAACTGGCATGGTGCATTTAAGAACAAGAAACCATGTCATGTGGCTGGAACATAGTTGCAGGGAAGAAGGAAGAAGATGTATCAGAAGTTGTGCTTATGTATGGTTTTTTCCGTGTTATTTTAGATAAACCAATGTCCAGCCTTTAAAGGAATCTTCCTGTGAAGAATTAACTTTTTGAAACTGAAAATAATTTCCCCATTTATCTGCAAAAAAGATTGGATTTTAAATTCTTTTAGATTGGGGCATAACTATATATGATCACCTTTTATAATAGATTGGGTGAGCATTTTTCCCCTCATTTACTCACAGAAGGATTTTGCTGATTTTCACACACGTGTCTACCACTGGCTGGAAACAACTGGTAAAGATTGCCTCCATACTCCAAAAATAAGATAGAAAACCTTCTCTGAAAAAAGGCACTAAGACCAGTTTTATCCAAACAGTCTGGCTTCTCTGAGCCTCAGGGGAAGGCCAAGGTCTGTCTCAGATGTTGGGATGATCTGAGAGAGAAGCTTCTGCCCTGGGTGAGGCCTGCTGTATTCCTTTTACTAACACATCCCAGCAAAGTTCCTGAACTTGAGTCACCAGAAAACCAGTCATCGTGATGCCACCAATTATAGATAAGAATTCCCAGTATTCTCACAAACTTGGAATAAAGCAAATAAATCTCATTGACTTAATACCAGCATTTCTTCCCCAGCAGTTGAAGGATTTCCATAGAGGTCTTTCCTTATTTCCACTTCCCCACACTCAGAAATGAATCCTTCCTTTCCTATGAATGCTATCTAGGAATTCTAAATTGTGAAAAATCTGGAATCATGACCACATTTAAAACTCTTCATTGGAGTGAAAACAGCTGTGGAAATGGGAAATTATGTCAGTGTCAAGAAGAGTATTAACACTGACCCACATTAAGGTCATACGATGACAGATAGAAAAATAAATCGGGGCCTTGTCAGAAGAATTTTGTGGTGTGTGAGACAGGTCAAGAGGGATGAGGTAGGAAGACTGAGCAGGCCAAAGGGCAATGCATAATGTGGAGATTCCTTCTTATGGTCACCACAGCTAAGGTCTGTGCACCAGCTTGCCAGGGTCAGGAACTGAATTTTGCCAGTGCTCCCAGAGTTCTCAGGATTGAGTGATACAAAAGATAAAAAGGCACAATGTGCCTTATGTATTAGGCACAATGTCAATTCATTAATCGTGGGCTTAATAGTCAGGTCACATATTTCTGCTACCCAGAGCACCCCTTCTCACACCAGGATCCCAGGAATGCATTAGAAGCCTGCACAGCAAGCTTGGAATTAGAACAAAGGAAGGGGCAGTCGTAAAGGTAAATCATGAGAGTCTCACTGAAGTCCCACAAAAATGCCCTTTGCTGCAAAAGAAGCAGCAGCATAGGGGACACCTGGGTGGCTCAGTAGGTTGAGCATCCAACTTCTGCCTAGGTCATGATCTTTCAGTTCCTGAGTTCACATGGGGCTCACTGCTGTCAGTACAGAGCCCGCTTTGGATTCTCTGTCCCCCTCTCTCTGCCCCTCCCCCAATTGCATTCTCTCAAAAATAAGTAAACATTAAAAAAAAAAAAAAAAAAAGAAGCAGCAGCATAGTGTTGAGTGTATGGATTTGGGGGTCAATCAGATCTGGGTTTCAGCTCAGCCTGGTCAACCTCTGGTGGTCTCTCTTACAGCTTCAGTTTCTTTATCTGTAAAATGTTATGTAGATAAGAGCAACAGCTAACTTTTTTTTTTCTTCAATGGGTTTATGGAGACAAATTTCACATCCAAGTCCAGGGCAGAGGGGATGGGGCTTATAAACCTGGAAGAGAACCCAAGAATTTAGGGTGACAACAACATGGGTGAAGGTGGGCTACATTAAAATCCTATTTATTTATACAGATTTATTCATAAAGAGCTATGGGGGACCCTTCTCCACCCTCCATGTCCTAGGAGGAGACAAGAGAAAGCCATCTCTCCCCATTGTTGGCCCCATGGGAGTTGCCCTTGGAGAAGTCCTGGGGGAGATAGGGGTGAGCATCTCCCGTGAGGGCATCACCTGCTCCCTAGGCAGTTACTGGCCTAGAGGCATTGGGTAGTTTCTAGAAAGCTGTGTTGAGGGAACTTGAGGGGAGGGTTTTGGTCTGGGCAAGCTTCCTGGGTGGACCAGGCCTGGTACGCCCACTGAGTACAGTCCAGGGTCCAACTGGCTTCATGGCATCTGGGGGGACCCAGATCAGGGGTGCCTGGGGCTCCTCACAGCACAGCTCCCACCCAGGTCTGAGGAGATGGAAAAGAGGAGTTGGGGGTTAAAGAGAGAACCTGGCATCTTCTGGCATCTTGGAAAAGCTGACCCCCAAGGACACCCAGCCCCAATTGTGCTGTGCCCAAGAAGGCAGCTCAGATACCAGGACTGGGCACCAGGGCCCAGAGAGGAAACTCCCAGAGGCCATTCTGGAGGGTGATTCCCAAAGGAGGCCACTCCCCAGGATTCTTGGGGAAGGGTAGGCCATGGGGAATGGTCTCCTGGGGGAAGTACCACCAGGCTCTGAGGCAGGTGGGAAGAGGCTGGACCTCTGGGCCTCCAGACTGAGGCTGGGAGTCATCTTAGTTCCACCTGCCTGGCCTGCTCCCTAGTCAGCATGGCAGTCAGGGCTGGGCCAGGTAGGCATTATACGAAGATCTTGGCAGGGGTATCAGTGTCCACACTGGCAATGAAGGCCTTGTTGGGGTGGCTGGTGACAGACTGGATAGCCTCCTCATGCTTCTTGTGATAGGCCATGATCTCCTGCTCGCATGTTTTGTTGTCCAGGCTCCGCAATGATTGGTCATGACTTCCCAGCATCAGAAATATGCCATTAGGGGCGCCTGGGTGGCTCAGTTGGTTAAGCGGCCGACTTTGGCTCAGGTCATGATCTCGCGGTCCGTGAGTTCGAGCCCCGCGTCGGGCTCTGTGCTGACAGCTCAGAGCCTGGAGCCTGTTTCAGATTCTGTGTCTCCCTCTCTCTGACCCTCCCCCATTCATGCTCTGTCTCTCTCTGTCTCAAAAATAAATAAACATTAAAAAAATAAAAAAAAATAAAAATAAAGAAAGAAATATGCCATTAGGGTCCATGGCTAGTGATCATGTCCAAGTGGGAGACCATGGAGTGCATAGATTTCCCTGTCTGGTTGTCCAGAAAGCAGATGTCTCTGTTGTCATGGCAATGATGATGAGGGGTTGCTTTGAGTGACTCACCACCTGGTTGATCTGAGTTGGGCTGCTGCTTCTCCTCAACTCCAGTATGAGGAAGACACTACCAACATCCAGGTCATAAAAGTGGTGTTTTGGGGTTCCACATCCTCTTAAAGACGTCTTTGCTGGTAGAGAGATCACAGCTGAGGTCATTGTCATTGGTGATGGTAAGATCCGGCAAGTTCCCCAAGCTACCTCCCTGCCCCTGATCCTATTCATGATGAAAACGTCTTCATGTGGCTGGGGACTGGGGTGTGCCAAGAGGCGAACCAGTTCCTTTGGGGGACACCCCATCCACATCCCAAAGGTTGGCCAAAATTCCCTGGAGCTGGGCTCCTTGGTTTTCCAACTCATGGTGGGTCCCTCTCCAGTGCATTGTTAAGGGTCTGGAGAGAGCTCCCAATCCTCTCCTGAGCCCGGAAAATCGAACTCATGGAAGGCATCCTGGGAGTCATACTTCCTCTTCATCCTCATCCTCATCAGGCTTTGGAGGGCAGCTTCACGTGCTGCTTCTTGTGCTGCACACTGTCCAGCTCACAGTTGTCCTCATGGCTGTAGTCCTCCTCATGGTCCTCATGGCCATCCTCCTCCTCACAATTCTACAGAAAGGGAATCTGCTCCAGCACCCAGCCACCCAAGCGCTCTTTGCCATCTTTGCCTGTCACATTCCTCTTGGTCTATTCGTGCTTCTCTTTCACCACCAGTAACTTGCCACCACGGAGCCCTCCAGGGGCTAGCGTGGCCCTGCAGCCCCCTTCACTGGACTCCGTGGCCCTGCTGAGCTCCAACAAGTGGCCCAGTAGGGACTGCACTAGCCTGAACCACATGTCCAGGATGATGTCTGTGTAGCGCACCTATTCCAAATACTGTGGGAGAAGGCACTGACCGTCCTACTGCACCAGCGGGCTATTCTCCAGTGCGACTGACTCCAAAGGGCCATTGGACACTTGTTCTGACAGTTCTGGTTTCTTCTCCCCGTGGTTTAGGTCTGCACTGAACTTTATCATATTTGGCCCTCTCCTGCTTCAGCGCACATTTAAAGTCTTGATCCACTGCACCGGGTCTGGACATTCCTTTGCCCTTTCCCTTCCTCCGGAAGAAGGTCACCTGAGTCTGCAAGGGGGCACTTTCCACGTGCGAGCGGGCCTTCTCCGCTCCAAGCGCGTGGACTCTTGCTGCATAAAGGGCGGGATCCAGCGCAAGCACAGGGGTCTCTGGCCGCCGCGGTGGGCCCGGGCTGCCTCCGCGTCCGCCAGCTGGGCCCCAGGACAGGGGCAGGAGGCCAGAGCCACCCCATCAGACCAGCCTGCGCCAGAGCCAAGCCAGTGGCAGGAGCTGGCAGCCGCCACAGTGGGACCAATCCCTGCTGAGTCACTGAGGCGTGGACCGCCCGCACGCCTGCTGTCGGCATTAGCTAACTCTTAATGAACAGCCACATGGACGAGGCTGTGTGCCCAGTGCTCTACAGACCTCTCTCAACTGACAATAGTCCTCTGAGCTGAGTGCTATTTCCATTACAATGTGGCAGATGAGGAAACGGAGGCACTGTTGCCCCTACAGAAACGGTGAAGGGTCATCTCTGCCCTGATATCTTGTAGCCATCCAGTTTCACGGTGAAGGGTTTTACTTCTCCAGGTTTCTCTTGACTTGCAGAGAAGTGAGTAAGCTATTCTCTGGATCCATTGACCCTTGAGGGGCAGTGGGGTCTGGTTCTGTGACACAGAGCAAGGAGGATCAGTGGAGTATTCCAATTTAGCTTGGGGCTCCTTGTCTCCTAAACTATGTAAACTGAAACACATCACACTGTGAGATATAATTTATTCCTGCCCCACTCTCCAGATCTCCATCTGGCCCATGAATGTGATTCATATTCCTTGTATTTAAATATTGTTACCCTTATTATGTGCCAACTAATACTCCTGACTTCAATTTATTGAGTGCATTCACACCTTCCCTTCTCTGTGATGCATTCTTAAGCATTCTCTCATTGACTAGCAGTGAGGGGATCATGCCCAAATCATGGCCCACTTCTCCTTTTCTTTCTCTCATGGCTATAGAAGAGGCTTCGATACAATTCTGTTTCATCCATTTTACCCTATTGCAGAAATTCTTTATCTAGTGGCCAGAATATTAATATTTGCATAAAAACATGTTTTTCTTCTAACAGTATGGGACAGTATGGACAGTATGGGAAAACACTCGTCAGTTCCTTTGTAATGTGCATCCCAACACAGATAAGAAGAAACCTGGCTAAGGTCTCTTCGTAAACATAATCACCGATCATTTTAAAATAAAGATTTTGTTATTATTCAGGTATGGCAAAACCAAAAGATCAGGGGAAAAGTGCCATAGAAAAAAGTTTGTATACTCACAGTTCCCAAGAGGAGGGGGCATACCATGCCATGGGGGGCCACATAGGGAGGCACCAGATTTGGTCAGAAGGTGAAGGGGTCAAGGGGAAAATGTGGGGAGAAGCCTTTGTTGTGATTTCCATGGAAAGGAAACAGGATAAATAGCTTTAGGGTTGACAAGTTTTAAAATTATCAGGCTCTAGGGGGTGCATAGAGGGGTGTTCCTGGTTGTCTGTTATTTGACTGTGGGGTGATTAGGGCAGAGGATAGTGGCCCCGAGTGTGAGAGCCCAGTAAAAGATACGGTTGAGGGCTGTGGGCACTAAATTGGCTGGTTTGCATGTGAAGTGTTTGCTCACAGGCAAGTTGTTTGCTATCTCTAGGAATTATCTCCCTCTGAGGTCAGCAAGGTCCCAAGATGTCAAACTATCAGAAAATAGACGGCATGGTTAATATGCCAACTGAGTGAGGTCAATCTGATACAGACATTAATACTTCTAGAGTATTAATTAGAGGAGTCCATTAATCCAACCCTTAATAAAGACCACAAAAGAAGTAACTGAGGGGAACCTGGGTGGTCCAGTTGGTTGAGCATCTGACTTCGGCTCAGATCATGATCTCGCAGTTTGTGAGTTCAAGCCCCACATCAGCTCGCTGCTGTCAGCCTGTCAGGGCAGAGCTCGCTTCAGATCATCTGTCTCCCTCTATCTGCCCCTCCCCCCCTTACGTTCTTCCTGACAAAAAAGAAGAGATGGTAATGATCATTAAAGGCATTGTTAAAAAAAAAAAGAAGTAATTGAGAATAACTTAATGAAGACCATATTAAATAAGAACTGTAAACAAATTACTGTAAATTAGCTTGGACATAGTTCTTCACTACAAACTATGAACACTATGTTCTGTGGTATTTATACTAATTTCCACTGTTATCTCACTGGGAATGCCTAGAACCCTTAGCAGCATGGCTAAAGGAAGCTTTTGGGTTTGGTCTTCTCTACTTCAGTCCTGATATCTCCTCATCTGCTGGCCCTCTCTTTTAGGATTCCTTTCAATCTGTTGGAATGGCCATTCCATTATATTTCTTATAACTAATTTCAAATTTTTTAATTCTCTTGATCTATAACCATTGGAAACTTAGATTTTAGGAAAACATGTGTTCTCCAATTGTACTTCTACACCTTTGTAGAAGGTAATCTATTAACTTTTTTTTAATTTCAAAAGTTTTTTTTTTGTGTGTGAAAAATCCCATTAACAATTTCCTACCTGAGAATCTTGCTGAAAGGCAGAGTGACAGAATCCCTCTGGTTTGTGTTCTAAGAATTTTTTTATCTAATACTTGGTCATGAAATAAATAACATTTTCTTCGATTAGCCTTCAAGTTTTACCTTTCATCTTTAGGATTAATCCCCTTGGAGTCTACCTTGTATGATCTGCTTCCCTATGATCCATGTAGACTCACTCCACCTGTGCTGAGCTGTGCTAATACGTGGAGGGTTGAGTGCTTTCACAGGGTGACAGGCTTTTGTTGGAACATTATTGTGTTCTCCCAAGTCAAACTCCATATTCCAATTCCATTTCTGCTATTTACCAAATGTCTGACATTCACCAAGTTAACTTAATCTCCGTAAGCCTGTTTATTCCTCCATAAAGTGAGTTCATAATAATACCTTATAAGGTTGTTGTGAGGATAAATGAAATAGTGCATATAATGCACTTACTACAACACCTGATACATCACAAATGGTCAATAATGGTTATAATTACTATCACAGATATCCTAACTTGTCTCTTCCTGGAAGCTTCCTGCATTTTAAGTAACTTCTATAAATTATTGTTCTCATTCACTGTGTTGATTTACTAGTTTAACTCTCAATTGTAACTTTATTTCTATGTGTCACCACTAAGTACCAACTACTGAACCTAGAATGAAAAGGCCCTTATAGACTTTCCTAAGTTTTACCTATTTGGAAGTATTATAAATTCCTATACATCAGAATCTATAATGGACAGGGCTGCATTACAACCATGAGCCCTTTCAATTCTTTTAAACAAAAAAATTGAAATTATATTTTATGACAGAATTGGTATGAAAACTATAATCCAAAAACAAATCAAACAAGTTATTATTATAATTCATCATTATTTTGTTCATGTTTTATTCTGATTTTAAAAGAAATTAAAGCTGAAACATTTTAGTTTTAAAACATTTTCATGAGCCCTAAAGGTGTTATGAACCCTAGTGTCTATTATGTGTAAAAGATGAGTCAGCCCTGATTTAACTGTGGACTCGGACCACAGTGAAAGTCAAGGAATCCCAGTGATACTGTTTCCTCAAATGCCGCTAAAGATAGGGCTACAGCTGTTTTGTTAATAGGGTTGATAAAGCTATTACTAAAACCATTCTTGTAGTGAAATATTATAGAATGACAAAGTGTCATACTGCCTTGAGACCACCTGCTTAAAGACCCATTGTTTATAAATGAAAATTAAGACTCAGTGTCCAAGTGTTCAGTTTGGATCCAGAGTTGGAGCTAGAACCCAGTTCTCCTGATTACCAGACAGTATTTTTTCTACCACACTATCCATTGCTCTTTAAGGCTTTATTTGAGCTTGGTTTTTAATTTAAGGTCATGTTTCCTAGAACCTTTCCTATAAGAATTTTTTGTGTTCTGGGTTTATAATACTTATGGTAGAGAGGAATACCATTTCCTATTGCTTGTGACCTTGTTTGAAACAGTTTGGTTAGAGCCATTTCTCATCTCTGTCCTGTCTCACAATCCCTCCAGGGCACCTCTGCTCCAGGGAGGTGAAATTTCTGGTCACAGCAGCCTTGGGAGAGGGCTCCTTTAGATAATCACCTCCCTGGGAACTAAAGTCTCAAAGGCCAGGGAGCAAAGTAGGGGAAAGGGGAACTAAGATTTGTCAGGTGCTTATTATAAGACAACATCCTAACTGTGTATTGTATATCTACTCTATCTTTTAATGTGGAAAGTAGTTATCAATATCTTGTATCTTGAGCCCTACCAATTGCTAAGTGACTCAAACAACTAGGGAAGGCTAAATATAACTGGTCTCCTGAATATGCTGGCCCTCTTAGATTATGTCTTATTTTGAGCCATACTTTTAGAGTGAATTCCAACACTAACTCAGTCTTTGGGGCTGTAGATCCAAGCTTCTTCAAGATCTACATGTATCTGAATATTATACTCTCTGGCAGAATGTTGCAAGTGACCTCATAACTATGACTCCAGCTTTGCTATAATGCACAGGTTAATTATATCTTTGTGACCATGCCAAAAGTGTGGCTTCATTGCCCAAGGGATTGTTTATCTCTGGTGATTAAATTAAGTATCCATCTACATTTCTGAGAAATGCTCCAGCACTATTTTGAGCCTTCCTAATCTAGCTAGATTAATCCTCTTTTGTACAAACCATCAGTATTTCCATAGGATAGTTTCCATATGGATCGTTCCCATGTTAACATATTAAAACAGTATTTAGGATGAAATATTTAGCCTAAATGGAGAGGCATTAAAAACAAAGACCAGCTGTTGTGTCTATGTACTTGGTAAAAAAAAAAAAAAAAAAAACAGCTGGAATCAATATAGCATTTGGACACATGGCTGAAGATGTGTTTTGTGTGAGGAATGTGCCCTTGAGGGAAATGAACCTTTGCATTTGTGTGCAACTGAAGTGGAAAATTGGGGAGAACCTTGAAAGCCAGGGACTATCTTCAGTGACATTACATGAGTGAAGAGTGAAAGCTTTAAACATTATTGATTATAAGACAGCTATGATAAAACATAGCATTTTAATTAAATCCTGCATGCTGGCAGTGAAGGCCCAGTCCCAACTATGTGCTAAACTTTAGGAACTGAGTATTAGTAGAACCTCTTAGGGTATCTAAGTGGCCTGCACATATTAGATCTGTGCTATCCAAGATGGTAGCACTAGCCATTCATGACTATTTAAATTTAAATTAATTTGAATAAAATACAGTTTCATATTCAGTTCCTGGTCTCACTAGGCACATTTCAAGAGCACAGTAGTCACATGTGATTAGTTGCCACTGTATTGAATGGTACAGATATAGAACATTTCCATTGTTGCAGAAAGTTTCTTTAGACAACACTGTAGTACACGTTCAATAAATACATGTTGAATGAATGAACGAATGAATGGCCAAAATTTGAAAGGGGAGAAAATATACTGCTCTTGTAAAAAGTTGAACCAGTCCTCTTTAAAGAAGACATGATATGGGGCGCCTAGGCGCCTCAGTCGATTAAGCATCCAGCTTGGGCTCAGGTCATGATCTCACTGTTCGTGAGTTCGAGCTCCACATCCAGCTCTCTTCTGTCAGCACTTTGGATCTTCTGTCTTCCCCTCTCCTTCCTCTTCTCCCTCCCCCTCCCATATGCAGACTCTCTCTGTCTCTCAAAAATAAGTATTTTTTATAAAGCATAAGGCTTTAAGAAAAAAGACATAGTATTTATTTGGGGATAGTGGGGAGTGATAAAGGGATAGAATGACCTTTTAAGATTTGCAATGTCCAATTCCATTGGCATAACTTAGATTTCTGTGACAAACTCCTCCTCTAAAACCTTCAGTAAAGTCTATTTTGTTCATGAAGACTTGTGTGGGTGGAGATTTTTGAGGAGCTCAGCAAAGGGGCTTTATTTCCTAGGGAGGTCAGCATGGTATATAACAGAGACCAGACATAAGGAAGAAGGAACAAGAAATAGAGGATATCATATGTCCATCAAGAACAGACAGGACCCTTAGGGACAGATCTGAAATTCCATAGGCCAGGAAACCAGGCTCAAGTCAATTTTACCTCTAGTTAAAGTAACCTGGCTGATGATGTCTAGGTTGCACTTTAATATACTCTACCGATACTGTGTCAGGAGTTGGCAGGCCAACTCTGGCCTACCGTCTGTATTTGTAAAGCCTACCAGCTAAGAATGGTTTGTACACTTTTCAGTGATTGTTAAAAAAAAATCAAAAGAATAATACGAACACATGACACATGAAAATTGTATCTAATTCAAATTTCAGCATTCATGAAAAATTTTGTTAGAACACAGCCACCTCATTCATTTATGTATCGTCTATTGCTGATCTTGTGCTACAATGGCAGAGTTGAGTGTTTGCAACAGATACCAAATGGTCTGCAAAGCTAAAAATATTTATGCTCTGGCTTTTTATAGAAAAAGTTTGCCAATCTCTGTACTATATCATCAGTATAGTGAGAGAAGGGATCTACATATCAGATATTACAAAACATTCAGGCCAGGAATGGGTTTCACTGAAACATGGCTGCCTCATGGGGAACCATAACAAAAGAGGTTTTAGAAAATTAGGGATAATGAGAGGAGTAGAGAATTACTTAACAGGAAGAAAACCTCTACATCAAATATAAACCGCTACATTTTTATTGCTGATGATAGCAGGAAATTGGGCAGATAAAAAGAAAACTGTTCGACCTAAAGCAATCAGTCATCTAACCTTTCTGAGGATCAGTTCACCATCAGGCACGTGTCCATCTGTGATACAGAATAGTCCAGCACCAGATGGTTCAACAAATGCCTATTTAGTGCCTCCTATAGGAAGACCCTGTGCTAAAGTAAATGTGGAGTAAGGATGGGAACCCTAAATTTTGGCCCTTATTCTCCAAAAAATACATAATATCCTAGGGGAGATAAGGAAAGATATTGGATCATTGGTTATAAATGTGGCAAATGAGAAATTTTGGAAATAAGTTTTAGAACCATTCAGAAAGAGATGAGCTAAAATCATCAGAAGTCAAGAAAGACATCCTAAGAAGGAAGGAAGGAATTGGGTTGGAGCTTGAAGGCTGAGGGGGAGGGGAGGGAAGAAAGGGATTTCCAGATAGGGAAATGGACAAGCCATGGCTGGGCATTAGGTGGGAGAAAGATGACCTCTTTTGATTTCTCCAAAAGAGAAGAGATCAGCTAGGCTGAAGCAGGTGAATATGATGAGAAGCTGGAGATAAAGAGAGTAGGGAAAGGACAGGGATCTGGGAGGTTTTTGAAAGCCAGGATAAGGGGTTTCCCAGATTGACAATGAGAAACACAGTGTGTTTGTATAAAGAAAAGGGGTAAGAATTTGGTATTTGTCAAAGCAACAGCACAGGAAAAAGTTATGTGAGCACAAAGAAATCAGACAAGTTGGATGACATTCCAGTAAGAAAGAGAAGAGCAGTAAGAAAAAGTGTACACCTTAGACCTTACAAGATAGGAAAGATATTATCCTAACAGACACATCATCTAGAGCTTCCAAGGACAAAATATAACAAGAGTCCAAGAATAAAGTTGGAAATTGTGCAACCAGCTCTGTGAATTTAGGCACATTATGGAGTAACCAACTGCTGGCCATACAGCTATTGGCTTTATTTGCACAAAGATCTGGTGAACTTCTTTGAAAAGATCTTTGAAAAGGCAATAAGCATTGGCACAGACAACTGGCTCCTTAAAAAGTGCCCTAAACAACTGAGGAAACACAGATGTCCCTTGCTTTTCTGAACAAAGAATCAGAATAAAGAAAAGAAAGTCGTTCAAGAGGTCAGAGATTCAGAGAACATTTGCTAACGCTATAAAGCCTGAATGGAAGAGAGACATTTTGAGTAGAGCCCTGAGTAATGTTATTATCTCCTGACACAGCCTTTCCAGAACTTCTCTCCAAATTCCTGGAGAGAAGGCAGTAGAAAAAGTGTAATGATCCATAGTGAATCAAATAAAATGTCTTTACTATTGGTGACACTGCTGAAAATACACCACATAGTTACCATCTTTTTTTTTTCTTTTTTAATGTTTATTTCTTTTTGAGAGAGAGAGAGAGAGACAGAGATAGAGCATGAGTGGAGGAGGGACAGAGAGTGAGGGGGAAACACAGAATCCAAAGCAGGCTCCAGGCTGTGAGCTGTCAGCACAGAGCCCTATGTGGGGCTCAAACTCACTAACTATGAGATCATGACCTGAGCTGAAGTTGGATGCTTAACCGACTGAGCCACCCAGGTGCCCCCATCTTTTTTTTTTTTTCAAACTTCTTTCTTGACCATTTCAGTGTGGCAACAACGAGAGTGAACTAGTGGTCACAACAGTGACCTCTGCAGCTAATAGTGAGCATATCCCCCTTGATAATGCTGAGAAACAATGAACAGAGCCACCGATCTTGGAGAATACCATCATAAGGGATGCTCAGTGCACATATGAAAGTCCATGACCCCTTGTCTGTGCTGATGATAAAAGGAACCAAAGGACTTCCATTGCAGAGACTGCACTAAAATGGCTACTGGCAGTTGCTACTATCTTTATATTGCCCGTAAGTACCAAGATTTTTATAATTTTGATTGGTGACCAACCCTAAAAATCTTGACTCTTACAATAAAATAAAATTATTTTTAATAAACTGAACAATAATAATTTTGTTAGTTTTACAGGTAGCTGTAGCATTGTGTATGTTTTTTTTACTAGGAGTCACTGATTCCCAGTGGTGATGCATTGAAGAAGACTTTTACTGCCACATCAGTGAGCCCTGATCTGAGCAGATTAGATGGGCTTAGAATGAATAACTGAAAGGCAAGGTGTATCTAACCTGGAGGTTCTTGTCAACAGTGAACATAAACATACTTATTGTTTGCATGAGAATAAACTGACTGGAAAAAAATAAATAAGTAAAAACTATTGCATGATTAAGATGGCTTCTTGTAGATGTGAAATTGAACATACCTCATTACCAGATTGACCTTGCACACTTGAGAAAGGGTCTTGTTAAAAAACAAAAAGTTAACAAACACTTCAAACCACTATTTCTTGGTAAACAGAATTCATTGTTTCTATGTATAAGTGAATTTAGTGTGGACGGTGAGAAGACATAGACTACATGGTTTTATGTTTACACATATCCAATATATTACGGATATCCCAAACATCTAAATCTGTTGTTAGTTAAGTCACAACTACATGAGTGACAAGAATAAACAGGAATTGATGGCACTGAAATTGAAATGTGTTCCTAGACTAACTTCTGTAGAATAGAGTGGTTGCACTACTAAATAAACTAAATTCTATAAAGAATAAGGGTATAATTATCTAATTTCACATGATTTATTTCTGCCAAAAGTGAGGGAAGGTGGATGGATAAACTTAAAAATAAAATGTAACCATGCAACCGGTTTCTTGTAAAAACTCTTCCATTTTCCATAAAAAAAATAACTTCTGGATTAAGTTTTTCCCACTACATTTTGATGTAATTCTTAGGCAATTAGAATTAGATTATAAAAACTCTAGGAAACTCTCCCAAAAATAAATAAAAAACAAAACTTCAAAAGAAACCACAAATTGCTAGCTCAGAAAAAATTATCTGTGCATCTTTCTGATGAAAATAAAACACATTTAAATATCCAGTTTATTTAAAAGGTTATTTTAAAATCATGAAGTTCAAGGCAGTTCCTGCAGTGAATACTAATAAGTGGTGAATAGTTTTTCTAGTGCTTAATCCAACTCCATAAATTCAACAATGGTGCAATGTCAAAATAAAGGAATATTTTACTTGTCTACTGGGAGCACCACTTCCTGAACCTTAATTAGAGGGTGATGCATAAAACATTTTTTGTTAACTAACCTAACATATTTGGAGTTGAGATACTGTCCAGGGAATATACATTCAAGTGAAAAGAACTTATTTTGGGTAATGATTATTTTTGATAATTAAATGCCTCTCCCTTCTCTGCTTAAAATTGAATTACTCTGAGACAAATGCTCTTTTAAAGCAGAAAATCAGGAAAATGAAGGTAAAGACAGTAAAGTCCACTGTTTGTGGGGTGAAGATATACTTGTAGGTGGAATTTTAACCTAAAATGTATTTAATGCTCACTTTGGCCAGGAAAAACTAAAAAAGAAAAAAGGAGCACCATCTTTCCTTTCAAGTAACAAGTGTTTTGAACACATGTGGCACAATTGCCGAACACACTCTAGATCTGCATAGGACAATGTAGTGATCTGGCCAGCCAGGGTGATGGCCTTCTGCACAGCCTGGGAGCCTCCCCTCCTACGGCTCTGGGAGAGCTGTGTCTGTAAGCCCAGAAGGCGCCATCTTTGAGCATCAGTATGACAGTTATACACCCTAACATAAAGCTTTGTTCTTTTGGGGGAACAAGTTATTTTTATTTAGTTGAACTAATTGAGATTTTCTTCTACTGTTCAGGGGCTGAATCAAATATTATGGAGCCAAGAGCTCATACAAAATTAGGTTTGAAAGTAAACATTGCTTCGAGTAAGGGAAAATACCACATAAAACACAAATTTTTAAAAATTAATACCAACATTCCCAAATCCAAAAGAAAAGCATATTTCTTATCATTAAATGTGTAACACTTACCTGTAATACCTTTTCCTACATTTTTGGTTGTATGTTCTTTGATCACTTCTTTATATGAAAATTATTTTTTTAGGGGCGCCTGGGTGGTGCAGTCGGTTAAGCGTCCGACTTCAGCCAGGTCACGATCTCGCGGTCCGTGAGTTCGAGCCCCGCGTCAGGCTCTGGGCTGATGGCTCAGAGCCTGGAGCCTGTTTCCGATTCTGTGTCTCCCTCTCTCTCTGCCCCTCCCCCGTTCATGCTCTGTCTCTCTCTGTCCCCCCAAAAATAAATAAACGTTGAAAAAAAAAATTAAAAAAAAAAAAAAAGAAAATTATTTTTTTAATTCAACTTTCTGTAGAAAAATTAGAAATAATTCACTCTTTATTCTGGCATCATTCTTTGAACCTTTAAAAAAATTATAGTTTAGAAAAGCTTTTTCTAACTATACAACCCGTTGTTAACGGCCTATATATTTGTAGAAAATTTCTAGCAAATTTCTTCCATATATGTGCTGTGGGATTTTAGGGCATTTCAAAATTTTTTTATGCAGTGAGTGACAATCTTAAATATTATTTGAACTGATAACACTCAGTTATTTGGGTCATTTTGTCTGGAACCACCAGACTATGTCAGGACAGCCTGTATCAAAATTGCTAAGACTACATCTGATATGTCAGGATGAGTAAAATATGTAATTCATGTACAGATATCCTCACTAATCTGCTTAGGTTTGTACTTTCGAACATAGGAATTCAATTACCTTTTATTTTGTATAATTCTCATCAAAAAAATGAAAAAAAGTGTGTGTTGCTTTTATAACTATATGTGCTATTTGTTGCCTACATTCCTGACCAGAAAGAACTTTTTTGGCAAGGTATCAGTGAGAACTGAATCCTCTGTATGCCCTGTTACACAGTGATGATAGGAAAAATTTTCCACAGAGTAGCTTATGGCTCTGTATATCACAAACCTTGTTAATTTTTGATTCTGTGCCCATCTGATTCAATGGCATCTGCAGTAGGACATGTTTATAGCATGATTCCACCTCTGGTCCTGCATCATTGTGCTGTGATGCAGTGAATCAGCACAGTGGGAAGTAGGAGTGTTCTCGGGGCCCATCCCACACCAAGCCGGCTAGCAGTAACTTTCCCACACAAAGAAGTGACTGCCAACCACACAAATATTTCTCAAACTAAATGTATCCCCAATTCAGCTTCCCCTTAGCCATATTTTAGCCCTTCACCCACCTGATACATTTGACACAAGAGAAAGAGTGACAGAGAGTATGTCAGGAGAGAAAGAGACAGCAGTCTTGGTCAGCCATATGGTTATTTTTATACAAATATATGATATGGTAGCACAGTGCTATGGCCCCTACCCATCACCTTGAAAGAGGGGTGTGCAAATGAAAGGCCCTGAAGCTTAACACTTGTGACTAAATTTGCCTCTGCAATTATTGGACGATCCAACCAGAGCCCTCTTGGTTCTCTAGAAAGAGACTTATTAGTCAGTCTCTCTTCAAGCCTGAGTGAAGTTGAGCCTAAATCTGAAGAGCTTTCTCCTAAGGTGTTCTAAGCTAACATCCACTTGTACTTCTATTCAGAGTTAGTGTGGGACCAACCCTGAAAGAGTAAACATCATTTTAGTAACCTGAAATTGAGAATGCCAACTGGGGGGAGGGCAGATAAAGTTAGAGCATTACTGTTCTTGACCAAAGTAGAAAAAGTTCTTGCACTCTATGCATTTTCTGACCAGTTATTTTAGTGTCTCTAGCCTTTCACATGACAGAGAAATAAACTTTCATGTTGTTTAAGCCACTGTAACTGGGGCTTCATCTAGTAGTTGCAGCCCAAACTATTCTTATAAGTACCACACACTAACTGATTGTGCCACTGGAGCCGTGCTAGCCCAGACTATTCTTAACGGAGACAAGGTAGTATCAGGATTACCTAGAGAGATTTCCCGAGTTATTCCTTCCTCTGTTCTGCTGTCTTCCAGTGCAGGACAATTTGCTTAATAATTTAGTAATAAACAGTTTATTATTTCCAGTGATTCTATGGGATGGATCGGCTCAACTGGGAGGTTCTGTCCACACAGTGTCATTTGGGATTACAGGGGTGGCTGCATGAGCTGGGTACTCAGCTGGGGCTGGAACACCCAGGAACACCCAAGATGCCTTCACTAAGTGTCCCACATCTCAGCCGAGCGCTGGCTGGGTCTCACCAGGTGTTCTGTCATTATTCAGTACTGTAGCCTAAGTTTCTTTTATATAGTATCTAGATCCCATCAGAGCAAAGCAGAAATTTCCAGGCCTCATAGAGCCTATGCCTGGAGCCAGTCCAGCCTTGTTCCCCCCACATTGTGCTGGGCACAGGAAGTCACTAGGCCAGCACAGATGTAAAGGCAGCGGAAACAGATTCTACCTCTTGACAGGACAAGTGGTCTGGAGGTAGAGGGATAGAAAATGTGTTGGTAGCCATTTTTGTAGACAGTCTACATGCAAAGAGATGGATAGAGAAGTAAGATAACTCCTAAAAGGACAAAAGAGTAGGATGGAGTAGGAACTCAGGCGTTTTCTCTTTTGGCACATAGAACGCAATGCCTCTGTCAGGTTTCAGCCAGTCTGTCTATTCAGTCACTTCACCCATTTAATCACTTGACCCCATAGAAAACTGATACTGCTGGGAAGAGGGATGCTCCATGCTTTCTTAGACTGGGAACTCAGGATGGAGCAGCCTGTGGGGACCATGTTCTAAGATCTAGCTTTCATAGTACAAGTCCCCACACTAAAGTTTTTCAGCATATGCTGAGCTGAGCTGATTCACTGAAACAAACACATTACACACAAATACACGTACATGTGACAATCGGATTGTTAGTTTATTAATTTGAAATTGGAAATAGCTGCTAAGTATTACAGAATATTGTGTCTTCTGATCTGTACATTTTTTCCTAGAAGTTGGACAATGTCCTTGGAAAGCCAAATCAGTTCTGGAGGTTGCATTCTGATTAGAATCAGAATGGAGGAGTTAGATTATCTTAATATAATGTCCTCTTCTATGAGGCTTGAAGGAAGTGCCTGCTAAGTGGGCAGTTAGCTAGAATGCTGGTCCCCTGGCTAAATCAAATCTGTAATCTGTTTATGCGCAACCTTTGAGCTAAGAATGAAAGTGTCATAAAGAAAAACAAAGAAATACACAACAGAGACCATATGTGACCAGCAAAGCTTAAGATATTTACTATCTGGCCTTTTACAGAAAAAGCATACTGAGCCTTGAGCTAGATAGTGAATTACTTGGCAGAAGGTATTCTCTATTTCTCCTAGAACAGTGTTTACAAAATGCATGTCACAGTCCAATATGGGGCTGTGAAACTAAGTTACTGGGTAGAAATCTGTATGTTGTGGGCTGAATTGTGTACTCTAAAATTCATTTGCTAAAGTCCTAACCCCCAGTACCTCACAATGTGATTGCATTTGGGGTCAGGACTTTCAAAGAGGTAATTAAGTTAGTATGAGACCAGTAGGGTTGGTCCCAACCCAATATGGTCAGGGTCCTTATAAGAGGAAATTTGGATACAGACACATACAGAGGAAAGACCGTGTGAAGACGCAGGGAGAAGATAGTCATCTACAAGCCAGGAGAAAGGCCTCAGAGGAAATCAGCCCTGCTGATGCCTCCATCTGAGACTTTTAGCCTTCAGAGCTGTGAGAAAACAGATTTCTGCTGTTCTAGCCACCAAGTCTGTGATACTTTGTTATGGCAGCCCTGGCAAACTAATGCACAGGAATTTTAGAAATATGCAATAGACTGAATGAAAAGTGTCAAGGAGCAATGTATATTGAAAGAGTGAATATTGGGGCGCCTGGGTGGCGCAGTCGGTTAAGCGTCCGACTTCAGCCAGGTCACGATCTCGCGGTCTGTGAGTTCGAGCCCCGCGTCGGGCTCTGGGCTGATGGCTCAGAGCCTGGAGCCTGTTTCCGATTCTGTGTCTCCCTCTCTCTCTGCCCCTCCCCCGTTCATGCTCTGTCTCTCTCTGTCCCAAAAATAAATAAACGTTGAAAAAAAAAAAAAAAAGAAAGAGTGAATATTGTTTAATATGGTTTTATTATAATTATATGGTGTGGGGGGTTGTGGGTTGATATGTATTTCTCAATGTAGCACATGGTCAAAAAGTTTGGGAGCTACTGCCTTAGAATATAGTTAGGTACTCAGTGTGTTTGCTAAGCAATAATTTGTATCATCCTACCAGGGTCCTATCTGGGACTCACTGATATTTCTGCTCTTTGTCTTTCTTTTTCTGTGAGGACTTGTCTCTTTCTTTTCTTCTAGTATCGTGTTGTGATCACTTAGGCTATGATCTTTCATGCTGTCACATCCCCTAAGTCTACCTTAAATCACTATTCTTCACAAGGTCTTATTGCTTCTTGATTTGTGTGGCTTCTGATCATTTTCAGAACATCTCCAAATGGCTAATTTCACTCATTATTTGGGGTATATCAGACATCTGTTTTTTTCATCTGACCAGCATGGCTATTGACAAGTGGCAGTAGGCCCCCAACTTTTCTTTTGGGGAACCATCTCTCCATACTCCACGTGGTTCTGATGGGCTGTTCTGTAGGGTGGATGTGTGACCCAGACTGGCCGAGGTCTTCCCTGATATTTGACATATGGTTTTTAGTTGTAAGGATTATGGGGACCCAGAGTTGTTTCTCCTTCAGCAGGGAAGACACTCTGTGAAATGAAGCCAGACACAGACTCAAGCAGAGAGTTGGAGAGAAAGAGCCCTACCATCATGGCTGGAGTCCCAAGACCCAGCCATGCCTAACATGTTAACTTCAGTTCTTCAATCAGTATTCTGTTATCACTGCTTGACTTTAACAAGATGGGCTGGTCCTATTTGCTTCACATCCAGGTTATCCTTGGGCTATAGTTGGCTACAAGCACTGGTTATATGCGCTGATAATAAACACCAGGTTACCCAACGAGGAGCACTGGTGTGACGATAAACGTAGGTTTAAGGAAAGATGATGGAATCTGGATTCAGTACTGAGTGAATTCGATTATGTACACTATGCAAGTGGAAAGGAGACATGTAAACTAGGGAAGATGACCATAAACAAATAGTGTTAAATGAATGAAGACCATGTATGGGAGGTCCTCCTGCACAGCTAACAACTGGACCGAACCAACTGAAACGAGACGGCACATTAAAAATCTTTCAGATTTATGATGTTTTGGTTATAGGAGGAAATTGTTGTAATAATTGAGTAAAAATAAAGACTCCTTTAATTACTCTCATTTTTAGATTTAATTACTTCTAAAAAAAACCCACGAAAATTATGGAAACAAAAGTGTAGCTTCAAAATCAAGTTTTAATGAGCTATTCTAGAATAGAAGGTAAAATTAGATATAGTAGTCACCCATGTGTCTGTAAGGATCTGCCATTCACCTACGTACATGTCTTCCTGTGGGCTTTGATTCCTGAATAGAACAGATCCCCAGAAGCATATATTTTTTGACAACACTAAATAAATTACCATGATAAAAAACATCTCTGTAGCTCATGGACTTTGAAACATTAAGAAAGTACAATAACTTGATGAAACCCACCCCACTTCTAGTGCACTAAAAAATTACACCTAGAGTGAAATACAGAAGAGGAATAGGGGGCCTCACGTATGGAGAGCTTCCAGAATGTTGTATAGCATACCTGGCCAGCTGAGAAGTTATTAGTGATGCAAGACAATAAACAGGCTTAACTCCATACACTTAATGAGAGAGCACAAAATTGCACACGCTTTCATTGACCACAGTTTAAAATAGTCACCCCTGTCTCCATCACTTATTTCCAACTTTCTTCTCTGTTTTCCTTCTGTAAAAATCTCCATAGAGCCTCTAACACCTCTGATCTCCATTTTCTCAGTTTTATTTCTTCTTTTTGGGCTCCCTGTGCTTCAATTGGTTTTTATAAGATTTCTGCTGAAGTATTCTCCTTTTCAAGTGGCTTGCCTGCTCCCGTAAGAGTCCTTAAAATCATACTTACTACTACAAGTCCACTTGCCCCAACTTACGATTTTTTTCTTTAGTAACTCTCTATACTCATTCACTGGTCCTATTCCATTTCTACTATCTCTCAATTTCAGCTATTTTTGCCCACATTTTTTTGGCATATAGATTACTTAAAGAGCTCACCCAAAACTTCCAGAATGTCAGAGCCAAAGGATGTGTTTTAGTGTTTGTTTGACCTTTCTTTGAGACTATTCTCCCTCTCAGCTTTCCATATAATGTTTTCCACTGTTGTTCCTATTTCTTCGGGTGGTCATTCATTTTCTGTTCTCCAGGACTTCCTGAGCCATCTCATCCCAGCCACTGTGCTGTCCAATGGTGAATTTAATCACCTGGGTGTTTCACCACCTCAAACCCAGTGTCCAAAAGCAGCCTCATTATTTCCCCTATTTCAGTTAATTGCATCCACCAACAAAACCAGAAAATGTGGGTGTTACCCTTCGCTTCCTCTCCTCAACAGCTAATGAGGCCTCTCCATGGCCATGACCCTGGTTCTAGCCCTTATCAACCCTGAATTAACTTTCTAATTGGTCTCCGCCTCTACTCCCCAGATCACCCTTCCCCACAGCCCGTCTCACTGCCAACTCTGTGATTTTAAAAATGCAAACATGACACTTTGACATTCTTGCTTTAAATCTTTCAGTGCCTTCTAGTATCTACAGCAGTGCTTCTCCAACCGCAGTGTAGCTCTGAATCATGCAGGGGTTTGTTTAAAATGGGATTTGGACTGGGGTTGGGGTGCGGCAGGCTCCGTGTGTTGCTGCTGCTCCTTGGATCACACTTTGAGTAGCAAGAGTTCTATGTTCGTGTCCAAATCCCATAGCCCCTGATAGTCTGGTCCCTGTTTACCATCACACCTATAATTCCTGACATTGCCAGGAAACACCCGTGATGCTACAGTCACTCCAAACCTTCATTCCACCTTGATCCACTGACCCTCACGGTTTTCTAGCCACATTTCTCATTTCTTTTGTAGGCCAATGAAATAAGCACCAGCTGGGGATTAGTCAATATTCAAAAGATAAAAATCAAATAAAATTTCCATAATAGCAGGGAAATACATGTTTTACAAGCTCTTTAGTGTGAAATGGTTCAATAATATCACATTTGTTTCACATTTCTTAACAATTCACCTTTGGGTCTTTACCATGGTAATCTTTTTTTCTTAATGAAAATCTCACTAAAATTTTCATGAAGCCAGCTGTGAGAGAACAGAACTATATTAAGAGTCTTATGAAAAATATATTATACATCTTACTCTAGATATAGTCTTTTAATATTTTCATCAGATTATCAATTGCTTATCTTCATTCTAGCTTTATAGCTTTTTCTTTTATCATTAGTAGTGGCTAATAAAAAGGTAGATTAAAATACATTTGGCTATTTGATCAGGGTTGAACATAATTTCCTGCACCACAGACACGGGGAAGTAATGTTTGTGTGAGAGAAGATCAACCTTCTCTTTCTTAGAGCCCAGAAAAGGTATTATCATAGGAAGAAGAATCTCTCATAATGTGGTTGAGCCATTAGGTTCAGCCTCATCTCCTGCCGCTTCCAGCAGCACAGACCGACATCTTATTAATCATGGAAACTGCTGAGCTATTTCGTTTCTGTACTTTTGCATATGCTATTTGCTTTGCTTAAAACTCCCTTTCTCACTCCCATAGCTAAGTCTCCCTTTCAGAATTAGGTCAAATGGCACCTGGATTAGGAAGCCTGAAATGATTACCTCAGCTTAGCTAGCTTCTGATTGAGTTACTTACAATAACCACTTGTTTGTCCTGCTGAAAACTCTGATTTATTTGTGCAACCCCCATCCCCACCCCATTAGAGATGGAGATATAAGGAGAGATGGGGTCCTTATATCTCCTGTACCTGGCTGGCACGTGTTCACCTAGAAGATGCTTGTGGTAGGCAGAATAATGCCCTCCTCCTCTCAAAGATGTCCACGTCCCAATCCCCTGAACCTGTGAATGTGTTGCTTTATATTGGCAAAGGGGAATTTGCAAATGAAATTAATGATCATGAAATGGAGAATATTTTTTAGATTATTATGAGTGGGCCCAATGTAATCACATTTTAAGAAGGAAGAAGGGTCAGAATCAAAGGAGATGTCAAGTGAAAGCAGAGGCCAAGTGATGTAGCCCTGAGCTAAGGCATGCAGGCAGCTTCTAGAAGCTGGAAAAGGCAAGGAAATGGATTTTCTCCTAGAGCCAACAACAGAAAGGAATGCACTCCTACCAACACCTTGATTTTAGCCTATGATAACCCATTTTGGACTTCCGACCTCCTAAACCCCAAGGTACATTTGTCCTCTTTTAAGCCACTAAGTTTGGGTAATTTGCAGTAACAGCAGCAGTAGGAAACTAATACGGTGCTTTATTAATATTCTTTTACAGAATGCATGAATTAAAAAGTGCCTCAGGGTCTTCTTCTCGGTCCTTGCATTCTTTCCATCCGCTCTTTCTCCCTGAGAAGGCTGCAGGTAATGGCCCCTAGGAACTAACCAAGGGTCCTTTTTACACCCAGGACTTGTGCTGGCCCAGCTGGGTCAGGGGCTCCCTGCTGTATCACTCCACCAAAATGCAAAGTCATGCTTAATTACTTTCTACCACCTATTGGTGCAAGATCCTGTGGTTGGTGCTATGCAAAATCTTACTTGGTCTATAGCTTACTTACTTTTAAATTCCCTAGAACCCTTGGACAATGAATACTGCTATAAGGTAAATTCAAACACAACACCTCTGGTTATCCGCTTCTGCCCTTCCCCAGGTCTCCCCATGCTCCCTGCCTGCCCTGAAGGTGCAGGAATGCCTACCTCCTTTGAGATAGCATGTTTCCTGACCCACTTAGGTAACTTTCCAAAATATTGCAGTTTCCCCTTCCCCAGGCCTTCATTTCCAATTTAACATATGTAAACATATGCTGAAAAAGGCTTTTTAAAAGGTAAATTTCCTTTTCACCATTATCCTCACAGGTCTTTTTTTTTTTTTTTTTTACAGCCAAGTTAGTTAGCATATAGTACAACAATGATTTCAGGAGCAGATTCCAGTGATTCATCCCCTATGTATAACACCCAGCTCACAGGTCTTTGTAAACAACTATGGTGACTACTCTCACTATGGTAAAATTCAAGTCTACTCTGTAACTTGTACTCAGCTGTCAGGCCTCTAGGTGTCGCCACCACCCAAGTCCTGCTGAAAGGTGCCTGGCCCTGTATATATACATACTAAGCATGTAGTAGTTTTTCAAGATGATCTAGGGAAAAAACCCCACAAAACGTGTGTGTGTGTGTGTGTGTGTGTGTCTGTGTGTGTGTGTCTGTGTGTATGTATGTATATTTCATTCTAGCTCTAGTTTTCTGTGCAGAATTCAAACTAAGAGAATAAATGATACATGTGGCTACTTTTTAATTTTATTCTTTTGCTCTATTTGCCACAGCAGCACTGGAACATGCTGGATTTTGTCTGAATCTCAGGATATTTATTACAGGTGCACCCAGTTCCATAAACACACAAAGAAATTGTTTTTCTTGTACAACATTGTTTTAATGTTTTCCCTTCCTTTAGATTTGCATACAGTTTTGGAGACTCCTGTGACTTGATTTGACTTTCAAAGTGAGTGGAAGGCAGGGCAGAAAGCACATGGAAGAGTGGATGCATTTAGAGTTCTGGAAATACTCTGAAAGCTCACTAGTCACTAATACTCGGTTCTTCCCCATTCTGAAATTTTGCAACTTATAAATGTAAATGTATGGTATTTTAAATTTGAAATAAGAATTCTGGGAAGGAGAATTTAGAAGGGTTCAGAAAGATTGAAACCCTGCCCTCCAGTACTGTTTCTTTCTGATTTTATAGTTTTTTTCCTCCATATTGCCAGAATCCAGATTTATCTGTCTTGACAGACTTTTACAGAAATTGTCCGTTCAGTTCTGTGTTTTCTTTTTTTTAAATTTTATTTATTTTTGAGAGAGACAGAATGTGAGCAGGGGAGAGGCAGGGAGAGGGGGAGACACAGAATCTGAAGCAGGCTCCAGGCTCTCAGCTGTCAGCACAGAGCCCAATGTGGGGCTCGAACCCATGGACTGCGACACCATTACATGAGCTGAAGTCAGATGGTTAACCGACTGAGCCACCCAGGGGCCCCCCACATTTCCTCCTTATGCCAGAATCACCTCCTCTGTTCATGTGCCCTTATTTGTGCCATGGGACTGCCACCACTTCTGCTATTCTATTTGTGGCTCTCTCCCTACAATTCTTGTTCCTGACTTTGTAATGATTGCAGTTTACTTTTGATGCCTGCTAGAGGTCACAGTTCATAGGCTAGGCCAAGACTTAAATCGAATCACTGGAAAGAACATTCTGTCTAAAGATACTTCTTGCCTCTTGTTTCTTTAGGCTAAGATTTAGTAGGACTAAAAATTGAGACAAATCTGCACTGAGATATATATGGATGGATGTGTATACATATAAAAAAACCACACACACACACACACACACACACACACACACACACACACACACAAAGAAAAGGAGAGGTTTCCAAATCTTGCATTTAATATTTATATAGGCATTTTCTGAAAGCTTTGAATCTAACCGAAGCTACCGGTTAGGCAAAGAACTTTGACTATAATGAACGTTATTGTAAGACAAGAGAACATGCTGTTTTTATCATCCACCCACTTGCTCTCCCCAAGAAAAATACTGAACAGCAGTTAGCTCATTTCATGGGCTATATCTAGTTACTGCTAAACTGGCAGACTTCTGCCAGGCTTCTAAAAGCAATTCGTATTGATTTCTGACTTTGAGGCTAAAATTAATAAGGAGCCCAGGAAGGCCAGGGTTTTTTCTTGAACAGAGAAACAACCCAAAGGTTATGTTAGGGATTTAAAAAAAAAAAAAAAAGTATGTATATAAAAGAACATCAATCACATTGGAAAAATGGGTAGTTATAATAAAAGTGTGTTTTTGGTATGTTTTTATTGCCAGCAGTGACCCTTCCATTTGCCTATTAGAGAGATTAGAATGTTTTGTTAACTAATGCTTTTGTAAAATAATAGTCCCAAACCTCTCTGGCATATGTATTCATGAATGACAACATCGGGTTTGTGGGGTGAGTGTAATTACTTCCTAGAACTAAGACCAATGTTACTAATGATTTACAGACATTTGTAAATTCTGTACCATACAACCCAATAATTAAAAGGGTTTAGAGTCTCTCTAGTGTGGCTCCTGATCGCTGCAGAAATTCTTTCTACAGGTGGGCTTGGTGGCAATACAATGACATCAACACTGTAAGCTCCTAATATGACAGAGCCACACTGGAAGCTGCTTTTATATTCCCAGCCAAGTCCAGAACGGTGTTGGTACTCTGAATACCTATTCATTATTCTTGATTTAGTATATATGTCTCGACACACAAATCCCTCAAATACTGATGAGAAAATCAACACAGAAAACAGGGGCCAGCCAACATTCCAGCAGCAAGACTGGAGATGCAGGTAAGGAACAGTGTCCTGGACCAGCTGTCTTTTGAAGCCAATTACTTTCTCAGAAAAATTAATTTTTCTTTCACTTCCAGCTCACGTAAAAGTTAATAAAGGAAGGATATCTGGCAGGATCATCTATCTGTCCATCTACCCACCCGCTTAATCACTAGCCACCATGAAATGAGTCTAGGAATGTACATAACCATTGGATTTAATTGGACCTGGCATGTACTATTTCCTAATAACCTTCTGCCTTGTCTCCCATTAGAAGTGAGATCTTTTAGGGTGAGTGAATAGGTCAGACCTTACAGAAAAGTTTTTCAATTTTCTGTTTGCCACAGGAGTAAATTAAAAGCAAAAAGAGAAAGAGCCAATAGCTAGCTATGTGCTTTAGGGGAGTACTGGGTTCTGGGTATTTATTGTTGAGGAATTAAAGAGAAATTCTACTTCGAGGCTAAGACCAATATTCTAAACACAGATTGGTGCATATCCTCTGATAACTGGTTACATCAAGAGTCCTTTCTAGAACGTTTAAGCACATATTTCAGCTTTATGCTTTTTTTCTTTAAATAATATTTCATTTTCAGCAGCTTTATAAAACTGAGAGCCACAAAGTAAGGATGACTAGAAGTCATGGTTACATCCTGAGATCTGCATCTTCCTGTAACATTTATATTTGTGACATGACAGCACCTTACTTAACAACTGAGTAGCCAACTTCCCACAATGAAGTTTTGGATACTTGACAGCAAGCCATCAGTATTGCTTGTAATGCAAATTTTCACTTAAACTGCCTAAACTTCACAAAACACTGATAATCCTTTTGCTCTTACTGAACATGGCTAATTCCAGATGGGAAGGCACTACGAGAATTCTTCTGATACGTGCCAGGTATCAGCTTATCATGCCTTACCTCCAAATTCACCCTCCACCACATGCTAATAGTGGACACAATTCCTTTAAGCAGGTGTCGCTCACGAGTAGGACGTGAAGCTTTCTCAGTTGGAGGGTGAGGGAGGGACACCACAGGAGGAAGGCGGCTCTCCTGTGCGGTTGCTGCATAGTGGGTCACTGGTGTGGGTCTGATAGTGCTGCCTTAACTCAAGGCACGTGGCCCCAGAGCACATGGCCCCACATCGACCCTGAGCTCTGGCCTGGCAATAACCTCCCTGCAGCCTCCTGACATGGACACGCTCCAGGTCTTCGGTCTGCAGTGGCATCTCCACTCCCTCTGCAAGCACACATGCCTCGCCATAACTCGAGGTAGCTTCCTGTTGCGTGGTGACTGTAGACTTGGGGAAACCAGTGAACCTCTGTGCCCTCTAGTGAGCTGCAAATATAACTTCTCCAAGGAGCTCTGAGGCCCAGCTTCTCTTCCGAGTTTGTCCTTCCTTGGGTATTCTCCCTAAGCCACAGGGTACGATATGCTTTCCTTGTATCTGATAGTCACTCCTTTATCACTGTTTGGTGATTCTTTATATTTAACTTACTGTTTAAATAACCATGTGGTGTTTATCTCCTGGTTGGTAATGGACTGATAAACACATTTTACTTAGCAACTGGTAACTGTCAGCAGAAAGGACACAAGGAATAGAAGTTACTAGTGATACAATAAGAAAACTAGACTTTTCAGTTCATGGCCATGTTTTTAATTACCAAATAGACTAAACACATACTAAAATAGACTAAAACACATACTAATAAGCCATGTATTTTATTTGACTGAAAGGACAGGTTTTATATAACAAATTTATTTATACAAGTTAAAAAGGACATACACTAATTCCTCTCTCTCTTTTTATAATTCCTCTCTCTTAATAAACCTGACCCAAATCAAATGGTATACAGTAAAAAAACACTGGGGCGTCTGGATGGCTCAGTGGGTTAAGCGTCCGACTTCAGCTCAGGTCTCGATCTCACAGTTTGTGAGTTCCAGCCCAGCATCAGACTCTGCTTGTCAGTGCAGAGCCTGCTTTGGATCCTCTGTCTCCTCTCTCTGCCCCTCCCCCACTCATGCTCTCTTTCTCTCTCTCTGAAAAATAAACATTAACAAAATAAATATAAAAATAAAAATAAATAAAAACACCAAGAAAAGCAACTTCCGAGATAATAAACAGTGAACATTTACAAAGAGTTACAAAGAGTACCACACTTTCATCATCATGCAAACGTAAACACTGAGTCTCATCAAACTCACACACTGGTCTTAATACAGGATTAGAGACAACGGATCTGGTTTTTATAACATCGTATTTGGGCTTAACTGGTGACTGGTGGTTATATCAGTGAGATACCCTCACTGAAACAGGAAAGTGCTATTCTCTCCTTTCTCAGATGTTTACCAGGCAAAAGATACAAGCTGACATACCAATTAAAACAACAACAACAGGGGCGCCTGGGTGGTGCAGTCGGTTAAGCGTCCGACTTCAGCCAGGTCACAATCTCGCGGTCCGGGAGTTCGAGCCCCGTGTCGGGCTCTGGGCTGATGGCTCAGAGCCTGGAGCCTGTTTCCGATTCTGTGTCTCCCTCTGTCTCTGCCCCTCCCCCGTTCATGCTCTGTCTCTCTCTGTCCCAAAAATAAATAAACGTTGAAAAAAAAATTAAAAAAAAAACACAACAAAAAAATGACTTCCTAGCACACAGAATTCTTGGGCTTTGGCTGGACAGCTTATTTGGTGACTCTTAGTTCAACACAAATCATGCAAAGGATACTCTTCCAATCAGCAAAAAATTAGAATGTAAATTAGAACTATACTGAAAATATTACCCAATAAAAGGTTATTTGCAATGAGAATGCAATAAACAGTTTTCAGCAATGGTGAAAACATTGGGGAAAAACAGACCTTCACCAACATTTGAAATCTATTTTCTGCTAAAATTACCCATTTTCAGGAAGACAGCCAATTCTTTAGGTAGACACCACTTCCACCCAAATTCCGCTATCACAACTTGTCATTTTGCCTGCATATCCATCTAATTCCAGTAGTACCTCTGTCCACCCTCCCTGTAGATGTTTATGTTTTGGGGTTCTAGAGGACTGAGTCCTTATGGAATCGTCTCAGAGGTACCCTGGTCCCCAGATGAGTTAATGATAGGGAACAAGTTTCCAGTTGTCATTCAGCAACCACCCACAAGTCTGGATGCTGTAGTCATTTCACCTGCCAAATATGTAACTGTTAAAATTCTGTTTGCCCAGTCACCTCATGATGAGGCTGGGAAATCTGTCAATATTCAGTTTATCATTTATGATTGCCATAGTGTAATAATAAACACTTACTAGGCGTGTAGCATAGTACAGTGAGGGAAGCTGCAACTGGAGTCCCTCCTGGGGAGTAAAAATATTGCTGTCGTCATCACTTCTGCTACCCATACCAGTTGGTCATATCTGTGGCCAGGAGCAGATTGTTTAAGAGTGGTTTACCACTAAAGATAGGCAGGGAGAGAAAAAACGGTAAGTCTGGTCTAGGATAACAGAATCAATGCCAAATTACTGGTCTTTTTGCCCCAGCTATTGATCTCCGAGTCATCTTTGAATCTAGTTATAGGCTGTCCCAGAGCCCAGAATCTATATTTCAACCTAGTGATGTGATCAGTACATGGAATGAAATGGACTGATAATGGAGAAAAATACTATCCCAATTTAACAGACTTGGGATAATAACATCAACAAGCTAAGTCAAATTAACATGAAAAATGTTCATCTATAATGCATCTCAGACAAATTATGGAGTTATTCCATCCATCCTCAAAGGATAAATCCTACATAGGTATGGTAGTTCAAGTGAATGACCAATAATGATTCCCAAGGCAACACACAAAGCAGCTACATGAAACACAGTTGACATCTCTTGACTTGCAAATTCTCCTACTTAACAACTGTCACCATCAATTATTTCAATAACAAATAATACAGGTTTTCTCCAAAAATTATCTTGCTAAGAGTAGAAACAAGAAAATGGTTTCAAACCCTGGGCAAAGAAAGGCAGATCTTTTTCCTTAATACTCCCATTCTGTTTTAACATTTGGCAATGAGCCCAGAAAACTTTCAAAAAGCAGATTATCCATATATTCTTATGAGCTCAAATGAGTTTTACAGATACAGACAGTTAACATTTTAGGTAAACTAGGATAAAATCCTACTGATATTCATCACCGTTTTGCAGATTATAGATGCATCAGTATGGTTCATTAAATTCCCTCTTAAGAAAAAGAAAACACACACACACACAAACCACCATGCCTTTGTTCACAGATGTGAACCAATTCAATATGAGACACCAACTTTGTAAGACAATAAACGAGCAAGAGGTTGGATACACAGAGAGATGCCCCCATATTACAACACACACAGATTACTCCTCTTCACTACGAAAGTGCTTTAAGCTAGAAGGGCAAAACAGCAAAATGAGAAAAACATTTCTCTTGGCAGAAGGATGAGAAAATTCTATTCCAAAAGATGTTCACATTTTCTTTCATTTTACAAACGAAGGAAGGAGATATTTTGCAGATTTTGTAAATTCTATTGTAAATTCAGGTAAAGAGGCTGGTACAGAACAGTACTGTCCAATAGAACTATGACGCAAGCCATACATGTAATTGAACATTTTATAGTGGCCACCTTAAGAAAAAGTGAAATTAATTTTAATATTTAATTTATCCAAATATCCAAAATATTATTTAAAAATGTAATCAATCTAAAAATATGATAGTTTACATTCTTTTTTTCATACTAAGTCTTCTAGTATGCCCAGGTCCTTAGTCTATTAAAAATGCTACCTACTGGTCAGCAGAAGCCTCAGAAGACAAGACTACATTGTAATTTCTTGTTCTTAATACCCACCAGTTTATACACACAAAAACAAGATATACAGACAACACACTGGGTTATATTCACAGGATACAGATCTATCTCATTCAGCTTAAGGATTATTTAATTATGAGTACAGGTTCGAAAACAATCTCCTGTGACTTAAATAAACCTTTCTAATGTCCTTTTAAGTATAACATCATTTTGGCCTAGTGTTAAGTCTCTATATGTTGGTATACCAAGGAACTGTGCATATATAAATATGCAGTCTATATAAAGATTTCCTTTTGATAAAATCTTGTCACAGAAAACCAAATATGACATTAATTTGCTACCAAATAACTAGAATTGATGAGCCTTAAAATAGCTTCAGAGAAAGAACGCTGCTAGAGCATAATAGTGGTTTCCAAGGTATGTCTTCTCTTGGCTAATATGTTGACAAGCTGAAAATTAGCACACAATCAGAACACACAATATATACATTTAGCTTTATTTTTTCCAAATAGAATAAAATTTCACATGCTTTTCATACTTCTGTAAATAGCTTCAGAAGATTTTTCTACTCTAAATATAGTTTCTCTTTAATAGTTAAGTGTTAACTGATAAAAGGTAAGTATAAAGAACTTTTAAAAACAATTAAAAACAGAACACAATAGGAAAAAGGGTAAGAGACATGAAGAAGAATTTCCAAATTCCTACTTAGGAATTACCATAATAAAACATGTTCAACTTATTAGTAATCAAATATGTGCAAAACGAAACCACAATGAGATACCATTTTACACTTTCAGCTTGTCAAAAATTTGATTCTGATCATCCCAAACACTGGCAATAATCTCGAATACTGAAAATTCTAGGATACCAGTGAAAGTGTAAGTTGGTACCATGACCTTGGCAAACAATTTGGCCTTATCTATTAGAGTTGATAATGTGCTTTATTGTACGACACAGCAATTCTACTCAAGGTAATACATTCACTCTTGGGTATGTGCACCAGAAGTCATAAAAAAGAATGCTCCACTGCCTTTTTCTTTTTCAAAGAAAGATGTAGTTCAATATCCAGCAACAGGGAAAAATTTTGATACAGTCATACAACGAAGTAATACATAGCAGTGAAAATAAACAGGATACTTGTTACAAAATGATAATGCCCAATTGCAATGAACATACAAATGACAGAAGAATACAGTTTAATGCCATTTATTATTATTTAAAGGTATATACATGTAGGTAAAATGATAAAGGACAGAAAGGCTATGATCAACAGAGCTCAGGACAGGGGACCCACTCTCAAAACAGGGATGGGATAGGGCCAGAGAAGAGCACACAGTGCCTCAAAGGAGAGGCAATGAGCTGGTGGCAGGCACACATGGGTTTTTTTATTACTCTTTATGTTTGTGTGTGTGTGTGTGTGTGTGTGTGTGTGTGTGTGTGTGTGTTCTATTGCAGGAAATAATTTTTAAACCGGAAAGCATTCTAACAAACAAAAAAAATTGCACGTAATGTTTCAGAAGACAAACTGTCATCTGGAGCGCCATAAACTGACCTTGACTCTATCATTCACCACTTGTAGTAACTGCTGCTCTTGCTTCTCTGTTTCTCTCCTCCTTCAGGATGGAGACAGATAGTGCCACCCAGATAGTGCCCATTACATTCCAGGGGCTCAGCAAATGCTGATTGAAAGAATGACCAAACTAACCTGACCTGCATTTCTAGGAAGACCAGGGAAACGGAAATGTGGGCTACAAGTGGGCAGTGATTACTTTGGCTTATTTGTTTTCACAATTTAGCACATTTCCTGCAAACTGACAGCCTGTTCTCTTGTATCTTCTCCTTCACCCTCCTTCTGTCTTGGTGTTTAAGGTTTGAAATAGCTCAGAGATGAGATCAGCCTCAGACTTTGCCTTCAGAATGCTTTCTTCTGCTTTCAGAGAGGGCTGTATCAGAGGGGGCCGTGCTATTTAAGGGTTGCAGCAACACTGTACTTGGTTTTTTGCACCCAATTAAGGGAACAAATCCACCAATCCAGCTTCAGTGTATGCAGGAAACCACAGTCATCTGTTGGAACCAACCAAGGGAGCAAGAGATTTAATGCCGTCCTGGGTCACTGTTGGAGACGATTCTGTGATCACCTCCCAACACAAACACACAGAGGACCACAAACATGAATGTCTCCTCGAATGGTCAGATGATCCATCTGCATTTTCCCAAGTAACCCACAGCATTCAGGTATGAGATTCACAAATGGGGGTAGAAATATAGCATCCCAACAAAACAGGAAGTCTTCAACCAAATACAGAACTAAAATTAGAAAAGGTATAAGAAATGGTAGGGAAGGGGTGCCTGGGTGGCTCAGTCGGTGGAGCGTCCAACTTTGGCTCAGGTCATGAACTCGTGGTTCATGAGTTCAAGCTCTGCATCACGTCAGGCTCTGTGCTGACAGCTCAGAGCCTGGAGCCTGCTTCTGTGTCTCCCTCTCTCTCTGCCCTTCCCCCACTCACACTCACTCTCTCTCTCTCTCTCTCAAAAAATGAATAAACATTAAAAAAATGGTAGGGAATAAACACTCCATTTTCAGAATACATGTTTCCTGGAATTTATTCCTTTTTAATGCTGAATAGAAAATCTGAGATTTCACCAATGCCTTTAGAGACAAACACATACACACTGAAATCTAAAAACAATAATTATGCAGATCAAAGTAGGCCCTGACACTTAAGAAAAGCTGTTAAATGAAAAGCATTTCTAGAAAAAGCAAAATGCTATGTAGCAAAATCAAATTAAAATAAAAAAACAGAAAGAGGCTTTGGTACCTTTAAATAACAGAGGACAAAAATAAGTTTAGTTCATTATTAAATTCATGTAATATAAAAACATCTAGGTGTTTGAAGGAATCTATAAAACAGAAACAAATCTAAAGTGTATCAGAGCCTGAGAGACAAAAAAAAAATCTTCCTTTTATCCTCTTTGATTTTAATAGAACACCAGAATTTGGAAGAATTTATTTTCCCAACTAAATTTTCTTTTGGTCTGCATATACCTAGCAGGATGGCACTCTGTATTTGATCTAATTTTAAAATGGAATTTTATTTTTAGCAGCACATTTCCTTTGTCCCAATAAGCCTACTACAGGAAATAAAAATTGTCTTGAAATGCCTTTGATACTACATCTATGTCTCCAATATTCCCACCTAGTTCTTTCCTAGGTTTTCAAGACTGTGAATGTTCAAATCTAAAGGCAGTTAGTTAAAGAAGGGAACAAGAATCATTACATGTTTGGAATTTAGCTGGTAAAACAGTACAGTAAAGAAACAATATTCTCTGAATACAATGTGGTCCCAGAAGGCAATATGTCATTACTCTGCAGAGCCCAAGTATTGCGGTAAATGCCATACCGTGTGCTTTTACCTCACTCATAACAAGTACAATACCAGCCAGGACTGGTCTCTCCTAGTTCTGTGCTGATTAAAAAAAAAAAAAAAAAGGGCGGGGTGAGCATTAGACGACGTGTAACTGGTAGCAATTTAGCACTACTATCCATCTAGTCCGTTCAGGAGAGCCATTCTGGTCCTACTGTGACCACAGTAATTCAAAAGTTTCAAGATGAACAAACGTGAGTAGCTGTCTTAGTCTAGCAAATATCATGTTGATCCCACAACCCCAGAATTTCCCTCAATCTTACCAAGTTGGTTCTTAGCACTCACTGGGAAGAGAAGACTAATGTAAGTTAGCTCACTGTAGCATTAAACTTTGAAAATTGTTGATATCTGAAAATGAAAGTCTAGGTCTTATCAGAAGACTCATTTACTCAAACACAGTATCCAGTTGAAAAAAAAGTTTCCTGGATAGTCCCTGGGATTTAGCAAATGGAATATGACCTGGAACTTATTTAATAATGCCAACTAAACAGTAATACCCATAATTTCACAACAGCTTTCCTTGGAGAGAAAATCGTGGATCATGTATTTGTTCTAGTCAAGTAGAAATCTGTGGCATGCTTTTCTTCTGGTTGTAGTCCTGGGCTGCAAATCTCAGGCTGGGATTTCAGCTTTAGCATTCAACAAGTCCTTTAGAGTAGTCCACATTTAGTTAGTTGGAGGATGAAACAACACATGTGACAGGGCTTTCTTCTATTCTTTCAATTTCTTACATCCTGCTCAGAATCTGACCAACAAGTCCTGCATTGGGATGCTTAGAACAGCAGGATATTTTAGGCAGCCCTCTTGGAATTTATCCTATTTAAGACTGCTCATGTTTGGCAATTAAAAACTCTAAAGACTGTAAGCAGGGATAAGGATGGAGAAAAGCAGCCTCTGCCCTAACGGAGTAGACGTGTTCAGCATCCACTCCAAACGGAGTAGAGATTTTACATGCCAAGTACAATTCAGAGCTATTCTCTGACAGCCTCTTTCTCATATACACTGCTCTGAAAGCCCACTGGAAGCCATATATGGAATGAGAACATGTATCTACATTACTCTGAAAAATCTGGGACCGTACATTGGTCAGATATGTGAGCAAAGCTAGAGGTTCAATGAAAAGCAACACAGGAAAAAAATTAAACTGTACCACAATATTAGTATCTTTTAGTAAACCTCATCAAGGGTTCACAAAATATATCCAACCAAGATCTTCCTTTTCTCAAAAAAATATAATCCATTCACAAAATAGAATAAGCAGCTATTAGTTAGGGAAGCTGCATTTAAAAATATGCTATGTATGCATAAATAAGTTGCTAGAGCTGAAAATCCCTTCAGATAGGAGTCAGGTAATTTCCCTATAAATTTACTATCTAATTAATTTGTACACCTTCTAAAATATACCTTTTAAGCTGTCTTATATATTTAAATGAAATTTTTCTCTTGCAAGAGATAAAGAAGCCTATCTTTTACAAAATAGCAACTATTTTTATCCCTGTAACTTGGTCCCGATCACACATAGTTGCAGCAGTGATTTTTGGAAACATCTGTAGGAATTTGGAGGTATGGAAATAAGTGTCCATCACCAAAGGCGGCCAGAACATCTAACTTTTTCTATAGGTGCTATTACAAAGCACCAGAATCGTGACATTTGTGATTTTGCAGCAAATTTTTCAGCTCTTTGTCAACCAGCAAATCTTTCTTTCTGATCAAAAGATTTCTAATAGCCTGGCAAACTAATTTCGAGGATACAATCCAGGCAGCTTAAAGAGAGGCCAGTCTGAACAATACTGGCATCAAATACAGCCCAGGGCAGATCCAACATTTTCTCTCCAGTGGTCCCACCCACTTATTTTTCAGTCATTAAGGAAGCACACCTGTAACAGGTAAAATCTAGTACCTCCAGGTGAATGAGGCAGTTGCAGGCAATTCTGAAAATAACAAAAAACCCACCACAGTCCTGATTTGGTTTTAAGCAATCATGCAATCCCCCATTATACCCATGTCTTCCTAAAACACCTCTCCATGGCAAGCAAAGTTACTGATGATGCATGTGGCTTTAGTCACAGTGATGCATTAGGTAAGCAGGTGTGTGCTGAGTACCAGGGGGTGCTCCAAAATGCATCTCCGTCATCTTCCACTTGTCTTCTCTAAGATTCTGTCTATTAATTAAAAAAAAGAAAGAAAAAAGTCAGTTATTGCATTGGGTTGACAAGAAAATTAACGCTGGCAATGACATTTTAAATGTCAGGAATGGCGATGTTGGAAATCATAATAATCACCCCCATGTGATTGAGGAATGCAAATCCTAGGATTCAGGATCAGCACAGATTTATGATATCCCACCGACCTCCCACATATAAAAGTGGAAAGAAGCCACATGTTTCCAGAGACTGCCGAGACTGCAGAGGCACTGTTCCACTCGTACCCAGGTGAGTGGGGCGTGCATGGGTCCTCCACTCAGGGGGCCTGCAGAGGGCGACCATAGCTGAAGAACAGCACCAGCATGGCCAAAATATGCTGCCGCCCCAACTCCCCAAGTGCCACCTCTGGCCCTCCCCCCGTGACAGCCTTATGTTTCAACCACAACACAGACACCTGGCATAAGGCGGCTTCCGAGACCTGCTCTAGGGAGCTGGGGCTGCTCAGTGCCCAGGATTTAGTAGTTATGACATATTTTGAGGATCACCCCTGAATAGCAGGGATCCCAAAGCAGAAACTTCTCCAGGCCCTGCCTTGAGTCTATTTAAACAAGAAACCTGATGGTGTTCTACCCGAAAATTATTGGTGAAATGGCCTCCTTTTCTCCTAGGTACCATCTTAAGAAGTTGTGACGTTCTTTTCCTATCATCTCTCTTCTCTGTCACTGTGTAAGAACAATCACAGATGCTAACGGTGTTTTTATACGTTCCTTGGCAGGCTTTCTAGCCCTATTGTTTATGTACATATACTGCAGAGAGGGTAGGGAAGGAAAGGAGAAAAGAGGGCTTCCACCTTTTAGTACATTCTACCTGTGAATGCTCTGTCTAGGCCTTTGAGTGTGGACTGTGGACTGAGTGTGGACTGTGGACTGAGTGTGTACTACTATCAAGGAAAAAAAAAAAGGAGGCACCTGGGTGGCTTAAGTGTCAGACTTAGGCTCACATCATGATTTTGCAGCTCGTGAGTTCGAGCCCCGCGTCGGGCTCTGTGCTGACAGCTCAGAGCCTGGAGCCTGCTTCGGATTCTGTGTCTCCCTCTCTCTCTGCCCCTCCCCTGCTCACACTCTGTCTCTGTCTCTGTCTCTCTCTGTCAAAAATAAACATTAAAAAAAATTTTTTTAAATAAGTAGGAAGGGGGAAAAGGTTGAATTACTCTAAAAGATATTTTTCTTTCTCCCCTCTGCAGATAAAGTGTGAGTTGCTATTAACCATTAAGGCCCTGAACGATTCACGAGACAGGGTGGTACAAACAATGCACCATGGACTTATACTCTACTTCCATGTGCTCCTGCTCATAGGACTGAATAGGTGGGCTGAATGGGTGGAGTTGCCCAGGGCCTTTGGAATGATCTACTGAAATCAAGTAAATGTCAATGGCATCAAGACCAAGTTTAATACTATGACCACAAGTCATGTGAAAACGCATGTTTTATAGATCATGGGCTTTCTGAGAAATTCATGAGAGAATAAATATTTTTAAAGAGTAAAAAAGTCAGCCCTCAAGTCTCCAAGGAATTTACATCTTCAGGAAAAATGAGAACAAAGATGGCAAACACACAGTATTTTTTTTAAAGGTTTTTGCATAGATAATAATGTCCACTAGATTTATGTGTCCATTAGATTACTCCCACCCCAGTTTTTTCCAGTTCTTTGAAGATAAATCTGGATTGTTTAATATCTTTGGATGAGATATGTTATAAAAATACTACAATTTTCCTAACAAGTATTCCAATGTTCCATCTTTATAAAAATAGTTTTAAGAACCTTTAAATATTACGTGTGGGTTTTGCCACTGTTTAAAACATATGCATGGAAACCACCCACAACCATCTGTGGACTTACTAATGTAAAAACAAAGCAAGATTTCACATTGGCTCTGAACTGCAGGTGCTGGTGTATAATTTATATTATTCGTGGTCTCTGCTTTCCTTCCATAGGTGTTCTAGAAAGGGTACAAATCCTGGGTAGCCTCAAAAGACCTATTACTTACAGACATCAAAGTACCCAGTAATGTACTCTCATTTCAATTCAGTGTTAAAAATAGACGTTTTAGAATTCAGTCTCACTTGAAATACAGTCAAAACCTCAACTGCTTTGTATATAAAGATTGCAAGGGAAAACACACACAAAAAGTTAACATGCTGATCTCTGGGTGACGGAATAATGGGTGATTTTTATTTTCCACCCTAGACTTGTATATTTTCCTAATCTTTCTAAATGAACCTAGGCTACTTTCATGATCAGAAAAAAACCCAGTATTTTTTAAAGGGGGGAATAATCAAAATATTATCTTATTTCAAAAAGAAATACTATTTCTTATTTTGAAAGTGAATCTCTGTGCTTCACAAAGTTGTAATAATACATATAAATAACTTCTGGTCTAAACATTAGAAAAGCTTGAGCCTTTTATGTTCCATAAAAGACACAGGACATAATAAAGTAGCTTTAAAAAACATGTTGATTAGTTTAGGAACTGTAGCGTTTTTTTTTTCAAGTTGACCATTTGTTATTACAGACCATCTCCTTTCCAGTGTAAATGAGTTAAATGTGCAGAAAACCTTAAAAATATGGCTTTGATTCTGTTGTTTCAAAAAATGTAAATCTGCACTTTGAAACAGAAAGCACTTACTCCCTTAAATTCTTCTTGGAAAAAAGGGGTATAGATTATAAATAAAATAAATTATAAACAAAAATAAACTCTAATGTACAACAACAGTTGAAAATTGGAGGAAAAAAACAAAAAACCTGGGCTTCTTTGTGCGTGTTTACACTGGGCAGTCCCTATTGTGCATTTGAGAAAGTGAAACCTACAACTTTAGGAGACTACACGTGCATTCCCCTAACACCTTCAGTCTCAACCCCTAAGGACAATTCAAGAGAGATGAATTTTTTTTTTAATTTTTTTTTCAATGTTTATTTATTTTTGGGACAGAGAGAGACAGAGCATGAACGGGGGAGGGGCAGAGAGAGAGGGAGACACAGAATCGGAAACAGGCTCCAGGCTCTGAGCCGTCAGTCCAGAGCCTGACGCGGGGCTCGAACTCACGGACCGCGAGATCATGACCTGGCTGAAGTCGGACGCTTAACCGACTGCGCCACCCAGGCGCCCCAAGAGAGATGAATTTTAAAACAAGAGAAGATTTTACCTACCTTTGATGCCAATCGTGATTTCAGGCCTAAGAACGAATAGACTGTGTTGCTTTCCTTTGATTCAAAAAAACTGTCATAATCCTGGAAAAAAGAGGAAGAGACAACAAACAAAAGCAAATAATTATTGGTATGTGGTGCTTTTGAAAAATTCTTTATGGAAACAAAAAAAATGTACCATTGCTTCATCCAGGCCAGGGAAGAGCTACATAAATCTACTGGATTTGCTCTGCTTGAGCATAAAACTTCTCTGAGTATGATGATGAGGTAAGCATGTTGTTAATGCAAGGCCTGTGATAGGACTGAAATGTAAAACACTGACAACACAAGGGAAACCGGAACATGTTCCCTTTCTCTCATGTGCTAAACTAACATTTGTGTAAAATCACTCTAAGATTTTACTCTAGTGCATCAATAGGAAAGGCTGACTCCCAATTCCATTCTTGATATTTTGTTATCTAGGGCTTTAAAAAAATCACTGGGTAAACACAAAGCCATAAAGGTCTCCATGTGTCAATGCAAGTGCTTCTATTCTGCTTTTGAAGTCTGCCACATTCTTTCAGACTATGTCTTCAGAGAGAATAAAAAGATCAAATAAAAACTAAAGGAAAGCAGATTCTCTATAACATTTATCTTTGCTTCAGACCTGGAATCATTTTTCTCTTTCTACTTTTACAAGAGAAGCCATCAAGAAATTCTGACCAATATGTTCATCAATTGTTTCTTTTCAAAAGTTTGCATATGTGTTATTGTATGGTTTCTGAGTTAGTGTAAAGCAGTCTTAAAATCTGTAAAAGTCCCTTTGATAACTTGACCCTAAGGATAAATATTGCAAGCAGAGCATGATCAGAATCATTTTTAGCCATCTGCTATATAACAGGTGCCTTACAATCAATACTTCATTTAATCCCACCACAGACCACCAGGTTGGAGGCTGGCTCAAAGCAAAGAAATATTGTACCCAAGTTTGATAGGCAATCTGTGAAAAAGCTGAGATTTGGGGCCAATTCTCCCTGACACTGAAATCGATGCTTTTTGTCTTCTGTGATGCTTCTTGGCCAAGAGGAAGCCAGCTATGGGGCACCCTGTATACCAGAGTCATTAAGCCCTAATGAATCCACTGCTGAGCCAAGCCAATGGCATCACAAGTACTCCTGAAATCTGTCTAGCAATCTAAATGAGAGACCATGACTTACAGAATAAAGATCTGCTTCTTGCAAAGGATGCCTCAGTGGTGAACAATCTTTTAACTATTTCACTCTGTATGGAGGCTCTCTTGTTCAAATGCTTTAGCAGGTTGAGTCTCATGTGGTTTTGAAGGTAGCTTCATTTTCATTCATGATCATCTCAACCTCGGGCCTTACACTCAATGTTCCTTCTGAAGATCTTCAGGTGGTAGCTCCCTCTGCCATTTAGGATCTGGCCCAATACAGTTCACCTCTAAGACAGGCCTTCCTTGACATGCTAAGAAGGAGCAATCCATCTGAAGAGGGAGGCTCAGCAAAAACCTACTTCAAAAATGGCATTTTAAGTTGAAATCTGAAGGATACGTACAGGTGACCAAGTAAAGCACTGGAACAGGGGATTCAGGACAGGGAACAGCACTGATGAAGAGCAAAGCTGGCAGGTCTGACAGGAATAAGCACAGGTCAGACTATATAAAACCAAGAAAAAGATTTTGAATTTTATCTTAAGTATAAAAGGAAATCACATGTGGGTTCCAAGTAAGGGAGCAGAATGATCTAGTTTCCTTTAAGAAAATAGAGAATTTAGGGGCGCATGGGTGGCTCAGTCGGTTGAGCGTCTGACTTCAGCTCAGGTCATGATCTCACGGTTTGTGAGTTCAAGCCCCGCGTTGGGGTCTGTGCTGACAGCTCAGAGCCTGAAGCCTGCTTCGGACTCTGTGTCTCCCTCTGTCTTTGCCCCCTCCCATGCTCATGCTCTGTCTCTCTCTGTCTCTCAATAATAAATAAACATTAGAAAGAAAGAAAGGAAGGGAGGGAGGGAGGGAGGGAGGGAGGGAGGGAGGGAGGGAGAGAGGAAGGAAGGAAGGAAGGAAGGACGAAAGAGAGAGAGAGAGAGAGAGAGAGAGAGAAAGAAAGAAAGAAAGAAAGAAAGAAAGAAAGAAAAAAGAAAGAAAGAAAGAAAGGAAAAGAAAGGAAGGAAGAAAGAAAGAAAATAGAGAATTTGGGGTGCCTGGGTGGCTCAGTCGGTTAAGCATCCAACTTTGGCTCAGGCATGATCTCACAGTTCAGGAGTGTGAGCCCCACATTAGGCTCTGTGCTGACAGCTCAGAGCCTGGAGCCTGCTTTGGATTCTGTGTCTCCCTCTCTCTTTGCCCCTCCCCTGCTCTCACCCTGTCTCTCTCTCTCAAAAATAAATAAATATTAAAAAAAAATTAAGAAAATAGCGATTTTAACTGTGTGGAGAATGGCTCAGACAGGCCAGCAAGAAGGAAAATGGGGAAAAGTCAGAAGAGTACTGTGGTAAATCCAGGTAAGATGGTGGCAGCCTGAACCAGACCAATGATGGTGAAGAGAGAGAGAGAGAAATGCAGACAGACTGGAGACATATTCTATATTCTGGAGGAAGAATTTTTCGTCTATGTGCTGCTGAAGCGAGTAGAAGGAGGAAGAATTGATCATACTCGACTCTGGAATTGGGGGACAGAGCTAGGGAGAATTAAGACTTGGAGCAGCTCTAAGTTTTGTAACTTGATGGGAAAGACCAGAGAAAAACCAGATGTAAGAGTAAGGTTGAAGTGGAGTTTCAAAATGTTAAGTTTGAGAAACTATATGAGACAGACAATCAAGTAAAGAAGACACCAACGGGGCAGTTGGAGGTTATGAGAGTTTCTAGTGGCTCTAGGATATTACAGATTTCATAGAATTTTACAGAAAATTTTACAATTTTTTGTAAGAAAAACCACGTCACAATTAATACAGGTCTAGCAGAACTTCTGCAAAATCCTATGAACCAAAAATGTTATAAGCATTCTTTGCAACAATGGTATTTTCGAACAGTTGAGTACCATTTCACTGATCAGGGTTCAAGAAATTATCCTGTTTGGTGCATCCTTTCTCTGCCTTTAACATCACTATGGCAAGCAGGTTTCTTACCTGAATATTGAATTGGATCCTCCCAACAGTTTACAAATTGTCATTAAGGTAATTAACTCCTTCCAAAGACACAAATATAAGATTTGGTAATTAACTTTAAAAGCAGAAAAACTGAGGGGTGCCTGGGTAGCTCAGTCAGTTAAGCATCTATTTGTCTCAGCTCAGGTCATGATCTCTTGGTTTGTGAGTTCAAGCCCCACATTGGGCTCCATGCTGACAGTGTGGAGCCTGCCTGGGATTCCCTCTCTCTCCCTGCCCCTCTCTCTGCCCCTCCCCTGCTCACTCTGTCTCTCTCTCAAAAATAAATAAATTTTTTTTAAATAAAATAAAAGCAGAATAATTGAAAGGAAGTAATTTTTCTTTATTTAAAAAAAATATTTTTTAACATTTATTTATTATTAAGAGACAGAGCCAGAGCATGAGCAAGGGAGGGGCAGAGAGAGGAGGAGACACAGACTCTGAAGCATAGAGCCCGACCCGGGGCTTGAACTCACAAACTGCGAGATCATGACCTGAGCTGAAGACAGACGCTTAACCGACTGAGCCACCCAGGCTCCCCGAAAGGAAGTAATTTTTAGAGTTAATGTTGGGACAGTGCCTGACACACACCAGGTTAAGCAGATGAATGAGTTGTGTTTGCTAATTAATGACTGATGTTACATGTTTTAGGTAATCTCATATGAGTAACATAATTTGAGTAAACCCTATTTCTACTCTATTATGGGTTTTTAAAAATTATGTAAATTTGTTTTCTGATATTTAAAAGTCTGATGAATCTCAAAGTGTAAAAGGTTTAATAAATTATTTTTTGTCATATTTAGGCAGAGTAGGTGATGGATAATTTAAAATCTAGTATTTTTTTAATTGCTAATACCTCCTTTCAGAGACAATACATTAAACAGTATGACTGAAATAATTTAAGAGCAAAATAGTATTAGAAATTTTAAAATCATGTCCTATTAAAGCTGTAAGTTCTTATGCCCTTCGGCATTCCCCAATATAAGAGAAAGATCCACTTTCTTATCAAATCCATTTCACTTATCAGGCTTCTATTTTTAAAAAATATATTAAGACTCTGTACTGCAAAGTTAAAAGCATTATATTTTAAAAACCCAATATAGGGGCGCCTGGGTGGCACAGTCGGTTAAGCGTCCGACTTCAGCCAGGTCACGATCTCGCGGTCCGTGAGTTCGAGCCCCGCGTCGGGCTCTGGGCTGATGGCTCGGAGCCTGGAGCCTGTTTCCGATTCTGTGTCTCCCTCTCTCTCTGCCCCTCCCCCGTTCATGCTCTGTCTCTCTCTGTCCCAAAAATAAATAAACGTTGAAAAAAAAAAATTTAAAAAAAAAAACCAAAAAAAAAAAACCCAATATAAAGTTTCTAAATAGGCTTGCTGAATTCCTTATAGTTAAAGATGCTTTCTCTAAAGTGTTTGTAAATACACCTGCAAATTACACAATCAACCTTCTATAACTATAAAATATAAAGATCAGTTAAAATCATCTTTGGAAAAGGGTACAAACATACAAAGCATATTCAAGATAAAATCGCCCAGTTTTAGAAGCTGGAACATTTTTATCACACATAAGACAAAAGATGAAAAACTCACGTTGTTTTTAGTGCTAACTGCCTATGAAAAGAGAAATTTCTGGACTATATAGGTATGTTATCAACATAACTGAGCACTGGTACTAACAGACCATCTATCTAAATGCTGCAATTTTAAGAAAAATACGGCAAGCTAAACAGCTGTTAAGAAGTGGGAGGCGGGGGGAGTTTCTGTTACCTATACTTCTGTTTGCATTCCAGGAAAAACCAATGTTAAGAGAATTTATGAGCTCATGATAAAATTTACAACAGGTAAAATGCACAATGGTCTCATTCTTCCACAGAGCTTACTTAAGTACATTACCCGCACACCATGATTAGACTATTATGGACTAGACAAGCATTTGAGACAAAGACCTTAAAGTTCTTTGCCCTTTTAGTGTTCCCTAAGAGAACAGTGAGGAAACCCACAGCGGCCACGCTGTAAAGCTGTACTGCTTCCCACGCTTAGTCAATGACAAGTGACAGACTCATATTATTTCCACATGCCAAGGGCATATCCAAACAGGAGGCTGTGGGGAATAAAAACAATACAAGGCCTACAAGGAAACAGCAGCAATCAGTTCTAAATGAGCGAAAGCAAATCTGGTTTACCCAAAAGAAGAAAAAAAAATTTTAATTTTTTTTTAAGACTACAAGAATTACTGCTGCTGCTGCTAAAAATGGGCAGAGGCTCATTCTTCCTAAAATTTGTTTCAAGCCTGAGGGTAGCCTCTGAGCAGAATGTCTTGATTTAGTGGGTAAGGACTATTAATGCTATGTTCTATTTTATAAAATCTTGACATAGAAGGAAAAAATAGTTGACAGTTGCAATCCTGGTACAGTATGTAAGATGTATTGTCTGAAACAGCTTCATTCAGCAATTTCTGTGCCAAACACCAAATATGGGTAAGCCCAAAGCAGAGGATTTTAAATTTCTTTTTTTTTTTTAAATGTTTATTTATTTTTGAGAGAGACAGAGACAGAATGTGAGTGGGTTAGGGGCAGAGAGACAGGGAGACGCAGAAGCAGGCTCCAGGCTCTGAGCTGTCAGCACAGAGCCCAACACAGGGCTTGAACTCACGAGCTGTGAGATCATGACCTGAGCCGAAGTCAGACGCTCAACTGACTGAGCCACCCACGCGCCCCAAGGATTTTAAATTTCTAATTCATGTTTAACATTTCTTTTATTTCCTTTTTAATTTTTTTTAACGTTTATTTATTTTTGAGAGAGACAGAGTGCAAGCAGGGAAGGTACAGAAAAAGAGGGAGACACGGAATCCAAAGCAGGCTCCAGGCTCTGAGCTGTCAGCACAGAGCCTGACAAGGGGCTCAAACCCACGAACTGAGAGATCACGGCCTGAGCAGAAGTCAGACACGCCCAACCGACTGAGCCACCAGGTGCCCCCGATGTTTAACATTTCTGACCATACTAGTACAAAATAGCAGGGCAAGAGGATACATCTACCCAGGCACCAACTGAAACTGGATGGGGAAAAAACTTTGTACTAAACATAGGAAAAGGAACCAGCAATAACATTTAAAAAAATACCCAGAGGAGTTAAGTGAAAAGGCTAAAATTAATTAAGAGAATCTCTTGGCTATTGACATTTATGTCATTCTCCTTTAAGCCACAGGGATTTGGTAAAGTAGATACATACCCTCCTCTATGCTCACACAACTAAACAGCTCAATAGAGATACTAATATCTTTAAAACAAAATAAATATTAAGTATGTTTATATATTTTATAATAGTTATTACGGTCACAGAGGAGAATGTGGCTGCTATAATCTTTGCATGGGGGAGAAATGAAGAAGCTGTAAGAATGCAAATTTCTCTTCATCTTTCAAGGAAACAAATACAGTCTAATTTTTACATCAAGGAATATAGGTACAATGTGTATTCACACAGAGTGGTGGTAACTCAGAGAACTACAAAGAAGAACCTCACAAGAGAGGCTATATCTCATGGGAATCAGGGGAGGGCGCATATAAAGAAAGGGCAGAGGAAAAGTGTCTTTGCACTTTTGACCCTCTTTACTGTTGTAACACTGAGAGTATTAACATGCCCTTGGTGTCTTAATAGTTTTGTTTTCTTTTCATTAAGTCTAACTGCATACACTCAGAAAGAGAAACATTTTAACAGAGAGAAAACCGCCCATGTGGACACTATTTAAGATCTCCTATTAAACATGCAACTGGGGCAGCCTCAACCTGTCTGGATGAAGGTCTTCAATATTCACAGCACAAGCCATCGTTTTCATGAAAGACGTGTCCCAGGGATTCATCACTGTAGAATACTGCGGCAAACATCTCAGTGAGGTGAAAATGGGAAATTAAACATTTATAGACAGAAGAATAAAAACTACAGCTATACAAAAGAGATAAAACCGCAAAGAATATCTAATTAAATTGTTATGCTTCTGGGCATACAGCTGATCAGCAAGTGATAAAGAGGAATTTATATCACCCCTTTCCCCACCACCCAACCTTCTTCCTTTCCTAGTATCTGTGAGGATGTCATATAAGATTATTTACAGTAAAACATTTGAAGATTCTCCTTGATTAGATAAGTTATCTTTTAGAAAGAAGGCTTTGAATAGAGATCTTCAAATTCAGATTAATTTTTTTTTTTTTTACTGTTTATTTTTGAGAGAGAGAGAGACAGAGAGAGAGAGAGAAATAGCAGGGGAGGGGCAGAGAAAGAGGGGAACAGAGGATCAGAAGCAGGCTCTGCACTGACAGCGCAGAGCCCCACATGGGGCTCAAACTCACGAACTGTGAGATCATGACCTTACACTTAACTGACTGAGCCACCCAGGCACCCCTCAGATTAAGTTCCTAAGAAAATTCTACCTGTGAGATAGGTGAGTTTCTAATTGAGGTGATTTTCCAAATAGATTTCATTGTAAAATTTAGAAGAAGGTTCAATAAGATTCCCTTTGAGACATTTGCCTTTGACTTTTATTAATAAAATGGAAATGCAAATGCTCAGAACTGACAAGGCGGGGCTGAACAGAACAGGTTAGCTACCTGCTCCGCTGAAAACATCTGTGCAGCCATTCACCCATTCACATGACTAATTCTGGTAAGTATGTTCTGGGTTCCTAACACTATGCAGATACTAAGATAGACATGCCTGCTGAGGTGAGCACAAGGAAGCTTGGAGACTGGCTGAGGGGAAAGACATGAAAAAAAATTTATGACATAAAGGTCATAATAGGAATGAGGCACAGGTTTGCTGGACCTGGGGGAGGAGCAGTGATAAGCAGAGCCCTAGTTAATTAGAGAAAGCTCAATAAGAAGGCCCATTTGAATTGAGTTCTGAGAGAGAAATAGGGCAGAATTAGATAGGAAATAAAAGTCACAGGATTTAGTAACCAAGTGGGTATTGAGGCAAAGAAAAGTGAGTTTGGGGTAACTTTCAGGGCCTTCCCTTAAATATCATGTAGATGATGTAGTCATTAAGCCTACATAAATAGCATTCACACTTTAAATGTTTATTTTTGAGAGAGAAAGAGACAGAGAGTGCGGGGAAGAGACACAGAGAGAGAGAGAGACAGAAGATGTGAAGCGGGCTCTGTGCTAACAGCAGACAGCCCAATGGGGGCTTGAACTCACAAACTGCAAGATCATGAGCTGAGCCAAAGTTGGACGTTTAACTGACTGAGCCACCCAGGCACCCCAAAACACCCATATTTTAGAAACAGAGCACAATCTCCTGTGAATAACAATGAAAATGTTAAACTTTAGCTTTTTTTTTTTTTTTTTCCCTTTTCCTTATTAACTCCAAGCAGAGTTCTAGTAACACAAGTCACTGCCAGTCAGGCTTCCACATAGGCCAAAATTCTCACTATGTTCCACTCCATATATCCATCCTGCCAGATAATATACTTGATTTTCACAGAGATTTGGAAAACAGCTAATCCTGTGTTTCTCAAATGTGACCACTAAAGAACCCCAGGAGGTGGAGGAACTATGAAGGGACCATCTAGAACAGGGGTAAACTATGGAGGGGCTTCTGTGCTGAGTGTGGTTTGACATTTTTAAATGGTTAGAAAATAAAACAAAGACCACCAAACCAAAAAAGAAGATGTGGCATAGAACTGTTGGCCTGAAAAACCTAACGTATTTACCAGGGGGCCAATCCCTGATCTAGAATATTGGAGAATATATTTTGAGGCAGCTTCTATGAAAGCGAAATTCTTTGAAGTCTTGTTCCATCTTAAAATTCATGGAAACCCAGCATCCTGCCCCATAATATATCAGTGTTTCTTCTGCTATTAAAAAATATGCTTTTGGGAAGTGCCCAGGTGGCTCAGTACGTTAAACATCTGACTCTTGATTTCTGCTCAGGTCAATCTCATAGTTTGTGAGTTCGAGCCACTGACAGTGTAGATCCTGCTTGGGATTCTCTCTCTCCCTCTTTCTCTCTGTACCTCCCCTGCTCATGCTCGCTCACACACACTCTCTCTCTCTCTCTCTCTCAAAATAAATAAACATTCTTTAAAAAATATGCTTTGGTTGGGGCGCCTGGGTGGCGCAGTCGGTTAAGCGTCCGACTTCAGCCAGGTCACGATCTCGCGGTGCGTGAGTTCGAGCCCCGCGTCGGGCTCTGGGCTGATGGCTCAGAGCCTGGAACCTGTTTCCGATTCTGTGTCTCCCTCTCTCTCTGCCCTTCCCCCATTCATGCTCTGTCTCTCTCTGTCCCAAAAATAAATAAACGTTGAAAAAAAAAATTAAAAAAAAAAATGCTTTGGCAAAGTACTCAAAATCTTCAAGCCAAATGCTGCTCTGGGCAGATAGGCAATCTTTATTCTAGAACCTTGGGCACCCCTAAGAAACTTAACTTTGGTTTTACTATCAATACATATAATAATCATCTTGTTTTGACTTTTACTAGTTTTCATTTCACCAAGTGACTTTTTCTCTACTTTGAACCCAGCTTCTGGGTTCAACAATAACCCTTCACATCTTGATAATAGTATACCCCCAAATATTTTTGCTGTTTGACTGATGACTCTAAGGGAAGAGAGAAAAGTGACTGTAAGGAAAGGAAAAAGAGTAGAATAGCTTAAATGAGAATGTACTTTATAAAACATTCTTCAGAACAGCTTGCCAGTTGCAAACAATTATTTCAAGTGACTGGAAACAACTAAATAGTCCACAGTGAGGGAATGATTAAGTTAATTATAATTATCCAACCCAGAGAATAATATGTAACCTCTAAATATATGCTTACAATGACAGGGAAACTATTTTTTTTAGAGAACAAAGCAGGGCACAAAATGGTATATATAGTATGATCAAAAATAGGATTTTAAAAAATTTTAATCAATTTGTAAGAAAAGAGAAGTTGCATTGACCAAATGTTTGCAGTTGTATTCAAAAGGCAGTATTCATTGTCCCCCCTTCCTTATTCTCATTTTCCTAATTTTCTCTACTTCCATACTCATTTTAGTGCTAAGAAAAAAAGAAAAAACAACAATAACGTTGGATAACCAACTCAATATGAAAATCTCTTTAAATATCTCTTTCCAACAACTTCTTAGGAGACTTTTGCTGAAAGTCATTTCTTATATTTATGTGTGGAGATGTGTGTGTGTGTGTGTGTGTGCATGTGTTCAAATTCAATATATTCAGATATAGACATATATGTGTGTGTTCAAATTCAATATATTCAAATTCAAATATATTATTTAAAAATATATAATCATATGTATGAATCAGGGATTTGAAAACTGACAATTAAGGGACTTGGTTCTGCATGCTTCAAAAAGATGTCCAAACACACTTAAAATATATTATCCCAAGACAATCTTCTCAGAAGTCTTACATAACATTGCATTTGGAAACAATACAACTACATACATTTAGGTGCTCTGTGGTTCTTTTAAGCTTCCACCAATGGTAAGAAGCCACTAACACATCTCCTTGTCTCCTTTCACGGGAAAGAAAAAGAGGCCACAAGGAACCACTGCTGGTCATTTAGACTTTCTGAAACTCCTTAAGAGTAATCTAACCCATCTCTAGTCTACTTTCAGGCTCCAATTAACCAAGGTAATATGAGGAAAGGCAGTCAGAGTTGGCCCGCAAATCATTACTTAACCAAACTAGTCAACAGCTTTAATGTAAACGTTATTTGATTAGCAGTAGACCCAATGCTTAGGTACAAATTTAACATATTACAAGTATCATCTAAAAGTACCAAAAGAGTAATTCAATAGTTTTAAAATATAAACAATCTTATAAGTTGCCCCATGGGAAATGATCAAAATGGTTATTTTTCTATAAAAATATTCTTCCATTGGGGTGCCTGGGTGGCTCAATCAGTTAAGCATCCAACTCTGGATTTCGGCGCAGGTCAGGATGTCACATTTCGTGCTGCAACACGGAGACTGCTTGGTATTCTGTCTCTTCTCTCTGCCCCTCCACTGTGAGTGCATATGCATTTTCACATGCTCTCTCAAAATAAACAAACATTTAAAAAAAAAAACCCTCAACAACAAAAAATCAAATAGCCTAATTAAAAAATGGGCAAAGAACCTGAATAGATATTTCTTCAAAAATGATATACAAGTGGGCAATAAGTGTATGAAATGCTCAACATCACTAATCATCAGAGAAATGCAAACCAAAATCACAATGAGGCATCACCTCACACCTAAAACATGACGAAACAAACAAAATAACAAGTATTGTTGGGGATATAGAGAAGTCAGAATCCTTGTGCACTGCTGACGGGACTGTAAAATGGCACAACCACTATGGAAAACAGTATGATGGTTCTTCAAAAAATTAAAAGTAGAACTACCATATGATGCATATATATACACGTATATATTGTGTATGTGTACACACATATATATTGGGATATAGATTGTGTATATCTACACACATATACATTGGGATTGTTGCATTTTATACACACACACACACACACACACACACACACACACACACCTGAAAGCAGAATGTCAAGGAGTTATTTCCAAACCTATGTTCAAAGCAGTACTGTTCACAATAGCCAGGAGACAGAAGCAACCCAATTCATGAACAAATGAATGGACAAAAAAATATGGAATATACACACAATGGAAGACTTAAAAAGAATTGAAATCTTCTCACATGCTTCAATGCTATAGGAGAAATGTTTGTATCTTCCCCCAAAATTCACATGTTGAAATCTTCATGCCCAAAGGCCTTTAGGAGGTGATCAGGTCATGCGGGTGGAGCCTTCAAGGATAGGAGTAATGCCCTATAAAAGAGCTCCCTTGTCCCCTTTCACCATGGAAGGAAGTTGGCAGGAAGTTGGCAGTCTACAATCCAGAAGAGTGTCTTTGCCAGAACCCAACCCTTCTGTCACCCTGATCTTAGACTTGCAGCTTCCAGAACCATGAGAAATACATTTCTTATTTGCAAGATACCCAATCTGTATGTATAACCCAATTTTTGTTAGAGCAGCCTTAATGGGCTAAGACATACAACATGGATGAACCTTGAAGACATTATGCTAAGTGAAGTGACTAGTCACAAAAAGGCAAACATTGCATGATTTCACTTCTTTTTTATTATAAAAAAAATTTTTTTTAACGTTTATTTTTGAGAAAGAGACAAAGCATGAGTGGAGGATGGTCAGAGAGAGAGGGAGACACAGAATCCAAAGCAGGCTCCAGTCTCTGAGCTGTCAGCACAGAGCCCAACGCGGGGCTTGAGGTCATGAATCTCGAGATCATGACCTGAGCCAAAGTCGGATGCTTAACCTACTGAGCCATCCTGGCACCCCTGTATGATTTCACTTCTGTGAGGTGTCTAAAGTAGTCAAATTCACAGATAGAAAGCAGAATGATTGTTATCAAGGTCTGGGGAGGAGGGGACAAACAGGAGTTATTTAATGGGTATAGAGTTTCAGTTCTGCAAGATGAAAAAGTTCTGGATATCTGTTTTACAACAATGAATATATTTAACACTACTAAACTGGACACTTAAAAGTAAGACACTAAGTATTACAATATATGTTTTTCCACAATAAACGCTATTAATAAAAAATAAAATAAAAATATATTTTAAAAATCCAAAACTTTTTTTTTTTTCCTGCATAGGAAGGAAGGAAAGAAATGAACGGGTAGTAAACATTTTCCTTCCGTGCAGATGTGTGTATTTCATTTCTGGTGCACTCCACACAGGCAAGTTCCACAGAGAGAGAACAAAGTTTAAACCCTAGACATGAGGACCTGAGCTTTCCAAAATCCAAATCAGACACTAAAGCCCATCAGAAAAGTCTAGGTGCTAGGATGTTTACCTTTAGGTTACCCATTTCCAGAGAAGACTCTTGCTCATGGTACGGCTACTCCCAGAAAATAGCAAGAACAACCAGTCTGTGCAATTTGGATTCCTGACCACAAACAACCGAAATGGACATTAGCAACTTAACAGGAAAAGAATTTATGGCAGTACAGTGGGAAGTTCTAACCCCACATTAAAGCTGGAGAACCAGTTTATAAGAAGAATTTCTATGTCTGGGTAGCCAAGAACACACCCAGGCCACACCCCAGGGTCGGCCCCATTAGCACACTAGCCATGGCTATCCCTGACCCCAAGACCCCTGTCCAACTGATCCTGTGTTTCTACATTATACCCTCAATGTTCAAATTCTGGGGGGGGGAAGAACTGACTGGGCATGCCCACGAGCTTCCATTCAGTGGGGAATTCTTACAACAGACGGATATTCAAGTACTAAAGGGCAGAGAAAAGGAAATTACCTACACTGATTACCAAGTAGCTTAGCAAATGTTTATGTCTCACATGCCTAGCTCACCCAGTTTAAAATACTACAAAGTAGTAAGTTTCCAGCCAATTCCAGGAAATAGGAGAATCTTCATGCTCACTGGATCCTGTCACTTGCAATGCGGCAGGTTTCCACGAGTTATCCAACCAGATCAGACCACTCATAAACTATCACTGGGTAAAGCAAGGTGCACAGGGGCGGGTAGGATGAATGTGACCATGGTTAGTTGCTCTCTAATGCTTTTGCTTTTGTCAAAGTCGAATTTACTTGACCGTGATAAGAGCAGACACTGTCTTCAAAACTCCTGCTAGAACAGACTATAAAGACAGAGCGTGGACTGGTGTTGCTGTCACTGTCACCATAGGACTAACATTGCTCAAGCAGAGAAGATGCCATTTATCCAGCACAGTTTAATCAATGTGTAAGCCTCTAGTCGGCTCCCAGACAGTCTATCTGAAAAAATTTCCATAGACTCTGTAGAGCAAAGATACACAGAGATTTAGAAAGTCGTAGAGAAGTGAAAGCAAGGTTAAACAATTAACTTTACTTCACACTACAGTCTTTTATTCATTCATACATTCCTCTATCCAAAGGGCTCTCAAGACTTCTACTTTCACAATGATAGAGCAAAGATGTCTCTTCCTTTATCTTGAAAAATCAACAAGAGTTTTTTTAAAAACCAGAAACACAATTTTTAAAAAATAAAACAGGAGACATCTTATAGCTCTGAACCACAACATACACAGGAAGTGGGGAGAGAGACAGTGAGGGGCATCAGAGAGCAGAAGATGGGTCAAACCTCAGTGTTTGCAAAGCAGCATCAACAAGACACAAGCTGCAGGGCCCCAAAGACATCAAGGAGCTGGAGGCATCAGCTACTGTGAGGGTGGGGTGAGTGGGCAAAGATAAGAAAACAGGGAGATGGTTTGAAAGTCTACATAAGCAGCAGTTAGATCCCAGGGTGCCTCACTCTCCCCCAAAGGAGCTAGAAGGTACACCCTTAATAAACATGGCTTCCGGAAGCAACAAACTTAGAAACACCAGAATGGAAGACAGTGGGGTTTCAACAGGGATATGAAGAGAAACTGTGCATGGCAGAGAGGGAGAGCCTCCAGTGTCTCACCTACAGGTCAAGAACTCCAGTAGCTAGGCTGATATCCCCAAAGCAAGAGACTGAAGGGCCATTCTCTGGAAAAGCTAATCTATCATCTGAGAAAAGACCCACAGATTTTATTATCAGTATCTGCAATGAGAATGCTAAAGGCTACCCAGTCATCCCTACAGGGAAGTGGGGGAAGGGAGAAACAAGCCCACATGGGTATATAAGGACACCTGCAGCTTCTAACTAGCTTTCTAGTGCCTCACCTCTTAAACAAAAGACCAAGATCACCAGAGATCTGAGGAAAGCCTACCACACTTGAGAGAAAAGACCAAAATAAAGTGAAAACAAGGGAATTAGTAGGACAGGGACAGTACTGGTAAGAGAAGACCGCAAAGAAATCATATTTAATATCTCACTGAGCTAAGATCTGGTATTCATCTCATAAAGGTGCATTATTAAAAAGAGAAAACCAGAATGTAAGGAAGGGAAAAAAAAAGATGACATAAAAATTCAATGAAAACATTCAGAGGTAAGCTAAAGAAATCTCCCAGAAGTAGAAACAAAGAGGACAATAAAAAATATATATATATTAGAAATTCACTGTAAGAAGTCCACTATTTAAATTAATGTGTATTCCAGATAAAGAGAACAAGGAGAAAAAGCAGGGGAAATTTTTTCAAAAAAAATGCTACAAAAACATTTAATAATCATGTAGTTCTTGGAGAAGGACCTACTGAGCACTCAGCGCTGTGAATGAAAAATAGATAATAAAATTTTAGGATACCCATATGATAAGAGATTAAAAATCTGCATAGAAGAAACTGGCAAAAACATACAAATGATCAAGAAAAATGTCACCAGACTTCTCAACTGCAGCACTAGAAACCAGATGATAATGATGCAAAACCACCAAATTCTTTCCAACCTAAAATTCTGTAATGAGCCAAATTACCACTCACCTACAAGACCACAATAAAGGAATTCTCACACCTGCGAAGGCTGAGGAAAATAAAGCTGTGAGATTTTTGTTTTAAGCCTTCTAGCCCTATTTGACTCACAGTTCTGCGTTGTTCTGAACTGTACAGTTCACACACATTCTCAACTATGCCTCATTTTGGTTTGCAGGTACAAGAGTACATTTTCTGGGCCTTGTAATCATGAATGGGATACACCCTCAGTTACCACATACTTCCCCTAATAAAATATGAGATCACAATACTAAAAAAATTCGATAAAAATAGTAATCTTTATTCTTATATAATGTACTTAAAAAGTATTTTATAGCCACAAATATCATGTGAAGTAAAATAGATATTATCATCCTTTGCTTCAAGATGAGAAAACTGAGGGACTCCTGGGTGGCTCAATCATTGAGCATCCAACTCTTAATTTTGGCTCAGGTCATGATCTCACGGTTCGTGGGATCAAGCCCCACGTCAGCCTCTGCGCTGACAGCATGGATTCTCTCTCTCCCTCTTTCTCTGCCCCCTCACCTACTCAGTCTCTCTCTCTCAAATTAAAATTTCAAAAAAAAAAAAAAAAAAGATGAGAAAATTGATTCTTTAAGAGAAAAATGACTTTTCAAAGGTGTCAAAGCCAACATAAAGCACTAGAACTCAAATCTAAGTCTAGTGCCATGTTTGGGATTCTCCTCTGACATGAATGTAGGAACTCTGTGCACAATCTTTATCTCCTTCTCTCTTATGTACATGGGAATGGTTTCATCTCAAGGTATGATAAGCACGATTGTCCCTTTTCTCCACTCTTCTACAACCCAGCTATTTATTTCACCGTAAGCACCTCAGCACTGTTGGCCCTTCCCCTTCTCCAAGCCATCCTTAAAGAACTGGAGTACAGGTCCCAAAGTAAATACTTACGTATATACTGAGAGTATAACAAAAGGTAAACCTTAACTACTCATTAGAAAGAAATTTCTCAACTTTTTTTCTTAACCCAGTGAGAAGGAAAAGAGATAATCAGACAAAAGTGACTTAATCTTCTCATATGCTACATACAGGAAAAAGGCACCTAATAATGTATTTTTGATGTCCATAATGATCCATCTGGCTCATTATCATAAAAAAAAAAAAGAAACTCTGGTTTATAATCAGTTATTAACAGTTTTTTATACCATAGAGGGATAAAGATTCAAGGATAATTATCCCGTCCACTCTGCTCCCAAAGTGTATTAATCAAGAAATATGCTTCGAGGGGCACCTGGGTGGCTCAGTCAGTTAAGCGTGCGACTCTTGATTTTGGCTCAAGTCATGATCTCACAGTTCATGAGTTCGAGCCCTGCATATGGCTCTGCACTGACAGTGCGAAGCCTGCTTGGGATCCTCTCTCTCCCTCTCTCTTTGCCCCTTCCCTGCCACTCTGTCTCTCTCTTTCAAAAATAAACCTAAAAAATCTACATGCTTTAAAATTGAGAGCACAATAAACACACACACACACACACACACACACACACACACACACACCCCTTCCCTTCTCACCACTTTACCACTTTCCCCAAACAGACAGGAACACTAAGACATGTATGTATTCACATTCACACACAGTCTGCAACCTGCAACCTTGGACTCATATACCCTTCTATTAGACTGTGGGCCTGAATGGCCCAGGGTGAAGAAGGCACAGTCCTCACTGAGAAAACCCAACTTCACTCTGGTTAACTGTGTTTTCAATCAAGCAAAGAAATAGTGTGGTAACAATCCAGCTACTTACTCCACAGTATCGGTCACCATTAAATATCTGAGGTGGCAGAGGATTGCCCTGAGCAGGCTTCTTTTCTGGGGGGATGTTTTTGTACATCCATTGTCTTTGTTCTTCTGACATTGTGATATCCACCTCCTCAAATTCTATCTTGTTGGCTTCCAGAAATCTAACCACATCCTGCTGTTTCTTCTTTATCTAAAGAGAGAAGACAGACAAATGAGAAATGCTTATCTGAAACAATATGCAGATATTTCCAAATTGAACTAGACTTGATTTCTCATGGTCAGAGGTCACCAATGCAAAACCAAGAGGCAATTTTCACAGGCACCAGGCACCGTCCACTCACTGGGTATCCAGCAGAAGTCTAGACAAGTCCTGACACGATGATTTCTTCACCTAGACTCCCCAGAACACTGGGGCACAGCCCTGATCACCTGGAAGGATCAGATTATGCATGAGGTGAGGGACTTCGTTCTCAGAGGGACACAACCACTGCCCCTCCCAGTTACAGAAGCTGACATTTACAGTCATGAAAACTCCCTCTGCAGAAACCATTTGAAAACCAGGGAGAGCCCATATGAGATGTCGACATTTCACTGATTCCCGGGAACAGCAACATTTCTATTCCCCTCAGCAGTCTCTTTCAGGTATTCCACAGCGGTAGCCACTGTCATGAAAGCATCCTTTCATCAATTCAAAAGAGAAAAATGTTCTCCACTTCTAAGGTGAGAGTAAACAACAAGCATCAGCTGACTTTGAACTCTGTATTCCTTAACTCTCTTTGTTCCTCTCACCTTCATGTTTCCTTCTTCAGTCACTAGGGGTCAGGTGTGCTCCTGAAGAGCTGCAAACACATCTGTAGGTTTTCAAAATCTTATCGGTTTTATTTCAGGGTACATATTAAATAATTCAGATGGGGCAACAATATTCAATATCTTAAACACAGCATGTAAAACAGGAGACTACACGCCTGCTTTTTCTAAATGATTCTAGGAAATGTACACAGAGACTTAACACAACCTAAGTGATGAAGTAAATTTTATAAGGGCCAAAGAAAAGAATCATTTTGAGAGGGCAAGCCGCCAGAAAGACGGTGCGAAAGCATTTCATCTAGAAAATGAAATGCTTGAAGAACAAACTTTCACATACTGATTGCCTCCACCAACTTCCTCCAACTTCCTCTCAAAAGCCTCAATGACATGTGCTTCTGAGATGGAAATTTGTTGTAGGTCATGAGCAAAGAGATTCTGATCACTGGGTTGAAGTCTATGAATGAGTAACAAGATTGTACAGTTAGCATGGACAGAAATACAAAGCTAGCAAAATAGAGTATCTTTACCCTCGATGATATGAGAAAACAAGAGACCTAGTGTATGGTTATAAATCAAAATGGATACATTATCTTGTTTCTTGAACCAAGCTATTTCTCATTTCTGAAAAAGTTAACTTTTTTCCCCTGATACACAATTTTCAGAAATGTAGTTATGTTATTTCGAAACTTTGGCTTGCAGAAAAAGTATTATCCATACTACTTAGTTTCCCCTTACAACCCTACAAGGCAGATAAACAAGGTTGATGCTGAGGTCAAAACTGGTCACCTATTTTGATGGAGGTCTTAGTACGTATTCTTGTCAAGATAATCATGTCATTCTCCTATTTAAAATCCTTCCTTAATGAGTCCCCATTGCCCTTGGAAGAATACATACATTTCTTAGCATAGCACAATGTCCTTCATGATCCACCTCCTTTGATTATAAGAGCAAATTTGCATTTTTAAAAGTCTAGAAATTGTAAACCAAGCAAACTGTCAACATTTAATTAGAGGAAAGGGTCAAAAATTAATTAGAGGAACGGGTTTGGATTTAATGTTCATAGGTAGAGCTTTACATATCCAACATATTTCAAATGTTCATGAGTGATCAAAAGTGAACCTGACACAGTCAAACCTTAGTTTTCCATATGATGTATGTGCACATAATATCCACCCCACCTCCACGTCTACCTCGAAAGGTGAATACCCTAAAACTCACATACTCTTAATACTAGGCTATATCAAAGACACACAGTTTCTCTACATCCCAGACCCCTAGCCCTACACACACACACACACACACACACACACACACACACACACACAGCATTTATTGCTTAACTATAATCCCCTACTGCTCACTGGTCATTCCTTTCATACGATCACACTCGATAAAAAGAGCTGGGTCTTGCCCCTTTCATTCAAGAATGTACCCTGTGTACTGTCGTGTCATTACAGATTTTTCAAGGGCACTTAGGTGGCTCAGTCAGTTAAGCCTCCAACTCTTGATTTCAGCTCATGTCATGTCTCACGGTTCCTGGGATTGAGCCCCTGAGCACACTCTCTCTCCCTCTTTCTACCCCTCCCCAGCTCACATACACACTCACTCTCTGTCAAAATGAACATTGTTTTTTTTCAAAAGCATGAATTTTTATATCTGCCTAGCAACCTATCATGTAGATGTTTTCAGTCAACTACTATTCAATTATTGGTATTTAGCATATTTGTAACTTTCAGCACCAGAAATATCATGTAGTGAACATCTTTACTTAAAAATCTTTGACAGTATCTCTCAATACTATTTTAGGACAAAACCCTATGAATGAAACTCAGATCAAAGGGCAGAGATGTTTTTCAGGCTCCTGGTGGACCCATGCTAACCTGCTTTTCAACAAGTCCTTGTCAATATGTTCCCATTAGCAATGTATGAAAGTGTCCATGTCTCAACACCCCTCCCTCCTTACAGCCAATATCTGAAAGATGTATCACAGAATATTAAAATCCAAACAATGGGAGGTGATGGATGTGTTAATTAAACTAACTGTGGTAATCATTTCACAATGTATACAAATATCGAATCATTATGTTATATACCTTATACTTATAGAGTATTATATGTCAATTATATCTCCAAAAAATTGAGGTGGCGGAAAACAAATTGGTTGCTGTTAAAAAAAAAAAAATTCAAGGGGCTCCTGTGCGGCTCAGTCAGTGGAGCATCGTCGTGCTCTTGATTTCAGCTGAGGGCAGGATCACAGGGTCACGGGATTGAGCCCCATGTCGGGCTCTGCACTGCACATGGAGCCTCCTTAGGATTCTCTCTCTCTCTCTGTCTCTGTCTCTCTCTCTCTCTTTCTGCCCCTCCCTGACTCATACATGGGCTCCTGCACTCTCTCTAAAGTAAAAAAAAAAAAAAAAAAAAAAAATGCATCATTACACACTAACACTGCTCAAGAAGCAAAGGACAGTTACTAACAAAGGTGAGAATTGACAGCAGCATATGGAGTAAAATGTAAATAATTGTATCTCTGTTTTAAAAGAGGAAAGCAGGGGAGGCACCACCACCAGGTTTGGGCTTCAAAGAGATCTCTTTAATACTGTGCAACTTAAAAAGAAAAAAGGAGGAGTTCTGTACATACTCTTAACACTGCTATGAAAAGATCTCCAAGACAGATTAGTAAGTGAAAACACAAGGAACAGAACTGTGCATAGACTAGGAACATTTTTTAAAAATAGAGAAAATAAAAGAACACATTTGTACTTAACGTTAAAATAAGCTCTGGAAGGTTATATAAAAAACCAACAGAAATAGTTGTCTGGGAGCTAGGAAAGTAGGGACTGGGGGGGACGGAGGAAAAATGGGAGCAAAAGTCTTAGCTCTCTACGTGTGTAAACTAAACTTTTTTGCACAGTGTGAATATGTTAGTATCCAAAAGATTAAATACAAGAAAATTATGTAGAGAAAGAGAGCTTCACATAGAAGGGAACAGGAGTATGTAGCCATAGAGATGTAGTATTTTATATAAATTGGGTTTTCCAACAGGAGATGGAAGCCCCACAACTCAGAGCACGTTGTTACTCGTGGGCCTTCATGTTTACTCACACTTCTTCTAAGAAAGGCCAGATGATGAAAAATCATTTTTTTTTTTAAAAAGAGCTAAGGCCACACCACAGAAAACTAACCAATACTACAGCAAATCACTCAAATAAACAAAGGACAAAATTTAACCCAGGGAAGGAAGTTTTCAAGTGGATATCTGTGGCATTAGCATGAGGAAGGAAGAAGAGTCATGAACAGATACCACGAGCTATTTTGAGATCTGCAGAGGCGAACGTGGCCTGGAACTGTGGGAGCCCAGGCGTCCGTGGCAGGGGGACAGGCCACCTCAGGTGGCAGGGACTTGGGTGAAGAGATGGGGCTGCTGGGTGGGACCCCAGGTAATAGGCTTCCCATGTGGCAACAGGAAGCTGCCAGGGATGCTGCATGTGCTGGCATAAACCCAGAGTTCAAGTAGCAATAACATATACCATCATTTCCTTGACTCCAAGGGCTTTTCCTCCCCACATTTCAAGTATCCTGAAACAAAGTGTACCTTAAATCAATATCAAAAGCCATCTGAGGAGCAAATGGGAAAGAAGTTAATTGTGGGGCAACAGTAGCTGCCTTCACCCATGTCAACTTAGCTATGAGTGCAAGGTACCTATAACTCAGGGGGTGTTTGTTGTTGTTTCTTTCTTTTTCTTTTTTTTTTTTTAACACACTTAGAAGCCATGGAAGATAATGCTAGGTTTTTACCCAGTAGCCAATTTCCCTTTCTTTCTTTTTTTTTTTTTAACGTTTTTATTTATTTTTTGAGAGACAGAGACAGAGCACGAGTGTGGGAGGGGCAAGGAAAGAGGGAGACACAGAATCTGAAGCAGGCTCCAGGCCCTGAGCTGTCGGCACAGAGCCCAACGCGGGGCTCGAACCCACAAACTGTGAGATCGTGACCTGAGCAGAAGTAGGCGCTTAACCAACTGAGCCACCCAGGCGCCCCAATCTCCCTTTCGTTCTTAATAATAGAAGGCTGGTATTGTTTAGGAAAGCAATGTGCTCTGCTACAAAAACTTGTTTTACCCAGACTCCTCTGCAGCCAGGGGTCATGACACAGAATGAGACAGAAGGCAGATGTTCTTGGGAAGGCTCTACTTGATGAATAAAACCACAAAGCCCAATTTGTCCTCTCTCCTCTTGCAGAAATGCAGAAGTAGTGCCTGGAGGTGCAGAAACCATTGTACAAATGTGAAAACAAACGCCATATGCTAAGGATGGTCAAGCAGAAAGACAGGAGCTTGGGTCCTTGATATTTTATAGCTGCCACACCAGTCTTGCGCAGCCCACTCTAAATCTTTCTGTATTAGACAAATAAACATTTAATTGCTTAAGCCACTCGATCAAAGTTTTTCTATAGCCTGCACTCAAACACAATGCTACCTGAAGAAATTCTTAACTGCTACTTAAAATGTCTTCAGAAATACTATAGTATGATGGATTGAAAATAAAAGCTATTACTGCCTAGCAGAGCCTAGAAATAAATGCTGTAAGACATAAATTTAAGTGAAATGAATATTTGTCACTGAATAAACATGAATTTTCATTATTTTCTTCATAAAACAACCACAGGAAAAAAAAGAAAAAAGAAAAGAAGTCGTTGGACCCAAAACAGGAAGATATCTACAAAAGCATTAGAGTTAGATTTTATTATGTTATTCACACACACACACACCATTACACATCATCCAAAGCAACTAAAGGGAACAAGTGCTTCAAAATCTCTTAGGCTAGATCATGGGAAGGCAAACTATGGCCCACGGGCTAAATCTAGCTCACAACAGGTTTTGTATGGACCATGGCCCCAAATGGGATACTTTTAAATGTGGCTGAAAAGAAAATAAAAATAATAGTATCACATGACATGTAAAAAATACATTAAATGCAAATTTCAGTGTCCATAGATAAAGCTGTATCGGAAGATAGCCACACCCACTCATTTCCATACTAACTGTGGCTGCTTTGGCCCTGACAATGACAGGGTTGAGTGCTGCAACAGAGGCCTCATGGTTCCCGAAGCCTAAAGAAAAAGTCTGTCCTTTACAAAGTGTGCCAACCCTGGGCTAGACCACAGATCTCCATTTCCGGCTCAAAGTTCAATTCCTTAGTGAGGCCTTCCCCAACAACCAGATTTTACATTTTTACCAGTGGCACTCCATACACACACCCCCTCTCCAACTCCCTACTTCCCTTCAAGGCTTCATTTTTCACCATAGCACTTAGTATCTGATATACTAGTGGTGTTTTCAGTGTTTTCTTTCTTTTCAGTATTTCCTTCTCTACCTGCCCTAATAGAATATAAATTCCATAGGGTGAGGGATGTTGTCTGCTGTTTTGTTCATTGCTGTACCTCCAGGGCCTAGGATGGTGTCTAGCATATAGCAAACACTCACCAAACAGTTGTTAATACACAGGAACTTCACACATGGAAGGGCTGGCGTGACAGGAAGGCTTCATCCTGACTCAGCAATGTTGGTTCTCTCATCGTTTACCTTACATATCACCTCCTTGGAGAGTCCTCTCCAACCACCTTAGCTGAAGTTTTATTGTCTAAATCTATTACAATTTTATTTACTTATCTGTGTACTTGATTTTATGCTCATCTCTCTCCCCACAATGTCACTTCTGTAAGCAAGAGACTGGCAACGCAAGAGGCGTTCAGTAAATATTAACTGAATGGATGATTAAAGAATTATCACCCCAGCCCTGACATCAAAGATTTCCAGGTGATGTTCAAGAGATCAAACTGAGTTGGTAATTTAATTTAGGAACAAATGTAACTGAAGTTTAGCCAAAAAGGAATGTAGATCAAATGCCAGTGTTTCTCAATTAATGCTAAAACTGTATGATTTTAAAAAGCAGTGTCTCTAGGACGCTACATGTAACTGTAAATTGCCTAAATAATTCAGAACAATCTGTAGACCCTGAATGTGAAAAAAGCTTTCCTTTAACATTGACAATGATACTGAAGAAGAAAGCTGCATGTGACTATACGTTTAAATAAATGCTGTTGTCAGTTCATTTCAAAAATTGCAAGTGCATAATGTAGTGTTTTGTTTGGCCCAAATGTTTTAATTAAACTGCTGATATATTTGCAAATTGACGGCAATTGCGAACTAAGCAAATAGGTCAGTGTTTCCCTGACTCTGCTTCCAACTGCCACGATAGGATTCTATCACCCCCACCCACTTCCCCCAGTATCTCCAGCAGCTCTGAAGCAAGCTTTGAGGCAGCCATCTTGGTCCAGCTGCTTCAATAAATGGTCTGAATGTGTTCCCCTCAAAATTTATATGTTGAAACCTGACCTCCAAGATGATAGTATTACAAGGTGGGGGCTATGGAAGGTGATTAGTTTACTAGGACAGGACCGTCATGAATGGGGTTAGTGTCCTTATAAAAGAGACCCAAGAACATCCCTGCCACTTTCTGCCATTGAGGACACAGCAAGGAATCCGCAGTCTGCAACCAGAAGAGGGCTTTCACCAGAACCCAACTGTGCTGGCAACCTGATCTTGGACTTCCAGCCTTCAGAACTGTAAGAAACAAATTTATGTTGCTTGTAAGCTACCCAATCAATTTTGTTACAGCAGCCCAAACAAAGACAATGAACCTTTACCCTTTCCACTCCAAATCCTGCGCCTGCTGAGGACCCCAAAGCCTGCACCCACGCCTTGGTAACCTACCCCCACAGGCGCCTGGGTGATAAACTGTCTGGGCTAGTGCTGCTGAATTGGCTGACCTGGCATGAACACTCAGTGACCCATGAAAATCTTAGTGAAGATGTTTGTAGCTCTTTCACTGGCAACCTCCTGGCTCCAGGAATCCCTAGGGACTGGATCTGCAGCCAGGCTAAGTAAATTACATTGTACTTCAGTTACATTTACCCCTACTCTGTGGCACTTTTAAGTAAACTTGCAACTCCTTCACTCTCTCTTCTTGTCGGATTAGTTCTTTCCCAGACGGCTGACAATTTATGTAATTAAGTAGCCCTTCCAGAAGAATCCTTCCATATGCTTCTAGGCATGCCTGGTCATGTTTGAATTCTGGGGTATACAAAGCTGTTGCTGCACCTTGGGACCTTGAGAGTCACTAGCAAATAACGAGAAATAATCAATTTGAATAAGATAGTTGTTTTTTTAATTGAGATTTAATGTGCACAATTGTGGGAAATCAAGTTTAAAGACAACTAATTGTGGGAAATCAAGTTTAAAGACAACTGAAGTACAGGCGGATGACAGCAAGGAAAACTGGGGGCGAGAGGGGAGTGTGTATTTTTGAGTTAGACTGTCTGGGTTTTAATCCTGGCCCTATCTGTTGGGTAGCCTTGGAGAAATTACAAAGCTTCTCTCAGCATTAGTTGCCAAATCTGTGAAATGGACCCGGTATCTTTTTGCATAGGTTCATTGGGAGGATCAGATACAAAAAGAGCTAAGCAATCGCAGGCACTTGCTCAATTGTTCCATTCATTCAAACACACGAGCTTTTCTTTCGTGGCCCTAGATGGGGCCCTCTGCCAAAAACATGAAATGACTTCTGGGTACTTTCAAAGGTTTTAGGTATTCAATGTAACAGTTCTTTATTTCACTTACTTTCACACTTCAAATACACATTTTTCTTTTTTCTGACTTACAGCAGATGTAGGACTCATTAGGACCTTTTATGTATCTCACATGGAAAAAGTCGAAGGCAGAGGAAGAAAACCAAAAAGTAAAAATTTTCTTAGAACAACACAACTTACAATGGAGAGACTGGACTAAGGGGAAGTAGAGGGAGGGCTCTAAGACAACCCCTTTCCACTACGGAGGGAGAAAAGGACTGATGGCCTTTCCCTTGTAAGAAGACCCTTGCTACTTCTAGCAATTAAGCAGAGTATCTCAAAGATACATAATTTCATGGCAAATTCTTTAACAGTTCACTGTTGGACTCACTAGGCATTCTACTGTCATAAAGAGGATGCAAATGGCAGAAAGTATTATGGCAGACACTGGACCAGTTACCCCTTTTCTGTGAAGGCCAAAGTTCCAGAGGGAGACACAGAATCTGAAACAGGCTCCAAGCTCTTGAGCTGTCAGCACAGAGCCCGACACGGGGCTCGAACTCACGGACCGCGAGATCATGACCTGAGCCGAAGTTGGACGCTCAACCGACTGAGCCACCCAGGCGCCCCCCAGCCACTCTTGTAGCTGGGCAGCTCTGTGACCCAGATCTAGCCCCTGAGGTGTGAGCCAAAGTCTGCTGGGTAAAGCTTCTGGTCAAGGCTTTGCTCTCCTGCTCAAGCATATGGATTCAGGTGTTAGGCCCTTTGTCCCTGCCCTTCCACCTCCTTTCTGCTTGGAACCTCAGTGTGAGGGCTAGAGACATGCTGGCAGCTTTTCCGCCATGAGCCAGTAAGCACAGGAAAAGGCCAAGAGAATGCTAGAAACACAAGCCCTGAACAAATCAGCCTCCAGAATTACAAAGAGAGAAAACTTCCGTTCTTTTGAGATCTCATTGGCCATGTTCTCCCTTACCTGCAGGTGAACACATTCCTAACGAGAACGCTCACCGCTAAGGTTTCATTGTTGGGGAGTAGGGCAGGGTGTAGAATAAACCCCAATAAGCCATCTGCTAACCGTCAACATTCTAACACTGTTTAACTAAATAGGAAGTTACACATAAAGTACTGTGTGTCTGGTGTCTATTGCAGTTTATCTTACTAGAAAGCAAATACCAGGTTACCAAGCCAAAGATAGCAGTGCGAGAGGCTGTCTAGCAAGAGATTGAAACCGGAGTTTTAAGGAATCAGAGTGTCAGAAAGAGATGGATTATGCAACACAGGACAATTTTTGAAACAACCAGTACTATATGTTGTATTTTAAGGCAATAAAATTTTAATGATGGAAAAACTTGTGCTTTTTCACCTATGTACCATTAGCACAATCCATGCTACTCAACAGGCACTCAGTGTGTTTATATTAAACACAGAAACATTACTGAGTTTGAATAAATACCTTTAACATATTTGCTTTTGAATCAGTCAACATTTTCCGTGCTGTTTTCTTAACCAATTTGCATTAGTTTCTTTTTCCTGTTTTTGTAAGTCATCTTTGCAATGTAAGTATTTTTTTATTAAAAAAAAAAAACCCACCATAATCTCATCATCCTGAATTATTTCTTTTTTTTTTTTTTTAATTTTTTGTTTTTCAACGTTTTTTTATTTATTTTTGGGACAGAGACAGAGCATGAACGGGGGAGGGGCAGAGAGAGAGGGAGACACAGAATCGGAAACAGGCTCCAGGCTCTGAGCCATCAGCCCAGAGCCCGACGCGGGGCTCGAACTCCCGGACCGCGAGATCGTGACCTGGTTGAAGTCGGACGCTTAACCGACTGCGCCACCCAGGCGCCCCCTGAATTATTTCTTATAGTACCTTCCAAGGACACAACATTTAGAAATATACTTCATAGGGGCGCCTGGGTGGCTCAGTCGGTTGAGCGTCCAACTTCGGCTCAGGTCGTGATCTCACAGCTCATGAGTTCGAGCCCCATGTGGGGCCCTGTGCTGACAGCTCAGAGCCTGGAGCCTGCTTCGGATTCTGTGTCTCCCTCTCTCTCTGCCCCTCCTCCACTCATGCTCTCTTTCTCTCTCAAAACTAAACATTAAAAAAAAAAAAGAAATATACTTTATATAGTTGCCATAATAACATACACATTTGCGGTAGGATGTTTCAGTTTTATTACAAATATTTTGTTTTTATAATCTCCATAGTTATCTTATTGCGTGCATACATTCTATTAAGTACTTTAATGTTTAGAACATTATCCTACCATTGGAAATTTAAGTGTGTTCCAAGGATTTTTTTTTTAATTAAAGAAGAAAACTGGGGGCACCTGGGTGACTCTGTCGGTTACACATCTGACTCTTAGTTTCAGATCAGGTCACAATCTCATGGTTCATGGGTTCAAGCCCTGCATCAGCACAGAGCCTGCTGGGGATCCTCTCTCCCTCTCTCTTTCTGCCCCTCCCCTGTTTGTGCCCTCTCTCTCTCTCTCTCTCTCAAAATAAATAAATAAACTTAAAAAAAATTAACAACTTTTGCATGGCCAATGAATGGAATCAGAAAAATGATTACCGCTGTTCTTTAATTATAATGGTGCTCGTTCTCCATCTGCATCTATGTATTTTTGGGTAGTTACCTTTTCAACAATGACAACTGTTACAGCAGACCTGCAAATTGTAGTATTGATTGTTAGCTCACATTGTTCTCAGTATGAAAAACTGTTTCTGATGGGAGAAAAATAATTTTTTATCATTAAAAAATAAAATTAATAATATTGCTTGAACTGTGCCCATGACATTTATTGCTATTTTGTGGACATTTTATGATTTACATCTTTTATTGGCATAGGAGCATATACACAGCATGCATTTAAAATACACACACATGGGGATATGTACTCAAAGAATTTTTAAATTTTTTTTAATGTTTACTTTTGAGAGGGAGAGAGCAAGAGCGAGCAAGCACAAGTGGGGGAGGGACAGAGAAACACACAGATTCCGAAGCAGGCTCCAGGCTCTGAGCTGTCAGCACACAGCCCAACGTGGGTCTTGAACTCACGAACCCTAAGATCGTGACCTGAGCCAAAGTCAGACATTCAACTGACTGAGCCACGTAGGCGCCCCTCAAAGAATTTTTAAGTTATTATTGGGGTATGTGATCAAAAACCTTTACGGACTACTTCACTTAAAAAAAAACCGTTGGCGGGGGAGGCGCCTGGGTGGCTCAGTCGGTTAAGCGTCTGACTCTTGAAAGTTACCAGACTGATAAAGAAATTGTAAAAATCTAACCTGAGCTTCACTGTAAATATGGCAGCACACTGTACTGCTAATATATTTTCTATGGGTTAACATAAATAAGACATGGTGCTAAATCTAGACTCAGAATAAGACAGGAATATAAGCATCTACAATTGAATCAGGCGAGGGAGAGAAATCTTAACATCTGGGCAATATCCTTTATAATCTGTTTTTTCTTCATACTAGTCCTTTTGCCCTTGAAGACATCACATACTTCCATGACTTCAAATCTCACCTGTAAGACTTAGAAATATATATCTAAACTATATCTAAAACTTGCATTTCAAAATTGGCATCTTTCACAAGGGTCAATCCCCCAGTTCCAGAGCCTTTCTGGAAATGTATGCTTAAATGTCCCACCATCACCTCAAACTTGATGGCGAAAACAGAACAAAAACAATGTTGTCACAAAGTCAATCCACCCTTTTCCCTGAACTTTCCTGTTTCTATCAACAAAACAACACTTTGTTGATGACTCATTCTGACAGGAGAACTGCCTATACAAGTCCACAACTTAACGTCATTACAAAAATAACCTACCTAAATGAAAACCACACACTCTGTTATTAGACGAGATGAAGGGAGCCTCTCTTGTGCTCAGTTGGGTAGCACTAAAAATGGGACAGTGTAAAGAATAAAGAAGGTGGGTGGTAAGTACGGCCAAAGCAAGCTTGGCTCTGAGGTCTGTGAGGGGCCCTGGTCCATCTGGGACTTTGCTCATGATGCTTAGAACACTGTGATAAAGATGCCAAGGGCAGTGGCCTGATCCTCATTTGGGCCACTTAGTTCTGAGTCATGAGCTAGTCCTGGACAGACAGAAATGGATGGATCGGTATCACCTTGGACAAGTTCCTTATTCTATCAAAGCCTTAGTTTCCTCATCTGTGAAATGCAGATCATATTTCATCTCAGAGGATAGCGATGAAAATTAAATGGCATAATGCTCACAGAGTTGTACACGGCCCACTGAAAGAACTCAGTACATGTTTTAGTTATTATTATAACTTTTATTCTAGGGCCACAAACCTCATTCACTATTCTGTTCTTTAGCAAGTATATTCTGCTAGTCAACTGGGGATACCTGGACCCAGTACAACTCCACAGCCACCTGGCTTCTCTTTCTCCATTTGTTCTTTGATTCACTTGTGTTCATTCCGCAGGGATATTTTGAAGGTCTAGGAGGTGTCAGGCCTGTACCAGGCCTGCCTCTGCCTTACTTCAGCTCATTTGCAAGTGAGCTGTGAGTTACAGGAAGTCAATATCCAAACTATAAAACTTGATTCAAATGGACGATCCACCCTTTAGGATTGTACATTTTAGTAAGAATGGGTTTCCCTTTAAATATGAACATGCTTTCTCACCAGTAGAACATGCTCTTTGAGGGTTTATTTTCCACACAGGTTCATGTTCATGCACATGCTCCCATCCTTGCCTGGGCAGCAGGCTACAGCGGACTGAGAGGGATGAGCACAGAGGAGACCCTTGCACAGGGGCTTGTGGTGAGCAGAACAGAGTTCCACAAATAGATGCTATTCACTGTTGTGTGCTCACAAGAGTAACCTTTTTGATTTTCCCATCTCTGTTGCATACAGGAACTGAGAGGAGGAATGGGAAAGTTAAAATGACAAAGTGGAACAGGGAGAACAGGAGATTTCAGCCAAGGTAAGAATTGACAGACATCCCCACACTATACTCTCAGACTTAAAGTCAGTACCGGTGTATTTGTTTTTAAACTGGTGGTCAATGCCAATTTAAACACCTTTTTATTGTGAGTCATAGTTGTCTCTCTTTTGGAATCACAGATTAAGATCAAGAAGTTTATGTGTAATTAAATCCAATCACTTCATTTAGTTCCCTAACTGAAACTTAGGAAGGGTGTCAGAGTGCATGGTCTACTGTCCTTGAGTTGAAATAATTCAGAACAGATGAGAGAGAGGTTGCCACTGCCCTGCCACTGGCAGAACAATTGTTTCCACGAACTTGGCTCTAACCACCATTAACGAAAACGTCACCCGTACGTATTTCCTGATTGGGAACAAATATTTTCAGAATAGCTTAGTCAACTCCTTTCACATTCCGGATCATGGGCTGGTGAGACATTATTTGCTTCTAATTCTTGGCATAATTTTAAAAGATAGCTGAGTAGGACAATACTAGGACTGAATTAAAATTTAAAAGATAAGTCTGTAAAATCTGCCACCTTAAGCTTAGTCGTTTCATTTTTCAAAACCATGCTTACATGTTTAATCCCACACGATTACTTGTTCATGTTAAGAAACTAAACCAGTATCTTTCCCAGCCCCCCTCCCTCTCTATGACTGCTCCATCAGGAGCTCCAACAGCCAGACCTTCCTCCAGTTTCCTACTAACCATGAAGTCATCACCTCCCTTCTTTCCTTCAGCTACTAAGTCCTTCAAATTCTCCTCCTCCTCCTATCTTTCCTATTTCTCCCCATTTCTAAAGGGCCTATTCTGCTGCTGGCCAGACAGTAAAATTCTGGGAGTCTCCCAGAAATTTACTGTCCTACCCACTCCTACCCTTCTAAAGGCAGACAAGAGTGTTCTTCTCAAGCACATATCACTATCTTTTCAGAACTTTAGAATTCCTCATTGGCTCTTGATAAACACTGTAGAAAGACAGCTACACAGCGTCACACTCTTAGATTTCCAGGCCTCTCACCTTCAGAATCCTGGAATCTTGAAGTATACTGGATCACACATGATGCCTTCCAGCCAGAGAACCTCAGCTCACACCCTAGACCCTTTGAGAACTGAATACAGCCTGTAATCTCTTCTCCCTAAATTAGGCAAGTTTACCTTGTTTGGCAAGACTTCTACACACATCTGAGTCCAAACACCTTGCTTACATCTTTATTTTCTATCTTCTCAGACATTTTATACTTTTTGTAGAGCTACACACACATTAACACATATTGATGTCACTTACGGTATTAGCTGTGTGTAGCACATCTCCCAAGAGAATTATCCACATAGCATATACTCAAATATCATCTGATATGTTGTCTCTGGGGCTTGTGGGAAAGAACAGATTCTAAGGGGAGGACTGGGTGCTTAAGATTTACTCACATTTCAGAAAACCAGAAAATTCAGAAGATCTTAGTGATGGTACCACTACCCACTTACCTGCCCAACACAGAAACCTGGACTTCATCTTTGATTCTCCCTGATGATGCAATTAATCAAGTCATGGCCTTTCTTCTTTCAAATTTTTTCTTGAACCCATCCACGCTTCTCCATTTTCACTCCTACTAGCTCATACCAAGTCATCGTCTCTCATCTACAGCTTCCTGTGTCTTCTCGTAGCCAGATTTCCTTAGCCAAACCGCTCTTTGGAAAGAAGCTAGTATTTTTTTTTTTTTATAAATTTTTTTTTCAACGTTTATTTATTTTTGGGACAGAGAGAGACAGAGCATGAACAGGGGAGGGGCAGAGAGACAGGGAGACACAGAATCGGAAACAGGCTCCAGGCTCCGAGCCATCAGCCCAGAGCCTGACGCGGGGCTCGAACTCACGGACCGCGAGATCGTGACCTGGCTGAAGTCGGACGCTCAACCGACTGCGCCACCCAGGCGCCCCACAAAGCTAGTATTTTTATTAAAGTATAAACCTAATGGTTTCATATCTCTGTTTAAAAACCTCTCAGGAACTTCCCATTAACCTTGAGATGAAAAGAAACTTCCATGCCCAGGCCCACAAGGCCCACCTCTCTGGCCTCATGCCCCTCCTCCCTCCCCCTGCAGCAATGGCTCTCGACCCATAGGTACATCTAGATCACCTGGAGCGCTTGTCAAAACAGATTGTGGGGGTTCCTGGGTGGATCAGTCGGTTAAGCGTCCAACTTCGGCTCAGGTCATGATCTCGCAGTTTGTGGGTTTGAGCCCTACACTGGGCTCTCTGTGTGACAGTTCAAAGCCTGGAGCCTGCTTCGGATTCTGCATCTCCCTCTCTTTCTCTACCCCTCCCTGTCTCATGCTGTCTTTGTCTGTCTGTCAAAAATAAATACACATTAAAAAATTAGAAAAAAAAAAACCCTTGTATTACTTAGCAAGGTGAGGCCACAATAAAACATTATCAAATGGAATGAAAGATGTGGTTGGTTTGATTTTATTGTTTTTACATTCTCTATCAAGATTACATGTTTAGTTCCTTAAAGAAAAAAGTCAGTCAAGTATAAAATATGAATTCAGAATGCCACTATTTTATAAGACTATGAAAATTACACACAATTGCTCATACACGTGCCTCCTATTAATTAGAGGATACTACATAGAAGAGCTAGTCTAGCAAAACTTGCTATAATAGTCAAAATCCTCTGTAGTAAGGAGGAAATCCTGCTGAGGACAGTATTTTCCACAGGCAAGAATCACCGGCCTTCAGCCAAAAGCCATGCTGTTATCGATGGGCGGAGATACTACTCCATACACACTGTGTTGTTGTTTTTTTTAATGTTTTTATTTATTTTTGAGAGAGAGAGCGTGCACGCACAAGTAGGGGAGGGGCAGAGAAAGAGGGAGACACAGAATCAGAAACAGGCTCCAGGCTCTGAGCTGTCAGCACAGAGCCTAATGTGGGGCTCGAACTCATAAACCACGAGATCATGACCTAAGTCAGACGCTTAACCGACTGAGCCACCCAGGTGCGCCCACACTGTGTTTTTGGATATGTTATTCTTGTTTCCACATCAGTTAATCCTCAATTGTGTAGAAAGTGATCCTAAGAGATGATCAAGAAACTACTGCCACTTAGGTTTGAAAAGCAATTTGGGGGACACCAGATCGTTTTCACAATTACATTTTATACGGCATCATATAATTAGTCCACATTTCCTTTGTAGGCACAAACTCATACCTCTATGAGAAAGTCTGGATGCTCTTACCTACATTCTGTGCACCTGTCCTATGTTGGGTTGACCATGTCATCAGCTCAATCCTCCCTCTTTGGGCTACCGAGGAAAGCTATGTGCCATTTCTGCTAAAAACTCCAACCATCTAGCTTCAGGCACACATTTGATTCAGTTTCAGTCCCACACAACTGCCACTGGGAGCTCTTATAGCTTTCTCAGATCTCCACAGGCATGCACCTTTCCCACAGATGACCCTAAGTCCTGCATCAGGTAAGATGAAGTCTTAAAGAGTACTTCCAAATTGTGGTGTTTCCACCTCAAATTTCTCTGTATCTTCAGCCATATAATTCTCCATTCCATCTTGACTCGAGAGTAAGTGGTGAAATTAACAAAGGAGAATAAGAGAGAAAGAGAATCTTGGGGGGTGGGGGAGAAACAGAGAGGGAGCGCGCCATCCACAGAGAGCCAGAAAAAAGAAAAACCAAAGTCTCCTTAAAAGGTAAAAGAGTCTTTGTTAACACACAGAGGTTTATGAGACCTTGTGGAGACCTTGCAATGTGCTAGGCTGCCCTGGTAACTAAAGGAATATAGGTGACAAAACCAGGTCTCTAATTTGCTGCAGTGCATAGTCTAATGGGGGAGGGGGGGTGGAGGAAGATAGGGCTTGTTAATAACTAACTTTCATATGAAACTGGCAGTCGTGGAGGGGTGCCTAAAGAGCCAGGGCAGTACTATGTGGGAAATGTAGGGGGCAAGGCCATGAAGCTCAGGGATACGTATGCACAGAACAAAAGCCCAGTATCAGAAATCTAAAAAGGAGGAATATACGGGGCGCCTGGGTGGCTCAGTCGGTTCAGCGTCCAACTTCAGCTCAGGTCATGATCTCACAGTTCGTGAGTTGGAGCCCTGCGTCTGGCTCTGTGCTGACAGCTCAGAGCCTGGAGCCTGTGTCGAACTCTCTGTCTCCCTCTCTCTCTGCCCCTCCCCCACTTGTTCACGCACGCTTGTTCTCTCTCAGATAAACATTAAAAAACAAATTTAAAAAGACTTAAAAAATAAAATAAATAATAAACAATAAAAAGAAGGACTATAAATTAAATGGCTCCTAGGATGATAGGGGGAAGGAGCCTCCAGGTGGGTATTCTATGGGAAGGTAGAGAGAAAGGAAATGGAAGGCAAAAGATGGGGGCAACAAGGGGACAGAGGTAGGAGCAAATAAGCTACTTTCTCCTGGAATTAGAGACTGTGGTTTTCTGGATAATTGAAAGCTCATCCCTTCAAACACAAATTTATTTTGACTTTATTTTAAACTATTTTTAGTTTAGAAATCTTTCTAAAAGGCACCACATGGGTTCCTGCATTGTTTAGCAGAATACATCAAAGCAAAACATGCCAAACCTGATTTAATCTGTTCTGGATGAAGAATCATCATTATAATCCATTTTTCGTGCTTTGATGTGGTGCACTGACATTCTCAGGGCCCACTTATGTGTAAAAATCTGTTATTTTACTCTCTACCAACTAGAGCCTGCAACTGTGCTTCTGGAATTCTCCAGTTCTGCCCCCAGGAGGCAGCTGTCACTTCTCAGAGCTTCCCTTGGTGACTCCTCAATGGAGCTGAGAACACTGCTGTGGCCTCTGTCACTCAGTTGTCTGAGGTGAGGCTCTGAAGGGCAGACCCCCGGGGCCACAGCCCAGCCCCAGCCCCAGAGTATTTGGAAGAGGCCCCTCTGCTTCCTGCCAGGGCTCCAGCTTCATTCCACATGGGGGTTCTAGAATTCTGATACGTGCATAAGGGAAGTAATACTATAATAAAATTATCTCTAATAACATCGATTCTTCATGCCACATATTTAAGAAGCGGTGAAATACAGGTATCCCCAGTTTTTGAAAGTTCATACTATGCCACTTCACTTCTATGAAAGACCTACATTAGTACCTCTTTTCACTAACTGAAAGGAATCCAAAGACGATTTTCACCTTTATGAAAAAGGCAAACCGCGAAAACAGCATTCAGCAGTTGTTTTGCAGGAAGCCTTTACAGAAGCAGAAGGCACCCCAGCAGCGAGACCAGCACCCCCAAGCTCCTTCCCTGGAACTACATACACTCAGCAGCTCAGCATCAGGCCGCCACAGCTTTGAACCGTGAGCATCTGTGCTTTAATCTCTATTTATTTTGTGCATCTGTTAGCAAGATGTGTCATAAGGTATCAAAAAAGCCTAAGAGAGGTTACTTTTTAGGGTTTGGGAACACTCAAACTTTTTTCACATAACTTAATGGTAATTAATTAATTGCTTCTTCGCTGTATGCCATTTCAGCTTATGAAAAGTTTCATAGGAATGCTCTACTTTGGGACAGCGGGAGAAACCTATAAATCCTGTCCCTCACAGCCTTTTGTTTTCCAAAGCAGACTTCCAAGTACATGTTCCATACCAATCCCACTCCCACATGGTCCTGAACTCTTGATAAGCTTGATATTTGATGCAGAAGCTACAGAAACAATATTTCTTTTTCATTCATTCAATAAATGCTACATGCCAAGTTTTCTAATAGGAAACCATTGAGGTATAAAAAGATGAATAGAACAGCCCTGACCTCCAAGAACTTAGAACTTGTAGTTCAAAGAACCTGGGTACAAGATAATTCTAACCAAGGGTGGAAACGTGTTGAGGCCCCAGGACAGCAGTTCCACAGGCTGCACCGTGGAGGGCTGCTTCTACAGCCAAACTGGAGGGAGGAGAAAGGGAGGCCAGGGGAAGACTTCACCGGGAAATGGGAGGGCTTCAAAGAAAGGAGGGGGATCTGGTCACAATGCAGGGTGAGCACAGGCAGAGCAAATGTTATGAAAAAAGGCACAGAAGGCAGAAGGTAAAAAAGCCTAGTGTATTTATATAGTAGTCAAAGGAACAGAGAGAGAAAATGCTGCAAAGGTAGGTGAGAATCACATCACAGAGGGCCCAAAACGCCAGGCCAAAAAGCTAAGCCTTGAAGCTGTAAGCTGAAAGGAGCCAAGAAGATTTTTAAAAGCTCTCTGCACCTAACACACAGACTTAATCTTGTTAAAAAGATGAAGCCTATTTCTCCCCTTTAATGGAAAAGGAATTCAAAAAGTGAATTATTAATCATCTCACCCCTGTTAATTATTTCTTAAAACCAAGCTTGCTAATAAAACAGTTCTGTGGAATTAAGTACAGTGCTTCTGTCTGTCTTGATCTCACACTATAGGAAATACATACAGGTGGAAAAGGAGTCGTCTAGTCTAAAACAAAGGGCAGCACAGATATACAAATCAAATTCACTCTTTTGACAAAAAAGAACAGAGAGGGTAACATCTATTCCAGTTCACAAGCTTATACAAAATATTTTAGGGGAAAAAAACTTAATTTTCCACTTTATTTATTTAAGTGAAATTTTATTTTAGTGAATAAAAATAAACGAATTTTATTTCTTTTTATTTAAGTGAAATTTTCTAGAATCTTAAAAACAGCCACCTTCCCAACTCAAAAGAGGATGCTATTTTTCTGCCTAGCTCTGATATGACTTTCTTTGTCCTCATCCAAATAAATAGACATGCCCTTGAGACTTACCTACAAGATAGATAATTTCAGCATTATATTCCATATGACTCTGTGTTGCCTCTGTTTTCCATGTTCATCTTATCTCCCCAGTCAGATTAGTTGTTATCTGGGATGGGAAAGGACCATGCCATATACTCATTCTGCATCCTGAATATGATCAAACACTGTGCAATATAAGGTACTCATAAATATATGGGAACTGATTAACCAAATTAATTTCTAAAATATATATCCTTAAAGGCTCAATTCCGTATTATTCATATTGGTTCATATGTGGAATACAAGAAAAAAATTAAAAATTCAAAGCTAGAAGAGCTCTTCAACAGAAGGATCTAAACCAGTTCTTAATAAGTATCAACATTAGTTATTAGAGAGATGCAAATCAAAACCACACTGAGATAACACCACACACCCACTAAAATGGTTATAATAAAAAATGCAGACAATAACAAGTGTCGGTGAGGATGCAGAGAAACTGGAACCCTCATACATTGCTAATAGGAATACAAGATGAATAGCCACTTGGGAAAACAGCTTTGCAATTCCTCACAAGGTTAAACATAGAGTTACCATATGAACCACCGATTCTTCTCCTAGGTATATGTCCAACTGAATTAAAAACATGATTACACAAATGTTCACAGCAGCATTATTCATAATAGGACAAAAGTGGAAACAACCCAAATGTCCATCAACGGATGAATGAATGAACAAAATGTGGCATATTCAGACAATGGAATATTATTCAGCCATAAAAGGAAATGAAGTATTGATACATAGTATGACATACATGGACTTTGAAAACATTAAGTGAAAGAAGCTAGGCATAAAAGGCAACATATTGTGAGATTCCATTTATATGAAATGTCCATAATAAGAAAATCCACAGGGGCGCCTGGGTGGCGCAGTCGGTTAAGCGTCCGACTTCAGCCAGGTCACGATCTCGCGCTCCGGGAGTTCGAGCCCCGCGTCGGGCTCTGGGCTGATGGCTCAGAGCCTGGAGCCTGTTTCCGATTCTGTGTCTCCCTCTCTCTCTGCCCCTCCCCCGTTCATGCTCTGTCTCTCTCTGTCCCAAAAATAAAATAAATGTTGAAAAAAAAAATTAAAAAAAAAAAAAAAAAAGAAAATCCACAGAGACAGAAAGGAGATTAGCAGCTGAAGGAAGGAATGGAGTGACTGCTAATGGTCATGGGTTTCTTTCTGGGGTGAGGAAAGGTTCTGGAATTAGACAGTGGTGATAACATAGGAAATATACTAAAACCCACTGAAACGTAGACTTGAAAAGGGTGAATTTTATGGTATGTGAATTATATCTCAATTAAAAACAACAATAACAGCCTGATGAGAAACCTGAAGCTCAGAGAAGCTAAGTTTCTTGTCTAAAAACACAAAGCTGATTAAATGGCATCACTGGGGGGGGGGGGGAGGGGGGGTAA
>NW_024412394.1:40265889-40293762 GCF_014898765.1 Herpailurus yagouaroundi | reverse complement strand
AAAAAAAAAAAAAGAAGCCTGGCTGGCTCAGTCGGTAGAGCATGTGATTCTTGACCTCGGGGTTGTGAGTTCAAGCTCCATGTTGGACACAGAGCTTACAAAAACAAAAAAACAAAAAACAAAAACACACACAACTATATCAAACAAACAAACAAACAAACGTGCCATCACCAGAACCAGATTCAGTCTCCCAACTCCCAGTGCAGTATTCTAGGTCCATGTTGCACTGTTCTAGAAATATTAGGACAAGCAGTGGAGACTTGAACAAGTAATTTAATGGCTCATACCACATCAGAAGAGAACGATGAATGAAATGACCTCTTCAGTTCCTCCTAGTTTTAAAGCAATGTGAGTCTTCTCTTTGTAACCATTTCCTCTCTGCTACTATAGATTAGAGCAGAGGTTCTCAACCAGGTATGATTTTGCCCCCAGGAGATATTTGGGAATACATGGAGACATTTTTCATTGTCACAACTGCAGATAGAGGATACTCCTAGCACCCAGCGGGTAGAGACCAGGCATGCTGTTCTGTGTCTGCAAGGCACAGGATGACCCCACAATAAAGAATTACCTAGACCTAAATGTCAACAGGGACACTGGTGATAAAACCTGGCATAGGGTGTGATCAACTTCATTTTTAAGCTTTTCCAGGAAGTTCTGTCCTAGAGTTTAATGACTTCAAGCAGCAGTTCTGAGATTAGAGTGACTGAGAGGTCATCACCAAGTACAGACAGGAAATAGACACTTTTTACTTCCTGGAATAATTAGGTTACATAGAGTCAAACATTCAAATGCCACAGTAGTCAGGTAGTCAACATAAAGGAATAAAGTCAACAAGCACCAAATAACCATTTAGGACTATTATTTCCTTTTTTCCAAAAAGAAAAAAAAAAAAGAAAGCAAAAACAAAAACCTTTCACTGACTTCCATTCTTCATGAAACAAATAACCCTCTCAATATAATCTTGTGGTTTCCCACTTTTGATAAACATACATGCCAAAAAATACTTCCTACTACAGGCAAAAGAACAGCACAAGCTCAATAACAAATGGCTCAGAGTTGGGAGGAGAGGGAGAATGGTAGGGGGTGTGGAGAACCCCAAGGCCACGTCATGATGAAGGGGCAACTCTGAAGGATCCATGCCATGATGGAGTGAGGCAATGGGTGAAGAAATCTTCAGATGTCTCAAGAAGAGTAGGAATTCTAGATTGTGTATGTGGAAGAAAGACATCACCCAGTATTTAAAATCTTTGGCTCAAAACCACTTTAAAATACTGTGTTAACTCAAAAAAGAAGGGGTTCTAGCCTCTGCAACTAGACTGTGACCTCTAGCCTACACTAACCCTAATAAACAATGTCAGTTTCAGGTCTTCCTACAGATGTGTTCCATCTAACTCAGAACCTATTGTCTAACTATAACAATAATCTTTTTCCTTAATTAAATATTAATAGCTTATTCAGAGTTGAAGACTCACAAAAGACCAGAGAATTACTATAGACTTAAATGTAAATGAAATCCATAATATTATTAACAGCTGCCTTGTCATTAAGCTCCGACAACTTTACAAGTGGGGATACTGAGATCCAGAGAAGTTAAAAGACCTGCTAAGCCACCTTGCCACTTAGGAGCCATTATCTGAACCCAGGTCTTTCTACTTCTAAAATTCACATTCTTACCACTTATCATCTTGCTTGTATCACACAAATTTCTTCTACCAACTATGCTTATGAGGTTCCCTCAGTAAACTGCATGTACAGAATCTGATCTTACAAAGAGGGATGGCTGATAATAAGCAAAGCACAAAGATTAGAATTATTAAACTGGGCAGATGAGGTGTATGAATGTACTCCCACTCCCGTGGGCCCCTCCTGCCTTCCCATGGATGGTGACTGCATCCCCACAGGCCCTCCTTCCCTCCCCTATAACCACCAACAGCCCTGCCTTTGGCCTCCTGCTTTCTACCCACTCTTTGCCTTGAATTCCGACCGTAGGCTGCAATATACTGATAAACTCTTTCCACCCAATTATTTACAGGGAAGAAAACAAGGAATGATCAGCCTGTGGAGAAAATGTCTCCCAAGAACCGAGAATCCCAAGCAGAAAGAATGAGAGCACACACTTGCACCACCACCATTTGTTCCAGTAGATCTCATGTTGCCCAAAAGGTCCCAAGAAATTAAATATCTCTGCCCTCGACCCCATCCCGGCCAACCTTTCCTTCTCCCACATCAGCCCATTACCTTCCCACCCATCCTGCTCCCTCCAGCTCAACACATCAAGTCAGCTCAACTCAATCACACAAAGCAAGAGAACTGCATTTGAGGTAAATCATGCAGTTGGTTTCAGGACATTCAGTGAAATATTCAACTGTGTCTTCGGAGCACTGTCTGTTCCAATTTCTCTTTAACCTCTGACTCCTTCCTCTGGGACATGACCATTAGGAAAATGGATGGCACAAATCTAGTGTCTGGATTTTCTGGATTCTATGACAAGGCAAGTTATTTGAAATTTCTGAGCTTCAGTTTCCTATTCTACTAGAGAGAGTGAAGGGGGCTAGGGGATGAATATGAATGGCTACCAATGCCAAGTTACTTTGAGGAATACAAATTAACAAACATAAAGCCTTGAGTACTTCCTGCACATGGTGTGAATGGTAGTTGTTGTTCTTGTTACTATTAAAATTATTATGGGGGTGCCTGGGTGGCTCAGTCGATTGAGAGTCTGACATCGGCTCAGGTCATGATCTCACGGCTTGTGAGTTCGAGCTCCGTGTCGAGCTCTGTGCTGAACAGCTCAGACCCTGGAGCCTGCTTCGGATTCTGGTGTTTCCCTCTCTCTCTACCCCTCCCCCGCTCATGCTCTGTCTCTCTCTCTCTCTCTCTCTCAAAAATAAACATTCAAAAAAAATTTTTAATTATGAAATATTAGCTTTCCATTCCAACCATATTCCTTATATCTTTTTTTTTTAATATTTATTTATATTTGAGAGAGACAAGAGACAGAGCTTGAGTGGGGGAGGGGCAGAGAGAGAGGGAGACACAGAATCCGAAGCAGGTTCCAGGCTCCAAGCTGTCTGCACAGAGCCCAATGTGGGGCTCGAACCTATGGACGGTGAGATCATGACCTGAGCCAAAGTCAGACGCCCAACTGACTGAGCCACCCAGGCGCCCCTATATTCCTTATAGCTTTTATCAGTCTCTGCAGAAGCAAAGCCATTGCTTTCACGTGCCAAGGACACTATGGCTACATTTACCTGCTCAACAGCTGAGTGGGTACCCCTGGAACTGCTCCTTAGCAGTCCTGCCCTTTCTCCTTTCTTTAGCTTGAGCTTACGCACTGTTATCCTAGCCTGTTTCTGGGTGCCCAAGGCACAGGTTCTCAGTGGCCTCCAAGCAAGCGCTTTTCTTGTGGGTAATGTGGGATAAAAGTACTGGACAAAAACTCTTATGACAGGGAGGGGTTCAAATCTGGATTCACTGAACCAAAAGATCCTAGGCATGTTAATCGCCCTCAATATTCTCAGCTGAAAAATGGGTATAGGAAACACAGTTTGTAGGGCCATTATAAGGATTAAATAACCTGTAGGAAAAATCCTACCACATTCTGGGCACAGGTAAACACTAACTTGTTCACCTGACCTTCCAGTGCTCCAAGGCTCAGCAAGGTGGACAGGCATATCTGAGGGTCCACCTATCCAGTGTCTTTCTCCCTTTCTGTCTCCACCAACTGTTCTCACACCCCCCCCCCCCCCCCCGCCACCTCTTTTACCGCCACCTACCTGCCCATCTGCCACAGAGGGAAGCTCCCCACAAACATTTCACTAGCATCAAGATTCAGTGTTCAGTTTCACAGTCATGATAATCACTGTCTTCACTTACTTTTATTAAACAGAGAGATCCTGGCCCTTCTCTACCACCCTCCCCCTAGATTTGGGGTGAGATGTTTGCAGAGAATATTATCTATCCATCAATTCAACTTGGTGTCTCATATTTCTTTTCCCTTTTACTCACAGACTCAAAACACTCTCCATTCAGTTATGCATGGAAGAGCCGAAGATAGCACTGGCAAATACGTGGCATAAGCCCTGGTCCTCCCTCCTCTGGTGCCAGATCAGACATCAACAATCAATCACACTGTTTTCCAGCTGATCCCAGACAAAGCTCCAAAACCCCTCTCCCAGCTCTCCAGGCAGCCACCATCCATCAGTCAAAGCTGTCAGTTGAGATAAGATCTACTTGCTAAGTATAGGAAGACTTAAGTCAAACCAGGACTCTATATTCATGTATTAGGTACAGCAAAGAATAGTGACCAACTACACAGTAGTAAGCACTCTGTAGGCAATGAATAAATATGTTCTAGTGACTTATGCACAACCTGCCATGCACCTATAAAATGTTCAAAAATTACAGAAGAACTCTACTAGGGTGATTTGTTTGGGGAATGACCTCAAATTATAACTCTTTTATATTTAAATTTACTAAAAACTCTAAAATTATGGAAATGCAAACTGGTGGAGCCACTCTGGAAAACAGTATGGAGGTTCCTCAAAAAATTAAAAATAGAACTGCCCTACAACCCAGCAATTGCACTATTGGGATACGGGAGTGCTATTTCAAAGGGGCAGGCACATGCACCCCAATGTTTATAGCAGTGCTATTGACAATAGCCAAAGTATGTAAAGAGCCCAAATGTCTACTGACTAATGAATGGATAAAGAAGATGTGATATATATCAATGTAATATTACCAATGGTTAAAAAGAATGAAATCTTGCCATTTGCAACAACGTGGATGGAATTGGAATGTATTATGCTACGTGAAATAAGCCAGTCAGAGAAAGACAAATATGATTTCACTCAAATGTGGAATTTAAGATACAAAACACATGAACATAAAGGAAGGGAAGAAAAATAATATAAAAACAGGGAGGGAGACAAACCATAAGAAACTCTTACTAAAGACAGAGAACAAATTGAGGGTTGTTGGTGGGATGTTGGGTACGGGGATGGGCTAAATGGGCAAGGGGCATTAAGGAGGACACTTGTTGGGATGAGCACTGGGTGTTATATGTAAGTGATGAATCATTAAATTCTATTCCTGAAATCATTATTATACTATATGCTAACTAACTTGGATGTAAATTAAAAATAATAAAAAAAAAGAATCAAAAATAAGTAAATACTCTAAAATTATAGCAGCATGCATCCTTGGCTTAGTAGGTACTATGTACTATATATAATTATTTGATGATTAAAGATCCAAGGTTATAATTTAAAACTTTTTTATTTTATTATAGTAATTAAAATTTTTTTTTTGTTAAGCCCTGCCTTACCCATGAAACTATACTGACTCCCAATGATAGCTAATCCTTGGATGGGGCAGAAGGAGGTGCTTGGCTTGAATATTAGCTAACTAACTCCAGAATTAAATAAATCAGCAAATATTCAATCCAAATAGTTACTTTGACTAGTAAGTAGTTTATTTACCATAAAAGGTCAGCACAACCCAAAACTTCTGTCAGCTGGGGACCCAGGCTGATGGAGTGGCCAATTCCCATTCAAGGAACTATCATAACGAATATAATTAGGAAAGAAGAGAACTAGTAAGCTTCAAATCACATAGGAATGCCATGAATGAAGACCATACTCCCACTCCTTGTGTAACTCCAAAAAGAAAACAAACTCAAAAAAAGCTCAAAAGCTACATTGGTTGTGTTGCTTTAGGGGTTTTTTGTTTTGTTTTGTTTTGTTTTGCTTTGTTTTGTTTTTTATATAGGATTGGTCTGCTGACTTTAACTGTATGTGCATTTACCAAACACCATTGAACTGACCTGTCAGCAAGTCACTTAATTGGGTCTCTCTCCTTCCCAGCCCTCCACTCCAAAAGCCACTAGGTCCAAGATGACAAAAAGCCAATTCCAGATCTGAGTCATCGCTGGTAGGATATGGAAGCACGTCCTGAAGTACCTAAAACCCTCTGCCCTCAGTCCCAGCCAACATTCCATTTCCGGCTTCAGGAGTGCTGAAGCAATGCTGGCAGAGAGCCACAAGGGTCCCACAACAAGAGACACACCCTGATGTACACCGCGCCCTGCCCTTCTAGTTTCAGGGGTCAGTTCCAGGAAACCCCCTTTGGGGTTGTTCCAGGCACTGACCCAGCCCAAAAGAGTTCAGTACCTTTTAGGAATGAATAAGCTGTCAACGGTAACAAAGGGAACCAGACCCAGTTCTAGTTTCCAGGGGCTGCACCAGCCTAAAAGGACCTGGGCTTGTTGGTAGGGGGACCCCTATCTGGCAGCAAGCATCTAGCAGAGCTTCGAGTCCTACAGCAAAGCAGTCAGGAGCCCAGAAGGTGCTTTTCCTAGGTCGGCTGATTGTTTAGAGTCTGGAAAAAGTAATGAAACATGAAAGAAAGAACAACACTAACTTTTAGTTGCCATAGTTCCTGAGCAATTAGTCCGCGCTGGCAGATAAAACTCAGATAAGCCTATTTTTGAAAGAGGACAGAAGGGAAGCTGCACTGGCTCAGACCACACAGTGGGTTACAGCCGCTCCAAGGCTCCCAGTCCCCAAGCGCCACCTCTCACAGCCGCCCTAGCCACCTCCATGCCAGGCAACGGTCTGTACTGGTCACTGCTGGTCTAAACAATCACTCAACAGAAAGGTTCCATGACATGTTTTTAAACTACCACTAAAGGGGTGCCTGGGTGGCGCAGTCGGTTAAGCGTCCGACTTCAGCCAGGTCACGATCTTGCGGTCCGTGAGTTCGAGCCCGGCGTCAGGCTCTGGGCTGATGGCTCAGAGCCTGGAGCCTGTTTCCGATTCTGTGTCTCCCTCTCTCTCTGCCCCTCCCCCGTTCATGCTCTGTCTCTCTCTGTCCCAAAAATAAATAAACGTTGAAAAAAAAAAATTTAAACTACCACTAAAAAGAGGACCCAAAGAAGAAAACTGTATATGATTAGAAGTGGAAAATCTCCCTCAAATATTAATAAGCGTTTGCCAGTTCACAGGGAAAAAAGTTGTTTTCACTAAATTTCTCATTTAGAAATCTAGGTCCTGGGGCGCCTGGGTGGCGCAGTCGGTTAAGCGTCCGACTTCAGCCACGTTTCCAATTCTGTGTCTCCCTCTCTCTCTGCCCCTCCCCTGTTCATGCTCTGTCTCTCTCTGTCCCAAAAATAAATAAACGTTGAAAACAAAATTAAAAAAAAAAAAGAAATCTAGGTCCTTTTTCTTTGTAGCAGTGTAACAAAGCTAATCACAGAAAAATAATGTACCTAGGAATGTAATTTAAATGAGAATAACACGTTTCTAACTCACTCTGCAGCAAGGTAGCAGCCACTAAAGCAGCTCCTACTGAAAATTTGGGTCTCCTTTTAAGTTTAGAGTTTGGAGGGTGACTTTTTAAAAAAAATGGACATTCAGCAATTAAAGCAATAATGTATTGGTCCCATTTTTTAAATCTGCATTTCAAAACAAAGTATTTTAAACTTTCATATATAATGATCCATAAGTCATGCTAATTTCTGTTTTGGGAAAAATGAAACATTCACTAAGAATCTAGACCTTTTCTATTCTGTCACCCATTTCTAACTGTACTGGGGGGGAACATGATTCATTTCAACATTTTTATAAATTAAACATGAAAAACATCTAAAGAAGAAATATTTCTTAATTTGGTATCTCACACTGCTTCTTATAGAACTGGCTTTTCCCCCCCACTACAGTTGTTCTCCTTTCCTGTTTTTTTGTTTTTTTATTTTTTTATTTTTTAATTATTTATTTATTTTTGAGAGAAAGAGAGAGAGCACGAGCAGGGGAGGGGTAGAGAAAGAGGGAGACACAGAGTCTGAAGCAGGATCCAGGCTCTGGGCTGTTGGCACAGCGCCAGACATGGGGCTCGAACCCACAGACCAAGAGATCATGACCTGAGCCGAAGTCAGATGCTTAACTGACTGAGGCACACAGGTGCCCCTTTCCTTTTCTGTTTTTGACCAAAAAAACTGAAAAACACACAAAAGACAAGACTCAAATGTTCTTAAATTCCCACAATATGGAAACCACCTCAAATTTCATATTATAAATATTTGTCAAAATTTCATTTCCTCAAATAAATAGAAATGTTTTCTGAAAGTATTCCAATACAAATGGATAAAAAGCCCCTAATTTCATACGAGTCCATGCCCTTGATTATACTTCTATTTCCAAGCTTAAAATATTATTGTAGAATGGGAAAATATCAAATTTGAGAAAGAGTAAAATGTACTAGAAAACCTGAGGTCAGGTCTTCATCTGGGATATTGATAAACCTCCCTTTTTAGCAAGAGACCTTACACACAACTACAATTCCATACAATTCCACATCCAGCTGCTAACATGAAGATTCAAGAAATTTGCCTTCAGTCTTTCCAATTAAAGGGAGAAAATTCCATTAATTAGTCTATTTCAACACTCATATTCCATGCTGTTATGGGTTGAATTGTGTTCCCTGAAAAATGTTGAAATCCTAACCACCGGTGCCTGTGAATGTAACTTTATTTGGAAACAGGACCTTTGCAGATGATCAATAAAGATGAAGTCATTAGGGCAGGCTCTATTCAATATGAACGTGTCCTTATAAAAAGGAGAAAGTTGCACATCATGACAGACACACACACACACACACACACACACACACACACACACACACACACAAGCACGGAGACCATGTGAAGGCAGATACCAAAACGATACATCTACAAGCCAAAGAATGTCAGAGATTGTCAGCAAACCATGAGAAGTTAGGAGAGAGGCATGGGGCAGTTTCCCTCACAGCCCTAACAAGGAGGCACCCCTGCCCATACCCTGATCTAGCTTCCAGAACTGGGAGACAAATTTCTGTTGTTTAAATCCTTGATTTTGATACTTTGTTAATGGCAGCCCTTAGGAAATTAACACACTTGCCTTCCCAGCCTGACCTTCCCTTAAATCACATCCTCCTCCTTGCTCCCCCAACTCATCCCTGCTTCTCCTGGTCATTTCTCATATGCTCCCATCTCCCTAACCTCACTCCACACCCTCACTCACCAATGCTCTTTGGCACTGTTTTCTCAAGGATACCCCTGGCATTTTGCATGGGCAGTTCTTATGGGGGACTATCCAGCCCACTGTAGGATGTCAGGCATCCCTGGTACTCTCATTGCCCCAGGGTGCCACCGTGCCCACAGGGGAGAACTGCTCTAGAAACTTCAGAACTACCTGCCAGGTGGAGTTCAACTCAGGATCCCACCACCTACTGTGTATGATCTCATCAGGGCATTTCACTTCAGCTTCTTCATCTGTAAAATGAGAATAAATAACTACCTTGCCCTGTGACTCTGAGGATTCAATGAGTTAAAGAGGCTGATGAGCCCAGGCTTACCCTCACTAACTTCTTCTGGCTTAGAATCACTTAGGAATTACTGCCCAGTCTTAGGCTGTTCTACATGGTCATATCCTGACTTTAACTGCTTGGCACTCCTTTGCGGGGCCTCCTCACAGTAAAGCTTCACTGAATACATTCAGTGCTTCACTGCTTACTGCATGCTTAAAAGTTAAGTCATACAAACCAAAGGGTATGCCTTCTACAGCTGCAAAGATCAAAACAACTCCGAGCATAGTTTCTATGTGTTCCCCACCGCCACTCTCAATCCTACTTGAAAATATAATGGCAGCCCTGGGCAAAACGCTGTATTTTCCAACTTTGTTTCCAATTTTTTATCTCTTTTGCTCCCAGTGATGGCCCCTCTCCAACATCCATGCATATACTGTTCATTTCACCCAGCTTCTCAGAAACACTGCCCAAGCCCGCATTAATCTCCTTATTTAAATGGTTTGCATCCCAAGGCTCTAGGCTGAAAAGTGAGCATTGACTTGTGCCCTAAGGCCAGAGTTTAAGTCTGTTCTTCTGACTTCACATACACCTAGCACCTAATAGCACCTTACACAGAGCCTGGTACTTGGTAGGTTTTCAATGATTATTTGATGAATTCAAGGGTCAATGGATGCATCAATGAATGCATTGCTGAATGAACACAAGAATGAATACATTCAGGAGTCAGGAGACCTAGTTTCCGTTTAACCCTTGGATCTGCGTTGAGTGACACAAATGACCTCAGGATAAGCCACTGAATTTCCAAGCCCAAATTTCCTTCTCTGTGATTTTAGGTGGTTGGACTTCACTAGAAAATTCCTTTAGGTTTTCTTCCAGCTCTAACAACTGAGCCCAGAAACTTTAACGAAGAGTGAAAGATTTTATTTCTTTTTTAGAGACATTTTACTCAAGACAAGCAGAGGGGTAAAGATTTTTTTTAAATCACATACCAGGGGCGCCTGGGTGGCTCAGTCGGTTAAGCGGCGGACTTCAGCTCAGGTCATGATCTCGCAGCCCGTGAGTTCCAGCCCCGCATCGGGCTCTGTGCTGACAGCTCAGAGCCTGGAGCCTGTTTCAGATTTTGTGTCTCCCTCTCTCTGACCCTCCCCCATTCACGCTCTGTCTCTCTCTGTCCCTCTCTCTGACCCTCCCCCATTCATGCTCTCTCTCTGTCTCAAAAATGAATACATGTTAAAAAAAATATATTAAAAATCACATACCAGAGGTCCCTCCTTGCCAGAGAGCCCCTTGTTACCTGGGGACAAAAGACGTGGGACAACACACAAGCTGCAGATACTGAAGACATCTCTGAAATGCCGAGCACTACAGAGTTTATCAAGGGCTTCCTGCAGGAACTTAAAGTCTACCCTGTCCTCAAAAGAAGTCCACAGGGACATCTGCTGTCTGCCTTCTTCTACCAAAAGCTCCTCCCTTTCCAGCCTGAACAAGGTGGACCCTGCACTCTCTCCCTGGCTCCAAATCTAACTCAATTCCTCTCCCTGCCATCTGCCTAAGGCTCCCACATGCATATTTTATGATTTCTGGCACATTTCCTCCTTATCTGACATCCTGCAATGTATCCCTCAGCCCCTATATTATTTCTATCTCTGATAATGTGTTCTGAAAGAGGCAAGTGTCCTTGGGCTGTACTTTATTACTGGTGGTTTTCGCTATCCTATCTTATCTCCCCACCCAGTCCCCACCTAAATTCCTTGAGGACAAAGACTATATCCTCTTCCAATTGCCCACAAGACCAAGGACAGAGAGAGGCAAGGAGCAGACCCTTAGAAAATACTTATTGAATGAATAAAATAATGAATGAATGAATGAAATAATTGACTGATGCCAGTATTTTTAAATTAAAAAGCCATATCAATGTATTTCCTGAATAAAGTTACCAGGACCCCCCCCACCCCCACCTTTTGGGTACACAACCAGAACAAATTAAATTTTAAAATGGCACTTTTAGAATATACTGTTTTCTTAGGACTAATTAAATGCCCTTCAGAACAATATGAATGACAGCAACGTTATCACCTGCATATGAAATCTGATTTTTAGGTATTCATGGCATAATAATGTGGCATCTCTTTTATTTCCTAGAAAAAGCATGTTTTACCTGGAGCTGGAGAGGATAAAAGGGCAACCACCCCTTGGTGTTAATTATTACAAATACCACTGTTACGCATTGACGCTGGAGAATTCAGAGAAGTCAGAACAAGATGAGGATATTTTCTAAATAGATTGTTTAAATCTATTGCTGATTGGGGCAGAGAACCTTTCTGGAAATAACAGGAACCTACTTAGCAAAGTCAACTTCTAGTTACATTCCTTCCTTGTGGTTTAATAAACTTCAGCTAGAACTAAACTGACTTGGAAGTCAAATTATTTGTTCTCCCATGCATTTGCTAGTCACAGTTGGTCACCAAATAAACAGGGCCAACGGTCAACATAACACTGCTGGAAGGAAAACATTACAGCTATGCCATCAAAGCTTAATATAGCTTAATGCCATAAGCCCTATTAGCCTCCCCAGGCCAACAGTTAACCTAAACAATTTCATTATCTCTTAGAAATCATTATTCTTGCATAGAAGCATAAACTTATCATCACCAAAAGTATAAATATTACATAATTACAAAAAAGCTGTATTAATATAGGAGATGATATTATAATTGGGAATTACTCAATGACTAAGGATCATCTGAGACCTAAAAAAGTTAGGTCCATTGAGATAGAGAATTACTGTTTATGGGCTGTATATATAACAGATTATGTCTTCTAGCTCAAATCAAATCATGTCAGAACACATACTACTAGGCGGGGCAGTGAGGGGGCCTGAGACATCACAGCAGAACACCAAAGGAAAAGAATAGACTCACTTTGGGGTGGGGGGAGGGGAAAATGGGTGACGGGCACTGAGGAGGGCACTTGTTGAGATGAGCACTGGGTGTTGTACATCAGCGATGAACCACGGGAATCTACCCCAAAAACTAAGAGCACGCTTTACACACTGTTAGCCAATTTGACAATACATTAAAAATTTAAAAAAGGAAAACAAAAAGAATAAACTCACTTTGAGGCATTTAAAGTGCATTTAAAATAAAAGACACTGTTACAAGGGTTTATCCACATTTACCCAACTGATGAAGTCGAAGCAGTTTAAAGCTAGAATGTAATTCTGAGCAATTCATCACCATCCTTCATTCTAACTCAGGAAGAGATGAAGCACCTTATCCAAGCTTACACCACCAGCCAGATTCTGCATTAAAACTTAGGTCTCTTAAATCTAGCTTCATGGACAAAACACATAACAGTAAATATAAAATTATTTATATTTTATATTTAAATATAAATGTTATATTTATGCATAGCAGGCAGGCAATAAATGTTAATGGATTTGAGGAAACAGAGATGCAAAATTCCAGAGCTATCTTGTATATTACCTGCTGATAGGCTAAGCCAAGTAACTGCCTGAAGTTTTGACTTTGACTTGTCCAAACTAACGTAGGCTTCTTAATACTATAGATCAGCATTTCCATAATCAAAAAATGCTACTGGAACAATTACTGAGCATGCTAGTTGGTGGTGAAACCAAAAAGTCTATAGCATTCTTATGACGAAGTGCATTTGAAAAACAAAATCTATGCACAAAACAATATGGGTTTCCAAACACATGAAGTATAGTTCAGTAGAGAAATCTGTAAAAGACAGGAATGACTAAGCAACCACAAATAACTAGAAATACCAAAACTATCAGGAGTATGGGGACCACCACATGCCTGCATGTAAAGATAAGTTGGAGTTTCCCATCTATTCCTAATGAAAAGGGGTCTTTTCTTGGTACTAGTGTTGCTTTCTTTTTAAATAAAAAGTCTCCGTCGTTTATAAGGATTTACAAACAATATTTTATTCCATCCTCCATCCCACCTGCTTCAGAAACAAATTTTGGGACAATCTGGTTGGTGCTGGGCAGACAAGTGACCAAATTTTAAGCAACCAATACTGCAGTTTTGATGTTTTTGATTATATATCTCACCAAGGAACCTCGTAACAGCTTAACTCATACTAAGGAAACCAAGTTTTAATAATCATGTAAAACATCCTGCTACATGTGTTATTACCCAGTGAGCTCTATCAAGTATACTACTGCATTTTTTCTTTGCAGTCTGACATTTATTTGTCTCTTCTTCCCAAAAACTTCTTCCTAAAAAAATTAAAAAGCCAAAATATCGACCAAACACAACTTAAAATAATTAGAGAAACCACACTTTACACATCCTCAAGATGAAATTGACCACTGCACTACAAGGGGAAAGAAACCAAGCACACACATTTACATAAAGAAAATATTCATAGCATCCTAAGGAAAAAAAAAAAGACAAAACAAGTAAGAAAACCCTGGCACGACAGGGCAAACCTAGTTTACAGTTCTCTTTGCTCAGGTTTAAACTATTTAACTGGGTGGAAAGGAAGGGAGGGTGAAGAGCAATTACTACTTAAACTTGTTTCATTCAGGAGCTAGGTTAGCAAACCAAGCAGCCTACATAAAAGCTGGTTATATAAAATATAACCAGGCCGAAGGTCCCACATCGGGAAGAACTAACACGAAGGGAAGCGGGACCCCCGAAGCTCTCAGAGTACCCCTTCCCCAAATTCCCAAATCACACAACTGGAGCTGGGGGTTTCCCGCAGACTCCATTTTCTCCGCTGCGCTGTCTCCCTCTCAGGCCGAGTTGAGTGGGCCTGTGGGCGAGCTGGGGTCCCCCACCCACCTTTGCTCCCCGCCCTTTTCATTGTTGTGCAAGTGTGATGGATCACCTGCCCGGCGCGGGCTCCCGCGTCCGGACGCGCAGCGCACCGAGACGCGCAGGGGCGTGCGCCGCGCACCTCCCGCAGGACCCGCGCTCTGCGCTCAAGAGCCCCCCAGACCCGACCCCCGCCCTCTGCCAGTCCCCACGGTGCTCACCGCCACGAAACCCGAGGAGGAGGCAATGAACACGCGGATCACCATCCTCTCGCACGCGCGGACGGACCGTCTGCCCCCGCGGGTTCGGGGCTGGCGGGGGCACGGAGGCAAAACCCGGCTAAGAGCCGCCGCCGCCGCCGCTGGGCAGATCGCTCGGGTCGGGGAAGATCGCGGGGACCTGACTCCCTCCCGCAGGTCCGCAGATAAAGCCCAGAGCCTCCCGGCCGCTGGCCGAGGGAGGAGGGGGGAGGGAAGGAGGAGGAGGGAACAGGCTGTGGGGCGTGATGGGAGTTGTAGTTTCGGTCTCTCCCTGGAGTGCCTGGTGGGCTGAGCGCCTCGCAGCCCCTCCTTACTGCGTGACAATAGCGTACACGCGCAGGTGGCTGCAGAGGACCCCGAGGCTGGGGCGAGGCTGTGACGAGGCTGTGACGAGGGGTGGTGAGGATTCTGGCGAAACGGGGAAAGAGAAAACTAGGCAAAAGGGCTTGGTTCAGAGTCCAAGCTTGGGTTCTGTGTTGTGGTTTAGTGATTTGGAGCATCCCCACGCAGAACCGCCCGACAGACTGGTTCGAGCCGCGGAGACCCACGGTCTTAGCGCGGCTAGCGCGCTGGGCAAGCCCAGACGACCTGCGGCGGCGGGTGGAGCGGGCTGGGCTTTCAGGAGGTGGCCGCGGTGGGGGCGGTGGGGTGGGGCTGGGCGCTCCTCCGTTTTCCCAGAGGCTCTGGAGATTGCGGAAAGGTGATTCTTTTAGCTAAATGAGACGTTTTCTTTTTCTGTAGGCACTGCAAATTAGAAGCCTGATGAGAGCACAACTGATATTTTATTTTTCTTAGCAAAACTGTAATTGTAGTAGAAAAATGAATACCAAGCGAAATTGGAGTCCTTCTATCAACATTGGGAATCAGGACCCCACCCTCCCCACCCCCTACTCTGCACAATGGCTTCGCCTCTTTGCACCTAATATTTACAATTGAGCCAAATCTGTGCCGTTTTCAGACCCGCTGCACATTCCAACGCAGTCTCCCAGGAGGATGGTGTTAAATAAAAAGCTTTTATGTAGTTTGCTAATAGTTTAGGAATAGTTATTTAACAAGTGTTTTCTGTTTCAGAAAAGCGCAAGCCTTGCAACCGTTTCGTGGATGTGAACCAGTTTTCCCTGCAGTTACTGTATTTACTTTATTCCTTTCAGCAGGGGATTTTAGCACAGTTCTGGGAACAATGTTAATTAATAGTTCTAGAAAGAAAGAAATTAGATGATGAGATCTCTGGCTCTTTGGTAAATTTCTTGCACGAGTACTAATCATTTTGGAGCATTTGCGTTTTAGAGCAGTTTTTAATATTTCAAGTTTATAACCTTTCCTATTCTCTTAAGTTATTTCTGTAGTATTTTTTTTAAATATTTATTTATTTTTGAGAGACAGTGGAAGCGAAGGAGGTTCGGAGAGAGAGAGACAGAATCTGAAGCAGGCTCCAGGCTCTGAGCTGTCAGCACAGAGCCCAACACGGGGCTGGAACTCACGGACCACAAGATCATGACCTGAGCTGAAATCTGAGCTTAAAGCTCTGAGCCACCCCGGTGCCCCTACAGTATTCCTTTTTAATTTAGTACATTAACAGATGATACAATCCTAATGGGACTTTATTTCTTCTTAGTATGTAATAACATTCAATGTAAGTTTTGCTGTAATTAATATCTCTCTGCATATGTACTTTAATTTAGCTACCAAAAATTTGGAAATGGATACTTTTAAGTTTCTAAATAATTTCCTTAAAAGTAGATACTATGTTTCCTGTATAACTGCCACTCTTGAAAGTCAACATTTTCTTTAGTTTGGAATTATTCAGCTTTGAAGGTATAGTTAAACTCAACCAATAGGAACTCAGAGGCTATTCTCTGAAAGGTACCGAAGTGGATAAAAAGTTAAATAAGTCATTTCCTCAGCAGAGCACCTATTGTCTGCAAAACAAAAAAGGTGCAGAAATAGCAGCAGAACAAGACCAATAGGTTGTTGTGTGGATTTAAAGGAAAAGGGTGGCTTTTTAGAAGAGACTTTGAAGACGAGTAGAAGAATATCTACTGGCAGATAGGGGGAATGCAGGGTGAGAATATGCAGAATTTATGAGATCGACAAGGAGTTGGTTGTACTTCAGAAAGGGATAGGAGAGGTCTAGTAGGGATAATGTTGAAAATGTAGGTTTGAATGAATGCAACAGAAGGCTCTCACTGGGTTGTCTTCCCAGCTCCTTGCTCTTTTCTGAAACCTGTCCCTCAGCTCTGACCTAAGACATTGTAGGGGTGGCTCCCAAAGCCCTGTTCATACAGCAAGACCCAGACCGCTGGCCACAGCTAATTGGTCTAGGCCCCAAACTAGGCCAGACAATATCCCTACCCTAAGGACTTGGAATTAGCACCGGCAAAGAAAGAGAGAGCTTAAACTTTAACTTGTGACACAGAAGCTCAGAGCTTTCAGAAGCCACGTTCTAACATGGGAACCAGAGAAGCTGAAGAAGCTAGTCAGTAGGAAGAGAACAAAGCAGACTTGTGGATAGTGATGGAAATGAGTTTCAGCGAGTGCTGATAATGTTTTAGTCCAGGGGTCCTAAAATTATGAGCTCTGTGGCAAATTGTGTGTTTTATAAATAAAGTTTTATTGGAACTCATTTCTTTTCATATTGCCTATGCCACAGTGACAGAAACCATATGGCCTGCAAAGCCTAATACATTTACTATTTGGCCCTTTACAGAAAAAGTTTGCCAGTCCTTGTTTATGGCTCAACTTGTTCCTATACCCCTACTCATAATGTCTGCATAATATCCCTGTATCCATATCATATATTTCTCATCTTACTTAAGCCACCGCAAATAGGTTTCAGTTTTGGGCAATCAAAATTACCCTCACTGAGAAGTTTATACTGAACTTGTAAGCATTCAGAGGAAGGAAAGGATATGATCAGAGCTATACTTCAAGAACATTACTCTGGTAATAGTTCTGGTTTATTCCACACTGATGAAAAAGTTTATATGCAGGACAAAGTGTTAGCAGTCCGGGGATCCACAACAGCTAGTGTGGAGTTGAGACCCGGAGTTAGTAAACAAAATGTAAGAATGAGTGAGAGTAGAAAGCAATCTGGGATATAAACTAGAGGCCCAAGATCAACACAAGGGTATCATACCACAGGGAGGATTAGGTGCCCATCTGACAAGTAAAGTCTGCAGATAAAGCAGGCAGCCAAAGCTTAAAGACAGAACTCAGAAAACTGAGTAGGTCATTAGGCTTTAAGGAAGCTGCCTCTGCATTGCCTAAGACTTGAACCTGTTTATAAGTCATGATAGGACATCTGGCTAGCGTGGGTTTTTTCTTCACTTTCTTGACATATAATGTTGTGTAAGTTCAAGGTGTACAACGTGATGATTTGACATACATTTACATTGTGAAATTATCACCGTAATAAGGTTTGTTAACAGCCTAGAGTGTTTTAAAACAGGAGTTTTTAACCTTTAGTAGTCTGGCAAAGTCTATGAACCCTTTCTCAAAAAAATAAGTTTCTAAATACAGAAAATAAAGGGGACAGGATTAGTGATATCGCAAAAACAGTTATCAAAATAAAGGAGTGCAGTATTTTTGTTATTTTTTGAATTTATTTCAGTTTAATTTGTTTTAACGTACGGTGCTATATTAGTTTCAGGTGTACAATATAGTGATTCAATACTTCCATACATCACCCGGTGCTCCTCATAACAAGTGCACTCCTTAATCCCCATCACCTGTTTCACCCATCTCCCCCACCCACCTCCCCTCTGGTAAGCATCAGTTTGTTGTCAATAGTTAAGGGTCTGTTTCTTGGATTGTCTCTCTCTCTTTTTCTCTTTCTCTCTTTCCTCTTTTTCCCCTGGCTCATTTGTTTCATTTCTTAAATTTCATATATGAGTGAAGTCATATGGTATTTGTCTTTCTCTGACATTTCACTTAGCATTATACTCTCTAGCTCCATCCATGTCATTGCAAATGGCAAGATTTCTTTCTTTTTATGGTTAAATAATATTCCATCGTGTGTATATACCACATCTTCTTTATCAATTCATCTGTCGATGGACACTTGGGCCGCTTCCATACCTGGCTATTGTAAATAACACTCCTGTAAATATAGGGTTGCACATGCCTTTGAATTAGTGTTTTTGTATTTTGGGGGTAAATACCAAGGAGCGTGATTACTGGATCATAGAGTAGTTCTATTTTTAACTTTTTGAGGAATCTTCATAGTCTTTTCCACAGCTTGGAAACACCAGTGGCATTCCCACCAACAGTGCAAAAGGGTTCCTTTTTCTCCACATCCTTACCAACACTTGTTGTTTCTTGTGTTTTTTATTTTAAACATTCTAATAGGTGTGAGGTGAACCACTGTGATTTTGAAGTATAATGAGAAGAAATAAAATTTTAAGATATTTGCAACAGTTGGAAAATATTAAAATACCTATGATTTCTGTTGGTAACAAAGTCACAGATGTTTGCTGCTATTACAGTGGTTTGTTGATACATTCATAATTGAAGGGATTAGTAAATTTCTGTTGGAGTCTGGTGAAAATATAAAGATGTTATTTTTTTCTCATTCAAGTTCATGAACTCCGTAAATTCTATCCACAAGTCTCTTGGGTGGGGTGGGGGACATGTGTGTCTAAGAACCCCAGTTGAGGAAACCATAGTGTCTAAGTGTATTCAAATCTGTAAAAACCTATGAATTTGCCTAAAAAGCACATACAGAAAGAAACAAGAAGGAGCCATGAAGAGTCCTTTGGAGAACTCCTACATGTAAGAACTGGAAGGAGAACAAGGAATTAAAGGGAGTGGAGGAGCCATCAGAAAAACACAAAACTGAAAGAATACAGTAAACCTAACAGTAGAGTTCTAAGTTTAAGGAAGTAGAGAATAGCAAGAATGTTACTCAGCCTGAAAGTCAAGAAAGAAAATAAAAATAGAGGCTTTGAGTTTGTTAGCTGGGCAGCCTGTGTTCACATTTCAGCTTTGCCACTTAATTTCTTGGACAAATTATTTTGTACCTCTCTAAGCTTCAATTTTCATGTCTATAAAATAAGCATAAGTAATGGCTTTTATTCAATATTTTTATGAAGGTTAATTATGCTCAGGATATTCTCCAAATGATGGCCTATGGTATCTGTTTGAAGGGTATTCCCACTCTACCTGGTTACTGATGTTTGGACCATATCTGTGTACTTCCCTCAGTGTGACCTATATTGCAGCTTGAAAGTAATTTATGACATATGTGACCAGGCTTGGAAATACATAATGGGGATTTTCCAGGAATTTACAGTTGGAAAATCAAAAGACTAAGGCAATTGGTAGTAGGAACACAAGGCAAATGCTGCAGGGGGGTGGAGTGGGGATAAGGAGCTTTGAGCAAGTTAAGGAATGAGGGAACAGAATGAAGAATAAGAGGAAGTTGGTCTGTAACAGGAGAATGGAGCCCCTGTGGAATGAAAAGTAGAAACACTAATGAAGAGCTGGCCGCTGTCTTCTAGTCTCAGCTTCCATGAATCCAGGTGTACCACAGTTCCTGCCCTTGGATTGCTGTTTTATAACCTCCATCTTTTATCTTGAGCTAGTTTAAGTGGAGGGGTCTTTTCCTGACTACTGTAAATCCTAACCAGAATATCCATGTAAAGTATGGACAGTAAATCACTTGCCTGAGGGGCGCTTGGGGGAATCAATCGGTGAAGCATCTGACTTTGGCTCAGGTCATGATGTCACAGTTCAAGAGTTCAAGCCCCGCCTCAGGCTCTGTGCTGACAGCTCGGAGCCTGGAGCCTGCTTCAGGTTCTGTGTCTCCCTCTCTCTCTGCCTCTCCCCCCACTCGTTCTCTCTCTCTCTCTCTCTCTCAAAAATAAAAACATCAAGATAATAATAATAATTTGCCTGAGGAGGGTCCAAGTGCAAAAGATTCATCATACGGATTGTAGCAAACAGCACAGCACATCTCAAAACTGGATTTTTGTCTGAAGTATTCTGATATTTCCATGTCAAGTTAATTTTTAAAAAACTGAGTTAACTAAGCCAAAATCTCCCCAAGACCTGTGCAATCCTCCTGTTCTCCAGGTTTCTCCCTCCAATGTAAATAAAACCTTGAGCCCAGTGTTTGGTGCCCAATAAATCCACAAGAAGCACTAGGTGTTATTATAATAATCATTTGTTATTATTGCTGACCTTTGCGAGAGCACTGCCAGTGGAAAAATGGAAGCATTAGCCAGACTGCAGCAGCTTGAGGACTGATGAGCCAATAGAAACCAGGGTATCGTCTTTTCTAATTGGAAGTTGGGGACTGATGAGAGGGGACAAGCAAGGACAGAAACTTGAAGGGGAATCAGGGACATTCTTCAGTAAGGTTTATCTACAGATTAAAGAGCTCTTCTAAACAGTCTGGAGTCTCAACTGTCCAGATTGTATTTTTAGAATGGAATTGAATCTGATTGATAATTCTGTTCTGTCAAAGCTGTCCTGTTTTTAACAGCATTTAATCCAATACTATCCAGCTCCCCAAGGATTTAACTTGAGGCACTCCAGTCACTACACCATGCCTGTCACAAATCCCTGCCCGGCTCCAGGCAGTTGTTCCTCTGAGAGCTGAGTTGGCACATTTGGCTGCTGATGGGTGAAGGATTTGTGGGAGAGGAGGTTATAAGTTAGAGGGCAGGGGTAGGTCAGAGTGGTTAAGGGACAGGTCTCTGAGCCAGACCTGAATTAATGTCACAGATGTATGACCTCCCTTAGGCAATTCACTTAGCCTGGGACACCCCACCTTCCTCGTTGTTGTTGGGGGCTTTATGGAGAAGATGCGTGTAAGGTGCTTTTATACACAGTGCCGTAAACGTAGTTAGGACTCAATGAGTATTAGCTACTACTAATCACATAAAGTAAATCAGAGAATGGCCTTCATTTGCATAAAGCACATAAATTTCATAAATATTTCTGTTTCATGTCTGTGAGTTTAACTTTCTAAATAACAAGGATCTGGTTTGTATAAGCGTCTTTGTACAGTGCCATGTTCAGTTAAAGTACTTAACAAAAACTTTTTGATGTTAATGAAGTTTAGAGAAGGCCATACTTAAGATAAAAGGAATATCAGTGAAATGAAGCAGTAATGAAGTCAAATAATGGCAGCTTGAATTCCATAAGAGAATTCATCTGATGCTTTTATGTTGCTTCATCAGGCTCATTCTATTTTTAATAAAATAAAGGCTTAACAGGAACACGCTAATAGTCCCTGAACTGGATGGAACTTTCAGTGCTCATGTTTAAGAAATGAAGGGAAATCATAAAGTAGGGAATAAGCCTTGAAACCAATATTCAGGACATATTTTTGAATCTGTACATATTCAACCTAACCCAGAGGGCTCCCTATCCTCTCTGACAAGAGAAAACACTTTCATTTCTTCCATGCCTTATTCCCCCCAGAAACTGGAAAAAGGTATACGGGAAGAAAATTGGATGGCATAAGCCACCATCTTGGAACCATAACAAGGAGGTTTTGAGATCTGCTGGTCCGCTTGGAGGACTAAACACCTTGTGTGCAGTTGATTTCTTTCAGCTATATTCATTCAGTATGTGCCAGATGCTATGCTAAGTGCTGGAAATTCAGCAGTAAATCAAACACAGCCCCTATCCTCACAGAGATTATGGCTAAACTGGAGGATGAAACGTGAACAATATGCTTGAAGGAAATGACTAGATTGTGGTGCTTTTTAAATTTTCTTAATCTGGAAGGACTCTCCTAATCAACTATTTTTGGAGACAGCGATATATAAAATTCTCCCCCCCCCTCCCCAACTCCCAAGATTACATTCCAGGTCAGAAGATGATATCACCATAACAAAATAAAGATTAAAAGTTGATATTACTTACATAGTTGTAGGCAACACAAGTTAGGAGAACTTCCAGTACTCTACAATGTTTTGGTTATTAGTTCACTGCCTTTATATAAGTGATTACCATATTGTAATAAACAAAAATTTACATTTAGGTTATTGTTGAAACTGAAATTATTTTGATTCCTCATGAATACATTGCTAATGAGTTTTCAGTTCGGTATAATTTCCTATTATGCTAGGCATAAAGGCCATTTAGCATAATTGCAACAGAGGAAGTATAAGAAAATGTTTATATATAGCTACAATTAAAGAAAATGGAAAACTAAGGTTAAACAAACAAAGTGTTATTGTTGTAACAATTATTTTTATTATTTTTTCCTGTGATTTTCAAGGGCTTACTGAATGGAAATTGTGAACATTTGCTTTTAGTATATTTTAGTACCTTGAACCATAATGATTTCAACAAGAACAATGAGGTCTTTATGTTTATTTCTTGACTCTTTCCTTAAAAAAAAAAAAAGGATGAGAAAAAAATATAGAGCACTTTAACATTAGGTTATCACTTCTTTTCCTCAGTTCTTTGCATCCATCCCTTTCCAATTCATTCGGGGCAACTTGCATTGTGGAAATCACTCTACTTCAGTCTCCACTGCAGTAAGTGCCTTTAGGTTTAAATACAGTCTTTCCAGAGGGAAGTCATTTTTGCATTAAGTGGAATTCCACTTAACAGTGATGTCAGAGGGGCGCCTGGGTGGCTCAGTAGGTTGAGCGTCCGACTTTGGCTCAGGCCATGATCTCACAGTTTGTGAGTTCAAGCCCCACATTGGGCTCTCTGCTGTAGGCACTTAGCCCACTTCAGAACCTCCATCTCCCTCTCACTCTACCCCTCCCCCGCTTGTTCTCTTTCCCTCCTTCTCTCTCTCTCTCACTTTCAAATTTGAACATTTAAAAAAATCTAAAAAAAAAAACAAAACACTGATGTCAGGGAGCGAGACTTCCCTATTAATTCAACTCACCAGACCCAGAAGCCATGATCTGGCCAGATAATCACTAAGGTTATAACAAAATGAAGCACTTAATAATGGAAGTCTAGTCCCTCTTTGCCCCCTAGTTGTAAACCAGACATATTTGAAAAATTCATTAAATTTTTCTTGCCCCAAGAACAGTGTAGTGGAAAAGTCTTATTTTACTTTAACCGCAGTTTACATTTCCCCAAAACATACAGCTTTTTAAGAGAGTTTTATTTATTTATTTATTTTAATTTGAGAAAGAGAGAGAGACAGAGAGAACAAGCAGAGGAGAGGCAGAGGGAAAGAGAGAGAGAGAATCCCAAGCAGGTTGCAGGACTCAATCTCATAACCGTGAGATAACTGTGAGATCATGACCTGAACTGAAATCAGGTGTCAGACACGTAACTTGCTGAACCACCCAGGTGCTCCATTTTTTTAAAGACAATTTTAGGGGTGCCTGGGTGGCTCAGTCGGGTAAGCATCCGACTCTTGATTTGGGCTCAGGTCATGGCCTCATGGTTCATGGGCCCGAGCCCTGCATCAGGCTCTGTGTTGACAGTGTGGAATCTGCTTGGGATTCTCTCGCGCTCTCTCTCTGCTCATCTCCCCATCTTGTGTTCTCTCTCTCAAAATAAATAAACATCAAAAAAAAAGAATTTTACTTATTTATTTATTTATTTAAATTGGGGGGGAGGGGCAGAGGGAGAGAGAGAGAATAACATACAGCTTTTTAAAAGCCCAATCCATTCAATTCAATGTATTTGTTGAACACCTGCTCTCTATGAGTAACTTATTAAACTTCCTCTCTTCAGCAATTTGCATATCTTTAAAATTTAATAGTGATTAAGAAATCATCTGTCAAGATCAGAAAAATATTAATATGTCCTCATAATTTTTGAAAGCTTATGATTTTGATAGTTGTTCAATAGGAGGGATATTAAGCAATTTTAATTCCATACCATGACCGTTTATCAAGTTCCTACTAGGCAGTAGGCACTCTTTTGGATGTGGAGAATATCAAGATTCAGAAAACTGTGTGTTGGGGGTGGGGTGAAATGTTTTTGCCCAAAGTAAAGTCCTGGGTAGAAGCACAAAGGTCAGTGAGTGAGTGAGCGGTTGTGCGAGAACAATGCAGAGAATCCCCATGGGATATGGGTCCTTTGAAAGGAATCTTTGTAGTGGATCTGAAGTTTACTTGCAGTATGTGTCTTTATTGTTTCTGTTTTAGCTAGTAGATTAATATTTTAGGTAGTTAAAAATCTCATCAGCTTCTATTTCCCTGTGACTTGTTACAGTTTGCCTTTGTTCCTGGGTTAAGAGTAACAACTGTATACTCAGGGTCAAGGTTGAAGGTGGAAGATGCTGGAAGAAACAACTCTGCAGTACTGAGTAGCAACCTATGAGCCTGAAACAAAGACAAGCGTCCTGTGTCTGAAATGTACTTCTGTTCCCGTATCAGTGGATATATATGCAGCTGCATGTTTGGCCAAACCTGACAAATTTTCAGGAGCCATAGTGACCTTTGATTATTTCACATAATGAGAAGAGTGCAGGGAGCTGAATCCAGGTTTATTGTAGCAGTCCTACAATGTCCTCAAAGTCCCCGACACTTCCCACTTTTCCTTTTGCCATCCTTAGCATGACGACATTCTTCCTTGGGTTTGTTGCTTCGTGGGTGCCAGGTGGCTGCTACAGCCACAAGTATAGAATCTTCATTTCATACCCTCATCAAGTCGTTAGAAGAAGGCAAGCAGAAAATATGCTTTCCTCTTATCACAGAGGAAAAGCTTTCCCAGAAGTTCCCTAGTGGACTTCTTAAACCTCATTGGTCACAACTTGGTCGCATAGCCACCTGCAAAGGAAGCTGGGAAAATGTATAACAGTAAGGAGAATGTGAGAGCCAAGATGGGTTTAGGTCTGTTGTCGTTCAACCAGTGGGGCTAGGATGCAGGGTAGGCATATCACAACCCAGACTACTGAGATTCTGCTAGCAAGGAAGGCACTGGGTGGGGGAGAGAGATGAATGAAGCAGTGACTACGTGACTACTACAGTCATTTGCTTAGTGTGACCTTGAGTAAATTATTTAGCATCCGTGCCTCAGTTTCCACATCAGTAAAATGGAGATAAAACCTAAGTCCTTGCCTTGCAGTGGGGATTAAATGACATAATCCATGCCAAGTGCTTTTATTATTTTTTTAAGATTTTTTTCTTTTTAACTTAAATTGTAGTTAACAAATTTGCTTCAGAAGTAGAATTCAGTGAGTCACTTACATACAACACCCACTATTCATCACGGCAAGTGCCCTCCTTAGCACCCATCACCCATCTAGCCCATATCTCACCCACCTCCCTCCATCAACCCTCAGTTGTTCTCTTCTCTGTCATTAAGAGTCTCCCTTTCTTCTCTTCCCCACCTTCCCATATGCTAAATTCCACATATGAGTGAAATCGTATGACATTTGTCTTTCTCAGATGGACTCATTTCGCTTAGTATAATACATTCTAGTGCTTTTAAATAAGTGCCCAGAACATGGTAAACACTCATAAGTATTGGTTACTAACAAAATGAGGCACTGTATTTTCCAAGGTGCTTGATTTTCAACCAAATTCCTCAAATTCTCTGGCACCGTGTGCAGAAGATATAGAACTAGAAAACATGACTTTCAACCCTCAGAGGAGAGTTCTTTCCACAAGCCTATGTTTGTTAAGATCTTATTGTTTTTTTAAGTAATCTCTATACCCAACGTGGAGCCCGAACTCACAATGCTGAGATCAAGAGTCACGCAGTCCTCCGACTCAGCCAGCCAGGTGCCCCACAAGATATAATTTGGGCGCTTTCTATTCTTCCCCTGCAATATCCCCTCATTCTTCTCCCTTTCTTCCATTCTCTTCCCTCCCTTTTTCTCATGTTTACTCTTCCATCTCTTCTTCCCATACATGTTCCTTTTCTCTCTCATGATCCCCTCCCCTTCCTTTCAGACCAGGAAATAATCACTGCTTCACCCTGCTTGTGACTTCAAGGCTAAAAAGAATGCTGGCCGTCACACAGGACTCTTGTGAGTCCTATGAGACAGTTATCCTCCAAAGACTAACAGGTGATATATTCAGAGCTAAGTTCATTTATTCTGCATGTGCTGAAGCATAAGTAACTCACAGGGCAGCGGATAGTCATGCACTTAGCATGGGTGTGTTCAAAGATAAACACACCTCATTGCATTGGTTTCCTTTTGTCATATCATACTCAGACAGACCAGAAGGAAATCATTTTAGGAAAAGGCAAAAGCTTTTTAATTTAACCAAATTGGTTTACCCACCTTTTTTTCTAAAAGAGTAGGGCAGAAATAGGACAAATAACTTAAGAGGTGAACTTGCAAGGAATATATTTGCAAAAGAATTACCCAGCAAGGAAAAGTGTTTGTTTCTCATTCCAAAGAAAGAAAGAAAGAAAGAAAGAAAGAAAGAAAGAGAAAAAGAAAAAAAAAAGGCAGACCCTGATTCCTGTGAGATTGATAAGTATAATACAGAGTAGAAAAGGAAAACTAGCAAGTGTATGTGGTATGAGCTTTGGAGATGAGCAGGGGGAAAAGTCAGCATAAAGCTGTCTACTTGAGGCTGTTCTGAGATTTCAGAAACATTCATTTTTGAAAATGGGAGCTCCGGCTTCATTGTGCAATACAATGCTTCTTCAACTGAATGATATGACTTCTGAATGTTAGTAAAATCCTGTGTTTCTTTGCTTTCTAATTGCCTTTAAATTAGCACAAGAGGGAGATGATCCTAGAGGCATTTGTGCCTTCTAGAGAAGAGAAAGTTAAAACCAAACTGTGCTAAAGCCACTCCTTTTCCTCATTCATCACTCCCCAGCTCTCCATCTAAACAGGATGAAGCCCAGGGTGTCTGCGGCAGGATCTGGTGGGGAAATAGCTGCTGTTCAGTTCCTATTTACCCTCATCTCCAGCAAAGCAAGTGGATCGAGGTGATGAATCTTCTGGGAATCTGCTGTACCTGGCCTTCCCTGCCTCCACCCAGCTGGAAAGCCTTCGCAGAGGTCAAAACTTCAAATGCCTATGAGGACTGGAAGGGTATAAACAAAGGCAAAAAGGGCCACAAGTAAGATAATACACACTAAGCTGCTTGTTTTTGGACTAAATAGCAACAACAACAGCATAGGACTGCTGAACAAAGCATGCAGTAATATAAAAAGAATGAGGAAGACATTACATACTTCTATGGATTCTCCGGGATACATGTTAATATTGTGAGGGAGGAAAAAACAAAGCACAGATCAGTGAATATAATTTACTTTCTTTTATATAAGAAGGGAGAGGAAATTACACACCCAGACATAAAATATCAGACTAACAGAAATAAAATAACTGGTTACCGAAAGAGGCCAGGCAGTGTGGAGGAAAGGGGCAAGGTAAAAGGGATATGGATGAATATAGGTGATTTCTCTATGTTTTATATAATTTTAATTTGAGCCATATAAGTGCTCAAACATGTTTTACCTGTTTAAATATATATATATATATATAATTTATACAATATATAATATTTTTAATATAATTTATTGTCAAATTGGCTTACATACAACATATATATATATATATATATATATATATATAT